>NC_092052.1:43477375-44109770 GCF_003086295.3 Arachis hypogaea | reverse complement strand
ATTTTTACTTAGTTATCCCTTACCGAATAAAGGAGAGTCAAGTAACTGAACCAGCTCCAATTCACAAGTCCCAATCCTCTCCTATGGAAGGATTAGCGTTAGTGACTAGAGAGCTAGCCAACAACTTCCAAGTCCTAATTGCACTTGATTATTCCAACTCAAGGGTTTCCTTTTAATCAACTCCCAAGTTAAGTTAGGAGTCTACTCCATTGACATGAATACAACTTTCACAGGAATATGAAAGGAATAAAAAGAAGACATGATAAACTAAATAAAATAATAACTGAAAATCAATTAAAGGTAAAAATAGTTCTTTGCATTAATAAATTCCAAAACCATAAACATCCATATCTGAACAGGGTTAATGAGTGATTAAAAGAGCAAGAGAATAGGGAAACAAACTAGAATATTGGCAACTTCAACGGAGGTAGTAACTCTTTTCAAATCCAAATCAATAGCATAAACTCTAAAAACTATGAGTGTGAAGAAACCTAGAGGAAGTAGTATATTCTCTCTAAGATTCAAAACTAAAACTAAAAACTGTGTGAATGAGAATGTGTCTTGAGTCTCTGCTTGTCCCCTGGCTCTAGTCTGTGTTTCTGAGCCAAAAACTGGGTCCAAACTCATCCCAAAATCACCCCCAGCATCTTCTACATTTTCTGCACGTGGCGCATGTCACGCGTACGCGTCAGTCACGCGTACGCGTCGATGGTCTTCTTCACGTGTCACGCGTACGCGTCAGGTACGCGCACGCGTGACTGTGCAGATCTTTAAATCACGCGCACGCGTGAGCCGTGCATGTCGCTCCTCGCTGGTTGTCTCCTTTATTTCTTATGCTCCTTCCATTTTTGCAGGCTTTCTCTCCATCCTCTAAGCCATTCCTGCCCTATAAAGCCTGAAAATACTTAACGCACAGATCACGGCATCGAATGGTATAAAGGGGAATTAAAATACACAATTTAAAGACTTAGGAAGCAAGTTTTCAACCATAGAACAGAATTGGGAAGGGATTGTAAAATCATGCAAATTGTATGAATAAGTGTGCAAAGACTTGATAAAAACCACTCAAATAAGCACAAGATAAACCATAAAATAGTGGTTTATCAATCTCCCCACATTTAAGCATTAGCATGTCCTCATGCTAAGCTCAAGGAGACAAAAGAATGAATGGGAGAAAGTAAGACTCATGAGATGCAACCTATGTATGTGAATGCAACTATATGCTAATATGTTTCAATCTACTTGGTTAAAAATAAACAAGTTCTTGATAAACCCCAATTTTGTGGTTTATTTTGTACTTATTTTAGGAGATTTTATCACATTTTCCCACATTTATTCAATGAAATAGCATAGTTTTATAATTCTCCCTTAAATTGTGCTTAAGTGTAAAAACATACTTTTTACGCCCTTAAATTGGTGATTTTAATTCACTTTAATTCCATTCGATGCCTTGATGTGTATGTTGAGTGATTTCAGGTCCATAAGGCAAGTTTTGGATGGAAGAAATGAGGAGAAAAGCATACAAAGTGGAGAATTTATGAGGAAACAAAGATTTAGAGTACATCAACCCATGCGTATGCGCAACAAACGCGCACGCGTGGAAGTGAAGTTGCATGGCGACGCGTACGCGTACATGACGCGTACGCATGGATAGGAATTTCGCCAAGCGACGCGCACGCGTAACCCACGCGTACGCGTTGATGCTCGCACGTGACCCACTTAAAGACAAAATACTGGGGGCAATTTCTGAGCTGCCCAGACCCAAATCCAACTTGTTTCTGATGGTATTTGATGTAGAATTGAAGATTTAGCAAGGGGGAGAACTTAGTTGTAGAATAGCATCATGTAGTTTAGTTTCTAGAGAGAGAAGCTCCCTCTTCTCTCTAGAATTAGGGTTCTTAGGCTTATTTTCATCTTAGATCTAGGTTTTAATTATTGTTCTAATCTTGTTCTCTTTACAATTTCATGCTTCTACACTTGATTCTCTTATGCTACTAGATGAAGGGGAGTCCGGAGTGTTCTTCTGTTCTGGAGGTGGGTGAGTACCAACTATGAGGTCCTTCAGGTAGTTGTATCAGCGCTTGTTACGGCGCTCTATTTGCTCCATTCGCCGGTCCTGCCGGTCAAACCTCTCGATGATTTGAAGGAACATCTGATGGGTGGATGTGGCTTGTGGTGTGGATGATGGTGGAGTAGAAGAAGGAGGAGTATCCAAAGATGGGCCTGCCGGCCAGCTCGCAAAGGGAACTGGTGGCCTGATGTACTTCCCATTCGGGACATACTGGTCGGCTCTAGGGATCATGACCTTCGTGTCTCCTGCCCGATAGGACACACTTACTGCAGAGACTAAATCCGAAACCAAGACACGGAAAGGCAGATTATCCTTAATCTGTACATGTCCCATTGCTTGCCGGATGTGTCAGGGTAGGTTGAAGGGTTGCTCTGTCAGGATGCACCAGAGGAGAACAGCCATGTCTGCTGTGAAGGTCGACTCGTAAGTGCTCGGAAAGATATAGTGGGACATAATCTGTGCCCACACGCGAGCCTCCAAGGTAAGTGACTGGGCTGAGATGCTCTTGGATTTTGACTGATGAGGCCCATAGATCCAGGTGCTGCCAGGTTGGGCTATAACTCCAAGGATGCTATACCAGTCGAACTGATACATCTGACGCTTAAGAGAGGCTTCTTAATATGCATCCAATCTCTCTGGACTAGGTGGAAGATCCAGTGCTCGCTGTATGGCACTCTCAGAGACAGGGACTTGCTGCTGACGAACATAGACAGTCTGCAGGGTAGGCGAGTAGAAGTTAGAGTAGAATTCAACTACCCATGATAAGTTGACCTCCCGCGGCTTCCTCCTTAAAAATTTCCACTGTCTTCTCTCGATTCGGGGCTCCACAAAATCAACAAAGTGTGTTGGAACAATGAGTAGGTGCTCATTATTGTAGTTCCTCTCAGCTAGGATGGGGAACATCTGTTCGCAGTAGCAGTTAGTGAACCGTGTGGAGTTCCGTGCGGGAAAGGCTTTCTCTGATTTATCAATTTTAATAATCCTTTTCACCTGCTTGGTTGGTGGCTTTACGCTTGTAGATGGAAGCGCCTTAGCCGGTGCTCTCTTGGTTCCTCTCCTTGCCGGTGGCTTGTTAGTGGCTTTCTCTTTGCCTTTCTTGGTACCCATGCCTAAGGAAGAAAGAGAGAGAAAGACTGTGAAAGATATATATAATGAAAAATTGGAGGAAGAGAATTCCAAGTGATAATGAATGCCAAAGAAGAGAAAATAGCCTAAATACATGGTAGCTACAGCATGTAGGTAAGACATCAATTAAGATCAAGAAGGCAATTCAGAATAATTAGATGCAAGAAGGTAAAAGTATGCAAGTAATAGGCATGAGAGGCATAACTCAAGCATCAAATATTAAATGTGCCAAGGAAAGAGCACTTTTTATGATGACAATTGTGAATGATAAATCCAAATACATGTGGAGGACAAGTGTTGTGAGAAAGAGGCATTAGAGTGTAAGAGTAAAATAAGATTGGATTCAAAGTGCCATAAAAGCTTTTTCACAAACACTTGGTGTGCAAGTTGAAATAGGAATGAAAATAATGTATCCTAATGTATATGAGAGCTAAAACCAAATGTCAATTATCAAATCACTCCTCATAGTATCCACAAGCTTAAAAGTAGTACCCAAATAAAATTGCAACACCCACATAAAAATGCATGAGAAAAGAAAGAAAAAGAAACCATAAATAATGAAGTTAAAAGAAAGATTGAGAAGAAAGAAAAATAAGTAAATGCAATAATTAAAAGAAGAATGAAAGAGTAAAGGAGAAAAGAAAAGAACCTGATGTAGAAGATGAAAAAGGGAGGAAGAAAGTAGTAGAGAGGAAGAGGGAATAAAGAAGAAAGAAGGAAGAAGAAAGAAGAAAGAATTATGATGGAAAGAGAATTAGGATTGGGGGAGGGAAGAATGGAAATCAGGCGGCGTACTGCTTTAATTGTGCATCGCATGTGACGCGTACACGTACAGCACGTGTACGCGTGGGTTGCAAAATTTTAATAGTGATGCGTAAGCGTCTGGCACGCGTGCGCATGCCTTTGATTGTGCGAATCGCGCGAGGCTAGCTCCGATCACACACAACTCTCGGGTTGAAACGCGCGGGAGCCAACAATGCATACAACGCGTGTGATAAACTCCATTTGTAGGTTTTATCTTGTGTTGAATTTAGAGCATTTTGATAACCTTTCCCCACATTTATTCAATGAAATATCATGGTTTTATAACTTCTCCTTTAATCGTGCTTAAGAGTGAAAACATGCTTTTTAGGTCTTAAAATAGCTAAATTTAATTCACCTTGATTCTATTAGATATCTTGATATGTTTGTTAAGTGATTTCAGATTTAGGAGGCAAGGATTGGATCAAGGGAATGAAGGAAAAGCATGTAAAAATGGAGAACTCATGAAGAAATGAAGGAATCGCAAGAGCTGTCAAGCCCGACTTCTTCGCACTTAATTGACCATAACTTGAGCTACAGAGGTCCAAATGATGCAGTTCTAGTTGCGTTGGAAAGCTAACATCTAGGGCTTTGAAATGATATAAGATTTGTCATATTTTCACCGCGGATATGGTGCGCACACGCACGGTACGCGTACACACCGATGGTTGCATATAATTCACTTAATGCAACTCGTGGCCAGCGAATTCTAAGGCATTTTGGGCCCAATCCAACTCATTTCTGATGCTATTTAACCCAAAGATTGAAGAGGGATGAGACACATAGTTAGTTAGTGAGTTTTATTTTAGTTTTATCATGCTTTAGTTAGTTTCTAGAGAGAGAAGCTCTCTCTTCTCTCTAGAATTAGGAGTAGGTTAGATCTAGATTAGAAAATTCTTAGATCTAGGTTAATTTCATGCTTTGATTTACTTTTCCTTTTGTAATTCTTCTTCTTCTACATCTCTTCTCTCTAGTTTAGCATTTAATTCTTGTAATTCTCTACTTTTATGTTGATGCACTTTTGTTCTTTCCTTTTCCTTTTAATGCAATTTATGATTCATGTTTCGCTTTGTTGTTGTTTAATTCCTTGCAATTAGGTAGTGTAGATTTACTTTTCTTGTAATTTTACTATGCTTTCCTTCTATGCCTTCCAAGTGTTTGATAAAATGCTTGGTTGGATTTTAGAGTAGAATTTTATGCTCTTGGCTTGGGAAGGTAACTTAGGAACTCTTGAGTTACTAATGTCCAAGTGATTGACGATTGGGAGCCATTAACGCTAGATCTCACTAATTGATTTAGTGGAGAACTAGGACTTATGGACTTGGATTGATATAGCTCACTTGACTTTCCTCTACTATTAGTTAGGGGATGACTTAGTGGGATTGATCCTTGCCAATTCTCATGTTGTGGTTAGTAATAAGGATAGAGATCCTTGACCACCAAACCTTGCCAAGACCTTTTTGTTAGTTTATTTTCTTTACCATTTATATTTCTTGTCTATCATCTCAAAAACCCCAAAACATACTCCATAACCAATAACAAGACACTTTGTTGTAATTCCTAGGGAGAACGACTCGAGGTTCCAATACTTCAGTTTATAAATTTAGGGTTTTGTATTAGTGACAAACAAATTTTTGTATGAAAGGATTATTGTTGGTTTAGAAACTATACTTTACAACGAGATTTCATTAGTGAATTTCTAAACCGTTAAAATGCTTCTTCATCAGCGTGTGCATCAGGTACGCGCACGCATGGGTGGCTATTAAGGAAAAATGACGCGCACGCATCAGGGACGCGTACGCATGATAGGGTCTGTGCTTCTAGCACAGTTCCAGCCCCACACCAACATGACTCCCTGGCCAAACACACATTTACGCTGATTTCCAGGGTCACGCGTACGCGTCAGGGACGCTTACGCATGGTCTGCTGAAAACACGAGTGACGTGTACGCATGAGAGACGCGTACACGTGGGCTTGCTTGTACACAAAGCACGCTTCCAGCACCAATCCTGCCTAACTTTCTGTTTACTTCCTTGGTGTTGCGATGTCACGCATGACGCATATGCGTCAGCGATGCTTGCACGTCACTCACACTTTTTTTATGTAGAATGCAGAATGCAGATGATTATGCAGAATTTATGAAGAGTACTGTGAAAAATAAAATAAAATAAAACTAGGAATGAAAAAGGGATGATCATACCATGGTGGGTTGTCTCCCACCTAGCACTTTGCTTTTACGTCCTTAAGTTGGACGGTCCATAAGCTTAGTCTTCTGCTGTTGGTGGATCCTCCAAGAGGAAGATCTCTAGCTCCTTATTGTGCTTTAGCTTCTCACCATGGTACAGCTTCAAGCGATGTCCATTGACCCTAATGAATTTGGAGCTTGAGGGGTGACTCAGGTGAAAGACTCCATATGGCTCTGCCTTCTCTACTCTATAGGGGCCTTCCCATCTCGAACGCAGCTTGCCTGTCATGAGCCTTAGCCTTGAGTTGTAAAGGAGAACTAGCTCCCCAGGTCTGAACTCTCTTCTCTTGATATGCCTGTCATGCACAGCCTTCACCTTCTCTTTGTAAAGTCTGGAGTTGTCATATGCTTCGAGTCAAAGGGTCTCTAGTTCTACTAGTTGCAACTTCCTTTCAGCACCAGCCTTCTCAAATCCCATGTTGCATTCCCTTATTGTCCAGAAAGCCTTGTGTTCCACCTCCACTGGGAGGTGACAAGCCTTTCCGTATACTAGGCGGAAGGGACTCATTCCTATGGGTGTCTTGTATGCTGTCCGATAAGCCCAGAGTGCATCTACAAGCCTGGTGCTCCAGTCCTTCTTGTGATACTTGACAATCTTCTCCAGGATATGCTTTATCTCTCTGTTAGACACCTTTACTTTCCCATTGGTCTGAGAATGAGAAGTTGTGGCTACCTTGTGCATAATGTCATGTTTTTCCAGTAGACGTGTTAATCTCCTATTACAAAAGTGAGTGCCTTGATCACTCACGATTGCTCGTAGTAATCCAAAGCGACACATAATATGGTTTCTAACAAAGGAGACAATAATGTTAGCATCATCAGTGTGGGTAGGAATTTCTCCTACCCATTTAGAAACATAATCTACAGGTAACAGTATGTATAAGTAACCACTAGAGTTTGGAAATGGACCCATGAAGTCAATGCCCCAAACATAAAAAATTTCACAGAATAGCATAAGCTGTTGGGGCATCTCATCCCTCTTGGATATATTTCCAAACCTTTGGCATGGGGAACAAGATTTACAGAAGGCAGTGGCATCCTTAAAAAGGGTGGGCCACCAGAATCTATAGTCTAAAATTTTTCTAGCTGTTCTTTGAGGGCCAAAATGTCCACCACTCTCAAAAGAGTGGAAGGCCTCTAAAATTGGCTAGAATTTTGATTGAGGCACACACCTAATTATCTGGTCAGTACCATACCTCTATAGATATGGGTCATCCCATATATAATATTTGGACTCGCTTTTCTGCTTGTCCTTTTGGTCCTTAGTAAAATTAGGAGGGAAGGTATGACTAACTAGATAATTAGCTATAGGTGCATACCAAGGAACTACTTCAGATATTGCGTACAAGCTATCAAATGGAAAAGCATCATTGATCGGAGTGAAGTCATTCTTAATGTGCTCTAGGCGACTCAAGTGGTCCGCCACTAGGTTCTGGGAACCACTCCTATCCTTAATTTCTAAATCAAATTCTTGCAGCAACAATATCCAACGTATTAACCTTGGTTTGGACTCTTTTTTAGCTAACAAATATTTTTAGAGTTGCATGGTCTGAGTATACTACCACCTTAGTACCAAGTAGATAGACTCGGAATTTATCCAAAGAAAAAACAATAGCCAGAAGCTCTTTTTCAGTGGTAGTATAATTAGAGTGAGCAGCATCTAAAGTCTTAGAAGCATAAGCAATTATAAAAGGGTCCTTACCTTCGCGCTGAGCCAGCGCTGCTCCTACTGAATGGTTGGAGGCATCACACATAATCTCAAATGGCTGGCTCCAGTCTGGACCTCTCACAATCGGAGCTTGAGTCAGGGCGATCTTTAGCTTATCAAACGCTTTCATGCAGTCCTCACTTAGCTCGAACTCAACATCCTTCTATAGTAATCTGGATAAAGGCAATGCTACTTTATTGAAGTCCTTGATAAATCTCCGGTAGAAACCTGCATGACCAAGGAACAAACGAACTTCCCTCACGGAGGAGGGGTAAGGTAAACTAGAAATGACATCTATCTTTGCTGGATCTACAGAAATACCTGTATTAGAAACAACGTGTCCTAGAACAATACCTTATTTTACCATAAAATGACATTTTCAAAATTTAATACAAGGTTTGAACTAACACACCTGTCTAATACTCTAGCTAAACTATCCAAGCAAAGGTTAAATGAATCACCATACACACTAAAGTCATCCATGAAAACTTTCCTATAGCTCTCAAGAAGATCTGAGAAAATACTCATCATGCATCTTTGGAAAGTAGCCAGTGCATTACATAAGCCAAAAGGCATCCTCTTGTATGCATACGTTCCAAAGGGACATGTAAAAGTAGTTTTCTCCTGATCCTCAGGAGCTATATGAATTTGAAAATAGCCAGTGTAACCATCTAGAAAACAATAGTGTGATTTACCTGATAGACGATCAAGCATTTGATCAATGAATAGCAAGGGGTAGTGATCCTTGCGGGTAGCCTCGTTGAGGCGCCTGTAATCAATGCACACCCTCCAGTAGTTCTGCACTCTAGTTGTCAGGAGTTCTCCATGCTCATTCCTCACTGTAGTGACTCCCGACTTCTGGGGCACCACTTGTACTGGGCTAACCCATTCACTATCTGAGATTGGATAGATGATGTCAGCTTCAAGCAACCTGGTCACTTCCTTCTTGACAACTTCTAAGATGGTGGGATTCAGCCGCCTCTGAGGTTGACAGACAAGCCTTGCTCCCTCTTCTAAAAATATTCGGTGCTCACAAACTTGAGGGCTAATGCATACTATATCCGCCAAACTCCACCCAATTGCTTTTTTGTATCTTCTCAACACACTAAGCAGCTGCTCTTCCTGTTGGGAAGTGAGTTCTCTTGCAATGATAACTGGGAGCTTCTGATTATCCTCAAGGTAAGCATACTTGAGGTGAGGTGGAAGGGGCTTCAACTTCATTTTCTGCTCATGGCTAGGCATTTGATCATCTGGAGCTAGTGATGGTGGCAAGGTGTCTTCATTTTGTTCAGAGGGGTTCCCCACACTTGCACCTTGCTCTATGTGCATCTCTTCTACCTCTTCTTGGTGAACTACAGCTACAGTTTCATCAATGATGTTGCACTAGAAGACGGAATGATCTTCTGGAGGGTGCTTCATAGCTTCATCCAGGTTGAAACTCACTGCTCTGCCATCTATCTCAAAGGAGTAAGTTCCTGAGAATGCATCCAATTTGAACCTTGAAGTCTTCAAAAATGGCCTTCCAAGGAGGATGGAAGATGGTCTTCCTGAGTCATTAGGGGGCATCTCCAAAATATAGAAATCAGTAGGGAATGTTAGCCCCTTAATGCTCACTAGCACGTCCTCAGCAATTGCTACCACCGGGATCATACTTTTATCTGCCAAAACAAAACGTGCTGCCAACCTTTTTAAGGGAGGGAGCCTCAAGGAATCATATACAGATAATGGCATAATACTCACAAACGCGCCTAAATCACACATGCAGTCAGAAAATTTTACACTTTCTATAGTAATAGTAACCATGCATGGACCTGGATCACTATATTTTCCTGGTATATCACCCATTAAGGCAGAAATAGAGCTACCTAGAGGAATAATTTCTAAATCCTGTATTTTATCTTTATTCATGCATAAATCTTTTAGAAACTTAGCATACTTAGGTACCTGGTGAATGGTATCAAAAATGGGAATGGTTACCTCAACCTTTTTTAAGATCTCCACCATCTTGGGGTCTAGCTCCATCTGCTTCCTGGATTTCCAAGCAAGGTGTGAAAATGGAATGGGAATGGCTTCTTTTGTAACTTGAGCTTCCTTTGGTGCTCCATTCCCTGGTTGAGCTGCTTCTTCTTCAATCATGTCTTGTACTTCCTCCTCTTCTTCAACATCCTCCACCTCAACAATGTCTTCAACTTGGATATCTTCCTTTGAGCTTGGTTCCTCATGACTCGTCTCTTGCAGTTTGGTTCCGGACCTCAAAGTAATGGCATTGATTCCACCCTTTGGGTTAGGTAAGGTGACAGAAGAGCCGAAAACCCTTAAAGGTTGATTGGTGGGGTGGTGCACGATATTGGAAATCACAATTCTTCACAAATTCGCACAACTAACCAGCAAGTGCACTGGGTCGTCCAAGTAATACCTTACGTGAGTAAGGGTCGATCCCACGGAGATTGTTGGCTTGAAGCAAGCTATGGTTATCTTGTAACTCTTAGTCAGGATATAATATCAATAATAACTTTTAGTTTGAATTGTAAAAAGTAAAAGGGCAGAACACAAATAATACTTGTTATGCAGTAATGGAGAATATGTTGGAGTTTTGGAGATGCTTTATCCTTTGAATCTCTGCTTTCTCCCTATCTTCTTCTTCATGCACGCACGTCCCTCCTATGGCAAGCTGTGTGTTGGTGGATCACCATTGTCAATGGCTACCATCCTTCCTCTCAGTGAAAATGGTCCAGATACGCTGTCACTGCATGGCTAATCATCTATAGGTTCTCGATCATACGGGAATAGGATTTGCTATCCTTTTGCGTCTGTCACTACGCCCAGCACTCACGAGTTTGAAGCTCGTCACAGTCATCCCATCCCAGAATCCTACTCGGAATACCACAGACAAGGTTTAGACTTTCCGGATTCTCAAGGATGCTGCCGATGAATTCTAGCTTATACCACGGAGATTCCGATTAGGAAATCTAAGAGATACTCATTCAATCTAATATAGAACGGAAGTGGTTGTCAGACACACGTTCATAAGTTGAGAAGGGTGATGAGTGTCACGGATCATCACATTCATCATAATAAGGCGCGAATGAACATCTTAGATAGGAACAATCGTGATTGAATAGAAAACAGAAATACTTGCATTAATTCATCGAGACACAGCAGAGCTCCTCACCCCCAACAATGGAGTTTAGAGACTCATGCCGTCAAAGAGTACAAAGTTCAGATCTAGAATGTCATGAGATACAAAATAAATCTCTTAAAGTTGTTTAAATACTAAACTAGTAACCTAGGTTTACAGAAAATGAGTAAACTATGATAGATAGTGCAGAAATCCACTTTTGGGACCCACTTGGTGTGTGCTAGGGCTGAGACTAAAGCTTCTCACGTGTCTGGGCTGTTTTGGGCGTTCAACGCCAGGCTGTAACCTGTTTCTGGCGTTGAACTCCAACTTGTAACGTGTTTCTGGCGCTGGACGCCAGACTGCAACATGGAACTGGCGTTGAACGCCAGATTACGTTATCTATCCTTGCGCAAAGTATGGACTATTATATATTGCTGGAAAGCCCTGGATGTCTACTTTTCAACGCAATTGGAAGCGCATCAATTGGACTTCTGTAGCTCTGAAAATTCCATTCCGAGTACAGAGAGGTCAGGATCCAACAACATCAGCAGTCCTTTTTTCAGCCTGAATCAGATTTTTGCTCAGCTCCCTCAATTTCAGCCAGAAAATACCTGAAATTACAGAAAAACACACAAACTCATAGTAAAGTCTAGAATTATGAATTTTGCCTAGAAACTAATGAAAATAAACTAAAAACTAACTAAAACATACTAAAAACTATATGAAATTAACCCCAAAAAGCGTATAAAATATCCGCTCATCACAACACCAAACTTGAACTGTTGCTTGTCCCCAAGAAACTAGACAAATAAAATAGAATACAAATGAGTCAAGAAACAATAATATCTCAGAGTTTTTGAGTGAAGCTCAGATTCTAATTAAATGAGCGGGGCTAGTAGCTTTTTGCTTCCGAACAGTTTTGGCATCTCACTTTATTCATTGAAGCTCAGAATGATTGGCATCTATAGGAACTTAGAATTCAGATAGTGTTATTGATTCTCCTAGTTCAGTATGTTGATTCTTGAACACAGCTACTTTTATGAGTCTTGGCCGTGGCCCTAAGCATTTTGTTTTCCAGTATTACCACCGGATACATAAATGCCACAGACACATAATTGGGTGAACCTTTTCAGATTGTGACTCAGCTTTGCTAAAGTCCCCAATTAGAGGTGTCCAGGGTTCTTAAGCACACTCTTCTTTTTGCTTTGGACCTTGACTTTAACCGCTCAGTCTCAAGTTTTCACTTGACACCTTCACGCCACAAGCACATGGTTAGGGACAGCTTGGTTTAGCCGCTTAGACCAGGATTTGATTCCCTTAGGCCCTCCTATCCACTGATGCTCAAAGCCTTGGATCCTTTTTATTACCCTTGCCTTTTGGTTTTAAGGGTTATTGGTTTTTTTGCTTGCTTTATTTTTTTTGCAAGCTTTGTATTCACTGCTTTTTCTTGCTTCAAGAATCATTTTTATGATTTTTCAGATTACCAATAACATGTCTCATGTTTATCATTCTTTCAAGAGCCAACATATTTAACATTCAAGAACATCAAATTCCAAAGGCATATGCACTGTTCAAGCATTCATTCAGAAGGCAGAAAGCATTGCCACCACATGTAATTAATTAGAATTTCTTGTATTAAAAACTCGAAAAATATTGCCTCCTTATCCTAAAGGAAATCTTCTATTTTATTCATGTTTAATGATGATGAGAAAAATAAATTATGGCTTAATTGGAGATAAAATAACTACTAATTATTACTATAACTACTAAGGTAGAATTCAAATAAGAACAATTATCACAGAGTTAAGGCTAAGATTAGGGCTCAACAACCTTGAGTTTGGGATGTGGATGTTCCTCTAGTCTGTGGAGTGCTTGGTCCCTCAAGAGACAACTTCTGACGCTTCAGTTCCTTTAAGTCACGCCCTTGCTCTTCTTGTTCCCTGAGCAGTTTGCAAATTATACTGTTTTGATTTTGCTGTTCTTCCTTTATTTGGTCCATAGATTCTTGCAACTTGGTAACAGATGCTTCAAGCTGTTCCCAATATTCAAATCGAGGGACTTCTGGGAGGAATTCTTGCGCCCTCCTCTTGGTGGGGTCATCCTGCATTTGTTGTTTTTCCATTGTGATTTTAGTGATTGGTTGCTCCACTGAGATATACTCTGTTATTCCCATCTTTACTCCAGCATCTTTGCAGAGCATAGAGATTAAGCTTGGATAAGCCAACCTAGCATCCTTGGAATTCTTGTTAGCAAGTATGTAAAATTTAGATGGGATCAGTTGATGAACTTCTACTTCTTTTCCCAACATAATGCAATGGATCATCACCGCTCTTTTAACAGTGACTTCAGAACGGTTGCTTGTGGGCAATATAGAACGTCCAATGAAGTCCAGCCAACCTCTGGCGACTGGTTTGAGATCTTCTCTCTTGAGTTGATTTGGGACACCCTTGTTGCTGGTGGTCCACCTGGCTCCAGGGATGCATATATCCTCTAGAATCTTATCCAGGCCCTTGTTTGTTCTCATCATTCTCTTATTGAAGGAGTTTGGGTCATCTTTCAGCTGAGGTAGCTTAAAGATCTCCCTGATTTTGTCAGGATGGATGTGAACAATCTTTCCTTTGACCAAAGTTCGATAGTCATAGAGGGCAGTTCCAGATATTCTCTGCATGTCTGTTTGCCACAGATTAGCGTAGAATTCCTGAACTATATTCCTTCCCACTTTCGTTTCAGGATTAGCTAGGACTTCCCAGTTCCTATTTCGAATCTGCTCTTGGATCTCTGGATATTCATCTTTTTTCAGATCGAACTTGACTTCTGGGATCACTGATCTTAGACCCATTATTTTGTAGTAATGGTCTGAATGTTCTTTGGTTAAGAACCTCCCTTGATTCCAAAGTGGTTTTGGAATACTCTCTTTATTGCCTCTTGGAGTGGGTTATTTTCCTTTAGGAGCCATGATCTTAGTGGGTATGGTTTAGTGATCACGGATAAACACACCAAACTTAGAGGTTTGCTTGTCCTCAAGTAAAAGAAAAGAAAGGAGAGGGATAGAAGGAGAGCTAGTGTTGAATGGTGGATGAGAGGAGGGAGGCCGAATGTGTTTTTAAAAGGGAAGGGGGGTGGGTTTTCGAAAATAAGGAGAAAGATAAGATAGAAGATATGATTTAAAAAGAAATAAGTATGATAAGAAAGGATATAATTTAAAATTGAAAAGATATGAAAGATATTTGAAAAAGATAAGTTTGGATTTTTGAAAAAGATAATATGGAGATTTGAAAAAGATATTGATTAGTTGAAAAGATTTTAGAATGAAAAGAGATAGATTTGTTTTGAAAATTTGAAAAAGAGTTGAATTGGATTGAAAAAAAAGGATTTGTGCTTATGGATTAAGATACATTTGATATTTTTAAAGTAGGGTTTTTAGAAATTAGGGATTTTAGAAATCAGGGGTTGTAACATGTTTATGCAAGAAATCATGAATTGAAACATGAAAATTAAAATTAAAATGAAAAATATGAAGTAAAAACAAAATTACCTCCTCCCCACCATCCTGGCGTTAAACGCCCAAACGCTGCATGTTTTGGGCGTTTAACGCCCAATTGCTGCTTCTCCTGGGCATTCAACGCCCAGCTGTTGCTTTTTTCTGGCGTTGAACGCCAGGAACTCCTTTGTCACTGGGCATTTTTCTGAACGCCTAGGACGCTATAAATCTGGCGTTAAACGCCCAGAAGGAGCTTCTTTCTGGCGTTCAATGCCCAGAAGATGCTTCTTTCTGGCGTTTAACGCCCAGTGGATGCTTCTTTTGGGCGTTGAACGCCCAATTGTGCCTCTTACTGGCATTTTCTTGCCAGTGAGCTCTTTTTCTCTGTTTTGTGTGCTGAATCCTTCTGTAACCCTGTAAACTTATGCAATTGACTCCTTTACCTTGGTATCAATGAACTTTATATAAACAAATAAAATCAAGAATAGGGCAAAATGCTTAGAGGAAGTGATGCCAATGGCTGGGTTGCCTCCCAGCAAGCGCTTCTTTATTGTCTTTAGCTGGACCTTGCTAAGCTTTTTAATCTAGCCTCAGCCTTGAGCATTCTTGCTCAACATTACCTTCAAGATAATTCTTGATTCTCTGTCCATTAACAATGAACTTCCTATCAGAGTCAATGTCTTGAAGCTCCACATAACCATATGGTGATACACCAGTAATCACATATGGTCCCCTCCACTGGGACTTCAGTTTCCCGGGGAATAGCCTGAGCCTAGAGTTAAACAACAGAACCTTTTGTCCTGGTTCAAAGATTCTAGAAGATAGCTTTCTGTCATGCCATCTTTTTTATTTCTCTTTATAAAGCTTGGCATTTTTGAAAGCAGTGAATCTGAATTCCTCTAGCTCATTCAGTTGGAGCAATCTTTTTTCTCCAGCTAGTTTGGCATCAAAGTTTAGGAATCTGGTTGCCCAGTAGGCCTTATGTTCCAATTCCACGGGCAGGTGACAAGCCTTACCATACACAAGTTGGTACGGAGAGGTCCCTATAGGAGTCTTGAATGCTGTTCTGTAAGCCCACAGAGCATCATCCAAGCTTCGTGCCCAATCCTTTCTACGGGTACTTACAGTCCATTCCAGGATTCTTTTTAGTTCTCTGTTAGAAACTTCAGCTTGCCCATTTTTCTGTGGATGATATGGAGTCGCCACCTTGTGGCAAATCCCATACCGGACCATGGCGGAGTAAAGCTGTTTGTTGCAGAAGTAAGTGCCCCCATCACTGATTAGTACCCTAGGGACACCAAATCTGCTGAATATATATTTCTGGAGGAACTTCAGTACTGTTTTAGTATCATTGGTGGGTGTGGCAATGGCCTCTACCCATTT
Source organism: Arachis hypogaea (assembly GCF_003086295.3). Lineage (NCBI taxonomy): Eukaryota > Viridiplantae > Streptophyta > Magnoliopsida > Fabales > Fabaceae > Arachis > Arachis hypogaea. The sequence continues at coordinate 44,093,835 of NC_092052.1, read as the reverse complement.
TGATACATAGTCAACTGCCACCAGAATATAAGTATTTGAGTATGATGGTGGGAAAGGCCCCATGAAATTAATTCCCCATACATCAAACAACTCAATCTCCAAGATTCCTTGTTGAGGCATGGCATAACTATGAGGCAAATTACCAGCTCTCTGGCAACTGTCACAGTTACGTACAAACTTTCGGGAATCTCTGTAGAGTGTAGGCCAGTAGAAACCACATTGGAGAACCTTGGTGGCTGTTCGCTCACCTCCGAACTGGCCTCCATATTGTGATCCATGGCAATGCCATAGGATCCTTTGTGCTTCTTCTCTAGGCACACACCTACGGATTATTCCGTCTGCACATCTCTTAAAGAGATAGGGTTCATCCCACAAGTAGAACTTTGCATCAGAAATTAATTTTTTCTTTTGTTGCTTGCTGTACGCTTTGGGTATGAACCTTGCAGCTTTATAGTTTGCAATGTCTGCAAACCATGGTGTTTCCTGAATGGCGAACAAATGCTCATCTGGAAAGGTTTCAGAGATTTCAATAGAGGGAGAGGGCGTCCCTTCTACTGGTTCTATTCGGGACAGATGATCAGCCACTTGGTTTTCTGTCCCTTTTCTGTCTCTTATTTCTATATCAAACTCTTGCAGAAGCAATACCCATCTTATAAGCCTGGGTTTTGAATCCTGCTTTGTAAGTAGATATTTAAGAGCAGCATGGTCAGTGTACACAATCACTTTTGATCCTACTAAGTATGATCTAAACTTGTCAATGGCATAGACCACTGCAAGCAATTCCTTTTCTGTGGTTGTGTAATTTTTCTGGGCATCATTTAAAACACGGCTAGCATAATAAATGACATGCAGAAGTTTGTCATGCCTCTGCCCCAGTACTGCACCAATGGCGTGATCACTGGCATCACACATTAATTCGAATGGCAATGTCCAGTCTGGTGCAGAGATAACTGGTGCTGTGACCAGCTTAGCTTTCAGAGTTTCAAACGCCTGCAGGCACTCTGTGTCAAACACAAATGGCATGTCAGCAGCTAGCAGATTGCTCAGAGGTTTTGCAATTTTTGAAAAATCCTTTATAAACCTCCTGTAGAATCCTACATGCCCCAGAAAGCTTCTGATTGCCTTAACATTGGTAGGTGGTGGTAATTTTTCAATTACCTCTATTTTAGCTTGATCCACCTCTATTTCCTTGTTTGAAATTTTATGCCCAAGGACAATCCCTTCAGTCACCATAAAGTGACATTTTTCCCAGTTTAAAACCAGGTTGGTCTCTTGGCATCTTTTCAAAACCAGTGTCAGGTGATCAAGACAGGAGCTGAATGAGTCTCCATATACTGAGAAGTCATCCATGAAGACTTCTAGAAATTTTTCCACCATATCAGAGAAAATAGAGAGCATGCATCTCTGAAAGGTTGCAGGCGCATTACACAGCCCAAAAGGCATCCTTCTGTAAGCAAATACTCCAGATGGATATGTGAATGTTGTTTTCTCTTGATCCTGGGGATCTACTGCAATTTGGTTGTAGCCTGAATAGCCATCCAGAAAGCAATAATAATTATGACCTACTAGCCTTTCTAGCATTTGGTCTATGAATGGTAAAGGAAAATGATCATTTCTGGTGGCTGTATTGAGTCTTCTGTAATCGATACACATGCGCCACCCTGTAACTGTTCTTGTAGGAACCAGTTCATTTTTTTCATTATGAACTACTGTCATACCTCCCTTTTTAGGGACAACTTGAACAGGACTCACCCAGGGGCTATCAAAAATAGGATAAATAATCCCAGCCTCTAGTAATTTAGTGACCTCTTTCTGCACCACTTCCTTCATGGCTGGATTTAGCCGCCTCTGTGGTTGAACCACTGGCTTAGCATCATCCTCCAATAGGATTTTGTGCATGCATCTAGCTGGGCTTATGCCCCTAAGGTCACTTATGGACCACCCAAGAGCTGTCTTGTGTGTCCTTAGCACTTGGATTAGTGCTTTCTCTTCCTGTGGATTTAAAGCAGAGCTTATGATCACTGGAAAAGTATCTCCTTCTCCCAGAAATGCATATTTCAGGGATGGTGGTAATGGTTTGAGCTCGGGTTTAGGAGGTTTTTCCTCTCCCTGAGGAAATTTCAGAGGCTCTTTCAATTCCTCTGAATCCTCTAGATCAGGCGGAACATCTTTAAAAATGTTTTTCAGCTCTGATTCGAGACTCTCAGCCATGTTGATCTCCTCCACCAGAGAGTCAATAAGATTAACTTTCATGCAGTCTTTTGGTGTGTCTGGATGATGCATGGCATTTACAGCATTCAACTTAAACTCATCCTCATTGACTCTCAGGGTTATTTCCCCCTGTTGGACGTCAATGAGAGTTCGTCCGGTTGCTAGGAAAGGTCTTCCTAGAATGAGAGTAGCACTCTTGTGCTCCTCCATTTCCAGCACAACAAAGTCAGTGGGAAAGGCGAATGGCCCAACCCTGACAATCATGTCCTCAATCACGCCTGATGGGTATTTAATGGAGCCATCAGCAAGTTGGAGACATATCCGGGTTGGTTTAACTTCTTCAGTTAAACCAAGCTTTCTGATAGTGGATGCAGGTATTAGGTTGATGCTTGCCCCAAGATCACATAATGCTGTCTTGGTGCAATTACCCTCTAATATGCATGGTATCAGAAAGCTTCCGGGATCTTTAAGCTTTTCAGGGAAGCTTTTTAGAATGACTGCACTGCATTCTTCAGTGAGGAGAACTTTTTCAGTTTCTCTCCAATCCTTTTTATGACTTAAGATCTCTTTCATGAACTTGGCATAAGAAGGTATTTGCTCAAGTGCTTCTGCAAACGGAATCTTTATTTCAAGAGTCCTGAGATAATCTGCAAAGCGAGCAAATTGCTTATCCTGCTCCTCTTGGCGGAGTTTTTGAGGATAAGGTATATTGGCTTTATACTCCTCAACTTTAGTTGCTGCAGGTTTATTTCCTACAGAATTGGTTGAAGAAGCTTTTTTAGAGGGGTTGTCATCAGCACTTGTGTGTGTCTGATCCCTCACTGGCATATGAGTGCCAGGGTTGGAAGCTGGAGTGACGTTAGACGCCAACTCCTCATCTGCTCCTGGCATTTGAACGCCAGAACTGTGCTTCCTTTGGGCGTTTAACGCAAGTTCCTTGCTTGTTTCTGGCGTTGAACGCCAGTCCTGAGCATGGTTTGGGCGTTCAGCGCCAGTCTTCCACCCAATCTCTGGCGTTTTAGTGCCAGAATTCTTTCTCTCCGGTCTCTTACTGTCCTCAGATGGATTTTGGGTAGTTTGCTCATTTTTTGGCTTCCTGCTACCTTGAGGTGGGGTATTTAATGTCTTCCCACTTCTTAATTGAACTGCTTGGCATTCTTCTGTTATTTGTTTTGACAGCTACTGCTTTGTTTGCTTTAATTATACTTTCATATTTATATTAGCCATCCTTGTCTCTTGTAGTCTATCCTTGAATTCGGCTAACTGCTTTGTTAGAAAATCCAATTGCTGATTGAATTCAGCAGCTTGTTTTATAGGACTGAGTTCAGCAGTTACTGTTTTGGCCTCTTCTTTCATGGAAGGGTCACTGCTTAGGTACAGATGCTGATTTCTGGCAACTGTATCAATGAGCTCTTGAGCTTCTTCAATTGTTTTTCTCATGTGGATAGATCCACCAGCTGAGTAATCTAGAGAAAGCTGAGCCCTTTCTGTAAGCCCATAATAGAAGATGTCTAACTGAACCCACTCTGAAAACATTTCAGAGGGGCATTTTCTTAGCATATCTCTGTATCTCTCCCAGGCATAATAAAGAGATTCATTATCTCCTTGTTTAAAGCCTTGGATGTCCAACCTTAGTTGTGTCATCCGTTTTGGAGGAAAGTATTGATTCAGGAATTTTTCTGTCAGTTGTTTCCATGTCTTTATACTAGCCTTAGGTTGGTTATTTAACCACCTCTTAGCTTGGCCTTTTACAGCAAATGGGAACAGTAATAATCTGTAGACATCCTGATCTACTTCCTTATCATGTACTGTGTCAGCAATTTGTAAAAACTGTGCCAGAAACTCTGTAAGTTCTTCCTGTGGAAGACCGGAATACTGGCAACTTTGCTGCACCATGATAATGAGCTGAGGATTCAACTCAAAGCTATTGACTCCAATGGAGGGTATACTGATACTACTCCCATATGAAGCAGTAGTGGGGTTAGCATATGACCCCAGAGTCCTTCAAGACTGTTCATTTCCACTTAGATCCATGATGGAGAAAGGGAGATGATGTAAAATAAAAAATATATTTTTATTTATTTATTTATTTATTTAATTTGAAAATAAAATAAATTAAAATAAAATAAATAAAAATGGGTGAAGATTTTCGAAAAATGGAGAGAGAGAAAAAATTGGTTGGGAAATTTTGAAAAAAAGATTTTAAATTTTGAAAAAAAAATATCTGAATTTTAAAAGTAAATTTCGAAAATTTGCTTTAAAATAGAGAGAAAATATATTTTTGAATTTAAAGAGGAAAGAGAAAAACAATAAGATATCACAAGATTTAAAATTTTTAGATCTAATGCTCCTTGTTTTCGAAAATTTTGGAGGGAAAACACCAAGGAACACCAAACTTAAAAATTTTAAGATCAAGACACAAGGAAAACTCAAGAACACTTTGAAGACTCACAAGAACACAAGAACATGAAGAAAGAACACCAAACTTAAAATTTTTAGAAAACCAAACTAAAATTTTCGAAAATTATAGAAAGATTAACAAGAAAACACCAAACTTAAAGTTTGGCACAAGATCAAGAAAAATTATTTTTGAAAATTTTTTTTTTATAGAACCGGTGCCCAATCATCAAGAACATAAACCAATGCTCTAGCCAATTGAGCTGTAAATGTAACACTTGTTTTGAAGAAGTATTTTTAATAACTAAGAAAAAATATTTTTTTGAAAACTAATGTTCTGAAAAGGCACACGAAAAACAAGAAAAGAAACAAAACAAGAAAAACTAAAAACTAATAAAGAAAAATAATATTTTTTTGAAAAATTTTTGAAAAGAATATAAAAAACTCTAACCCAAAAGACAAAATTTTCCTAATCTAAGCAACAGAATTCACCGTCAGTTGTTCAAACTCAAACAATCCCCGGCAATGGCGCCAAAAACTTGGTGCACGAAATTGGAAATCACAATTCTTCACAAGTTTGCACAACTAACCAGCAAGTGCACTGGGTCGTCCAAGTAATACCTTACGTGAGTAAGGGTCGATCCCACGGAGATTGTTGGCTTGAAGCAAGCTATGGTTATCTTGTAACTCTTAGTCAGGATATAATATCAATAATAATTTTTAGTTTGAATTGTAAAAAGTAAAAGGGCAGAACACAAATAATACTTGTTATGCAGTAATGGAGAATATGTTGGAGTTTTGGAGATGCTTTATCCTTTTAATCTCTGCTTTCTCCCTATCTTCTTCTTCATGCACGCATGTCCCTCCTATGGCAAGCTGTGTGTTGGTGGATCACTGTTGTCAATGGCTACCATCCTTCCTCTCAGTGAAAATGGTCCAGATACGCTGTCACTGCATGGCTAATCATCTGTAGGTTCTCGATCATACCGGAATAGGATTTGCTATCCTTTTGTGTCTGTCACTACGCCCAGAACTCGCGAGTTTGAAGCTCGTCACAGTCATCCAATCCCAGAATCCTACTCGGAATACCACAGACAAGGTTTAGACTTTCCGGATTCTCAAGGATGCTGCCAATGAATTCTAGCTTATACCACGGAGATTCCGATTAGGAAATCTAAGAGATACTCATTCAATCTAATGTAGAACCGAAGTGGTTGTCAGGCACACATTCATAAGTTGAGAAGGGTGATGAGTGTCACAGATCATCACATTCATCATAATAAGGCGCGAATGAACATCTTAGATAGGAACAAGCGTGATTGAATAGAAAACAGAAATACTTGCATTAATTCATCGAGACACAGCAGAGCTCCTCACCCCAACAATGGAGTTTAGAGACTCATGCCGTCAAAGAGTACAAAGTTCAGATCTAGAATGTCATGAGATACAAAATAAATCTCTAAAAGTTGTTTAAATACTAAACTAGTAACCTAGGTTTACAGAAAATGAGTAAACTATGATAGATAGTGCAAAAATCCACTTCTGGGGCCCACTTGGTGTGTGCTGGGGCTGAGACTAAAGCTTCTCACGTGCCTGGACTGTTTTGGGTGTTCAACGCCAGGATGTAACCTGTTTCTGGCGTTGAACTCCAACTTGTAACGTGTTTCTGGCGCTGGACGCCAGACTACAACATGGAACTGGCATTGAACGCCAGTTTACTTCATCTATCCTTGAGAAAAGTATGGAGTATTATATATTGCTGGAAAGCCCTGGATGTCTACTTTCCAACGCAATTGGAAGCGCGTCAATTGGTCTCTTGTAACTCCGAAAATTCCATTCCGAGTGCAGAGAGGTCAGGATCCAACAACATCAGCAGTCCTTTTTTCAGCCTGAATCAGATTTTTGCTCAGCTCCCTCAATTTCAGCCAGAAAATATCTGAAATTAAAGAAAAATATACAAACTCATAGTAAAGGCCAGAAATATGAATTTTTCCTAGAAACTAATGAAAATAAACTAAAAACTAACTAAAACATACTAAAAACTATATGAAATTAACCCCAAAAAGCGTATAAAATATCCGCTCATCATGGGGGTAGCTAATGATTCCATCCAGGAGATAAGCACTTGTAAGGTAGCGTTCACACCGTTTATAGTGGAGGTAAGTGTATTCTGAATGTCTTGTTGTCCTTGCGCAAGAGAGCGAAGCATCTCATCATTAGAGGAAGAAGGAGGGTAAGTGATTTGAGGGGCCTGCTGTTGGTTGTTCTGAGGCGCTTGGGACTGCCTTTGGTGAGGTGCTCTGTAAGGCTGGTTTTGGTTCTGCTATTGGTAGGGAGGATTCTGCTGTCTGTTGTTGTTGTTGTTGTTCCACCTCTGATTCCCATTGTTGTCTCTACCTCCTCGGTTATAGTTATCCCTCCATCCTTGGTTGGAATTATCCCTCCATCCCTGGTTGGAGTTATCTTGCCAACCTTGATTGTAGTTCCCACCTTGGTTATAATTACCGCCTTGTTGATAGTATCCTTGGTTCGGGCGGTCATAGAAATTATGAGTAGCTACTAAGGTGTTGTCTTCTTGTTGGAGCTACGGACACTCATCAATGTAATGAGTATAGCAGGCACATATTCCGCACACTCTCTGAGGAACCAACTGTTGACACTGTTGTTGTGGGGGAGGCTGAGGTTGTTGTTGATTCAGTTGTAACTGCTTCAGTATGTTGGTCATCTCTCCCAGAGTCTGTGTGAGAGCAGCAGTCTCACTACTAGAGGAAAGCTCCACAATAGCCTTGGGATGGTTGTTCTTATGCTTTGCATTCTGGGTAGACTCAGCTAGATCGGTGATCAGTTGGCACGCTTCTGTCGCCGTCTTGTACTTCTTCAGAGAACCATTACTCGCAGCATCTAGTGTAGTCTTGTCTTGAGGCTTCATGCCTTGTGTGAAGTAGCTAATCAACACCAACTGGTCAATCTTGTGGTGGGGACATGAGTCTAGGAGATTCCTGAAGCGTTTCCAATACTCATAAAGGGTCTTTGATTCGCCTTGGATAATGCAGGAAATTTCTTTTCTCAGCCTATCTGTAACTTAAGCTGGAAAGTATTTTTCCAGGAACTCCCTTCTGAGTAGATCCCAATTAGTAACAACTGCTTCAGGTTGAGCGTAGAACCACTCCCTTTCCTTTTCCTCAAGAGAAAATGGAAAGGCATATAGCCAAATAGTAGTCTCATCTGCACCATGACGCCTAGTAGTTGAGCAGGCTGTCTAAAAATCCCTGAGGTGCTTGATAGGCTCTTGAGCAGGTAAGCCATAAAACTTGGGCAGTAAGTTGATTAGCGCAGTCTTCAGTTCAAAATCTGCAGCCAGATTTGGGTGGCGCACTTGATACGGTTGCAGTGTAAAGTCTGGAGCTTCTGCTTCTTGAAAAGTAATCCTTCTGGGCTCCGTCATATCACCTGCACGTAAATCAACAGAATCAGTAAAAGAGGAGCTTGTTTCTTCCTCAAATGGCGCTTCAAATTTGCCCTCAGATAAGACTGGTGAATTGGTAGTAACCACTTCACCACCCTCAAAGGGTAACTGACACCGAGCTCGCCTAATACGTGAAATAGTTCTTTCAATTTCAGGATCAAACGCGGCTAAGCTCGAACCAGGCAGTGAACACGTCATTCAATAAAAGAAACATACAACTCATGGTAATAAATTAAAATAAAATATGCAAATATGTAAAATAAAAAAATATGTACACCAACCAATAATTTAGCACACTATTGCAACTCCCCGACAACGGCGCCAAAAATTGACGTGGCAAAAAATTGCCGATTAAGAATTTATAATAAGAATAGCGTTGCAAGTACAGTTCTTAACCGACAAAAATCCCGCTTATCAATTTAAAAGAGTCGTCACAAATTTAGAATAAAAATATTGGGAATAGAAATCCTAGGTCGTCTCCCAACGAGTTGACAAAAGAGTGCTATTTTATTAGTCAAGAATTTTCTGAGAATTTTTAGGGTTGGAAAACGGGAAATTAAAATGATTATTAATTAAATCAATGAGAATTAACGAGAGAATTTATATAATTAGAATAAAAGCCTTGACCGGGAGAAGATTAATTGGAAGTTCTATCCTTGTTGGATTTTTCCAAGTGTAATGGTAATAGGTTGTTGTTTCTACTTAGTTATCCCTTACCGAATAAAGGAGAGTCAAGTAACTAAACCAGCTCCAATTCACAGGTCCCAATCCTCTCCTATGGAAGGATTAGCGTTAGTGACTAGAGAGCCAGCCAACAACTTCCAAGTCCCAATTGCACTTGAGTATTTCAACTCAAGGGTTTCCTTTTTAATCAACTCCCAAGTCAAGTTGGGAGTCTACTCCATTGACATGAATACAACTTTCACAGGCATATGAAAGAAATAAAAAGAAGACATGATAAACTAAATAAAATAATAACTGAAAATCAATGAAAGGTAAAAATAGTTCCTTGCATTAATAAATTCCAAAACCATAAACATCCATATCTGAACAGGGTTAATGAGTGATTAAAAGAGTAAGAGAATAGGGAAACAAACTAGAATAATGGCAACTTCAACAGAGGTAGTAACCCTTCTCAAATCCAAATCAAAAGCATAAACTCTAAAACTATGAGTGTGAAGAAACCTAGAGGAAGTAGTATATTCTCTCTAAGATTCAAAACTAAAACTAAATACTGTGTGAATGAGAATGTGCCTTGAGTCTCTGCTTGTCCCCTGACTCTAGTCTGTGTTTCTGGGCCGAAAAATGGGTCCAAACTCAGCCCAAAATTGCCCCCAGTGTCTTCTGTGTTTTCTGTACGTGGCGCATGTCATGCGTACACGTCAGTCACACGTACGCGTCGATGGTCTTCTTCGCGTGTCACGCGTACGCGTCAGGTACGCACAGGCATGACTGTGCAGATCTTCAAATCACGCGCACGCATGAGCCATGCGTGCGCCTTGCTCCTCGCTGGTTGTCTCCTTTATTTCTTGTGCTCCTTCCATTTTTGCAAACTTCCTCTCCATCCTCTAAGCCATTCCTGTCCTATAAAGCCTGAAAACACTTAATGCACGGATCACGACATCGAATGGTATAAAGGGGAATTAAAATACACAATTTAAATACTTAGGAAGCAAGTTTTCAACCATAGTACAAAATTGGGAAGGGATTGTAAAATCATGCAAATTGTATGAATAAGTGTGCAAAGACTTGATAAAAATCACTCAAATAAGCACAAGATAAACCATAAAATAGTGGTTTATCAGTCACTTACCCCAATTAGCCCAAATAATACTCTTGGAACCCGTGATGCATCCTCAAGTAGTAGCTCAATACTATCCGGGTCAGGACTCGTAAAGAACTCATGTAGAATCGAGATTCATAAGGATGAAGAACGGCAATGCATCATAGAATCAAATCAGACATGTATTGGAATAGAAAAGTAATTGTATTAATCTATAGGAATCATTAGAGCTCCTAACCTTAAGCTAGGAGGTTTAGCTGCTCATACCGTATAGGAAGTAGTATCAAATGTTCTGAGGGGCTGAAGATCCTAAACAACGGTGATCTTCGCCTATATATACTAACCTAATAACACAAAAATAAGATGAACTAGACTAGAAGTGCAAAAATCCACTTCTTGGGCCCACTTTCGTTGAGTGCTTGGGCTGAGCTTGGCGTCCAACCTGAGGAATGGGCGTTGAACGCCCATTAGAGGGGTATCCACGTGCTTCCTTGCTCCCTTGGTGGAATTGAACACCAGGTTGGGTGTTCAACGCTGGCTTGAGTCCTCTTGGGGCGTTGAACGCCAGAAAGGGGGTGATTTGGGCATTCAACGCCCAATATGGACAGTCTCCTTCAAAGAAAAGTATAGACTATTATATATTGTTGAAAATCTCTAGAAGTTAGCTTTCCAACTCCGTTAAGAAGGCGTCATTTGGACCATTTTAGCTCCAGAAATGCGCATTTGAGTAAACGGAGGTCAGAATATGACAACTTCTGCTATGCTTTCCTTGCCTCTGAATCGAGCCTTGCCAAAACTCGTCAATTTCAGCCAGAATTTACCTGAAATTATAAGAAAACATACAACTCAAAGTAGAATCCAAAAATGTGAATTTTTCACTAAAACCTACTAAAACACAGTAAAACTCAACAAAACATAACTAAAACACTAGGAAAATAATGCCAAAAAGCGTATAAAATATCCGCTCATCACCCATACATCAAATAGCTCTAGTTCTAGCATATAGCTTTGTGGAATCCCATTCTTCCTTGGTAAATATTTAGCCCTTTGGCATTCATTACATCTCTTCATAAGCTCCCTTGTATCCTTGAAAATAATGGGCAAAAAAAAGCCACATTGTAGTAAATTTGTTGCAGTCCTTTCCCCTCCAAAGTGTCCTCCATAGTGTGAACTATGACAGTGCCAAAGGACTTCTTGTCCTTCTTCATGTGGGATGCACCTTCTCAGCATTCCATCAGAACATCTTTTAAAGAGGTAATGTTCATCCCATATGAAGTATTTGCCATCATTAATCAGCTTCCTTCTTAGATGTTTGTTAAGTGAAGGAGGAACCTCCCCATTAGCCTTAAAGTTGGCAATGTCAGCAAACCAGGGTGCCTCTTGAATCATCAACAAATGTTTATCTGGGAAGCACTCATTAACACAAGGGGTGTATGCTTTATTATCATCACAAGGAAATCTTGAAAGGTGATCTGAAACTTGATTCTCCACTCCTCTTTTATCCTTTATCTCTATATCGAACTCCTAGAGTAGGAGGATCCACTTTATAAGCTTTAGTTTGGAATCTAGCTTGGTCAACAAGTACTTCAATTCTGCATGATCAGTGAAAATAATTACTTTAGAGTCAATTAGATAAGATATAAATTTATCAAATGCAAATACAATTGTCAATAATTCTTTCTCAGTGGTGGTGTAGTTTCTTTGTGCCTCATTAAGAACCTTGCTAGCATAGTAGATTATATGCACCAGCTTATCTTTCCTCTACCCCAACACAGCACTCATGGTAAAATCAGATGTATCACACATTAGTTCAAAGGGTAATTACCAGTTTAGTGGTGCTATAATTGGTGCAGAAGCAAGCTTGCTCTTAAGGTCCTCAAAAGCTAGCATACACTCTCTATTAAACACAAAAGGAACATCAGAGACTAGTAAGTTACTCAATGGTTTTGCAATTTTAGAAAAGTATTTCATGAACCTTCAATAGAAGCCAGCATGTCTCAAAAAGCTCTTGATTGCTTTCACATTGCTTGGTGGTGGTAATTTTTCAATTACCTTCACTTTAGCTCTATCCACTTCTATGCCTTTGTTGGAGATTTTGTTACTAAGAACTATCCCTTTAGTTACCATGAAATGACACTTTTCCTAGTTTAATACTAGGTTAGTTTCTTGGCATCCCCTTAGCACCAAGGTAAGATGGTGTAAGCAATCAATAAAGAAACATTGAAACACTGAAAAGTTATCCATGAAAACCTCAATATACTTTTCAATCATATCAGAAAAAATAGATAACATGCATCTTAAGAATGTAGCAGGTGCATTGTACAATCCAAAAGGCATGCGTCTATAGGCAAAGACACCATAAGCGCAAGTAAAAGAGGTTTTCTCTTGGTCCTTGGGATCAAATACAATCTAATTGTAGCCTAAGTAACCATCAAGGAAGCAATAGTATGCATGTTCAGCAAGTCTTTCTAGCATTTGATCTATAAAGGGAAGTGGGAAGTGGTCTTTTCTGGTGGCATCATTGAGCTTTCTGTTGTCTAACATATTCTCCATCCGATCACAGTTATTGTAGATATTAGTTCATTCCTCTCATTTTTTATCACTATGACTCCCTCCTTTTTTGGGCACTACTTGAACTGGGCTCACCCAAGAACTATCTGAAATGGGGTAGATGAGCCCTGCTTACCACAATTTCAGCACTTCTTTCTGTACCACCTCTTTCATTGTTGGTTTCAATCTTTTTTATGGTTGGATTGTAGGTTTTACATCTTCCTCAAGAAATATTTTATGCATACACATTGTAGGACTTATCCCCTTTAGGTCAAAGAGAGTCCATCCAATGGCATCCTTATGTTGCTTTAGAACCTCAATCAACTCCTTCTCCTCCTCCTCACTTAATGTTGATTTGATAACTATAGGATATGTATCATCACTTCCCAAGAATGTATACTTGAGGTTGGGAGGTAGAGGCTTCAGCTCAAGTTTGGGTGCTTCTTCTTCCACTTCCTTCTTTTCTAACATGGTTGGGTTGGTCATGTTTTTAGTTAGAACTTCACTGCTTGCTTGTTGATTTACCTCAACTACTTCATCAAGTTCATTATTCTCCTCTAGAAATTCATGCACTAGGGACTCAATGGCATCCACCATCATCCATTCTTCAGGGGGTTCACTTGGGTAATTCATAGCTTTGAACACATTGAAGACCATCTTCTCTTTATGTAGCTTGAGAACTAGCTCCCTCTTTTCGACATCAATGATTGCCTCAGTAGTTGCTAGGAATGGCCTTCTTAGAATGATTAAGGCTTTGGCTTCTTCTTCCATGTCTAGCACCATAAAGTCTGCTGGGAAGATGAAGTCTCCCACCTTTACCAGTAAGTCTTCTACCACTCTTTCAGGGAACTTAAATGATCTATATGCCAATTGGAGTGCCATTCTAGTTAGTTTAATCTCTTCAATCATCATCTTTTTCATCATTGAAGGAGACATTAGGTTGATGCTAGCTCCTAAATCACATAATGCTTTTTCAATGGTGATGTCCCCTATGATACATGGGATTTGGAAACTCCCAAGATTCTTCAACTTTTGGAGAAGTTTCCTTTGTATGATTGTACTGCATTCTTCAGTTAACACCACTGTCTCTTTATCTCTCTAGCTCCTCTTTTTGGACATAAGCTCTTTCAAGAATTTAGCATATAGAGGCCTCTGCTCCAATGTTTTAGCAAAGGAAATATTGATATGAAGCTTCTTGAATACTTTCAGGAACTTAGAGAATTGATTATCCCTCATATCTTTTCTGAGTCTTTGAGGGTATTCTTTAGTACATAGGGCTTCAAAGCTTCTTTCTCTTTTGGTAGAGTGGTTTCAGGCCCTTCTTTTTCTTTTGGTTTGCTTATATCGTTGTTGACTTCTTCCTTTGGAGTTTTCTGGCATGGGGATGCTTCCTTCACTACTTGCCCACTTCTAAGTGTAATAGCCTTACACTCTTCTCTTGGGTTAATCACAGTGTCACTGGGGAAAGTGTTGGTGGGTCTGGATGCTTGCTTGGTGAATTGCCCAACTTGTGCCTCTAGCTTCTTGATGGTAGCTCCTTGGTTTTGTATGTTGGACCTTGTTTCTTCCTGATAGGACTCCATCTTGGGACTCCATCTTAGCTTTAAAACTCTTCGTGCTTTCCATAAACTTTTTAAGCAGGGCTTCTAACCTTGAGAGTCTTTGGGTTTCAGAAGAAGAATGTGGGGGTTGTGGTAGTTGGTTAAGGTTGGGTTAAAAATGGGAATGGTTGTTTTGTGGTTGAAAGGATGTGTTTTGTGTGTTTCTGAATTGATTATGAGTGGGTTGTTGAGGGTTTAGATTGGTTGTGTTGCGAAAATTATTGTTGGATTTACCACCTCTTTGTCTTTGATTTTGTTGGCCTCCCCACCCAAAGTTTGGGTGGTTCTTCCACCTAGGATTGTAGGTCTTGGCATGTGGATCGTTTTGTGGTCTGGAAGGATTCTCCACAAAGTTGGCTTGCTCCAATTCATACCCATCTCCAAGAATAACTCCTTCCTGAATGTCATAGGATGGTGCTTGAGTGTTAATAGCTGCTACTTGCATTCCTCCAATTTGTTAAGTAATAGTTGCCATTTGTTGAGACAAGAGCTTGTTTTGTGTTAATATAGCACTTAAGGTATCCACCTCCATTACTCCTCTCTTTGGATTTGTGCTTCTTTCTGAGGAGTAAAAGTATTGATTATTTTCCATTATCTCAATCAAGTCTTTTTCTTTTTCAGGGGTTTTCATGGAGAGAGTACCTCCTGTTGAGTTATCTAAGTAGTTTCTGGATTCTTAAGTGATGCCTTCATAGAAGATTTAAAGTTGAGTCCAGTCTGAGAACATGTCTGGTGGATATCTCCTTAGCAAACCCCTGAATCTTTCCCAAGCTTTATAAAGTGATTCTCCATCAAATTGTTTAAATGTCTGGACCTCAGTCCTCAGCCTGATTATTCTTTGAGGTAGGAGGAACTTAGTAAAAAATTTGTTGACTAGGTCATCCCAGGTAGCAATGCTTTCTTTGGAGAAAGTTTTCAGCCATTGAGCTGCTCTGTCTCTTAAAGAGAAAGGGAACAAGAGTAGCCTGTAAGCATCATGATACACTCCATTTGTGTTTACTGTGTCACATATTCTCAAGAAAGTGGACAAATATTGGTTAGAGTCCTCCTGAGCACTTCCCCCATACTAGCAATTTTGCTAGACGAGGGTGATTAATTGTGGCTTGAGCTCAAAGTTATTTGCATGCACATTGGGAGTGAGAATACTACTTCCACAGTTCTGAAGGTTAGGATTAGTGTAAGAGCCGAATGTCCTTCGGACTGGTTGAGCATCATTATTGGCAACCTCTTCATGATGGTTAAGCATCTCATCCTTCATGACTTGATCTGAGTTCTCTTCTTTTTCTTCTCCAACCGCCCTTTTTTTTCTTGCTTCTCTTCTCAATCTCAAGAAGGTTCTCTCAGGTTCTGAGTCAAAGAAAGTTAAGGCACCTCTTCTACCACCTGGCATACACAAACAGCTAGAAAATCAAGTGATGAAGTACACTCTACAAAGAGTGTGGTTAGAAGTGAGGGATGCAATATATCAAACAGTTGATAGGCTAAAACAGGAATGAATATATATATATATATATACAAGAAATAAATAAATGACATCAAATGTAAAAGTAGAATAAGTAATCAAAATTAACCTAAATAACAAAACATTAGAAAAATGTTTAATCTAGATAATCAACTAACTTAATCATTGTCAATCTAGATCAATCCCCGGCAACGGCGCCAAAAACTTGATACAAAAATTATGAAACACAATATTTTGTATGACTACCAGCAAGTGCACCGAGTCGTATCAAGTAATAAGACTCACAAAGAGTGAGGTCGATCCCATGAAGATTGATGAATTTGAGCAATTTTAGTCAATTGGTCATTCTAGTCAAACACTTCATTAATGAGGGTTGACAATTTAGCAATGAGATAAATGAAAGAAATATAAATGGCAAGAATTTAAATGTCTGAATTAAAGAGTGGGAATGGAAGGAGAAAGAAATTTAAATTGCATAAAGTAAATTGAAATCAAGTAAAGGCAGAAGGTAAAGAGCTGAAATAATAAAGGGGAAACGAAGATTAATGGTAAAAGCAAACAGCAATAAAGAATGAGAAGGTAAAAATAGGGAGAATCATTGGGTTTAGGAGATATTGAAATCTTTGGATCAATATGTTTCTCATCTCTTTTTCAATTATCCAACTTATTGATCTCTTGACAAATCATAAGTGATTAAATTCCAATCCCTTGGTAATTCAATCTCTCTTAACTTGATCAATTCCAAATTCCTTAATCTAATTGCTCATGAAAAGATATGAAGATTGGTCCCTGATTTAAAGCCACACAATCTCCTAGACCCAAGTATTGGGATGATTACATGTCATAATATCAAACCCAAACCCAGATTTATTCAATTGTGAGAAATATCTTCAAGCATAACTCTATTATCCCTTTTCCAATGCTCACATAGAATCCATATGAACTCAACTTCTTTTCCAAGACAATTGAGTTCTTAAATGAAGAACAAAAATATTTCTAACAAATCAAAAGAGAAATGAAAAGAATAAAAAATTAAGCTTCACTATTGATCCATCAAAGTACAATAGAGCTCCCTCTCCCAGCGAAAGAAAAGTTAGCTACTCAAAGCTCAGAGAAAGTACAAGAGCTGGAATGTAGAAAAAGAAAAAAGTAAGTATAAGTCCCAAAAAGAAGTACTTTCCTGGGATTTAACTACTACTCTTAACTAAGAAATAAAACTTACAATTTACTTAAAATTGCAAGTAACTAAATCTCTAACTAACTCAAATTGGGCCCATCTGGCTAAGTAAGAGCGTGTTGAATCGCATGCCACACCTTCGAGCATGCCCTTGCTTTCCTTCTAACTTGGTTGCCTGGCGTGCCACTCCATAGTGCATGCCCAATGACACGCCTATGGAAACAGACATGGCGTGCCACTTGGGTTAGCACGCCTTGCTTTGGAGTTTCCTGGAATGCTTTCTATGATATTGGTCCAGCGTGCCACGCCTTAGGCACGCCCACTGGCACGCTAGCATTGATGGTTGGCATGTCCTTCTGAAGTTTCACTTTCATTGACACACCCAGGGAAGTAGAACTGGCATGCCACGCCCATTATACGTTGTTGGCACGCCCATTTTAATGGTCCTAGGACCCTTTTCTAGTCAGTAAGCCCAGCGTGCCATGCCTTCGAGCATGCCCAGTGGCATGCTAGCTTTGCATAGCTGGCATGGAATGCCCAAGCACACGCCTATGGCACGCCTATTGTGATGGTTCGAGGACCCTATTCTGGTCAGTAAGCCCAGCGTGCCACGCCTTTGAGCATGCTGGCTTTGCATAGCTGGCATGGAACGCCCAAGCACACGCCCATGGCATGCCCTCTTTACTTGTGATGCCTTTATTCTGGATACCTAGCATGCCACACTCACTGGCACAGCCTTAACACGCCCTTTGTCTTGGGCTGGCGTGCCACACCTTCAAGCATTCCCAATGGTATGCCCATGTTGGAGAAGTCTGGAGTACTTTTGGACTTCTGGCCCAGCGTGCCATGCCCTTGATACGCCCATGGCCACGCCAGTGTTAAGGGCTTGGCGTGCCACGCCTTCAAACGCTTGTGGATACGCTCTTGTTGTTCGCTTCAAAACACCTCTCTGGAAAATAAGCCTAGCATACCACACCCCTAGAACGCCTAAAGGCACGTCCCTTATAGAGAGTTGGTGTGCCACTTCTTCGAGCACGCACTAGCCATGCTTCCACCAGTTAGCTTGGCATGCCACGCCATATGGCACGCGGAGTGGCACGCCCTTAATAATGAACTCCAGGGCATCCTCTATTACTTTGGCTCGACGCCACGCCAGGGTCACGTCCAAGACATGCCCTTGTTAAAGAGTTGGTGTGCCATGCCTGGAGACACACCCAAAGGACGCCATCTTTGAATTTACTTCTAATGCTTCTCTGGTGTTTAGGCCCGACGTGCCACATCAGTTGTCACACTACTGAGATTCCTAGCCTCTTTTTCTTATTTTCATCTTCTTTGTTCCTATTTTTCTCCTGAAATTCATGCAAGACACATATTCAAAGTAGTATTCCAATAATTCATAATCTATCTATCTATCTTGTATCAATTTAGTGAGAAAGGATTCAGTCTTTGACAAAAGCTATACGAGAAAACAGACAGATGATACAAGTCATCATATGATCCTAATTATGTTAGTCAAGTAAAAGAAGAGCCAAGGGATCGCCTCATGGAAAACATGGATTGGCTTAAAGCAATCCTGATTCTCAAGGAGCAAGAGGAAGGCCAAAAGAAGCACGAAGCTATTATGGCTAACCTTGCCAAAATTAAAGCCAGATTAGACTCATGGGATTCATGCCACAAACAAAGCATTTCCACGGATGAATGTGGAGAATCAACCGAAGAGCAGAGCATGAAGGAGATTTTAGAATCTCAACTTGAGAACAAGGAGATGGAATATGTTTTGCAACAAGTGGAGAGGATGGAGGTCACTGAAGATGAAAAAGTGGTTGAAGACTTAGGCGAAGATGAGCAAGAGGTGGATTCTAAGGTTGTATAATATTCTTCCATTGAGCTTGAAATTGAAGTTGAGGAGGATAATGCGCAACCTTCAACTTCAAGGCGTACTATGAATGATGAAAGATTGGAAGAAGTTGAGCAAGCGGCAAGCCCCACCATTGAAGATGATTCCACACCAACCAATGTGCATTTTGATGTTATTGAACCTTTTTATTGTGTTGTGAAATTGATGATAAGGTGGACCGTGCACAACCTCTAACACATGAATAGAGCAACGAGGAATGTGTAGAAGAAGTTGGTGAACAAGGAATTGAAATTGAGAAAGCTTGTCAAGAGGTGGAGGTAATTCAAGAAGAGGAAAAGGGAGTTGCAAGCATCTTCCCGAAGCCGGTTGGAGCCTCTCTCACTAAGAAACCATCCATCATGTCAATTGAGTGGGTAAATTTCATATCTCTAAGCTTTATTGTCCCACTTTTATGGTTTACTTGAAACGGATGGTCAACTTATGACTCTTTGTGAATTGAAGAGTAAGTTAGATTTGTATAGTGGTTAGCATTATAAATTTAGGTTTATTAGGGTCACACCTTCAAGGTCTAAGTTTCATGGTTGGTGGGATGCTCAATTGAGTGATTGATGAGCGGATAATTTATACGCTTTTTGGCATTATTTTTAGTATGTTTTTAGTATATTTTAGTTAGTTTTTATTATGTTTTTATTAGTTTTTAAATAAAAATCACATTTCTGGACTTTACTATGAGTTTGTGTATTTTTCTATGATTTCAGGTATTTTCTGGCTAAAATTGAGGGACCTGAGCAAAAATCTGATTCAGAGGCTGAAAAAGGACTGCAGATGCTGTTGGATTCTGACCTCTCTGAACTTGAAGTGGATTTTCTGGAGCTACAGAAGCCCAATTGGCACGCTCTCAATTGCGTTGGAAAGTAGACATCCTGGGCTTTTCAGCAATAGATAATAGTCCATACTTTGCCTGAGATTTGATGGCCCAAACCGGCGTTCCAAGTCAGCATAGAAATTCTGGCGTCAAAACGCCAGAACTGGCATAAAAGCTGGAGTTAAATGCCCAAACAGGCACAAAAGCTGGCGTTTAACTCCAAGAAAAGTCTCTACACATGAAAGCTTCAATGCTCAGCCCAAGCACACACCAAGTGGGCCCAGAAGTGGATTCTGCATCATTTACTCAATTTTGTAAACCCTAGGTTACTAGTTTTCTACAAATAGGACCTTTTGCTATTGTATTTTACACACTTGATCATGCTTTTCATCTTGGAACTTGTATGTTCACGCTTTGGGAGGCTGGCCATTCGGCCATGCCTATACCTTTTGTTCTTATGTATTTTCAACGGTAGAGTTTCTACACACCATAGATTAAGGTGTGGAGCTCTGCTGTTCTTCATGAATTAATGCAAAGTACTACTGTTTTTCTATTCAATTCACGCCTACTTCTTCTCTAAGATATACACTCGTTCTTCAACTTGATTAATGTGATGATCCGTGATACTCATCACCATTCTCACCTATGAACGCGTGCCTGACAACCACTTCCGTTCTACATGCAATCAAGCTTGAATGTGTATCTCTTGGGTTTCTAATCTAAGATTAGAACCATCGTGGTATAGGCTAGAATCATTGGCGGCCATTCCTGAGATCCGGAAAGTCTAAACCTTGTCTATGGTATTCCGAGTAGGATCTGGGAAGGGATGACTGTGACGAGCTTTAAACTCGCGAGTGTTGGGCGTGTGACAGACGCAAAAGGATCAATGGATCCTATTCCAACATGATCGAGAACCGACAGATGATTAGCCGTGCGGTGACAGCACATTTGGAACATTTTCACTGAGAGGACGGGAAGTAGCCATTGACAACGGTGATGCCCAACATAAAGCTTGCCATGGAAAGGAGTATGAATGATTGGAAGAATGCAATAGAAAAGCAGAGGTTCAGAAGGAACAAAGCATCTTCATACGCTTATCTGAAATTCCTACCAATGAATTACATAAGTATCTCTATCTTTACTTTATGTTTTATTCATCTTTTAATTATCAATTCTCCATAACGATTTGAATCCGCCTGACTGAGATTTACAAGGATGACCATAGCTTGCTTCAAGCCGACAATCTCCGTGGGATCGACCCTTACTCACGTAAGGTTTATTACTTGGACGACCCAGTGCACTTGCTGGTTAGTTGTGCGGAGTTGTGATAAATAATTGAGATTACAATTGTGCGTACCAAGTTGTTGGCGCCATTGATGATCACAATTTCGTGCACCAAGTTTTTGGCACTGTTGCCGGGGATTGTTCGAGTTTGGACAACTGACGGTTCATCTTGTTGCTCAGATTATGTAATTTTATTTTATGTTTAAGCTTATTACTTTTCAATTTTCGAAAAATTTAAAAAAAAATGTATTTCTATTTTGTTCTTCAGAGTTTTTAAGAATGAATTCTAGAATTTCATGATGATTTGTTGAAGTCTGGCTGGCTGTGAAGCCATGTCTAATTCTTTGGGCCAAGGTTTCAACTTATCATCACAAGAGCTTGTTGATTTCTATCAATTTTGCTATTGAACGTAATGATTTGCTAAAGCTTGGCTGGCCATTGGCCATGTCTAGTGTTTTGGACCGAAGCTTTCACTGAAAGCTTGGCTGGCTAGTAAGCCATGTCTAATTCCTGGACCGGAGTTTTAGACTAACATTGCATGATTCCTGGAATTCTCATTAAGAATTTTGAAGTCCTTATTTTCTTTTTCCACCTAATTTTCGAAAAAAATTACAAAAATTTTTTTTATAAAATCATAAAACCAAAAATATTTTATGTTTCTTGTTTGAGTCTAGTGTCTAATTTTAAGTTTGGTGTCCTGCATGTCTTTATTTTTCTTGCATTTTTTCGAATATGTGCATTATGTTCTTCATTGATCTTCAAGTTATTCTTGATGACTTCCTTGCTCTGATCTTTAAATTCTCTTGTTTTGTGTCTTTTGTTGTTTCTCATATGCATCTATAATTTGTTAGTGTCTCTAAAATGAAAACTTCTAAGTTTGGTGTCTTGCATGCATTGTTTATTTGATCTTAGTGCATTTTTTATTGTTTCTCATCATTAAAAATTCAAAAAAAAATTTTAATTTGTGTCTTTTCAAGTCAATAACACAGAGAATTGAAGATTCAGAACATTCAGCAGAGGAATTACACAGAAAAAGCTGGGCGTTCAAAATGCCCAGTGAAAAAGGAAAACTGGCGTTAAACGCCCAAAAAGGTAGCATTTTGGGCGTTAAATGCCAGAATCGATGCCATTCTGGGCGTTTAACGCCAGGAGGATACTAGAGGGAAGATTTTGTTTTTAATTCAAATCTTTTTCAAATTTTCATAATTTTTCAAAATCAAATTTTTTTTAAATCATATCTTTTCAATCATATCTTTTCAAAATCAATTTCTTTTCAATTTTCTTATTTATTACTATTTTCGAAAATCCTTGCTACAATTAGTGATTTAATTCAAAATTTTCAAGTTGTTACTTGCCTATTAAGAAATGATCAAAAGTTTTAATTCTAGAATCATATCTTTTAATTTCTTGTTGGTCAAGTAATCAACTTTAATTTTAAAAACTTTCTTATTTTAAATTTGATTCTCAATCATATCTTCTCAATCATGTCTTTTCAATCATATCTTTTTCAAAATTAAGTTTCAATCATATCCTTTTGATTTCTAATTATAAAATTTTTTTCAAAAATCACTTAATTTCTTTCCCAATCTTAGTTTTCGAAAATCATTTACCAAATTTTCAAAATTGCTCTTAATTATTTCAAAATCTTTTTACTTTATTTTCGAAAACTCTTCCCCTCTTCCCACATCCTTCTATTTATGGACTAACACTCATCCTCAATGTACAATTCGAACTCTATCCCTCTTGATAAGTTCGAATTCTTTCTTTTCTATCTTCTCCTTCTATTCTTCTTTACCTCTGACATCTCAAGGAATCTCTATACTGTGACATAGAGGATTCCATATTTTCTTCTCCTCTCTTTTCATATGAGCAGGAGCAAGGACAAGGGCATTCTTGTTGAAGCTGATCCTGAACATGAAAGGACCATGAAGAAAAAGCTAAGAGAAGCTAAAGTACAACTCTCTATAGAGGACCTAACAGAACTCTTCCAACAAGAAGAAGACATGGCAGCTGAAAACAACATCAATGCCAACAATGCAAGGAAGGTGCTTGGTGACTTTGCTGCACCTACTCCTGACTTCTATGGGAGAAACATCTCAATCCCTGCCATTGGAGCAAACAACTTTGAGCTTAAGCCTTAATTAGTTTCTCTAATGCAACAGAATTGCAAGTTTCATGGACTTTCATTAGAAGATCCTCATCAGTTCTTAGCTGAATTCTTGCAAATTTGTGACACTGTCAAGACCAATGGGGTTGATCTCGAGGTCTATAGACTTATGCTTTTTCCCTTAGCTGTAAGAGACAGAGCTAGAACATGGTTGGATTCACAACCTAAAGAAAGCCTGAACTCTTGGGAAAAGCTAGTCAATACCTTCTTGGCAAAATTCTTTCCACCTCAAAAATTGAGCAAGCTTAGAGTGGAAGTCCAAACCTTCAGACAGAAGGAAGGTGAATCCCTCTATGAAGCCTGGGAAAGATACAACTAATTGATCAGAAGGTGTCCTTCTGACATGCTTTCAGAATGGAGCATCATAGATATTTTCTATGATGGTCTATCTGAACTGTCCAAGATGTCATTGGACAGCTCTGCTAGAGGATCTCTTCATCTAAAGAAGACGCCTGCAGAAGCTCAGGAACTCATTAAAATGGTTGCAAATAACTAATTCATGTACACTTCTGAAAGGAATCCTGCGAATAATAGGATAAGTCAGAAGAAAGGAGTTCTTGAGATTGATACTCTAAATGCCATATTGGCTCAGAATAAAATATTGACTCAGCAAGTCAATATGATTTCTCAGAGTCTGTCTGGAATGCAAGCAGCAACAGTCAGTACCAAAGAAGCTTCATCTGAAGAAGAAGCTTATGATCCTGAGAACCCAGCAATGGAAGAGGTGAATTACATGGGAGAACCCTATGGAAGCACCTATAATCCTTCATGGAGAAATCATCCAAACCTCTCATGGAAGGATCAACAGAGGCCTCAACAAGGCTTCAACAACAACAATGGTGGAAGAAATAGGTTTAGCAATAGTAAGCCTTTTCCATCATCTTCTCAGTAACAGACAGAGAATTCTAAGCAGATCCACTCTGACTTAGCAACTGTAGTCTCTGATCTAATTAAAACCACTCAAATTTCATGACTGAAACAAGGTCCTCCATTAGAAATTTGGAGGCACAAGTGGGCCAGCTGAGCAAGAAAGTTACTGAACTCCCTCCTAGTACTCTTCTAAGCAATACAGAAGAGAATCCAAAAGGAGAGTGCAAGGCCATCAACATAACCCACATGGCCGAACCTGGAGTAAAGAAAGAGGCAGTGATCTCCACTGAGAAAGACCTCAATGGACGTCCACTGGCCTCCAAGGAGTTCCCCAATGAGGAACCATGGGAATCTGAGGCTCACACTGAGACCATAGAGATTCCATTGAATTTACTTTTTCCATTCATGAGCTCTGATGAGTATTCTTCCTCTGAAGAGGATGAAGATGTTACTGAAGAACAAGTTGTTAAGTACCTTGGAGCAATCATGAAGCTAAATGCCAAGTTATTTGGTGATGAGACTTAGGAGGATGAACCTCCCTTGCTCCCTAAAGAACTGGATGACCTGACTAGGCAAAAATTACCTCTGAAGAGACAGGATAATGGAAAGTTCTCAATACCTTGTACCATAGGCACCATGGCCCTTGAGAAGGCTCTGTGTGACCTAGGGTCAAGCATAAACCTCATGCCTCTCTCTGTAATGGAGAAGTTAGGGATCCTTGAGGTACAAGCTGCAAGAATCTCATTAGAGATGGCAGACAATTCAAGGAAACAGGCTTATGGACTTGTAGAGGATGTCTTGGTAAAGGTTGAAGGCCACTACATCCCTGCTGATTTCATAATCCTAGACACTGGGAAGTGTATGGATGAATCCATCATCCTTGTCAGACCCTTCCTAGCCACAGCAAGAGCTGTGATTGATGTTGACAGAGGAGAATTGGTCCTTCAAGTGAATGAGGACTCCCTTGTGTTTAAAGCTCAAGGATCTCCCTCTGTAACCATGGAGAGGAAGCATGAAAAGCTTCTCTCAATGCAGAGTTAAACAAAATCCCCACATTCAAACTCTAAGTTTGGTGTTGGGAGGCCACAACCAAACTCTAAGTTTTGTGTTAAGAGGCCATCATCATGCTCTGAGTATCTGTGAGGCTCCATGAGAGCCCACTGTCAAGCTACTGACCATAAAGAAGCGCTTGTTGGGAGGCAATCCAATTTTACTTATCTGTGTTAAATTTCTATTTTCCATTGTTATTTTATGTTTTCTGTAGGTTGATGATCATGTGAAGTCACAAAAACAATTAAAAAAGCAAAAACAAACTGAAAAACAGAATGAAAATAGCACACCCTGGAGGAGAAGCCTACTGGCGTTTAAACGCCAGTAAAGGCAGCAGAATGGGCGTTAAACGCCCAGTCTGACACCATTTTGGGCGTTTAACGCCAGAAATGGGCACCAGACTGACATTTAACGCCAGAAAAGGGCAAGAAGCTGGCGTTAAACGCCAGAAATGGGCAGCAACCTGGCGTTTAACGCCAGGATTGGCAGCAAAGGGCGTTTTGCAAGCCTAATTGGTGCAGGGATGAGAAATTCTTGACATCTCAGGATCTATGGATCCCACAGGATCCCCACCAACCTCAACTCACTCTCTCTCTTTTTCACACCTTTTCATAATACTCTTCCCCAAATATCCTTCACCAATCATCTCAATACATCTTCCCCAAAAAAAAAATACCCTCACCTATCAAATCCTACCCTCTTCTCCATAAACCCTTCACCAATCCACATCCATCCATCATAAATCCCACCTACCTCACCATTCAAATTCAAACCGCTTTCCCTCCCAAACCCACCCATACATGGCCGAACCTTACCCTCTCTCCGCTCCTATCTAAACCCATCTTCACTCCTTCATTTTGACACATCTTAAACACTATTTCTCCCCCTTGGCCGAAACACTAACCCCCCTCTATCTCCTTTATTTCGTCTTCCTCTACTCTCTTCCTTCTTCTTTTGCTCGAGGACGAGCAAATCTTCTAAGTTTGGTGTGGTAAAAGCGTTGCTTTTTGTTTTTCCATAACCATTTATGGCACCAAAGGCCGGAGAAACCTCTAGAAAGAGGAAAGGGAAGGCAAAAGCTTCCACCTCTGAGTCATGGGAGATGGAGAGATTCATCTCAAGGGTGCATCAAGACCACTTCTATGAAGTTGTGGCCAAGAAGAAAGTGATTCCCGAGGTCCCTTCCAAGCTCAAAAAGGGTGAATATTCGGGGATCCGACATGAGATTCAAAGAAGAGGTTGGGAAATTCTCACCAACCCCATTCAACAAGTCGGGATCTTAATGGTTTAAGAGTTCTATGCCAATGCATGGATCACCAAGAACCATGATCAAAGTGTGAACCCGGACCCTAAGAATTGGCTTACAATGGTTCGGGGGAAATGCTTAGATTTCAGTCCGGAAAATGTAAGGTTGGCATTCAACTTACTCATGATGCAAGGAGATGCACATCCCTACACTAAAAGGGTCAACTTTGATCAAAGTTTGGACCAAGTCCTCATAGACATTTGTGAAGAGAGCGCTCAATGGAAGAAAGATTCAAGAGGGAAGCCAGTTCAACTAAGAAGGCATGACCTCAAGCCCGTGGCTAGGGGATGGTTGGAGTTCATCCAATGCTCAATCATTCCCACTAGCAACCGGTCTGAAATTACTATAGACCAGGCTATCATGATCCATAGCATCATGATTGGAGAGGAAGTAGAAGTTCATGAGGTTATATCTCTAGAACTCTACAAGGTGGCGGACAAGTCTTCTACTTTGTCAAGGTTAGCCTTCCCTCATCTCATTTGTCACCTTTGCAATTCAGCTGGAATTGACATAGAGGAAGACATCCTCATTGATGAGGACAAGCCCATCACCAAGAAAATGATGGAGCAAACAAGAGATCCCACTCATAGACAAGAACATGAGGAAATTTCTCATCATGAAATCCCTGAGATGCCTCAAGGGATGCATTTTCCTCCACAAAACTATTGGGAGCAAATTAACACCTCCCTAGGAGAATTAAGTTCCATCCTCCTCCATGAAATTAGAGAAGATCAAAGAGTCATGAGGGAGGAGCAACAAAGGCAAGGAAGAGACATTGAGGAGCTCAAGCACTCCATAAGATCTTCAAGAGGAAGAACAAGCCGCCATCTCTAAAGTGGACCCGTTCTTTAATTTCCTTGTTCTTTATTTTTCTGTTTTTCGAAAATTATGCTTTAGGTTTATCTATGTTTGTGTCTTTATTACATGATCATTAGTGTCTAAGTGGCTATGCCTTAAAGCTATGAATGTCCTATAAATCCTTTCTTAAATGAAAAATGTTTTTAATTGAAAAAGAAAAAGAAGTACATGAATTTTAAATTTTAAAATAGTTTAATTATTTTGATGTGGTGGCAATACTTTTTATTCTTCTGAATGAATGCTTGAACAGTGCATATTTTTGAATTTGTTGTTTATGAATGTTAAAATTGTTGGCTCTTGAAAGAATGATGGAAAAGGAGAAATGTTATTGATGATCTGAAAAATCATAAAAATGATTCTTGAAGCAAGAAAAAGCAGTGAAAAAAAAAGAAAGAAAAAAAGAGGCAAAAAATAAAGAAAAAAAAAAGCAAAGAAAAAAAAAAGAAAAAGAAAAGGCAAGCAGAAAAAGCCAATAGCCCTTTAAACCAAAAGGCAAGGGTAAATAAAAAGGATCCAAGGCTTTGAGCATTAGTGGATAGGAGGGCCCACGGAAATAAAATCCTGGCCTAAGCGGCTGAACCAAGCTCTCCCTAACCATGTGCTTGTGGCGTGAAGGTGTCAAGTGAAAGCTTGAGACTGAGCGGTTAAAGTCGTGGTCCAAAGCAAAAAGAGTGTGCTTAAGAGCTCTGGACACCTCTAATTGGGGACTCTAGCAAAGTTGAGTCACAATCTGAAAAGGTTCACCGAGTTATGTGTCTGTGGCATTTATGTATCCGGTGGTAATACTGGAAAACAGAATGCTTAGGGTCACGGCCAAGACTCATAAAGTAGTTGTGTTCAAGAATCAACATACTGAACTAGGAGAATCAATAACACTATCTGAATTCTGAGTTCCTATAGATGCCAATCATTCTGAACTTCAAAGGATAAAGTGAGATGCCTAAACTGTTCAGAAGCAAAAAGCAAATAGCCCCGCTCATCTAATTAAGACTAATCATCATAGATGTTTTTGGAATTCATTGTATATTCTATTCTTTTTATCCTATTTGATTTTCAGTTGCTTGGGGATAAACAACAATTTAAGTTTGGTGTTGTGATGAGCGGATAATTTATACGCTTTTTGGCATTGTTTTTAGTATGTTTTTAGTATATTTTAATTAGTTTTTATTATGTTTTTATTAGTTTTTAAATAAAAATCACATTTCTGGACTTTACTATGAGTTTGTGTATTTTTCTGTGATTTCAGGTATTTTCTGGCTGAAATTGAGGGACCTGAGCAAAAATCTGATTCAGAGGCGCAAAAAGGACTGCAGATGCTGTTGGATTCTGACCTCCCTGCACTCGAAGTAGATTTTCTAGAGCGATAGAAGCCCAATTGGCGCGCTCTCAATTGTGTTGAAAAGTAGACATTCTGGGCTTTCCATCAATATATAATAGTTCATACTTTTCCCGAGATTTGATAGACCAAACTAGCGTTCCATGTCAGCATAGAAATTCTGGCGTCAAAACGCCAGAACTGGCATAAAAGATGGAGTTAAACGCCCAAACTGGCACAAAAGCTGGCGTTTAACTCCAAGAAAAGTCTCTACACGTGAAAGCTTCAATGCTCAGCCCAAACACACACCAAGTGGGCCCAGAAGTAGATTCTGCATCATTTACTCAATTCTGTAAACCCTAGGTTACTAGTTTTCTACAAATAGGACCTTTTGCAATTGTATTTTACACACTTGATCATACTTTTCATCTTGGAACTTGTATGTTCATGCTTTAGGAGGCTGGCCATTCGGCCATGCCTAGACCTTTTGTTCTTATGTATTTTCAACGGTAGAGTCTCTACACACCATAGATTACGGTGTGGAGCTCTACTATTCTTCATGAATTAATGCAAAGTACTACTGTTTTTCTATTCAATTCACGCCTACTTCTTCTCTAAGATATACACTCATTCTTCAACTTGATGAATGTGATGATCCGTGACACTCATCACCATTCTCACCTATGAACGCGTGCCTGACAACCACTTCCGTTCTACATGCAATCAAGCTTGAATGTGTATCTCTTGGGTTTCTAATCTAAGATTAGAACCTTCGTGGTATAGGCTAGAATCATTGGCGACCATTCTTGAGATCCGGAAAGTCTAAACCTTGTCTGTGGTATTTCGAGTAGGATCTGGGAAGGGATGACTGTGACGAGCTTCAAACTCGCGAGTATTGGGCATGTGACAGACGCAAAAGGATCAATGGATCCTATTCCAACATGATCGAGAACCGACAGATGATTAGCCGTGCGGTAACAGCGCATTTGGAACATTTTCACTGAGAGGACGGGAAGTAGCCATTGACAACGGTGATGCCAAACATAAAGCTTGCCATGGAAAGGAGTATGAATGATTGGAAGAAGGCAATAGGAAAGCAGAGGTTCAGAAGGAATAAAGCATCTTCATACGCTTATCTGAAATTCCTACCAATGAATTACATAAGTATCTCTATCTTTACTTTATGTTTTATTCATCTTTTAATTATCAATTCTCTATAACCATTTGAATCCGCCTGACTGAGATTTACAAGGATGACCATAGCTTGCTTCAAGCCGATAATCTCCGTGGGATCGAGCCTTACTCACGTAAGGTTTATTACTTGGATGACCCAGTGCACTTGCTAGTTAGTTGTGTGGAGTTGTGATAAAGAATTGAGATTACAATTGTGCGTACCAAGTTGTTGGCGCCATTGATGATCACAATTTCGTGCACCAGTGATTTTCAAAGGATGTTTAGGTATTTGAATGAGGATTCTAAGTACTTATGTAGGAATTGAAGACGACTATAGAAACAAGATTTGGGATCTAGATATATATCATGTGGATCAATTTTGGGAGCTCATAGCTTGTGTAGGACTCCATCAAAACTTAGTGCAATTGATTCGGAATGATGGAGCATTTTGAAAATTCAAGCATTGTTGGAAGTTCAAGGATGAATACAAGCACAAGCCACCATGACAAGGAGCTTCCCAATTATCTAACTTAAGGACAATAAATAAAAATGTTAGGTGGGAGACACCCCACCATGGTAAACTCTTTCTATTTTATCTTTTGTATATATTGGTAAATAAGTTGAATTTTTTTTTTAGTTAGGTTTATTTAGTTTTAAGTTGTAGTTTAGATTGCTTGATAATGTTTGGTATTGCTTTGGTAGCTTGTTAGGTGCTCAAGAAGCTTAATATGTTAAAAAAATAAAAAAAACCTCTCGCGTACGCATGACCTCCCATCCTGAAGAGAATCGTGATCGTGCGGGTATTGTGCCGCCACACGGCCTGGACAAAGTTGTGCAAGAACTGTGCAAAAACTGTGCGTTTAGCACAATTCTATCTCGCGCTTACGCATGGCTTCCGCGTATGCGCCACCTTCTGTTTTCCTATGTCATGTGTACGTGTGACCTTCCACGTACGCGTGACCCCCCTGTTCACAAACTCTTCTTTTCTTCTCTTCTCTCCGTTTTTTTTCTTCTCCTCTCTTCTTTTCTATTCTTTCCCTCCTTTAACCACCATCCTCCATCACCATTCACCATCCACCATCATCTCCCTTAGTTTAATAGTTATTTAGTTAGTTTAATTTTTGTTTTACTGAATTAGGAGGTTAGTTTAGGTTATATTTTGGTGATAAGTGTTGGATTATTGATTTGATTTGTTGATTGTGCTGAGATATTGCTGTTGATTACCGACATGATACTATTTTAGCATTATTGTTGTGAATGTTCATTATTGGATTCCTTTATTGAGGTTATAATTTGCTGCTTGGTATTGAATTCCTCTTGCTTAATGTTGTGCATACAAAGTACTTATGACATTTTCTTTAAGATGCTTTTGGATATCTAAATTGCATGTTTTGGCTACCATGTGATTTAATTTCATTATCTATTATTAGGCAATTATATGTAGTTGATGCATTTTTTTGTTAGGTGATGCTTGTTTATGATTGATCTTTATTTATGTGACCTAGTTCATGCATTGATATTGTGGAATTGTGAAATTCGATCGTAAGCTTAACTGGTGACATATTTTTGAGCTTTTTTAAACTTTGTGGACTATGCTTGCTATGTGATTGATCTCACCGTAAATCTCTCCTTTCCTAAGTTGCATAGCACCCATGTTTTCCACTTTATGTCAATTAGGTGATACAAAAATCAAATTCAAAGCGTTCATTCATTGGTGTGTGAGTCTTATATTTTCTTTGGTATATTAAATTCTCTTGCACATAAACTAATGTCCATTCAATATCCATTTCACAATTGCTTGATTATTGCTTGAATGTTTTTATGCTCCTTTATTACTTGTTTATTTATCTTAACCTACAAGTTTTCTTTAAAGTATATCAAGCATACTAAAATGAGTGAAGTGTGTACTTCTATTATGTAATTGTGACATAGTTTTTCATGCTAGTGTGTGTGTTCTAAACTGTGTACAAACTTAGAATTCACACACTTATTTTCCTTAATGTCACAAACTGATCCACTCACTTCATTTTAGTGATCATCACCTCATTCCAACAATCCATTCTTCCTTGCGTTTGCATTTATTCGCCTTACTATTTAGTTTTCTATCTTTCAGGATGAACCACCATAAGCAAAAAAGAGAAGCAAAAGAAAGCACATACAGCAGTCGGATGATCCACCAGCTAAAGGTGGGGTGATGACGACTCCTTCCACTCCGCTTGACTTCATGTGCACCGAGGACGGTACAAACTTTTAAGTGTGGGGAGGTCATCCAACCAATCGGCCAATTTTTGGATGAAAAAAATTCTAATCCCAACGCTTTCACATTTCAATTTTTCTGTTATTACCATGTTTTTTAGAATTTTTAGTTGCATTTTCTTGGTTTGCATATATATAATATGCTTAGTCAAAATAATGAAATTTTCCAAGGAATTCATCTATAGGACACCCAATTGATTTGAGTAAAAATTTTTTTCATTAAACTTGCTTGAACTATATTGTGGAACATGGTTTTGAAGCTAGAACACACAATCTTGTGAGTTGTTGAGCCTTAATATGTGGTTGCATCATATAACCACTATTTTTCTTCTTATGTATTATTTTCTTTCTATGATTGTAATTTTTGATTTTTTTTATTCTTTATGCCAATTATTCTGTGTATGAATGCATTTATGTGATTGAGACCTTCATTGCAATTAACTCACTTACCCAAATAGCCTACCTTTTTTATCTACCATTGTTAGCCAATTTTGAGCCTATTTTAATCCCATTTTATTCTTTATTTTAGTACATCACTACCCCTAAGTGAAAAATAATAAATGTCTTTAATTTAGATCTTTGATTAGTTTAGGCTAGTAAGAGTGTGCATCATTCAAGTGTGGGAAAGTTTGGAAACATTAGTAGAGATAAAAGTGTATTTTTGTAGCTCTGTCGAAGATCTTGGGAATTCGGTACATACTCATGCATTAAATGTTTAAACCCTATGTATTGATACTCTTATATATATTTTATTTTGGAAAAAGAAAAAGAAAAAGAAAAGAAAAAAATAAAGAAAAAAAGAAAGAGAGAGAAAAATAATAAAAATGGGACAAAATGCCCCAAATTAAAGTAATATAACAATACATATGTGTTGTGATTAAAAAGAGAATGCATGAGTGTGTGAAAAATTGAAGAATGGGTAATTTGATTTGCATTTGAATTGTATAGGTTGTTATATGTGTTAGGTGAGAGTTTAAGTTAATCAAAGATTCAAATTTCAAACTCACTTGACCATATGCATCCTTACTTTGACCCTAGCCCCATTACAACCCATGATAAGTCCTCATGATACTTGTATGCATGCATTGAATAATTGTTGATTGTTATAAGAAGAACAAATCTTAGAAAGCATGATTAGAAGATAATTGAGTGAATCAACCCTAAACACTTGAGCGACTAGAGCGTATACACATCCGGTGAGGGGTTCCATTGCTCAACTCTATGTTTCCACCTGTGATTATTTTTTATCTTGAAAGTTGTAAATTCTTTTTAATAACTCAATTCAATTGTGAATTTGTTTTGATTGTGATTGATTTGGCCCTTATGTTCATATATGTATTCTTAGAAATTGATTTATTTTGACCAAGTACTTGCATGCACTTAGATAGATTGCATATAGGTAGTTTATTTTGAATAAATGTTAATACACCTTTCTTGTCTTTATTGAGTTTAGCATGAGGACATATTATTATTTAAGTGTGAGGAGATTGATAAACCACAATTTTATTGTTTATCTTGTATTGAATTTTGTGGATTTTATCAAATTTTTCTATATTTATTCATTAAAATAGCATGATTTTGTAAATTCTCCCTAAATTGTGCTTAAAATTAAAAACATGCTTTTTAGGCCCTTAATTTGCCAAATTTAATTTACTTTAATTTCATTCGATGCCTTAATGTGTTTGTTAAGTGATTTCAGGCTTATAAGGAAAAGATTGGATTGAAGAAATAAAGAAAAAGCATGTAAATATTGGAGAATTCATGAAGAAATAAAGTTTTGCAATTTTGCCCAGTTGCGCGTACGCATGCCTTGCGTGTACGCTTAACCTGAGATTTCGCCATGTCGCGCGTACCCGTGACCTTGCACGTACCTGTGACCTTACACATGACTTCATTAAAGAGAATGTGACTGGCAATTTCTGGACTCATTCAAGCCCAGATCCAACTCATTTCTAAAGTATTTGAGGCCAAATTCAAGAGAGAACAAGGGGGAAACAATTAGGTTTAGTTTAGTATCATGTTTTAGGTTATATTCTAGAGAGAATCTCTCTCTTCTCTCTAGAAGTACAGTAGATTTAGGTTGATTTCCTATTAGATTTAGGTTTTAATCTTGTTTTGATTTAGTTTTTCTTGCAATTTCTTGTTATTACATCTTGGTTCTCGTAGTTTACATGTTATTTCTTTTATTTGGTCACTTTTATGTTTATGCACTCTTGTTGGTTTCGATTTCAATTAATGTAAATTAATGTTTTTATGTTTATTTATGTTTAATTGAGTTTCTATTATTGTTATCTTGTATTTGGTAGTCTTAGATTTTATTATTCTTGCAATTTACTATGCTCTTATTTTTATGTACACCAAGTGTTTGATAAAATTATTGGCTTAGTTTTATAGTAGATTTTTAGCACTCCTGATTTGGTATTGAGAACTTAGGTGCCTTGATGTCATTGATGTCCAGTGTGATTAGCAATTTAGGGTTTTTAGTTGGTTTTAGGATCAACTATGTCCATTTGACTTTACCCTTCGATATTAGAGGACAACTAAGTGGAATTAACTTTTTGTAATAGCCATGTTATGGTCAATGACTTGAAAAGGAAGACTTAACTCTTAATCCTTGCCATGAGTGCCTTTTAGAATTTATATTCCTCTTAGTTGTTAGCTTTATTTTTTTGTCATTTACTTTCTTGCATCTTTCTCTGCAAACCCCCCTTATACTCATAACCAATAATATGCACACTTCCCTGCAATTCCTTGAGAGACGACCTGAAGTTTAAATACTCTCGATTTTTATTGGTTTACACTTGTGACAAACAAATTAAACTTTGATTGCGGGCTAATTGTTGGTTTGGATCTATAGTTCGACGAGATTATTTTTGTGAAAATTTTAAATCGACAATTTCCCTACGTCAGGTTTATAGTAGAATTTTTGCATTTACATTTTGATCTTGAATATTTGCTTGCCTTCATTATAAGTAATCTTTAATTTTCTCTTTAATTACACTACATTTTCTACACTTTCTTATAATAGAAGTTATTTGTTTGGTTTAATTACTTGTGAATCTTTGAGTTTTTGTTGGTGAATTTAATGTTTTATGATTTATATATGCTTGATTGAGTTGATATTATTGATTTTGTTCATTGATTAGTCATAGTTTCAAGTATTTTTGCAATTTCACTTTGTGTTGTTATTATGCCCACCAAGTGTTTGTGAAAATGCCAATTATGAAAATAGACTAGATTTTCACTCCTTAGCTTGGGACTTGAGTACCTAGGATCCTAGAGTTATAATGTCCGACATTTAAGGATAATTTTGAGTTTGTTAGTTGCTCTTGTTTCCACTAACACTAACTTTTTACTAAGTTAATTAGTAAGTTAGCCAGGACTTGTGGATTAAGGCCAATTATGCTCAATTGACTTACTCCTCGATGTTAGGGGTTAACAAAATGGGATTAACTCATTGTAATTGTCATAGTTGTGGTTATGACAAGGGAAGGATTCCTTAACTCTCAATTCCAAGTTAAGGTCCTTTTATGCATTGAATTCTATTTGCACTAGTTTGTTGCTTTAATTTTCTTTAATTTGCATCAATTGCTCTTTTGATTTGGTGATAGCTTATTAGTTATTGTTATTCTTGTTCTTTCTTGTTTACTTAATTGAGTTGTTTGTTTGTTAATTTTATTCTTGTTATTCCTTTGTTTAGTTCCTTCTATTGCTAGTTCTTTAATTTCCGTTCTATGCTTGGAAAACCCCGTTTCACAACCAAATGTGTGCGCTCAATTGCAAGTCCGAGGGAAGACGACCCAAGACTTAAAACTCCCAATTTTTATTGATTTAAATTGTGATATTCTTTATTAAATTTTGATTGAGAGTTAATCGTTGGTACAGACTATGCTTGTAACAAAGAAATTCTCTATTAAGAAATTCTAGCCCAGCATTAATCCCCACATCAAGTTTTTGGCACCATTGCCGGGGACTATGCAATTGGTGTCACTTCTTTGGTCGTTGTGAATATGCGAATATTATGAATAGCTTACTTTTTGGTTTCTTGCTTGTTTTTGTTAGTGATACGGACTTTACAAACTAAATCCACCGGCAGGTGCACCGGGTCACATCAAGTAATAACTCACTGTGAGTGAGGTCGATCCCATAAGGATTGATAGATTAAGAAACTTTAATCAATGGGCTATTCTAGTCAAACAAATCAATTTCAATGAGGTTTCATCAAATAATTAAATGACTTAGCAATGAAGAAAATGATTGAAATGTAAAGACCAAGAATTAAATTACTGAAATTAAAGAACGGGAAATTAAATGACTAGAAATTTAAAGTGTAATGAAATAAATTGCAATAATGTAAATGCGGGAAGAATAAATGGAAAAAAATTAAATTTCTAGAATGTATAGAAAGAAAGGAAAATGAACATTAACTGGAAGCAATTAATCAAGAAAGGGATGGATAGAATAAGTGAGGATCATTGGGGTACAGAGATATTGAATTCTCCGGATCAATTTGATTTTCATCTCATGTTCAATCACACAAATCATTGATCTCTTAGCAAATCATAAGTGATTGAAACCCAATTTTTTGGTGATTCACTCTCTCTTAATTTGATCAATTGCTAATTCCTTGATCTAATTGCTCATGAGAAAAGTTGAACCTTGGTCTCTGATTTAGAGCCACACAATTCCATAAACCCAAATGTGGGTTGATTACATGTCACAATATCAATACCAAACCCATATTTAAAACAATTGTGAGAAAGAACTTCAAGCATTCATTCTATGATTCCTTTTTCAAGGTCCATCAAATTACAATAGAGCTCTTTCCCCTAATGATTGGGAATTATCCACTCATGGCTTACAGAGAAGAATCAAAAGTTAAAAGTACAAAAAAGAAAAAGTGAAAAAATAAGTAAAAAGTTCCAGCCCATTTCTAAAGTGTTCACTTGGGGTTATATAGTGCTCTCAACTCCCAAAGTGCCACTACTGATTCAGTTAAAATTATTACAATTAAAATTCTATCTAACTCATGGTCCTCTTGCTTATAGTTGAGTTTTCTTTTCTTCAAAGATTGTGAGCCCAAGATGGTAAATTATCTTGAGATTGAGTGGTGTTGCTTGGCGTGCCATGTAAGTGCCACTTTGGTGGCACGCCCAATGGAATTAAGAAGGATTTCCCAACGTGCCACGCCCTTGGCACCTCCAATTGGAAAAGAATTGTTTTGAAGTTGAGTGGTGTTGCATAGCGTGCCACTTCATAATGCATGCCCTTGGCACGCTCAATATGAGAGGTTGGCATGTCACTTGAAAAAGGTTGGCATGCCACTTGAGAAAGCACGCCCAAGTTGAAGAGTAGAGAAGGCTTCCCAACATGCCACGCCCTTGGCACGCTCAACATCTGCTTCAGGAAACATGGCCTAGTGTGCCATGCCATACACACGCCGGGCGCACGCCAGCTTTCATGTTTCTAAACTAAAGGTGTAAGAACCGAGACTAATTAACCTTTTAATTAATAATTAATATTGCCCAAAATAGGATCTGAAAATTTAGAATGAGAATGAGGATTTAAATGTGATTTTTGGACTCAGTAGGTTTTTCTGAGTCAGAAAATATATTTTCTGTGAAAAATCGAGAAAAGCTGCAAACCAGCAGCCGAACTGGTCGAACCGGTTTAAGTCAGCCCAGTACTGTGCGAGAAAATTTTAAAATTGTCAAAAACCTTAGAAAAATATTAGAAATGAAAAAACGGGTGTTAATTTTAAAGGTTTGGCCCAAAGTTGGGCCAAACAAGCCAAAAACGCTAATGGGTTGGACCGGGCCCAAGTTAGGCCCAAGCCCAACATATATCTAGGTTCATAAGTGAACCCATTCAGCCCACCACACACTTAAACACACACACACTAGCTGAAAAGGGGAAGAGAGAAGAAACCCCTATAGTTACTATTCATCATCATCTTCTCAAGCTCATATCTTGAGCTACGGAGCTCCGATCGCCACACCATTTGCGGCCACGCGTTCCTTGCAAAGAGCTCTACAAAACTCACCCAAGAAAATGGTAATGAAATCACGAAATCCTTCTCAGTTCTTCCTTCCAAAATTTTGAATTCTTAGGGTTTTGTATTGAATGAATTTTTGTGATTTTGGGTGTTTAGATACACTCTAGCTTTTGATTACCTTTGGGTTTGGCATCCAAAACTATTACGTAAGGTGAGTTTTTCTTGAACCATTGTTAAATTGTGATTAAGTTGAATCCTAGGTTGATTGTTATGAATTATGTGTATTATAGCTTGAAGTTGTGGTTATTGGCAATTATTGGAGCTTGTTGGTGATTGTTGGTGACTTGGTTGTGGTTGGAGGCTTGACTTTGCATTAAATTTGAGTTTTGGTACATATTGAGAATCGGCCAAGGTATGGTTTCGGTTTCCTCTATGTAATATATAATATTTATGGACACTTAGACTAGTGACCCATAGGATAGCTTTGAATTGGAATAATTGTTGAATTGTTGAATGATGAATTGTGATAAATTATGATGAGTTGATAATTTTTTAGTATGTTGATGAATTATGATGTTGAGATGATAAAGATGGTGTGAAATATATAGGTTGAGATGAAATGAGATTGATTATGATGCTTGGTATTGATAGAATCATGATTGATGAATGTGTTGGTGGAGGTTCGATTATAATATTATATAATTGATATTTGATGGTTGAGAATATTGAAATATGAAGGAAAGTTTGGTATGAATAGTGGAATGTGATACAAAGGGTGAGTTATGAGGTAAATTGGAGTTTGGTATGATTTTGGTTTGATTTTGGATGAGGATTGTGGAAAATTGAAACTTTGTGAACTTTTGGTAAGACTGAAATTTTGGTGAACTTCCATGAATCATATCTTGAGCTACCGTGCATGAAATTCAATGCATTTTATATCAAAGGAAATAAAATTGAACAAGAATTAAAATGGTTTAAATTTTGTAGAAATCCGAATCCGGTAGAAAAAGATATGATTATGGAAAGTTTGGTGTCAATATGAAATTCCGCAATGTTGCAGAATTTTGTGATTTCTGGATTGTGTGTGCACGCACAGCCTTGTGCGTACGCACACCCCTGTGATTTTTCAAACCTGTGCGCACGCACAGCCTTATGCGTACGCACACACAGGGGAAGGCCTTCTATTGAGAGCGCTAGCACAACCTGTGTGCGCATATAACCAATGAAGTTTTACAACCTGTGCACACGCACAGCCCTGTGCGCACGCACACGTTAGGAACGGCATTCT
Organism: Arachis hypogaea; assembly: GCF_003086295.3. Taxonomy (NCBI): domain Eukaryota; kingdom Viridiplantae; phylum Streptophyta; class Magnoliopsida; order Fabales; family Fabaceae; genus Arachis; species Arachis hypogaea. The sequence continues at coordinate 44,054,903 of NC_092052.1, read as the reverse complement.
ATTGAGCATGCTAGCACACCTTGTATGAGCGAACAGAATTGTAAAAATTTGTACTTGTGCGTACGCACACGTTTTGAAAATCTCCTTGGGCGTGCGCACGCACACCCCTGTGCATACGCACATGCCCTGTTTTTGAAACTAAATTCTTGTTTTAAACTCTTTCACCTTCCCAACAAGCTTGTACACTTCTGTGACACCAGTTTAAGACTCTTGGGCTTATTATTAGGCATTAAAACATGGGAAAGGTCCTAGGAGATTTAAATTGGTATTACTTTGAAAAGTTAGATAACGGAGGCTTAGGTTTCTAGTATACTGAGGATGGGTTTGGAGGAGTGAGAAAGGAGAATGGTATATGAATTGAGAAACTGATGAACTAATAAGTTTGAAATGAAAATGTTGAATTGTCAGTGGTTGAGATGAGTCGAGGACTCGGAATAAAATGATGGATCCATGCTATATTGAAAAATGTTTTCTGAAAATCACTAAACTATTGTTTTATACTGAGATTTGTTGAGACGCTATACGCCCAGCAGGGACGGCGGTTGGATCTCGCTTGTCGAGGTAGCGGCGGCGGTGTAAGAGCAGTGGTTCATCCCGCTTGCATTGAGATGTGAGGTCCGTAGTAAGAGTATCCCGCTCGCATCCCTTCGGATAACTAGGGTGTGCAGGCACAAAATCCTGGACGGTGTTCTGAGCACCATATCTCAGGGGTTCCCAATTATGATTCCGAAGGGCGACATCTCCATGGAGATATGTCGGGTTGGTAGTTGAACTGACAATGTGATATCACAGCCAATAGGACATGCATTCATCATGTGCATCTTCTATCTGTTTGTTTGCTTTGCCGACTTGTAATTGCTTGCCTAATTGTATAACATGCCTAATTGCTTACTTGAATTACTTTCCATATATGCCTATACTTGTGTTTTACTTGCATTGATATTATCTGTGTTTTCTACAGGGATTGAGGAGGTTTGGAAGGCAGTGGCGATAGGATCACATGAGGGATAGGATGGTGAAGGCTGTGGGACAGCGGAGAACTGTTAGATTAGAAATCCCTTAAGTAGATTACCCATTCATTATATCATGGTTTAAGTTATTCTTTAATGTTTTAGTTATACTTTAAGATGAATCTTGTGATGGATATGAAGTTTTAGGATTGCCTCTGGCATCTCGGGGTCTTATATCTTACATCACTGGGTACTGTTACCATACTGAGAACCTCCGGTTCTCATACCATATTCTGTTGTTGATTTTCAGATGCAGGTCGCAACCCACCTTGGTGAGTTGTTTCGATGGTGACAGAGCGGAGGATCTTGGATACATTTTGGATGTCTTTTTGTTTATTTTGTTTAGATCTCTCATCTTTTGTATTTACTTTTTCCTAGAGGCTTACTTTGAGAGAAGAACTTGTATAAGCTGTTTTTAACTTTCAGTCTTCTGTATGGTCTGTATATAGTTAGCTGGCTTAAACTCCGCGAGTCGTGGCAAGATTCTTATGCTATTATACTCTTATTTTTGGTTATATCATATCTATATCTTATGTGTTAAGTTTGTAGCTTCGTGGGTACGTTTTGCGCTTTTCAAATCCTGTTTTTCAGCTATATCCTTCATTGGGCTTCTAGATTATATTATTTCTTCTTTATATTATATGTATGAGCTTAGAAATGTCGTAACCTTTGATTAACCTTTGCTTTACGACGCGAGGTAAGGCTTAGGGTAATTAGGGAGTTACAAAAGGCCCAGCGTGTCACGCCCACTGTACACCATATTACACGCCCAATTGGAAAAGAGTGAAGCTTCGCGGGCGTGCCTCTCTTCCCACACCAAAGAGACGCCAGTTAGAGAAGCTTTGAACATCCTTTGGGAAGTTGGCCCAGCGTGCCACTTCCCAAGCATTCCCATGACACACCAGAGCTGAAGCTTGAGGGCGTGTGGTTTTGGCACGCCAATGAAATGCCACTGCCACGCCATCTTTTGTGGCATGAGCTTCCACTTCTTCATTGTTTCCCTTGAAATGTGCTTCCTTGAGTGGGCGTTGATAAACCACTATTTCATAGTTTATCTTGTGCTCAATTGAGTGGTTTTTATCTACTCTTTACCCACTTATTCATAATATTTGCATGGTTTTATATTTCCTTCCTGATTTTGTGCTATGATTGAAAACATGCTTCTTTGATCTTATATTTGCTTATTATTAATCCTCTCTTATTACCATTAGATGCCTTGATATGTGTGTTAAGTGTTTTCAGATATTATAAGGCAGGAATGGCTTGGAGGATGGGAAGAAAGCATGCAAAAGTGGAAGGAATGCAAGAAGTTGGAGAAATTGCTAAGCTGTCCAGCCTGACCTCTCTGCACTCAAACGGCTATAACTTTAGCTATAGAGATCCAAAGGACGCGGTTCCAGTTGCGTTGGAAAGCTAACGTCCGGGGCTTCGATTTGATATATAATATGCTATAGTTCCCCTGACGCTAGGTGACACCACCACGTGATCTATGCGGCCGCGTCACAATGACAGAAATCCAGCGTGGCAAAATTCGAAACCAGCGAATTCTGGACTGTTTTTGACCCAGTTTGCAGCCCAGAAAATACAGATTAGAGGCTATAAAGTGGGGGAATACATCCATTCATGAGAAGGCTCTCACATTCATAATTTTAGGAGTAGATGTAGTTTTTAGAGAGAGAGGTTCTCTCCTCTCTCTTAGGATTAGGATTTAGGATTTCTCTTAGTTTTAGGAGTGACTCTCAATCCCAGGTTCTTTATTTTTATTTATTTTCCCAATTTAATTTATGAACTTTTCCATGTTATGATTTAAATATTTTATTTAATATAATTTGAGGTATTTCAGACTTATGATTGCTCTCTTTAATTTATTACTGCTCTTTGTGTATCCAAATTATTTTCATTCAAGTAGACATTTTTCTCTTTTGGCTTTGGTTGAGTCATTGAACACACTTGAGTTATCAAACTCATTGTTGATTGAAAATTGGAATTCTTCAAGAATTAATTCAAGTTCCAATAACTCTAGCCTTTCCCAAGGAAAGACTAGGACCTGAGGAATCAGAATTAATTCATATACTTAACTTACCTGCATAGTTAGAGGATAACAAAGTGGAAGAAAAATCCAATTCTCATCACAATTGGTAAGGATAACCAGGATAGGACTTTCAATTACTCTTACCTTGCCAAGAGTTTAGTTTCCAGTTATTTATTTATTTTACTTGTCATTTAAATATATCTGTGCCCATTGCCCAAACTCAACATTCCCCCAAAAAAAACACACTTTTTCATAATCAATAATAAGAACACCTCCCTGCAATTCCTTGAGAAGACGACCCGAGTCTTAAATACTCGGTTATCAATTTTAAAAAGGGGTTTGTTACTTGTGACAACCAAAATATTTGTATGAAAGGACCTTTGAAGGTTTAGAAACTATACTTGCAACGAGAATTTATCCACAAATTTCTAGACCACGCAAAAGTTCTCTCATCAAAATGGCGCCGTTGCCGGAGAATTGCAAACGTGTGCCTTATTATTGGTTATTGTAAATTTTTTTTTGCTTGTTTATTTGTTTTTATTTTTTTGCTTTTCCATAAATTAAGAGGTTATTTGTTTTTATTTAGTTATTAAAAAAAATTTTCAAAAATTTGTTCTTAGCGTTCATCTTGATCTTCAAGTTGTTCTTCGCGTTCATCTTGACCTTCAAGCTGTTCTTAGTTGTTTTCTTCGTTTTGATCTAAAAATTTGAAATTTGGTGTCATTTTATTGTTTTTCTCTTTCCTCATTAAATTCAAAAATATTTTTAATTAATTTTTTCGAAAAAAAATCAGATTTTTTTTTAAATTTTTATCTTATCTTATCTTATTTCAAAAATCAAATTTCAAAATTCAAAATTAAAAAAAAAATTCAAATTTCAAAAGTTTAAAATTCAAATTTCAAAATTCAAATTTCAAAATTTCAAATTTCAAATTTTAAAATTTAATTTTCAAATTCAAAATTTAAATAACCTTTTAATTTAAATTTGTTTTATTTTTATTTTTAATTTTTATTTCGCTACTATGAACTCTCACCCCTTTGGCTATGAGTCTGGTTATAATTATGTTGCAGGAAGAAGAAATTACAATGAGAACAGGCATCAAGGTTGGAACAATCAAAGATGGGAAGAGCCACAAGGATTTAATCAACCCTCATGGCAACAACCACCTCCAATGGACTATCAACAACCACCACCATATGCCTATGAACCTCCTCAACACAACTTGGGACCGCCATACTCACAAGCCTCTTTCCACCATTCACCTCCATATGACCCTAACCCACATCCACCATACCAACCACCTTATGAACCAAATGAACCATACATAGATCCACCCCAAACCTCCATGGAGAGAGCACTTACCGATCTAAACTCTACTATACGAGCTCTCGCCGCCCAAATCAGACCACCAAATACCTTTAACAATCAACCCTCAAGCTCTAGTGCACTTCCTTTTCAATCACAGAATGATCTCCCCATCCCACCACCACCTCAATATCTGCCATCTCCATATCCATCAATCCAAGAGCACTATGATCCTACCTATGATAACCGAGTGCATCAAGAGATAAAGGATCATTTTAAGGAAACAGTGGATCGATTTCAGGCAACCACTCAACAACTGGAGCAAGCATTAATTCAATGGGCTTCTAGGCGCTCAAATATACAAGGATTAGCCACAGCTCCATGTGGACAGTCTAGTGAAGAGCGTAGCATGAAGAAGATACCAGAAACCCCAGTGGACAAGACAGAGAATGAATTCCTACTAGAACAAGTAGAAGAAGCTGTCATTGTTCAAGAAGAAGAAGAAGTGGTTGAAGACTAAGGAGATGCAGAACCTCCATGGGAAAGTCAAGACATAGAGCCTCCTTCCAAGACAGTTGAAATTGATGCTGAGGAGGAAGTACAACCTCCAAAGCATATCATAGTTGAAGACTTGGAAGAGGTTGATCAAGAGATGGAGATTCAAGAAGAAGAAGCACAACCTCCCATGCCCTTGGAAAGTAATGAAGAGGAGATTGAATTGAAAGAGAGCTACCAAGAGGAAGAGGTTGAAATTGAAGAAGCTTGCAAAGAGGTGGTAATTATCAGAGAAGAGCACAAGGGAGTGGAGCTTGCAATTTCATTAAAAACCCCTCCCCCTAAGTTGCCATCATCCTTCACAACATTCAAGTGGGTAAAATTCATATCCCATAGCTTTCTAATCCCACTTGAATATGGGCTACTGGAGACGGATGGTCAACTTAGAGCTCTTTGTAATATTAAGAGTAAGAGGAAGATGGCCAGTGGTAAGAATTGTCCTGCAAGGTTCATCATGGTTGGAAGCTTTAAGTTTAAACGCAAAGGTTGGTATAAAGCTCAACTGAATGGGTCTAGGAAGCTGTTTGGTCGCTGCAGTGAGAATTCAGATCACCCTTCACCCGGCTGGAAAAATACAGATCGAGACAAAAATGGGTGTAAAAGTAAGGTTTGGGATCCTGGAATCTGTTCTGACATCCAACACCCCGGGAGCCTAAGAATCTTTTTGAAGCTGCTCAAGGGTTTTACATGCCTAGTTTGGGACCCCGGAGGTTACTGGAATCACAAACACTGCTGGAGATTCCTGGATGAGTTCAAGCATAAGCCACCATAACAGGAAGCTCATCAAATGTCCAACTTAAGGACTTTAACTAAAAGTGCTAGGTGGGAGACAACCCACCATGGTATGATCGTCCTTTTTCATTTTTATTTAGTTTTATTTGTTTTTGAATTTTATTTTATTTTGTTATATTGAACCTGGAGTTTTGCATCACATTCATATTAACACTGCATTCTGCATTTTTCAGATTACAAAAAAAAAACGAGCACGCGACGCGACCGCCTCAGCGACGCGTTCGCGTCGCAAGGAGATGGGAGACAATATTAATATGAACAGAGTGTTTCGCAGGAGCAGTGCTGGAGGCGTGCCAATGGCACAAATCACCCCACGTGACCGCGTCGCTAACGCGACCGCGTCATATGGGAATAATGGCCTCCCACGCGACCGCGTCACCCACGCGGCCGCGTGACCTGAAATCGGCGTAAAAAGGGTGCATGGCTAAAAGATGAGCTGGCGTGATGCTGGACTGGCGCTAGACGCACAGACCTTTCCACGCGGACGCGTGACCGACGCGACCGCGTCATATCCTCATAATGGCCACTCACACGATCGTAGGCCCCACGCGATCGCGTCACCCTGGATTTTGGCAATACTAAGTTTTGAACAGAGAGTTGTGCGACCGCGAGGCTGCACTCGCGCCACCAGCACAAATCGAGTTACGCGATCGCGTGCCCCACGCGTCCGCGTTGCCTAACCTTATTTGCGCACCACGCGACCGCGTTACCCACGCGACCACGTCGCCAGCATCGCACAACCTATCCAGATTAGTGCCAATTTTCTTATCTTTTCTTCTCCGAATCCTTATTCTCTTATCTTTTCTTATTTCTTTCTTCTTCCTTTCTTATTTTCTCTCACTCCCATTCTAGTTTATTTAATTTATTTGCATACTTTCATTCATTGCATATTTTTATTTTTCTAAAATTATTATTGGTGTTCAAATATTCTTATTCAACTGTTACATCTTTTCTGGTATTTTCTTGATGCTTAGTGACTTGTTTAATTCTGATTGAGTAATATTATTTAAATCAATGCCAATATTTTATATTTGTATTACTTTTGCATTGACATGAATTTCTATTATCTCTCCTCCCCCACTCTTTTCCCCATTGTTGCAAATTTTGCACTATTGGTATGCCATGGCTTCTATTATTTTCTCACTTACATGTTGAAGCTTCCATGTAAATGAGACCCTTATTATTTGGCATTAACCCACCCATACATCTTTTATTTTCTTATCTCTATTTCTGGGTTACTCTTCTTCCCTTTTTCTTTCAGGATGGCCACCCGAAAGGGAACCGGAAGACGTTTACATGGGGAGACAGACAAGTCCATCTGCACAATCCTTAGAGAAAAGCAACAGTTGAAACAACCCGTCCACCTGCACATCTCAGTATGCACCGAGGACGGTGCAATCTTTAAGTGTGGGGAGGTCGATACCGATCTCCATGGGTTAGTTATTTCCTAACTCAACACCAAAATTTTTATTTTATTTGTTTGTTCATTATTGTATTTGCATATTTGATTGCATGATTATTTGATTTTCTTGCATATTTTACCACTTGGTTGAAGTAATATTTTCTTTTTCAAGAAAATTTTTAGAAAATTTCACTAATTTGAATAAAATTTAATGTTACACTTGTTTGAAGAGATATTATACTGGAACATGGTTTAGAGCTCGAACACACAAAACCTGTGAGATTTTGGGCCTATTTGAATTGGTTGCATTTTTCAACCAACATTTTATTTTTGATGTGTGTTTTTCTCTCTCAAATTGTGATCTTTGTCTTGCTTGATTCTATATTTTCATGATTTGATGTATGCATACACTTACATGATTGAGGCCTTTGTTTCACTGAGCTTACATACCCATATAGCCTTACCATTCATTATCCCTTGCAAACCAATTTGAGCCTATTATACCCCTTTGTTCTTTACTTTAGCACATCATTAACTCTAAGCGGAAAATAATAATGTCCTTAATTTGAATCCTTTGTTAGCTTAGACTAGTGAGAGTGCTCATGAATTAAGTGTGGGAAAAAGTGGGTTTGGAAACATTTGGTTTGAGAATTGAGTATGTTAGAATTTTCTGAAAATGTGAAAGAATGTTGAGAATATGTTCATGCATTCAATACTTTAATCATATGCATTGATAAAAAAAAAAAGAAAAAAAAAAGAAAAAAATAAAATAAAAAAAAGAGAAAAATAAAGGAGAAAAAGAAGAGAAAAAGAGCAAATAAGTAAAAGGGGACAAAATGCCCCAAAGTAAGTGGTGAAAGCAATGCATATGAGTTGTACTTGAAATTAGAATGCATAATATGTGGGAAACATGGTTAAATGGATGGTTAGATGTTGTATTATGATTACATGGATTGTCTTGAGTTAGGTGGAAAGTTTAAGTTAATTAAGGATTCAGATTTTAGTCCACTTGACCAAATACAGTCCTACCTTGACCCTAACCCCATTACAACCCTTAAAAGACCTCTTGATTTGTGTATTTGTGCATTAAATTTATGTTGATTATTAGATGAAGAGCAAGCCTTAGAAAGCAAGGTTAGTAGAGAATTGAGAGATCGAACCTTAAACACTTGAGTGATTAGAGTGTATACACTACCAGTAAGGGTTCGATGCTCAATTCATTGTTCCCTGCTTTCATGAGCTATTTTCTTCTTGCAATTCTATTTGTACTTCATTCTTATGATTTAAATTAGTGAAATCCAGTTCATATTTCCTCTTGAAAGATTTGTTTACTTTTAACTAAGTAGATAGAATCATTTTGCATGTAGTTGCATTCATAGGATTGCATTTCATACATTCTACCATTCCTTTTCATCCTTATAGCTTCTCTTGAGCTTAGCATGAGGACATGCTAGTGTTTAAGTGTGGGGAGGTTGATAAACCACTATTTCATGGTTTATCTTGTGCTCAATTTAGTGGTTTTTATCTACTCTTTACCCACTTATTCATAATATTTGCATGGTTTTATATTTCCTTCCTGATTTTGTGCTATGATTGAAAACATGCTTCTTTGATCTTATATTTGCTTATTATTAATCCTCTCTTATTACCATTAGATGCCTTGATATGTGTTTTAAGTGTTTTCAGATATTATAAGGCAGGAATGGCTTGGAGGATGGGAAGAAAGCATGAAAAAGTGGAAGGAATGCAAGAAGTTGGAGAAATTGCTAAGCTGTCCAGCCTGACCTCTCTGCACTCAAACGGCTATAACTTTAGCTAGGTCCAAATGACGCGGTTCTAGTTGCGTTGGAAAGCTAACGTCTGGGGCTTTGATTTGATATATAATATGCTATAGTTCCCCTGACGCTAGACGACGTGACCGCGTGATCCATGCAGCCGCGTCGCAGTGACGGAAATCCAGCGTGGCAAAATTCGAAACCAGCGAATTATGGACTGTTTTTGACCCAGTTTGCGGCCCAGAAAACACAGATTAGAGGCTATAAAGTGGGGGAATACATCCATTCATGAGAAGGCTCTCACATTCACAATTTTAGGAGTAGATGTAGTTTTTAGAGAGAGAGGTTCTCTCCTCTCTCTTAGGATTAGGATTTAGGATTTCTCTTAGTTTTAGGAGTGACTCTCAATCCCAGGTTCTTTATTTTTATTTATTTTCCCAATTTAATTTATGAACTTTTCCATGTTATGATTTAAATATTTTATTTAATATAATTTGAGGTATTTCATACTTATGATTGCTCTCTTTAATTTATTACTGCTCTTTGTGTATCCAAATTATTTTCATTCAAGTAGACATTTTTCTCTTTTGGCTTTGGTTGAGTCATTGAACACACTTGAGTTATCAAACTCATTGTTGATTGAAAATTGGAATTCTTCAAGAATTAATTCAAGTTCCAATAACTCTAGCCTTTCCCAAGGAAAGACTAGGACCTGAGGAATCAGAATTAATTCATATACTTAACTTACCTGCATAGTTAGAGGATAACAAAGTGGGAGAAAAATCCAATTCTCATCACAATTGATAAGGATAACCAGGATAGGACTTTCAATTACTCTTACCTTTCCAAGAGTTTAGTTTCCAGTTATTTATTTATTTTACTTGTCATTTAAATATATCTGTGCCCATTGCCCAAACTCAACATTCCCCCCAAAAAAAACACACTTTTTCATAATCAATAATAAGAACACCTCCCTGTAATTTCTTGAGAAGTCGACCCGAGGTTTAAATACTCGGTTATCAATTTTAAAAAGGGGTTTGTTACTTGTGACAACCAAAACGTTTGTATGAAAGGACCTTTGAAGGTTTAGAAACTATACTTGCAACGAGGATTTATCTGCAAATTTCTAGACCACGCAAAAGTTCTCTCACCAGGCGTTACCAATGCCCAATACCTCACCCTTGTATGCTTCATATCCAGCACTATCTACTGTGGCATGGGCTTCCACTTCTTCAATGGCCACGCTTCCAAAAGCGTGGCCTAAGGTTCCAGAGCGTGTCTTTAACTTCTTCCTTTGTTTTTTTTATTCTTGTTTCATTTCCTACACTTATCAACGCACAAAATAAATCCAAAAAGCATTAATCAAAGCAAAAAAAATCTCAATTAAAGCAAAGAAAAATCCTTATCTTGAACTTAAAGAAAAAAATAATAAAAACATAGATTAAAAGCATGAAATTCCTAATAAAAACATTAAATCACTACTACTATTTAAAGAAATAATAACTAAAAACTACAAAGACGTGCATGGATTAGTTAGTAGTTAGAATAGTGTTTCTCTTGTTTATTGATATCTTTTAAGCCTATGGGGCTTTTGATTGATTTCATGTAGCATTCAGTTGAAGATTTGATGAAAACTACATGAAGAAGCAAAGGAGCTTCATGTGTACGCATCATGCATGTGTACCCATCACTGGAGCAGCCAAAGAGGTCATGCGTACGCATATGCTGTGCGTACGCACGACTGCAAGAGCTCAACAAGGTCAATTCTCAACTGTGTAGGTGGCGCTAAATACCACGACTCGGCGTTTAATGCCGAGAGCTTCGTAACTCATGCCCAGCTTTCTGAATAGCTGGCGCTAAATGCCTACTCACTGGCGTTTAGTGCCGAGACCCTTATTTCACGTGCAAGCCATTCTGGATGGCTACCGCTAAATGCCCAGTCACCGACATTTAGCGCCAATAACAAGGATCACAATGGGGACCACACGTTTGTAAGGAATCAATAGAAGGCTTAATGATTTGATTTCAAATCAAATAACAATTAGAAAAGATTTGTTAGGTTTTAATTTAAGTTTAAAATTAATTTTAATTAGGACTATAAATAGGATTTAGATTCGCCCTCGTGGGGACTTTTCTCTTCCTAATTTTCATTCTGCACTTTTACACTTTTCTCTGCTAGGATTTTTTCCACACTATGAGCAACTAAACCTTCATTGTTAAGGTTAGGAGCTCTGTTTACTTTGATGGATTAATAATTATTTGTTTTTCTACTCTTGATTGATGCATTGATTACTGTTTAAGAGTTAGTTTCATTCTTCATCCTACGGATTAGTGATTATTGGAAAATAACTATAATATAACTTGAATTCTATTGAATCTTTGAAAAGCTATATCATTAGAATTACAACTTGAAGCCACTTTCTCACAACTCCTTAATTATCTGGATTTAATGCGGTACGTGACATATATCTACATCATTTTTGGGTTCTTAGGGTATGTGTGCCTTATAAATCATAAATTAAACTTAAACCTTTAATATAATTGGTTGATCAAGGAATTGATGATTGGTTGGATTAGAGGAGATTGGATTGCGTAGGAATAGGAATTCAAGCACTTAGGGTTTGCCATAAACTTAATCATTGCATGATCAAGGTAGCGGACATTGAACATTAATCCTGACATTTAAACATCTCTAAAGCCTTAACTCTATTCTCATACCGTTTTCTCAACCATTCACTACTCGCTTATCTTAGGTTATTGCTCTTTATGCCATTTAATCTTTACAACCCTCATTCCAACTTGTCTAACTAGAACAACTAATTAATAATTACTTGCTTTGTCCATTAATTCTCGTGGGATTGACACTCACTCACTTGAGTTTATTACTTGGTACAACCCGGTGCACTTACCGGTAAGTTATAGTTAGAAATTCCGCACCACTCCCAGGGACATACTTCATGCCAACCTCACGCCCAAGCCTTCCTCCTTCACCCATGTCCCTCTTGCCTCACACCAAGTCCATATTGGACTAAGCTTTAGGGCCTACAAAAATTGAATGCATTGAAGAAGTCCAACGACCCTCATGCCACACACACGCCCAGCTCTCTTCCATCATGCACGTGCGACGTTCCTCATACTCAACTCACACCAATACTCCTTCAAGGTGAATTTCAAAGCCTAATAGCTAATCAAATTATTTAATACATAAATACTCTCAGAATATTTAATACATAAATATGAGCCTGTTAAAACTTTAAACCGTATTACTGCTCCAAAATACTTTTTGATAGGTAACATACATCCACACATAACCTACAACTTACAATACTCACAAAGAATACTTATAAATACTTATTATTAATTTACAAGCATCTCATATCAAAATCCTATCCCTCTTACAGAACTTGCAAAGTTAAAGGCGAGGGAAACATAAATATTAAAACAATCCAAATTATCGTCTAAACAGAAAAGAAAATAAGCTCTTCTGAACCTCATCGTCCATAACCTGAAAAGAGAAAAGACCTGTAGGGGAGTGAGAACATCGTCCTCAAAAAGATTCTCAGTAGAGGGCTTTTTGAGAATTACTATAATAGGATACGTGAAAATAAAACCGTTATAGTGATTAATAACCGCCTTATGCATACTTTCAAAACCCGATGATTTACCATTAAAAATTAGAAATCTTTTCTTAAAGAGGAAACTGTTATTTCTTCAAAAATTCAAAAGCCTTTCAAAAGGTTTTTCCTAGACAGTATGAATGACCAACTGCTCCAATCATAGGTTCATTAAGTCTATGCTGAACCAGTTTTGTTTTTCATACTTTTCTAAGCCAAAAACACAAACCAAACACGGCCTTCGGCCCATCCTATAATTAGTCACAACCCTAGGCCCAAATAATTCAATCCACAACCGATCCATCACAATCCAACAGAGTTTCAGTCGCAAACACAAGTAGGAAAGCTCAAGCACAAACAAGTAGTCACATCAAGTAGAACAATTAATAGTTAAACACAATTAATCACATAGGCAAACCAAGTACAATATGCACATCCAAACAATGTCACATAGATGCATATGATGAATGCCTTTCCTAGTCACTGATGAGTCTCATCTGTCGGTTATAAAGCCAACCCGACAAGTCCTGGTAGCTAACCATTAGACTGTCCCTCTGTCGTGTATCTCCAACTCGAGTTATTCACAATCATAATCATAATCACACAACACCCACACTGGTGTTTATCCATGAGGGCAGGCTCATCCAGAACTTTCACAGTGTCCAACCACACTTACGACATAAGGTTAGCAGAGTATCGAGTCTCAACCTGGAGCACGTGGTGGCTAGCCACTGCTTTTACCCAAGAAAACTCGTATCTCAGATAATTGGAAGTGCAACAATCACTTTATCAACTCAATAATCATCTATATTCATACTCATCCATCCGGCTCATAACATATTCCACAATTAGCCATAATTCATTATCATATACAGCCATTCCGGCTCATAACATATTCCACAATCAACTATAATTCATTATCATAATAGTCATTCTGGTTCATAACATAATAGCATTTCCACCATCCAACATCATAAAACTCATAAAATTATCATTCAAGACATAAACCACTTTTCTCAAATCACTTTTCTTTGAAATCAAATTTCAATTCATCCCAATCCTAACTTCAAAAATCCACATTTCTCAAATCACTTCTAGCTTATAAGCCATCTTTCCCAAAAGAAATTCCCTCTTTCAAAACAAGCCACATTTCCACAATATCCTTTTAAAACTTCCAAACGATTCAGCAACAAGGCCAAATTAAAATTCTCTTTTGAAAGATCAAAAAATCAGTCATCCTAAAACAGAATTTGGTAATAGAAATTTCTCAATAGAGTCTCAAGACTTTAGGGAAGGACAACCTATCTCAATTTCTTAAAAATTTATTGAAACTCTTAAAATCATAGATTCTTGAATTAAGTAAATAGAAGAAGAATTTATTATAAAACCGAATCATATAAAGTCACAAGTCCCAACCCAATCCAAAACCAATTCACTTGAAACGGAGCCAATCCATTTAAATCAAAACCACTTTCAGGTTCCTTCATAAAACCAATTCTCTGACTTCTTCCAAAATGTCACAAACATAGTTATTCAATCAAAATTCCAATTTCCTTTAAAATCACCAAAAGCTCCTCTGAACAAAATCCTTAAGTCTAACTAAAAGCATGAGCCTTTTCTTTTATATTCAAAATCAATATTAGAACATAATACTTTTCTTCAGTGATTCAAAATGGTAAAGTAATTCCTTTCTAAATAAATCGAACTCAAGACATAGTTTTCTTAAATAAATTAAACTAGAAAACATAACTATTTTCTTAATAAATCAAATAATACAATTTCTCAAATCCAAACCTTTTAAAATAACTTTTCAAACAAAGTCTAAGATTTTTATAGAAATTTCGGCAGCACCTCCCCTAAAACTTGGACTTTGCCAGCCTTTTCGGGTCCCAACCAAACCATTCCACAATCCTTTTCAACTGTCCAAAACCCAAAATCAGTTCAAAGCAAGCTAAATCCAACATTCACCTTATTTTCATATCTCAAGGAAACTGTCTCAAGATCAAATCATTATCAATTGATTAAACTTATTTCCAAAACTTTAAAGAAATAATTCAGCAACAATCCATTTATCAAAACCAAACAATAATCCAATCAAACATATAATAGTATTCATCCAAAATATCCAAACAATACATAAGACTTGTACAATCACTAAATAGTATATTTCTCACATCGATATCTATTTATAACAATTCTAAATTATAAAATTGAGATTTTAGAAAATCTCCTACCTCGACAAATTGAAAACATAACCCAAACGTCTCACAGAGTTCCTTTCGCCTCAACCCGAATGGACGGCAACCAAAACCTCAGCTCTACTTGCTCTCTCAAAAGCAGAAACAGCTTCAAACGCCACAAGCAAACTCGGATTTTAACTCCTAAAATCATTAACACCGCAAATACTTTATTACTCAGAACAGAACACTAACGCAAGGCTTTCGAAACAGAAATACTTACTGAACTAACGAAACGAAACAGCGGCAGGCTCTGAACTAGTTTGGCAGCGGCCCCGGTAGCCACCTCAAGCGGCAGCGACGACTGGACTCCGGCGATGGTGACTGAAACCCACATACAGAGACGATAAAATTTCTAGAATCTTAAATGAATGAAAACCAAACTCAAAAACCCTTACCGGCAGAGTTTTCCGGTGACGGCGGCGGGGTTCCGGGCGGCAGAGGCGACCAGAAGCTTCGGCGGTGGTTTCAGCAGTCACAGAACTGTTCCCAGTGGCCAGAGGTGCAACGGCTATGGCATCAATGGTAGCAGGACTCCAATGGTGGTAGAAACAACCCTCTTCATAGTACCACTTCATGCGCTTCTCTCTCACAAGTAGCAGCAACAACCGGCGTCTTCAGTGACGATGGAGGCACAGCGGCGGCGCTCCCCCTCTGATGCGGCTTGACGGCGACACTGAGGCTCGGCAATGGTGACGCGGTGGTGGCGCTGGCTTCCCTCGGCGACGACTTCACGGACAGCAGCAGCGGCACGAATCCTCCTCCCTCTTCGTATCTCTCACTCTCTATGTCCGATCTCTCTCTAACTCCCCCTCTGGCGTGGGTGGTTGGCACGACGGCAAGATGGGTGGCGGTGAGGCGCAGCTGGCGGCAAGGCGTGACGGGTTCGGTGGATCGGTGTGGGCGGCAGTGGCAGGACGCGTGGCGGCACTCTCTCTTCTCTCTTCCCCTGCGTGACAGCCCTCAATGCATGACACACGGCGCGACGGCAGTAATGTCTACTGGCACCATCCTCCCCTCCTTCCTCTTCTCCTTCTCTTTTCGGTTTCCCTTTCTCCATTCTCCCTCTCTTCTTTTGCTGTGGCAGTGCGTGTGTTTCAAGTTTGCGGGGTGGGGAGTGTTTGCTGATGGGGTCGCGGCTAGGAAGGAAAATTAGGGTTAGAGTTGTTTGTGTTGAGTTTTAGGATTAGAATAAAATTAGGTACAAGGGTAATTTTGTAATTTTTAATAAAATAGGGATAATATAGTAATTAAAAGCAACTTTAATCCAACAAAATTATATTTAAAAGAAAGTAATATTTATTCATAAACTGACAAATTATTTTTAAGTAATTACTCTAACTCGAGAATTAGAGATAATGTAATTAATTTTCTTCATTCATAAAAATTAAAGTATTAAATTCTAAAATCTTAATTATTTAAACTAAATCATAAAATCTTTATTATTTTACCATTACTAAACTTTATAATTTAAATAATTGAGAATTATCTAATAATTATGAAATTAGATAAAAATCCAAATTTAATTATCAAAACTTGATTTAGTTAGCCTTAATAAAATAATTTCTGAAATTAAAATATTTAATGAATAAATAAATTGAAATCGACTCATAATAAGTCTTTTCAAAAATTCTGGGTCTTACATTCTACCCACCTTATAAAAATTTTCGACCTCGAAAATTAAAGGAATACATAAGATAATATAAAGAATCGGTACTCTACTTTCTAAATGCTTTTTAGATAAGTAAGAAAGTTTAACATATATATATAAGGAAATGGATCCTCTCCAGTTTTTTTAACACTTGAGAAAAAGAAGTGTGAGCTCTCACCATTAACATTATAAGTGGGACAAAAAATAAATATGAGAGAGAAAACAATGAAGGGTGAGAGATCACAATTGACACCATCCAGTTTTTTCTTCACTGGAGAGGATCCACTCCCATATATATATATATATATATATATATACGTTCAAATACTGAATAACTATAAGATTTAAATATAAAGATAAAGTATGGTGTAAGGTAGAAGATACAACATAGGCATCGAAGCAAAATATTATATGGTTTCAAGACTTTACCAAGACTTAGAGAAACAGAAAAAGATGCAAGTTTACAAGGCAGGCTGGTATTAAGATAGGCATTCACAAAAGTAAGACGGTAGTTAAAGTGGCCAAAGGTTACAAGGCAGGCGGGTATTAAGGCAAAGAATATAATGTTCACTCACAGATATCGTACCCACTTCAGAGTTTCAACCTCCCAACTCCATCCACCGCTTTACAACCCCATAACCAGTCACAAGCCTAACACCCACCAACTTTCACAAGAAACAAAATTACCACACTCCTCATAATGTTACTGATGAGCGGATATTTTATAAGCTTTTTGGGGATAATTTCATATAGTTTAGAGTATGTTTTAGTTAGTTTTTAGTCTATTTCTAGTAGTTTTTAGGAAAAATTCATATTTCTAGACTTTACTATGAGTTGTGTGTTTTTCTGTAATTTCAGGTATTTTTCTGGCTGAAATTGAAGGAGCTGAGCAAAAATCTGATTCAGGCTGAAAAAGGACTGCTAATGCTGTTGGATTCTGACCTCCCTGCACTCAAATTGGATTTTCTGGAGCTACAGAACTCGAAATGGTATGCTTCCAATTGCATTGGAAAGTAGACCTCCAGGGCTTTCCAGCAATATATAATAGTCCATACTTTGCATAAGGATAGACGACGTAAACTGGCGTTCAACGCCAGTTCTCTGCCCAATTCTGGCGTCCAGCGCCAGAATAGGATCAAAAACTGGAGTTGAACGCCCAAACTGGCATAAAAACTGGCGTTCAACTCCACAAATGGCCTCTGCACGTGACTCACTCAAATCTCAGCCCCAGCACACACCAAGTGGGCCCCAGAAGTGGACCTCTGCATCATCCATCATAGTCCACTCATATTTTGTAACCCTAGGCTACTAGTTTAGTATTTAAACAACTTTTAGAGACTTATTTTGTATCTCATGACATTTCAGATCTAAACTTTGTATTCTCTGACGGCATGAGTCTCTAAACCCCATTGTTGGGGGTGAGGAGCTCTGCTGTGTCTCGATGAATTAATGCAAGTATTTCTGTTTTCCATTCAAACACGCTTGTTCCTATCTAAGATGTTCATTCACGCTTAACTGTGATGAAGGTGATGATCCGTGACATTCATCACCTTCCTCAAACCATGAACGTGTACCTAACAACCACCTCCGTTCTATATCCGATTGAATGAGTATCTCTGAGATCTCTTAATCAGAATCTCCGTGGTATAAGCTAGAACTGATGGCGGCATTCATGAGAATCCGGAAAGTCTAAACCTTGTCTGTGGTATTCCGAGTAGGATTCAAGGATTGAATGACTGTGACGAGCTTCAAACTCCTGAAGGCTGGGCGTTAGTGACAGACGCAAAAGGATAGTAAATCCTATTCCAACCGGATCGAGAACCAACCGGTGATTAGCCGTGCTGTGACAGAGCGCGTGAGCGTAGTTTTCACTGGAAGGATGGAAGGTAGCCATTGACAATGGTGATCCACCAACACACAGCTTGCCATAGGAGGACGTGCGTGCGTGAACAAGAAGACAGAGGAAAGCAGAGATTCAGAAGACAAAGCATCTCCAAAACTCCAACTTATTCTCCATTACTGCATAACAAGTAACCTTTAATCCATGCTCTATTGTTTATTCGCAATTCAACTGATAAACATAATTGACTTCCTGACTAAGATTTACAAGATAACCATAGATTGCTTCAAACCAACAATTTCCGTGGGATTCGACCCTTACTCACGTGAGGTATTACTTGGACGACCCAGTGCACTTGCTGGTTAGTGGTACGCGTTGTGAAAAGTGTGATTCACAATTCGTGCACCAGTTACACACTTACCGATCCACCCTTTCACGTTCACGAACCGCATTCTAAAGAGGCTAACATTTCGCTTGCTACGCTTAAAGGTCATATGTGACTCTAAGGCAATCCTCAAGCTTATTCAAAAGGATACAAGACTTTGGAAAAGGATAAGTGACAAGGACAAAAACCGCAAGAGCTTGATAGGATTGTTGAGATACAAGTAATTAAGAATGTACAAGGAGTGAAGAATGACGAAAAAAAAGTCACTTTGGCAACCTCAAGAATAGCACCCGAATCAAAGAAATCCGATAGGAACGATAAAAGAAAAGGTAGCGCAGTAGTTTGAACAAAATCAAGCTGAGTTAAAGAAGTATAAGGTTTACAAAAGGAGAAATGCCTAAAACCAAAAACAGATCTTACAAGACTCAAGAGTAGAATTAAAATACTTCCGAATGCATTGCTCATGAAGAGTGAAAAAACTTTTCAAAAACTATTTCACGTTTCCAAAGAAAAGGTGCGCAACAAACACCTTGTAAAAGAATAACAAAAGTATAAATGTGGCATTACTTTAATATAATTTCATGTTGAAGTAGATTATGTAGAGTTTTAAAATAAAATGAAAACGCGTTTGGCTAAGAGCTAAAATATTTCTCCAAATATTTTAGAAAGATAGTTAGGTGCACAACTTAACCAAAAGTAATTCATAAAACTCGGAAGAAAATCAAATGCTTGTTCAGAATTTGAAGAATGGTTTCAATTACAGTCAAGCAACAGAAAAATTTGACTTACAATATCCTTAAAGAGGAATCAAAACGTCTTTAAAAAGTTCAAAACAAAACTCCGAGAGTATACTTAAAATCACCACCTCACAAGAACATTCAAGAAGATTAGGACGTACTAAAAGGGGATCAACTCATCAATAGCAACTCTCGAGAAAGAATCTTTGACTAAGAACTCTGGCAAAAATAATGAGAGGATAAATGATGCACGAAATTGAAACAAATCAAGCTAACTCATATAAGGATGAGATTCACACAAGAAGGGAAGCTGAGGTTGATGGTAGTGCTCACAAGAGGTAGAAGAATGATTAAAAACAGAATCGAGTATAACATTCATAGAGATGAAAAGCTTAAGAAAGAACAAGTCCGTTCACAAGAAGAAAGATATGAGTTCAACATTTTCAAAAGAACAACAATGGCATGACAATGTAGTATGCTAAGCTAAACTCAAATAAAAAATAAATTAGATGAAGTTTATCAAACGAAAATCAACCGGAATAAAAGCAAAAAATCTTTTCTTCCCAGAATTTTGAAAAATACCTAAATACATAATCAAATAAAGATATGCATTGGAACTGTAGTAAAATTATTAGAAAGTCAAATTGTATTTAAAGCAAGTGTAGTTCCGTAAACTAGTAAAAGTACAGACGAGGTATTAGAAATAAATAGTTGTTAAACTATATAAGAAATTTTCGAAGTTTTATATAGATAAGTGTATATCGAATCAATAGCAATTTCATAAAAATTTCAAAAGTGGTTGTAATTACTGTTAAATAAGAGAAAAACTAAATCACAATTTCTTTAAGAATGGACTCGGAATAAGGACTTAAAAGGTACAGCGCATCAAGACAAATTTAAAGCTATATCAAAGAATACATGAATCAAGAAGAAGAATTTAAACAGAGAAAGATAGATACAACAAGGATTTTCAAACAAGCATATGCAATGAGGATCAAACAAGAATGATTATGAATAGAGGAATAGGGTTGAAAAATCAAACTACTTTTCAAAAGGATTAGCAAATAAGAACTTCAACTTAGGCTATGAAAGAACAAGTCGACTCGAACAGAATTCAAAAGGAATAGGGTTGAAAAATCAAACTACTTTTCAAAAGGATTAGCAAATAAGAACTTCAAGTTAGGCTATGAAAGAACAAGTCGACTCGAACAGAATTCAAGACGCATAACTGAATAATCTCGAGAAATAGTTTTTAACGTTCCCAAAACCCACTAATCGCATTACCTATTACTTGTATATCATCTATGACAACCTATTAGTGCTCCCGTATACATAATTCACTAGTTTTAAGCCGGCCAAATATAATAGCAAGAAGTATGCAATGCGAGACTAACAGCGTTAATCAATAGACCGTCATGTGCATAAAGCTCAAATTCTCATCATTCGACAAGACTATTGCATGACAGACACTCAGAGTATGCAATTGAAGCATAGTCAGTCCATTCCTCAGGCTCTACAAGAAAGACTGCTCTAATACCATAATGTAACACCCTAACTATCAAAGCTTACGCTTCTGGCTACACGACTCTGATACCTCTGGTGTTACGACCACTCTCAAAATATTTAATACATAAATATGAGCCTTGATAAACCCATATTTTATGATGTATTTTGTGCCTAATTTGAGTGATTTATTCAATCCACTACCCACTTATTCATATTAATTGCATGGTTTTACTTCTCCTTCCTTATTATGTGATGTATGTGAAAAACATGTTTTCTATGCTTTAAAATTAATTATTTTAATTACCTTTATTTCCATTCGATGCCGTGATCAGTTTGTTGAGTAGTTTCAGATCTTCTAAGGCAAGAATGACTCAAAGGATGGAAAGAAAACATACAAAAATGGAAGGAAAGCACAAAACGGAGTCCTTGAAGAAACTGGCATCCACGCGATCGCATGGACGACGCGACAGCGTGCCAAGCGCGAAGAAGCAGCGACGCGGCCGCATGACTGACGCGACCGCACGCCTTAAACAGAACGCACATGACGCGGTCGCATGACTGACGCGACCGCGTGGCAAGAAAAACTCCGAATGACGCGACCGCGTGACCTACGCGGACGCGTGACAGAGGCCACGCACCAAAAATTGCAGAAAACGCTCCCAGCGATTTCTGAAGCCCTTTTTGGCCCAAATCCAAGTCCAGAAGGCATAGACCAGAGGTTATGAAGTGAGGGAATGCATCCATTCAGAGGGAGCTCACCAATTTTTACTTTCCATGAATTAGATTTAGTTTAGAGAGATATTCTCTCTCTCTCTTTAGGATTAGGATTTAGATTTAGGATTTTTATTCACTTTCAGGATTATCTCTTTGATCAGGTTCAATATTCCCTTTTATTTACTTTTGCAAGCTACTTTGTGAATCCTTTCATGTTACGGATTACTCTTTTATTAATGTTATTTGAGGTATTTCAGTTTAATATTGATTTCTCTTATTCATGCTATTGTTACTTTTACTCTGAAGACATTTTTATTCCAAGTAGATTTATTTTTCTCCTTTTGGTCTTGTTAAGGAATCAGTAACTCAGGAGTTATCCAATTCAACAGCATAATTGATAATTGTTATCTTCGTTAATTGAATTGAACTTCCATAATCCCAATCTTTTCTTAGGAAATAAATAGGATTCGAAGATCAAACCAATTAATCCCCTGACCTTCCTTTATCTGAGTAAAGATTAACAAAGTGGAATTAAGATTCAACTTTCATTGTTATTGATAAGGATAACTAAGATTGGACTTCCAATTTCTCATACCTTGTCAAAAGTGTGTTTTTACAGTTATTTATTTATTTTACAGTCATTTACTTATTTTTAATTGCAATTCAAAATACTTGTTCCTCATCTTCAAAACCCCGATTTACAATCTTCATAACCAGTAATAAGAACATACTTCCCTGCAGTTCCTTGAGAAGAAGACCCGAGGTTTGAATACTTCAGTTAACAATTTATTTAGGGGTTTGTTACTTGTGACAACCAAAACATTTCCACGAAAGGATTTTTGTTGGTTTAGAAACTATATCTACAACGCGACTATTTTTATGACATTCTTTACTAACAAGAATCTCGTTCGTCAAAATGGCACCGTTGCCGGGGAACTGCTAACGTGTGCCTTATTATTGGTTATTGTAAATATTTTTCTTTTACTTGTCTATTTATTTTTGTTTTTCCTTTTTATTTTTATTTGCTACCATTAATTCTCACCCCTCTCGCTTTGAGTTTGGTTCTAACTTTGTTGAAGGAAATAGAAGCTGCAGCAGGAATATGTATCAAGGTCAGACCAATCAAGGATGGATGGAGCCAAGAGGATCTAATCAACCCTTTAGGCAACAACACCCTCCAATATATCATGGACAACGACCATTCTACAATGCATACCCAGCTGAAAGATATGGTGGACAACCTTGTGACTACCAACAAGCCCCACCCCGTGCCTATAGACCATCCTCTCAACATAACCTCGAACCACCACACTCACAAGCTTCTTTTCACCATTCGCCACCGTATGATCCTTTTCCACCCCAGTTCCAATCCAATGACTCCCAAGCACCACCACTTCCCCATGTTTCATATCCAAATCCATCACCCCGAGAATCAGAGGTTCGCCTCAACACAACAGTTAATAAACTTCAAACAACCATTCGACAACTGGAGCAAGCAGTGATTCAATTAGCTTCTAGACGCGCGAACATTCAAGGACCAACCACAGCCCCATGTGAACAATCTAATGAAGAGCGTAGCATGAAGGAGACACTAGAAACTCCAGTGGACAAGACAGAGCACGAATTCGTACTCGAACAAGTAGAAGAAGCTGTCATTGTACAAGAAGAAGAGTTGGTTGAAGATCTACGAGACGCAGAACCTCCATGAGAATCCAGAGCTGAGGAGAACTCCATCAAGGACGTTACAGTTGATGCTAAGGAGGATATTGCACAATCCCCAAGGCAAGTCGTTTATGAAGAACTAGACGGAATAACCCAGGACACAAATTCTCTTGATGATGATAGTCACAAGTCAAGTTCTCTTAGTAATGAACTTGCATCTGCAAGTGAGTTCTCTGAGATCGACGAATCTTCCCCAAATGAATACGAGGATGATGCAGAGGTATATTTCTCTCAACCTCCAATCTATGACTCAAGTGATGAGGAAGACGTAGAAGACTTTGACCAGGGTGATGATGCGTTTGAAGACCCTTGCAAGGAAGTGGAGGAACTCACAGAAGATTACCAGGGAGCAGAACTTACAGAACCACCAGAAACACCTTCCCCAAGGCCATTACCACCCAATACAAGCTTCAAGTGGGTACAATCCTTAACTTTTAACTTTACTTATTCACTTGAATATGGTTTACTTGAAACAGATGGCCAGCTTAGAGCTCTCTGCGGCTTTAAGAGTAAGAGGAAAATAGCTTGTGCTCAGAGCTGGTGCACAAGGTTCAATAAGGTTCCACGCTTCAACTCGAAGTGCACGGATTGGCATCAAAATCAATCGAATGGATCTCGGAAAATGTTTGGTTACCATGGTGAGAATTTACTTTTAAAACCGCTCGGATGGAAACATGGAGATTGGTACGCGGAATCGTGATTACACTTTAATTATGTAAAGTTCATTGCTCTTTCTTTCCCTGGAAATGGCGCCAAAAACATGATGCCAAAACCACGGTTCACAACCCCGTGTAACTGACCAGCAAGTGCACTGGGTCGTCCAAGTAATACCTTACGTGAGTAAGGGTCGAATCCCACGGAGATTGTTGGTATGAAGCAAGCTATGGTCACCTTGCAAATCTCAGTTAGGCAGATATAAATTGATAATGGTGTTTTCGAATAATAATTAATAGAATAGGGATAGAAATACTTATGTAATTCATTGGTGAGAATTTCAGATAAGCGAATGGAGATGCTTTCGTTCCTCTGAACCTCTGCTTTCCTGCTATCTTCATCCAATCAGTCTTACTCCTTTCCATGGCTGGCTTTATGTGATACATCACCACTGTCAATGGCTACTTTCGGTCATCTCTCGGGAAAATGATCCAATGCCCTGTCACGGCACGGCTAATCGTCTGGAGGCATCACCCTTGTCAATGGCTTCATCTTATCCTCTCAGTGAAAATGGTCAACGCACCCTGTCACGGCACGGCTATTCATCTGTCGGTTCTCGATCATGCTGGAATAGGATTTACTATCCTTTTGCGTCTGTCACTAACGCCCCGCAATCGCGAGTTTGGAGCTCGTCACAGTCATTCATTCATTGAATCCTACTCGGAATACCACAGACAAGGTTTAGACTTTCCAGATTCTCTTGAATGCCGCCATCATTCTAGCTTACGCCACGAAGATTCTGATTAAGAGATCTAAGAGATACTCATTCAGTCGAAGGTAGAACGGAAGTGGTTGTCAGGCACGCGTTCATAGGGAATGATGATGATTGTCACGTTCATCACATTCAGATTGAAGTACGAATGAATATCTTAGAAGCGAAATAAGATGAATTGAATAGAAAACAATAGTACTTTGCATTAATCTTTGAGAAACAGCAGAGCTCCACACCTTTATCTATGGAGTGTAGAAACTCTACCGTGAAAATACATAAGTGAAAGGTCCAGGCATGGCAGAGATGGCCAGCCCCCAAAACGTGATCAATAGATCAAAAGATAATCCAAAGATGTCTCATACAATAGTAAAAGGTCTTATTTATAATAAACTAGTCACTAGGGTTTACATGAGTAAGTAATTGATGCATAAATCCACTTCCGGGGCCCACTTGGTGTGTGCTTGGGCTGAGCTTGAGTGTTGCACGTGTAGAGGTCCTTCTTGGAGTTGAACGCCAGCTTTTGTGCCAGTTTGGGCGTTCAACTCTGGTTTTGGCTCCTTTTCTGGCGCTGGATGCCAGATTTGGGCAGAAAGCTGGCGTTGAACGCCAGTTTACGTCATCTATTCTTGGCCAAAGTATTGACTATTATATATTTCTGAAAAGCCCTGGATGTCTACTTTCTAACGCAATTGGAGACGCGCCATTTCGAGTTCTGTAGCTCCAGAAAATCTACTTTGAGTGCAGGGAGGTCAGAATCCAACAGCATCAGCAGTCCTTCTTCAACCTCTGAATCTGATTTCTGCTCAAGTCCCTCAATTTCAGCCAGAAAATACCTGAAATCACAGAAAAACACACAAACTCATAGTAAAGTCCAGAAATGTGAATTTAACATAAAAACTAATGAAAACATCCCTAAAAGTAACTAGATCCTACTAAAAACATACTAAAAACAATGCCAAAAAGCGTATAAATTATCCGCTCAATAGAGATCAAGACGGAGGCGGATTTAAAAACAAGGCTTGGGATCCTGGAATCTATTCTGACATTCGTCACCCCGGAAGCCTGAAAATCTATTTGAAGCTGCTCAGAAGCTTTACATGCCTAGTTTGGGACCCCGGAGGCTATTGGCATTCCAAGCACTGTTGGAGATTTCTGGATGAATTTAAACACAAGCCACCATAACAGGAGGCTCTTCAAATGTCCAACTTAAGGACTTCAACTAAAAGTGCTAGGTGGGAGACAACCCACCATGGTATGATCGTTTCTCTTTAATTTTTATTTAGTTTTATTTGTTTTCCAGTTTTATTTTGTTTTATTATATTGAACCTGGAATTTTGCATCTCACTCATATTAGTCATTGCATCCTGCATCTTTCATGCATATTCAAAAAAAAAAAGAGGGTGCACGACGCGACCGCATGCCCCATGCGATCGCGTCAAATGGCAAACTACACTTCCCACGCGACCGCGTCATCCACGCGGCCGCGTGACCTGGAAATCGGCGTAAGGATCCAACGTCTAGAGAGTTGGGCCGGAATCGTGCGCCATTGTGCATTTAGCACAGAATGGCCCACGCGATCGCATGCCCCATGCGATCGCATCACATGCACACAACCAATCCCACGCGACCGCGTGAGTGACGCGATCGTGTCGCATGGATTGCATGAATCCCAAAAAGGAGACAGAGAGTTGCGCTGGAACGACGTTGGATTCATGCGTTTAGCACAATTTCCAGCGACGCGATCGCATGCCCCATGCGATCGCGTCATCCCTTCTTTTACCCCCTCCATGCGATCGCGCGCCCCACGCGATCACGTCATTTACTCTTTCTGCCCTCCGCACGATCGCGTCACCCACGCGATCGTGTCAACCACCTTTTTCGCTCCAGCCATGCGACCGCGTGCCCCACGCGGCCGCGTGGATTCAAAAATATAACCCCCCAGTCACGCGAAACCCCATCAGTCGCGACGCCCCCCCCCCCCCCCCCAATTCTTCTTCTCCCTCTCTTCTCCCCCAACCCTCAACCACCACCACTGCTCCCCTCCGCGCCACCACCCACCTCCGCCAACCGTCCGAACCGCGCAGCCTCCCACCACCACCCGCAACCCCCAACCCTCTCCCCTATTTCTCTCATTACCCTTCCCATAGCCCCTACCCCCTAACAGCAGCAACCGCCGTGCCCACCGCCGCCAGCCGCCGCGCCGGACGTCACCGCCACCACCCCCAGCCACCTCTGTACCCCAACCTCCTTCTTTTTCCTTCCAGGTTCCGCAATACGTCACCCTTCTATCCATTCGTAGTTTATTCTTATTTTTTCCGTTTATGTTCATGTTAGGATAGTTAGATATGCATGTTGTAGTGGATTTTAGGTTGTTAGGTAGCCTAGGATGTGGTTAGTGGATTTAGGTCTGCTTATTTGCACTGTTCTTGTTTCTGTTTTATCAAATCTGCAATTCTGCTGTTGCTGTGTTCATGTTCATATGCTGTACTTTCCTGCATTTGCTGCTCTTTATATTGAACTTTCATGTTTTTATTCCGTATATGTAATTGCAAGCCTTAATTTGGATTCATATGAACTGCTTGATTGTTGTTTATTTTCCGGGAAAGTCCTATTTTAGCCGGAATGCTGCCCAAATTTCTATAAAAATATCTCTGTTCATGTCTTGGTTTTTGCATTTTCACCTGTGCTTTCCATATTTTCACCAAACCAATTCATGAATGCTTAGGCACGTATTCTTATTTTCTTTGATCTCCTGGTCCATAAATCACAATTTTGATGTTTGATTCCTATTTTTGCTTTCTTTATCTCTATTTGAATCATCATCAAACTGTTTTACTTGTTTGAATCTGAGTTACCTATAGCTTCTACCTGTGATTACTTGTTACTTGGACTATTTTCATTATGCCTCTTACTTTAACCCATTTTTCACTAACCCACTAATTTTAACTCTAACCAACCTAACCTTTTCAAACCTTCTTTTTTTGCTTTTTTTTCACTTTCTTTTAACATTATAACCAAGGCATGATGTTAATTTTTCTATTTAACTTGCATTCAATTACATTTTGGATTGTGATTTCTTCTTTTCAGACTTTTCACTCATATACAATCCTAAATGCACATTTTACTTAACTCAAATTCATTATCCTATTGCTCCTTTGCCACTTTGTATTTTCTTTGATTATTTGCCTATTTGCTTTCCTATTTTTATTATATCCTGGTTTTCTGTTTTTCAGGATGTCAGATTCCCAGAGAAGGGAAAAAGGCAAGGCCACTTCCAGAAAAAGGAAACGAGGCGAAGCCTCTGTGTCTATCATCGACCTCATGCATGATGCCTCCTTGCGGGAGAAAGCCTTTACCCCGCAGGAGAAGGCCGACCAGCTACTTCCCGCCACTGACCCAGTAAAGTTTCCAAACCGATACTGTGAGCTGAAGTATCCAGTGTTTGCAAACTCCAGGAACCTATACCTAGAGCGGACTTTGAAGATCCCAGAAGAACTCCAGCTATATACCTCTGATCAGATCAAACAAAGAGGCTGGTTCTTTCTAGAGAGACCTCTGACTGAGGTTAATGCATCTTGGGTTAGGGAATTCTACTGCAACTACTTCAAAACTTCCCTAGATGCAGTGAACCTCAGAGGGAAGCAAATTCTGGTTACTGAGGAGGCAATTGAAGAGGTTCTGAAGCTTCTGCCTAAGACTGATCAGACAGATGGCTATCAAAAAGCTGAGGAGGATATGCGCTATATGCGATTTGACTGGGATGCAGTCAAGGCCCGGATTGCCCTTGACCCGTCAGTTCCTTGGATCATGGGTCAGAACACCACCATGCCCAAAGAGATCAAGCGAATTTACCTGAACGATGAGGCTCGGCTATGGCATCAGATATTCAGCAACTATATTATGCCGAGTACTCACGAGACTGAGATACCAGCCGCTATGATCACCCTCCTTTGGTGTGTGATGGAGGGCAAGGACCTGTACCTGCCACGCTTTATCCGGCACTACATGGCCAGGGTCCACGTCCGCGGCACTCTTCCCTTTCCCTATCTGGTTACACAGCTGGGCCATCGAGCTGACGTGCCATGGGAGGATGTTGATGAGAGGCCACCTGCTGCAGAGTGCAAGAAGCTTATCCCGCTTGTTTCGACGACTTGACCAGATGGAGCGTCACAACAAGCGACGCTATGAGCACCTAAAGCTGATGATACGATCCGGCGACATCCCCTCTGAGCCTGACACACCTTCTGAGGCATCTGAGGAGGAGGTGGATGCGCCCGAAGCAGAGACCCATCCTCAGGCAGACACCGAGCAGGCGGCACCACAGGAAGAGGTCCCACATCAGATCCAGGCTGCAGACCCTGAGATCCCCATTCTGACAGCCCCTCCTCTACAGCAGCCAGACCTCCAGCCAGCCACCACAGAGACACCAGCTACCATCCCTTCCAGTGAAGACACCCCTTCACACGCTGCTTGAGTGAGCATCAGGGACGATGCTTCATTTTAAGTGTGGGGAGGTCGCTGATAAACCACTATTTTATGGTTTATCTTGTGCTCAATTGAGTGGTTTTTATCTACTCTTTACCCACTTATTCATATTATTTGCATGGTTTTACATTTGCCTTCCTAATTATGTGTTTTGATTGAAAACATGCTTCTTTGATCTTATATTTACTCATTATTAATCCCCCTTATTACCATTAGATGCCTTGATATGTGTGTTAAGTGTTTTCAGAGATTATAGGGCAGGAATGGCTCAGAGGATGGAAAGGAAGCATGCAAAAGCGGAAGGAATACAATAAGTTGGAGAAATTGCTAAGCTGTCTAGCCTGACCTCTTCGCACTCAAACGGCTATAACTTTAGCTACAGAGGTCTAAATGACGCGGTTCTAGTTGCGTTGGAAAGCTAACGTCTGGGGCTTCGATTTGATATATAATATAATATAGTTTCCCTGATGCTAGGCGATGTGACCGCGTGATCCATCCGGCCGCGTCACAGTGACAAAAAACCAGCGTGGCAAAATTCGAAACCAGCGAATTCTGGACTGTTTTTGACCCAGTTTGCGGCCCAGAAAACACAGATTAGAGGCTATAAAGTGGGGAAATGCATCCATTCATGAGGAGGCTCACACATTCACAATTTTAGGAGTAGATGTAGTTTTTAGAGAGAAAGGTTCTCTCCTCTCTCTTAGGATTAGGATTTAGGATTTCTCTTAGTTTTAGGAGTGACTCTCAATCCCAGGTTCAATGTTCTTTTACTTTATACTTATCTCTTACTTTCAGATACTTTAATGCTTATATTAGTTATGTTGCCTATT
The DNA here is from genome assembly GCF_003086295.3 of Arachis hypogaea. Taxonomy (NCBI): domain Eukaryota; kingdom Viridiplantae; phylum Streptophyta; class Magnoliopsida; order Fabales; family Fabaceae; genus Arachis; species Arachis hypogaea. The sequence continues at coordinate 44,024,885 of NC_092052.1, read as the reverse complement.
TGGCTTATGCTACATTCATGTTATGATTTTCTTAATTAATATTATTTGAGGTATTTCAGATTTAAGATTGTTTTGCTTTTAATTTAATTTAGATATTTTCCTTTTGGCTTTGGTTAAATAATTGGTGACTCTTGAGTTATCAAACTCATTGTTGATTGAGAATTGGAATTCTTCAAGAATTAATTCATCCACTTAACTTACCTTCATAGTTAGAGGTTAATAAAGTGGGAGAAAAATCCAATTCTCATTACAATTGATAAGGATAACTGGGATAGGACCTCCCGTCTTCATACCTTGCCAAGAGTTTATTTTATTATTACTATTTTATTTTATTCTTTTTGTGCAACATACTGCTTCCTTACTTCCAAAACTTCCAATTTACAATCTTCATAACCAATAATAAGAACATACCTCCCTGCAATTCCTTGAGAAGACGACCCGAGGTTTGAATACTTCGGTTATCAATTTATTTAGGGGTTTGTTACTTGTGACAACCAAAACGTTTGTACGAAGGGATTTTTGTCGGTTTAGAGACTATATCTACAACACGACTGTTTTTATGACATTCTTTACAGGCAAAAATCTCTAACATCAAAATCGCGTCGTTGCCGGGAAATTGCAAACGTGTGCCTTATTATTGGTTATTGTAAATATTTGCTTTTTTATTTGTTTTTATTTTTTTATTAAATTAAGAGGTTATTGATTTTTATTTTAAAATTTTTATTTTATCTTATCTTATTTCAAATTTCAAATTTCAAAAATTCAAAATTCAAAAATTTAAAATTCAAAATTTCAAAAATTTAATTTTCAAATTCAAAATTTAAATAACCTTTTAATTTAAATTTATTTTTATTTTCATTTTTAATTTTTATTTACTACTATGAACTCTCACCCCTTTGGCTATGAGTCTGGTTACAATTATGTTCCAAGAAGAAGAAATTATAATGAGAACAGGCATCAAGGTTGGAACAATCAAAGATGGGAGGAGCCACAAGGATTTGATCAACCCTCATGGCAACAACCACCTCCAAGGTACTATCAACAACCACCACCATATGCCTATGAACCCTTTCCTCAACATAACTTTGGACCACCATACTCACAAGTCTCTTTCCACCATTCACCTCCCTATGAACCTAACCCACATCCACCATACCAACCACCTTATGAACCAAATGAACCATACATAGATCCACCCCAAACCTCCATGAAGAAAGCACTTGCCGATCTAAACTCTACTATACAAGCTCTCTTCACCCAAATCAGACCACCAAATACCTTCAACAATCAACCCTCAAGCTCTAGTGCACTTCCTTGTCAACCACAGAATAATCTCTCCATCCCATCACCACCATCCATGGAAGAGCACCCACATCCATCAATCCAAGAGCAAGATGATCCCAATTATGCTATTGATATGGAACAGGAAAGAAGGAATCATCTTCGCGAATCTATACTTCATAAAGAGCTAGAGGAGGCCCTACGGGTAAGGGTAGGAGAGACCCTTGAAGATGAAAGAATAGTTGAAAGGAGTTGTCATAGAAAGAAAATCATCGAGGATGAGTACGATTTTATACTTAAACAACTGGACAAAGCAGCAATTATTAAAAAGGAAGAAGTGGTTGCAGACTTAAGAGATGTTGTACCTCCATTGGAAAGTCCAGTCACAGAGCCTCCTTCCACGGTGTTTGATGTTGATGATGAGAAGAGAGTACAACCTCCAAGGTAGATCATGGTTGAAGATTTTGTAGAGGTTGATCAAGAGGTAGAAGATGTCAAAGAAGAGCACAAGGGAGTGGAGCTTGAAATTACCTTGCCAAAGTTGTTGGAAACCCCTCCCCCTAAGTTGCCATCATCCTTCACAACATTCAAGTGGGTAAAATTCATATCCCATAGCTTTTTAATCCCACTTGAATATGGGCTACTGGAGACGGATGGTCAACTTAGAGCTCTTTGTGATATTAAGAGTAAGAGGAAAATGGCTAGTGGTAAGAATTGTCCTGCAAAGTTCATTATGGTTGGAAGCTTTAAGTTTAAACGCAAAGGTTGGTGTAGAGCTCAATTGAATGGGTCTAGGAAGTTGTTTGGTAGCTGCAGTGAGAATTCAAATTACTTATCACCTGGCTGGAAAAATACAGATCCCGACAAAAATGGGTGTAAAAGCAAGGTTTGGGATCCTGGAATCTGTTCTGACATCCAACACCCCGGGAGCCTAAGAATCTTTTTGAAGCTGCTCAAGGGTTTTACATGCCTAGTTTGGGACCCCGGAGGTTACTGGAATCACAAACACTAGTGGAGATTCCTGGATGAGTTCAAGCATAAGCCACCATAACAGGAAGCTCGTCAAATGTCCAACTTAAGGACTTTAACTAAAAGTGCTAGGTGGGAGACAACCCACCATGGTATGATCGTCCTTTTTCATTTTTATTTAGTTTTATTTGTTTTTGAATTTTATTCTATTTTGTTATATTGAACCTGGAGTTTTGCATCACATTTATATTAACACTGCATTCTGCATTTTTCAGATTACAAAAAAAAAAAAGCGAGCACGCGACGTGATCGCATCAGCTACGCGTCCGCGTCGCAAGGAGATGGGAGACAATATTAATATGAACAGAGAGTTACGCAGGAGCAACGCTGGAGGCGTGCCAATGGCACAAATCACCCCACGCGACCGCGTCATATGGGAATAATGGCCTCCCACGCGACCGCGTCACCTACGCGGCCGCGTGACCTAAAATCGGCGTAAAAAGGGTGCATGGCCGAAAGTTGTGCTGGAGTTGGGCTGGACTCGTGCTGGCAGCCCAAGCCCTCCCACGCGAACGCGTGCCCCACGCGAATGCGTGCCCCACGCGTCCGCGTCATATTGGAAATAAGGCCACTCACGCGATCGCATGCCCCACGCGACCGCGTCACCCTGGATTTTGGCAATACTAAGATTTGAACAGAGAGTTGTGCGACCGCGAGGCTGCACTCGCGCCACTAGCACAAATCGAGTCACGCGATCGCGTGCCCCACGCATCCGCGTCACCCAACCTTATCGCGCACCACGCGATCGCGTCGCCCATGCGACCGCGTCGCCAGCGTCGCACAACCTATCCAGATTAGTGCCAATTTTCTTATCTTCTCTTTTCTAATCCTAATTTCTTTCTTCTCTCTCCTTTCTCACTTTCTTTTTTCTTCTCATCCTTTTTCCCTCTCATTTTATTTTACTTCATTTATTTGCATATTTCATTCATTGCATTATTCTCATTGGTGTTGGAGTTTTATTTGGATAAGTGCCTTATTTTATTTGAGCACGTGGCTACTCGGAGAAGAGATTTGACAATTGACATTTACTTATGGTTCTCATATATATTTGGATTACATTATTTTCATCCCTATTTTAATTTGCACACCCATTGTATTTGGGATTATCATTCACAATTGTCATCATTACACATGCTCTTTAATTTGCCACATTTATTACTTGATGCTTGAGCTATGCTTCTCATGCCTATTATTTGCATGTTTTTACCCTCTTGCATCTAATTATTTTGAATTGCCCTTTTTAATCTTTATTGTTGTCTTCCCTACATGTTGTAGCTACCATGTAGATGGACTATCATCTTTCCTTTGGCATTCCTTATCACTTGGAATTTCTTCCCTTCCGGTCTTAGTTTTCTATATTTCACACTCTTCCTTTTTCTTCTTCCTTAGGCATGGGTACCAAGAAAGGAAAAGAGAAGGCCACTGACAAGACACCAGCAAGGAAAGGAACCAAGAGATCTCCAATTAAGGCGCCTCCATCTACAAGCGTCAGTTGGAGCAACCCGTCCACCTGCACATCTCAGCATGCACCGAGGACGGTGCAATCTTTAAGTGTGGGGAGGTCGATACCGATCTCCGTGGGTTAGTACTTTCTTTTCAACACCAATAATCTTATTTTCTTTATTTGTTCATTGTTGCATCTGCATATTTGATTGCATATTTATTTGATTTTGTGCATTTAGTTACTACTTGGTTAAAATAATAAATCTCTTTTTAAGATCCTATTTTTGAAAAAAAAAATTTCACTAATTTAAATAAAAATTTTTAAAAATTTTTATGTGTTAAATTTGTTTGAAGTTGTATTTGGAACATGGTTTTTGAGTCAAAGAACACACAACCTATGAGACTTTGAGCTTATTTACATGGTTACATTATTTAACCATAAATATTTTATTCCTGTGTATTCCCTTCTCTATGATTGTAATCTATATTTTTTTCCAATCTATATGTCCATTATTTAGTGTATTTACATGTTTGCATATGATTGAGGCCATTATTTGATTTTAGCTCACTTATCCCAAATAAGCGTACCCTTTAAATCACCCTTGTCAGCCACTTTGAGCCTTTTAACCCCCTCTTGTTCTGTATTTTACCACATCACTAGCCTTAAAGCAGAAAATAATTAAATATCCCAATTGAATCTTTGGTTGGCTTAAGATAGTGTGTTAATTAAGTATGGGAAAACTGTGGGAACATGGGTTAATAAAGGAAAAGTATAATGTTTCTAATTTATTTGAATATCAGGAATTTGGGAACCTACTCATGAAAAACCAAAATAGAAAAATAATAGAAAATCTATGTGCATTGGTAAGTTATGTTTGTTTCTCTAAATAAAAAAAATACTCAATAAATAAGTAAATAAGGGGACAAAATTACCCCAATATTAAGTTTAATAAAAGATCAATGCACATGTGATAAAAATTAAAGAAAAATTTGGTACATGAGTATGGGAATTATACAAAAGTGAGAATTATGGGTAGCTAGGCATGAATTTAAAAGTATATAGAGTATATGTATATTAGGTGAGAGCTTAGGTTAATTGAAGATTCATATTATAGCTCACTTGGCCATACATAAATCCTTATCTTTACCTCAGCCCCATTACAACCTTGAAAAGACCTCATGATGTTTGCATTAGTACATTAAATATTTGTTGATTGGTTAGATGAAGAACAAGGTTTAGAAAGCATGACTAGAGAAGAGTAGAGTGAATAACCCTATACACTTGAGAGATTAGAGTGATATACACTACCAGTGAGGGTTCAGTGTTTAATTCTATGTTCCCTGCTTTCATAAGCTATCTTCTTACAAGTTTACTTGTCTTTTACTGTATAATTTGAATTAGTGAAATTTGATTTATGTTTGTCTTGAAGAGCTTATTTACTTTTTAACGAAGTAGGTAGAATCATTTCACATTTAGTTGCATTCATATAGATAGGATTGCATTTCATACATTCTATCATTCCTCTTCACCTTTATAGCTTCTCTTGAGCTTAGCATGAGGACATGCTAGTGTTTAAGTGTGGGGAGATTGATAAACCACTATTTTATGGTTTATCTTGTGCTCAATTGAGTGGTTTTTATCTACTCTTTACCCACTTATTCATATTATTTGCATGGTTTTACATTTGCCTTCCTAATTATGTGTTTTGATTGAAAACATGCTTCTTTGATCTTATATTTGCTCATTATTAATCCCCTCTTATTACCATTAGATGCCTTGATATGTGTGTTAAGTGTTTTCAGAGATTATAGGGCAGGAATGGCTCAGAGGATGGAAAGGAAGCATGCAAAAGCGGAAGGAATACAATAAGTTGGAGAAATTGCTAAGCTGTCTAGCCTGACCTCTTCGCACTCAAACGGCTATAACTTTAGCTACAGAGGTCCAAATGACGCGGTTCTAGTTGCGTTGGAAAGCTAACGTTCGGAGCTTCGATTTGATATATAATATGATATAGTTTCCCTGATGCTAGGCAACGCGATCGCGTGATTCATGCGGCCGCATCGCAGTGACGAAAAACTAGCGTGGCAAAATTCGAAACCAGCGAATTCTGGACTGTTTTTGACCCAGTTTGCGGCCCAGAAAATACAGATTAGAGGCTATAAAGTGGGGGAATGCATCCATTCATGAGGAGGCTCACACATTCACAATTTTAGGAGTAGATGTAGTTTTTAGAGAGAGAGGTTCTCTCCTCTCTCTTAGGATTAGGATTTAGGATTTCTCTTAGTTTTAGGAGTGACTCTCAATCCCAGGTTCAATGTTCTTTTACTTTATACTTATCTCTTACTTTCAGATACTTTAATGCTTATATTAGTTATGTTGCCTATTTGGCTTATGCTACATTCATGTTATGATTTTCTTAATTAATATTATTTGAGGTATTTCAGATTTAAGATTATTTTGCTTTTAATTTAATTTAGATATTTTCCTTTTGGCTTTGGTTAAATAATTGGTGACTCTTGAGTTATCAAACTCATTGTTGATTGAGAATTGGAATTCTTCAAGAATTAATTCATCCACTTAACTTACCTTCATAGTTAGAGGTTAATAAAGTGGGAGAAAAATCCAATTCTCATTACAATTGATAAGGATAACTGGGATAGGACCTCCAGTCTTCATACCTTGCCAAGAGTTTATGTTATTATTACTATTTTATTTTATTCTTTTTGTGTAACATACTGCTTCCTTACTTCCAAAACCCCCAATTTACAATCTTCATAACCAATAATAAGAACATACCTCCCTGCAATTCCTTGAGAAGACGACCCGAGGTTTGAATACTTCGGTTATCAATTTATTTAGGGGTTTATTACTTGTGACAACCAAAACGTTTGTACGAAGGAATTTTTGTCGGTTTAGAGACTATATCTACAACGCGACTGTTTTTATGACATTCTTTACTGGCAAAAATCTCTAACGTCAGTCGCCATCTCTGGCATATTATTTTGGTGAACCACTACAGACTCTTTTTCTTTTATTTTGGATATTTTTCTGTATTTTTCTCTTTATTTTTATTTTTATTTTCTGAGTATTTATACATTGCTACTGTTTATGTATTTTTACTCTATTTCTGCATTTTGCATTTTTAGTTCATATTTTAGCCACTTAGTTGTAATTCTAACTTATTAGTTATAGAAATTGTGGATTGATCAATATAGTTTACCCTTTTTAGCATAAGATAGCCTAGTTAAAATTGAAAAGAAAAAGGAAGTAAACTAGAGACTTTAACAGAATCAAAACAATCCACACCTTGTATATATAGCATTACATGTTAGTTAACAACACTTCATCAAGGAGAAGTACTAGAACTTTAAAGCCATTCAATATAAGTTTTACATTGAGAATAATGAGAATTTTTAACTAAACCTGCATGACATACATAAGTGATAAATGATTTTTGAGCTAGAGAACACGTAGCCTGTGAGTTTTTGAGCTTAATTGTATGGTTACATTTAAACCATAATTTTTATTCCTGTGTGTTCCGCCCTTCTTTTATATTCTGATGTTCTTTACCTTGTTTTAATCTATATGTCCAATTATAGAATATAGAATATAGAATATAGATACATACCAAAAGAGTGATTGAGGCCATTATTTGATTTTAGCTCACTTATCCCAAAAATAACCTACCTTTCACATCACCCTTGTTAGCCCCCTTGAGCCTTTAAATCCCTTTTTATTCTATTAGCCACACTACTAGCCTTAAGCAGAAAAACAAAATAAAATCTCAAGTTGAATCCTTGGTTAGCTTAAGATAGAAAATTATGAATAGTTTAAAATGTGGAAAACCTATTGGGAACATGGATGATAAAAACAAGAGGTAGAAAAATTGAAAAGAATAAAAATAACTCAAAATAAGAAATTTTGGGAAGCATGCTCATGAAAAATCAAAGTGATTAAATTATCATGTGCATTAAAAAAAATTTCAGTATTTAATAAAGGGGATACAAAAGAATTCTCCAAATGCAAAAATAAAAGCAATGCACATGGAATAAGAATAAAAGTTGAAACATGAGCATGTAACATCCAAAAGTGGGAAAAAATGGGAAAATAGGTAAAGAAGTTTTGTTTTACTCAGTATGTATGTTAGGTGAGATCTTAGTCTAATTAATGATTCATTTATTAGCTCACTTAGCCTTATACATATATCCTTACCTTTACCTTAGCCCCATTACAACCTTAATTAAAGACCTCATGATTTTTTGTATGACTGTATTCTATAATTGTTGATTGGTTAGATGAAGAATAAAGTTATAGAAAGGAAGAATAAAAAGAGGAAAAGAGTGATTAACCCAATAAACACTGAGTGACTAGAGAGTAAACACAAATCCAGTGAGGGTTCAATAGCTCATTAACATTTATCTCTGTTTGAATTATCTAATTGTCTTGCAAGTTCATAAAATGCTTTTTCTCCCGTCTCAATTGTAAAAGTGCTTATTGATTATCTAATGCTTGGCTATATATATATATATATATATATATGACTCCTTGACGATGTGAATTAATTTAACTACCTGTAAGCTTTATATATAAGTGAATAAATTAGAATTGCATGTTGCATTTAGGTAGTTGCATTTAGATTAGATTGCATTGCATGACATCCCATCACTTTAACCTTACTTTTTACCTTGGATTTAGCATGAGGACATGCTATTATTTAAGTGTGGGGAGGTTGATAAACCCATATTTTATGATGTATTTTGTGCCTAATTTGAGTGATTTATTCAATCCTCTATCCACTTATTCATATTAATTGCATGGTTTTACTTCTCCTTCCTTATTATGTGATGTATGTGAAAAACATGTTTCCTATGCTTTAAAATTAATTATTTTAATTACCTTTATTTCCATTCGATGCCGTGATCAGTTTGTTGAGTAGTTTCAGATCTTCTAAGGCAGGAATAACTCAAAGGATGGAAAGGGAACATACAAAAATAGAAGGAAAGCACAAAACGGAGTCCTTGAAGAAATTGGCATCCACGCGATCGCATGGACGACGCGATAGCGTGCCAAGCGCGAAGAAGCAGCGACGCGACCGCATGACTGACGCGACCGCATGGCAAGAAAAGCTCCGAATGACGCGACCGCGTGACCCACGTGGACGCGTGACAGAGGCCACGCACCAAAAATTGCAGAAAACGCTCCCAGCGATTTCTGAAGCCCTTTTTGGCCCAAATCCAAGTCCAGAAGGCATAGACCAGAGGTTATGAAGTGAGGGAATGCATCCATTCAGATGGAGCTCGCCAATTTTTACTTTCCATGAATTAGATTTAGTTTAGAGAGAGATTCTCTCTCTCTCTTTAGGATTAGGATTTAGATTTAGGATTTTTATTCACTTTCAGGATTATCTCTTTGATCAGGTTCAATATTCCTTTTTATTTACTTTTGCAAGCTACTTTGTGAATCCTTTCATGTTACGGATTACTCTTTTATTAATGTTATTTGAGGTATTTCAGTTTAATATTAATTTCTCTTATTCATGCTATTGTTACTTTTACTCTGAAGACATTTTTATTCCTAGTAGATTTATTTTTCTCCTTTTGGTCTTGGTTAAGGAATCAGTAACTCAGGAGTTATCCAATTCAACAGCATAATTGATAATTGTTATCTTCGTTAATTGAATTGAATTTCCGTAATCCCAATCTTTTCTTAGGAAATAAATAGGATTCGAAGATCAAACCAATTAATCCCCTGATCTTCCTTTATCTGAGTAAAGGTTAACAAAGTAGAATTAAGATTTAACTTTCATTGTTATTGATAAGGATAACTAAGATTGGACTTCCAATTTCTCATACCTTACCAAAAGTGTGTTTTTACAGTTATTTATTTATTTTACAGTCATTTACTTATTTTTAATTGCAATTCAAAATACTTGTTCCTTATCTTCAAAACCCCGATTTACAATCTTCATAACCAGTAATAAGAACATACTTCCCTGCAGTTCCTTGAGAAGACGACCCGAGGTTTGAATACTTCGGTTAACAATTTATTTAGGGGTTTGTTACTTGTGACAACCAAAACGTTTGCACGAAAGGGATTTTTGTTGGTTTAGAAACTATATCTACAACGCGACTATTTTTATGACATTCTTTACTGACAAGAATCTCGTTCGTCAAGCCTGTTAAAACTTTTAATCGTATTACTACTCAAAAATACTTTTTGATAGGTAACATACATCCACACATACAATACAACTTACAATACTCACAAAGAATACTTATAAATACTTATTATTAATTTACAAGCATCTCATATCAAAATCCTATCCCTCTTACAGAACTTGCAAAATTAAAGGCGGGGAAACATAAATACTAAAACAATCCAAATTATCGTCTAAACAGAAAAGAAAATAAGCTCTTCTAAATCTCGTCGTCCATAACCTGAAAAGAGAAAAGACCTATAGGGGAGTGAGAACATCGTCCTCAAAAGGGTTCTCAGTAGAGGGCTTTTTGAGAATTACTATAATAGGATACGTGAAAATAAAACCGTATAACCGCCTTATGCATACTTTCAAAACCCGATGATTTACCATTAAAAATCAGAAATCTTTTCTGAAAGAGGAAACTGTTATTTATTCAAAAATTCAAAAGCCTTTCAAAAGGTTTTTTCTAGACAGTATGAATGACCAACCTGCTCCAAGCATAGGTTCATTAAGTCTATGCTGAACCAGTTTAGTTTTTCATACTTTTCTAAGCCAAAAACACAAACCAAACACGGCCTTCAGCCCATCTTATAATCAGTCACGGCCCTAGGCCCAAACAATTCAATCCACAACTGATCCATAACAATCCAACAGAGTTTCAGTCACAAACACAAGTAGGAAAGCTCAAGCACAAACAAGCAGTTACATCAAGTAGAACAATTAACAGTTAAACACAATTAATCACATAGGCAAACCCTATACAATATGCACACCGAAACAATGTCACATAGATGCATATGATGAATGCCTGTCCTAGTGGCTGATGAGTCTCATATGTCGATTATAAAGCCAACCTGACAAGTCCTGGTAGCTAACCATTGGGCTGTCCCTCTGTCGTGCATCCCCAACTCGAGTTATTCCCAATCATAATCATAATCACACAACACCCACACTGGTGTTTATCCACGGGGGCCAGCTCATCCAGAACTTTCACAGTGTCCGGCCACACTTACGACATAGGGTCAGCAGAGTATCGAGTCTCAACCTGGAGCACGTGGTGGCTAGCCACTGCTTTTACCCAGGAAAACTCGTATCTCAGATAATTGGAAGTGCAACAATCACTTTATCAACTCAATAATCATCCATATTCATACTCAGCCATCCGGCTCATAACATATTCCACAATCAGCCATAATTCATTATCATATACAGCCATTCTGGCCCATAACATATTCCACAATCAGCCATAATTCATTATCATATACAGCCATTCCGGCTCATAACATATTCCATCATTCAATCCATAAACCACCTTTCTCAAATCACTTTTCTTTGAAATCAAATTTCAATTCATCTCAGTCTTAACTTCAAAAATTCACATTTCTTAAATCACTTCTAGCTTATAAGCCATCTTTCTCAAAAGAAATTCCCTCTTTCAAAACAAGCCACATTTTCACAACATCCTTCTAAAACTTCCAAACGATTCAACAACTAGGCCATTAAAAATCTCTTTTGAAAGATCCGAAAATCAGTCATCCTAAAACAAAATTTGGTAATAAAATTTTCTCAGCAGAGTCTCAAGACTTTAGGGAAGGACAACCTATCTCAATTTTTTAAAAAATTATTGAAACTCTTAAAATCATATATTCTTGATTTAAATAAATACAAGAAGAATTTATTATAAAACCAAATCACATAAAGTCACAAGTCCCAACCCAATCCAAAACCAATTCAGTTGAAATGGAGACAATCCATTTAAATCAAAAACCACTTTCAGGTTCCTTCTTAAAACCAGTTCTCTGACTTCTTCCAAAATGTCACAAACGCAGTTATTCAATTAAAAGTCCAATTTTCTTTAAAATCACCAAAAGCTCCTCTGAACGAAATCCTTAAGTTTAACTAAAAGCATAAGCCTTTTCTTTTATATTCAAAATCAATATTAGAACATAATACATTTCTTCAGTGATTCAAAATGGTAAAGTAATTCCTTTCTAAATAAATCAAACTCAAGACATATAGTTTTCTTAAATAAATTACACTACAAAACATAACTATTTTCTTAATAAATCAAATAATATAATTTCTCAAATCCAAGCCTTTCTAAATAACTTTTCAAACAAAGTCTAAGATTTTTATAGAAATTTCGGCAGCACCTCTCCTAAAACTTAGACTTTATCACCCTTTTTGGGTCCTAACCAACCATTCCACAATCCTTTTCAACGGTCCAAAATCCAAAATCAGTTCAAAGCAAGCTGAATCCAACATTTACCTCATTTTCATATCTCAAGGAAACTGTCTCAAGATCAAATCATTATCAACTGATTAAACTCATTTTCAAAACTTTAAAAAAACAATTCAGCAACAATCTATTTATCAAAACCAAACAATAATCCAATCAAACATATAATAGTATTCATCCAAAATAGCCCGACAATTCATAAGACTTGTACAATCACTAAACAGTATATTTCTCACGTCGATATCCATTTATAACAATTCCAAATTATAAAATTGAGATTTTAGAAAAGCCCCTACCTCGACAAATTGAAACCATAACCTAAACGCCTCAACCCGAATGGACGGCAACCAAAAACTCAGCTCCGCTTGCTCTCTCAAAAGCAGAAACAGCTTCAAACGCCACAAGCAAACTCGGATTCTAACTCCTAAAACCATTAACACTGCAAATACTTTATTACCCAGAACAGAACACTAACGCAAGGGTTTCGAAACAAAAATACTTATTGAACTAGAGAAACGAAACAGCGGCGGGCTTTGAACTAGTTTGGCAGCGGCCCCGGTAGCCAACTCAAGCGGCAGCAGCGACCGAACTCCGGCGATGGTGACTGAAACCCACATATAGAGATGATAAAGTTTTCGGAATCTTAAACGAATGAAAACCAAACTCAAAAACCCTTACCGGCAGAGTTTTCCGTCGACGGCAGCGAGGTTCTGGGCGGCAGAAGCGGCCAGAAGCTTCGGCGGTGGTTTCAGCGGTCACAGAACTGTTCCCAGCGGCCAGTGGTGCAACGGCCATGGCATCAACAGCAGCGGGACTCCAATGATGGCAGAAACAACCCTCTTTACAGCACCGCTTCACGCGCTTCTCTCTCATAAGTAGCAGCAACAACCGGCATCTTCAGTGACAATGGAAGCACGGCGGCAGCGCTCCCCCTCCGACGCGGCTTGACGGCAACACTGAGGCTCGACAATGGTGACACGGTGGTGGCGCTGGCTTCCCTCGGTGACGAATGCACGAACAGCAGCAGCGGCGCGAATTCTCCTCCTTCTTTGCATCTCTCTCTCTGTCCGATTTCTCTCTCTCCTCCTCTGGCGTGGGTGGCTAGCGCAACGGCATGATGGGCGGCGGTGAGGCGCAGCTGGCGGCAAGGCGTGATGGGTTCGGCGGATCGGTGGGGGTGGCAGTGGCAGGACACGCGGCGGCACTCTCTCTTCTCTCTTCCCCTGCGTGACAGCTTTCAAGGTGTGACACGACAGCGCGGCGGCAGTGATGCCCGCTGACGCCGTCGTCCCCTCCTTCCTCTTCTCCTTTTCTTCCCGGTTTCCCCTTCTCCATTCTCCTTCTCTTCCTTTGCTGGTGGCTGTGCATGTGTTTCAAGTTTGGGGGTGGGGAGTGTTTGCTGATGGGGTCGCGACTAAGAAGGAAAATTAGGGTTAGAGTTATGTGTGTTGAGTTTTGGGATTAGGATAAAATTAGGTACAAGGGTAATTTTGTAATTTTTAATAAAATAGGAATAATATAGCAATTGAAAACCAATTTTAATCCAACAAAATTATATTTAAAAGAAAGCACTATTTATTCATAAACTGACAAATTATTTTCAAATAATTACTCTAACTCGAGAATTAGAAATAATGTAATTAATTTTCTTCGTTCATAAAAATTAAAGTATTAAATTCTAAAATCTTAATTATTTAAATTAAATCATAAAATCTTTATTATTTTACCATTACTAAACTTTATAATTTAAATAATTGAGAATTATCCAATAATTATGAAATTAGATAAAAATCCAAATTTAATTATCAAAATTTGATTTAGTTAGCCTTAATAAAATAATTTCTGAAATTAAAATCTTTAATGAATAAATAAATTGAAATTGACTCATAATAAGACTTTTCAAAAATTTTGGGTGTTACATCCATCACACCAACAATGCACTAAAACACCTTTCTCACAATGAAGTAAAATGGTAACAAGTTTCGAATTTTATAGGCAGAAGACCCACCTCGCAGATTACGTGTTAGAATCTCATCCAATCAACAATTGACACGTGTACAACACACCCCATGTGTGTTGCTTGGATGCTCGCCATGTGTCCAACATGCAGGGTGCATGTTGCTCCTGATCTTGATACGCGTCCAGACCGTCCACCTTGCTTCCTGCGTGTTGACTCGGCACGTAACCTGGGTGTTGGACTTACTCTACCTACAACATCCACCTACCTGTGTATATACCAAAAATGGTCATTTCCAACAAAAATGCACATTTTTTCATATAAAAAAAAAATGAGCCACAAAAAATTATATATTATTTTTTTTATTGATTAGCTTCTTCTTTTTACTTTTTCTTTTTATTTAAAGATTTAGTTAATATGTGCTCTAAGAATAATAATAGATTTATCATTTGTAAAAAAATTCAAGTATTTTTATTTAATAAATATAAAAAAATATATATTAAAAATTTAATTTTTTATATTTTTAATAAAAAATTGTCTTAATCTGTAAAATTAACAAATACCCTTAGAGTTTAAAATAGATAAATCCTTCATCTAATAGTAAAACATATATAGAATAAATAAAAATCAATTATTAGCTTATTAAAATTTAAATATTACATTGGAAAGCGATACGTGCAAAATTGATCTAATCGAATCATGAATACTCCTTTATCTTGCTCATTGTGTAAATTAAATACTAAATACACTCTAGAAATGTGTAATGCGATCTGAGTTTCATTTTTTCAACTTTCAAGATGGGTCTTAATTAATGCGATACGGAACGTAACATGTCTTACTACATATAGAAGTAATAAATTAGCAATATTATATAGGTCCAGCAACCGACAATCTCTGAAAAAATGAATAAAAACAAGTTTCCTTCGAACTTCGAACAGCCACCAGAATAAATAAATAAATAAATATATATATATCAATTATCACGTGATATATTTATAATAAATAAATTGTTACACATATTATGCTAATTTTTATTTTCTACCGAAAAAATGTTTTTATAAATAGTCAAAATTTAAAAATAGAATAATTAATTTTAATATTTTTTAATAAAAAATTAACCACAATAATAAAAATTATTTTTTTTAAAAAATTTAAATAAATAAAAAAAATAACATAATTAATTAGATTTTTAATATTATTTGTTAAACAAGAGTTGTTTTAAGATTTGTCTGTTAATTTTTTTTATAGATTTTTTTATTTATGTTACGTTATTTTATCTATTTTTAGAGTTTTTTAAACATTAAATTTAAATTTTTAAATATAAAATTTTGATATTATATAATAAAATTATTTTATTGAAAAACTTAAATTAATAAAAAAATTAAGATAAATAATTATATTTCTAACGTAATATATTGTTCTAAGTATAGTGCATAATAGAAGTTAGTGTTAAATGACCACATATTTAATTAGGAAAGTTTTCTAGTGACTAAATTTTAGTGTCTAACAGTGATTAAAGATTGGCTCACAAATTAAAAATTGATATGTAAAATTATTGAATATAATGAAAAACATTTTAGGAATATGTGTAACATCTCAACTTTTTAAATCAGGTTTATTATTCAATAACTAACTAATTAATTTAAATAGTAATAATTTAAGATTTAAATTTAAAATAAATAATTAGAAAATAATACGTTTGAAAAACTAATCTATCTAATTTAAAACTCAAACATATGAAAGTATTAGTGGTAGTAAATTTTTAACCGACAATAAACAACTTTTTAAAATATAGTTATAATTAATTATATATTTATTAGATTTGAATGATATTTAGTTATATAAAAAGCTAAGAATACTAGCTCTATTCCTTAAGTTCAGTATAAAATCAAACTCAAATTAAATTAGGTAGATAAATCTATTACAAGTTCATAGTAGAAAATCGCACTCTTATCAGCCAGCCTGATATACTAACAGTATTTTTAGAATATCTCAAACTGTGGTTATCCGATTTACTTCATTTAAGATTCGTTTTAAAAAGTTGTTTATTGTCGGCTAGAAATTTACTACCACTAGTACTTTTATATGTTTTTTTGGTGACTTGTACTTTCATATGTTTGAATTTTAAATTAGATAGATTAGTTTTTCAAACGTATTATTTTCTAATTATTTATTTTAAATTTAAATCTTAAATCATTACTATTTCAATTAATTAGTTAGTTATTGGATAATGAGCCTGATTCAAAAAGTTAGAATGTTACAATATATTTTTGTGAATTAAGTTAAAATTAGAAAAATGCTAATTTATAAAAAAAGAACAATATAAATACACGGAAGAAAAAAAAGAGATAAAAAAACGGTGAAATTAATAAAAAATTAATTTTTTATTTAAATAAATATTTTATTTATTGAAATAAATAATTATAAAATTATTACAAAAATACTTCTTCCAATCTTATCTCATTTAGTAAACGAGATACATAAAATTTGAAAAAATACACATATTTTGTTTTTAGTGTAAATAAGATACATTTATAATAATTTTGTTTACAGTGTAAATGAAATATATATATATTTATAAATATAAAAATATAATTTTTATAAATAATAAAAAATATTAATAATTTAAATTAGACCAAATTCTTAAAATGAAACCTTTCAAATAATAGAAAAAATGGACGATTTCAAATAGAAGAGAAGATACACGGCTTCAAAATAACAAAAAAGATAGATGATTTTTTACTAACTAATTAATATGCGACTGAGCGTATCACGTAATTTGAAATTGCCTATTTAAAATCAACACATTATTTTTTCTTTGTTATTTTGAAACTGTCCATTTTTCTTATTATTTGAAACTGTCTATTTTCCTATTATTTGAAACGTTCCATTTTTAAGAGTTTTGTCTAATTTAAATTATTAATATTTTTTATTATTTTCAAAAATTATATTTTTATATTTACAAATATACATATCTCGTTTACACTGTAAATAACATAATTATAAATGTATCTTGTTTACACTATAAACGAGATAAGTGTATTTTTTCAAATTTTATATATCTCGTTTATAGGATAAATGAAATATATTCATATATTCATAATTATCTCGTTTACAGTGTAAACGAGATAAAATTGAGAGACATATTTTTATAATTATTTATTTCAATAAATACAATATTTATTTAATTTATTTAAATAAAAAATTCTATTTTTATTAACTACACAGCTTTTTTTATCTCTTTTTTCTCGTTCAATGTATTTATTATTTTTCTTTTTTTTTTCCTTCTATAACTTAGTTTTTTCTATTTTTAATGTAATTCACAAAAATATAATCTTAAAATGATTCTCATTATAATCAATCATTTCACATCTCAACTTTTAATTTATGAGTCAATTTTTAATTATCGTAGGACACTATTGCGTTGGTCACAAAAAAACTCTCCATTTAATTATCGTTTTTGAAAAAAAGTTAAAACACAGCATCACATGTATGTATAGTTATTTTCTACTTCTATTGTCGTATTGTGGTTGCTCTGCTGCTATTATTTGTGATATTGAAGGAGAAATGACATTACAATAGCATGCCGAAACAGTTTTCCACCCGGCACAACGGACAGAAAAAAATTCTCGCAAATTTTCATATTGTGGAATTGGCAGGGCATTAATACATGGCTTGCAATTTCAAAATTTGGAAGCACGAAAATGAAGCACCTTTACAAAGCTAGTAATTGCACGGCGCGGGTAGTAATTGCACGGCATCGACCAGCATAAAGTCTGGCTCAATAATTAAAGTGGTGTTGATGAATAGGACTTAATTATAAGGGGAAATTTGTAATGTACATAGATTAGGTACAACCATAAAAAGGCAGAAAATTTAAGAAAAAATCACATCAATGTTTTTTAGGTTCATTTTTTTAGATATGGAATAAGAATGGATGTAATCCTTTAATATTAGAAACTTCAGTGTTTTGCAAAAATATGGAAGCTGTAAAATTCGCAGAGAACGAATTGTCAAATCAGACATTTTTTAATTTATAAAGATAATATCCGTATTGTATTATTTTAATATTAAATTACAATACACAGTCTATATATTGTATTATTTTAATATTAAATTATAATACACAGATTACGTATTGTAAATACACAGATTGCGTATTGTCAGTACAATACGTATTCTGCGTATTGTGTTTGCACGTAATAGTACTCTCAGAACACTGTAAAAATTTATTTTTTGTAACATTAATGTAAAATTCTATTTATTCTTTAATATTAAAATAAAAAATTGTATTTTTTAAGGATAATTTACATAGTTAAATAAAATAGAAGTCAATATTACCCAAATACAACAAATGAAAAAAACTTACATATGAGAGTTCATTTTTTCACATATAAAAAAATATTAGTGTTACACAATAAAATAAATATTTATTAAGTATTTATACTGCTATGGTATCAGTGTAAATCATAAGTTCTGTTTTTCTTTTTTACTTTTTTTTCGTTTTCAATAAACACAAAACACATGTTGCGTTTTGATGAAAAAAATTTAAAAATATAAAACTTGCACAACGTAGGTTATGTAAGACTCTGGATTTTTAGAAATTAAATAATAATTTCTTTTACGATTTATTATGTTTACTCAAGAATATATTTTTAGAGATTTTATATATAAATCGGATAAATTCTTATTTATAATTTAAAGTTTTAGTAATTAAAAAATAATAAGTATTTTATATCCCTTAATTTTAATATTTAGATTTTTAACCTTATTTTATAAATAAAAAAAATTTATTAGATTAACTCTAATTCTTGAATTAGAGTATTTATTTAAAAATAATTTGTAAGTTGATGAATAAATATTTTTTATAGATAATTATTATTGGATTAAATTTGGTTTTCAATTGCCATATTACCCTTAATTTTATTTAAAAAAGGGTTATGCTACGTGTACACAGCCAATAAAGTCAGCCACCAGTATAAAATACATACTTAAATACAAATATACATTGAAAATAAATTAAACTACACATGTATTTACATATAAATACATTGGTAGCTAAGTTTAATGGCTGATTTTGGTGTACAAATAGTATTTTCCTTTATAAAAATACCATTTTTCCCTTATTAAAACCCAAAACCTAACTATACACAAACACACTCCACCATTCTTCCCTTATCACAGCCACCACTCCTTCCCCAAAAACACACCCCCACAGAAGTGGAGAGGAAAGGGAGCCGAAGGGAGGAGTTGCCGCAACTGTCGCAATCATGTCGCCATTGTCGTCGCGGAGCTACTGGACTGTCATGGAGCTACTGCGTCTCGTCCAGCCGTCGCTGTTGACGTCAACCTAAGGAGGAGAGAAAGAGAGCTCGCGAGGGAGAGGAAAATGTTGCCATTGTCGTGGTCGCCGAGGGGGAGAACAACATGCGAGGAAGAGAGGGCTGCGGTCAGCCTCGTTGTCGTTCGTGCTTGGCTGTCGCCGCTGCCGCATCCTTCAACGGCGCTGTTGTACGCAAGTTGGGGGAGCTCATCCTCACCGTTCTACCACCGTCGAAGCTAGAGCTATCGTGTCGTCGTTGGGGATCAGAACTGCGAAAGAGAGGAACCACGTCGAGCTGCTGGAGGCTGCGCCGCAGTGCTGCTAGCTGCCAAGAAGTCGCACTGACGTTGCCATTCCTCTGTCGCCACCGCTGCCGGAGTTTCTGGTCACTAGGTATAGCGCTGCTGTCGCTGGAACCACCGCTAGAGTTGCTGCTACTCGGTTTAGTCATTCTTCCTTTGTTATGGTAAGCATTTTTATTCCAGAACCTTTGAAAATAAATATTCTATTATGTTTGGTTAGAGATTCTGATGTTTTGGTAATATAGGGTCGAGTCTCGATTATTACCAGTCACAATTGAAGTTGTCGCTGCTGCGGTCCGAGAGAAAAAGGAGTTTTGTGTTGCGTAGTTAAGTCACGATCGAGGTAGAGGCTTTTTTCTGACATTCGTTTTTACTTTTAAGAATTGTTACAAGTCGATATTAATATGGAAAACATATTTTATGATTACGTGAGTCTTATGGATTAAACTGAACTATTTTGGATGGATATGAATATTTATCTGATTGATTTATTGAATTATTGAGAAGACTGGTTATTCTGATCTGTTGATTTAGTTTCTTGAGTTGGTCATTGTTGGACTAGTTTCTTGAAATTAGTTTCTGAATTATGATAGAATGATTATCGAGTGTTTGAACGTGTTTTGATAATTGCGGCTGAATTATTGTGATAGTGGTTTATTGAAATGGATTGATATTGGAAATTATTCGAATGGTTGAAAGATGTCTGGTTTGGATTGGTTGGAACCCTTGAAGGGTGGTAAAGTCTGAGTTTTAGGAGAGGTGCTACTGAAATTTTTATAAGCTTACACAAAAGTGAATAATAAGAATTAATTTAGTTTGTTTTGATTTTTATTAAAGAATTATATTTTGAGTTTAATTTGTTATGAAAAGAATTATGTTTTGAGTTCGTTTTATTACAAAAAAATTATGTTTGGGTTTGATTAAAGAGCCACATTTTGAGAAGTTTTCATGAATTCAAAGTATTTGAATTTGATTGGTAAAGAGAGATATTTTTCAGTCTTTGGAAAGTTAGTAAACTTGCGAATGAGTTTCATTTGATTACTTTTAATGAAAGAATTATGTTTTGAAAAGTATTTAGTGAATTTAAAATAAATGATTTTTTTTAGTCTTTTGAAAGAGATTTAAACTGGAAATGGTTTTGAAGTTGGTTTGGAGAATTTTGATTGAGTAAATATGAGTTACATGAAAAAGAACGGGTTTAGAGTGACGCTGTTTTGAGGGTTTCAAAAAACGTTATAAAAATTGGTTTTGGTTTTAAAAGGAAAATGATTTGAGGAAAAGTGATTATTGGCATACTGTGAACTAAATGTATATTGCTATTGAAGTAATTGGGCAAGTTGAGATTGAGAATTCTCTCTCTTGTTGCAATAGACAAGTTGAGGTTGAGGACTTCCTCATTTGTTGTGGTGGACAAGGTCAAGGTTGAGGATTCCCTCTCTTGTTGATCGAGATGTTGGATAGAAGGTTGAATATTCTCTTCGGTTCAAGCCCAAATCCAACTCATTTCTGGAGCTATTTGAGGCTAAAATCAAGAAGGAGAAGGGGGAGAGCAATTAGTGTAGCTTAGGACAATGTTTTAGGGTAGTTTTCTAGAGAGAGAAGTTCCATCTTCTCTCTAGAATTAGGGTATATTTAAGTTAAAACTCTCTTAGATTTAGGGTCTAATTCTTGTTTTGATTTACTTTTCCTTGCAATTTCTTGTTCTTGCCTCTTTGTTTTTTTACTTTCACTTGTTACCTTCTTTATTTTGTTGCCTTTATGTTTACGAGCTTTGTTAGTTTTGGTTTCCATCAATGAAATTTATGTTTTATGTTTCTTTAATGTTTAATTGAGTTTCTATCGTTATTTTTTTGCTTTGGATAGTTGTAGAATTTATATTTCTTGCAATTTTATCTTGCTTTCCTTTTATGCCTTCCAAGTATTTGACAAAATGCTTAGCTTAGGTTTAGAGTAGATTTTGAGCATTCTTGGCTTGGAAAGAGAAATTAGGCAATCTTGAGTCATTAATACCCAACTTAGGTTGGTGATCTAGAGTTGTTAGTTAATATTGGTTCCATTGACTCTAATCTCTTGCTAATTCAATTTATAAGTTGATTAGGACTTATGGATCGAGATTAACTAGTCTTATTTGACTTTTCTCCGATGTTAGGGATGATGAAATAAGCTTAACTCTTGATAGTTATTGTATGATAATTAATGACTAGGATAGAAAGCCTTGATTCTCAATCTTTGCCATGAATGCCTCTTTATTAATTGTTAATTTTAGCTGTTTAATTTACTTTATTGTCATTTAAATTCTTGCCTTTTTATTTCTTGTTTTATCAACCCACCCCTGTGAAACTCATAATCAATAGTTGAGCATTCGATTATAATTCCTAGGGAGAATGACTCGGGAGTGATACTCTCGGTTTTTTTTATTGGGTTTGCATTCGTGACAACCAAATTAAACTTTGATGGAGGATTAATTGTCGGTTTAGAACTATACTTGCAACGAAGTGATTTCTCTTATTGAGAAAAAAATTCTAAGCTGACGGTTTCCTTCTATCAATAGCTTATGAAGTTTTTGCTGAATTCTTAGCTGTGATGTTTTTGTTTGGATATATTAGTTATAGTTTTTTCCTCTCCTTTGTTATTATTATATTTTTGTAAGAGGGACAGGAGTCATGATTGTGATTTTTGTGATGTTATAAGTTATTATATAAAGGACTCTGGTTATCATGTATATATATAAATATGAAGTGATGTGTTTGGTTGTGTATGTATGTACATACGTTTTCAAGAAAAAGAATTTCCAGTTTTAAAAAGAAAAGTTTACACGGATTCGAGTTAAAAGGCTCCTATTTTATTATTAAGTATATATGTAAGTTGTCGTAATACCCTCCTTATCAGAGTGGCGCAGCTGAAAGCGTGACATAGTAAGGGTGTTACAGGTTATGTTTTGCATTTTACCTTCTTTTTGTTATTTCAAACAACGCAAAATGCAGGTTGCGTTTTGTATTTTCAAAAAAAATTAAAAATAAAACCTTTAAAACGCAGGTGCATTTTGATAAAGCGTATGTTGCATTTCGTTTAAATAAAATATTTTAACCCGAAAGTCTTGCCTATAAATACCATTGGCATTCCATAACTCAATCGTGCTTGTGTTTTTTTCTCACAGTTAGTAGTGTCAAAAAAGTTTGGTGATGAGGCTGAGGCTATGGAAGGTATTACAAATTTGCAAGTGTATTATAACGGTGAGATCATATCAAACACAAGCGAGGGAGTGACATTTATTTGTGAATGTCTATTTTCTTTTGTTATTTCATGCATTATCAGTTTTGTAGAGTTACGAAATGGTCTATGTGAGAACATACAAAGTCACATTTTAAAGAGGGTGAGAAATATTTTATATAGGAATCCTGTACAAGTATTTGGTGGGCTAAGACAGTTTCAAATAATGTTGTACATTCAGTTTGAACAAAATTTGCGGCTGGACACGGTTAGCAAGGAGGCGAATATGGATGAATTTAGGGATATATATTGGGAAGAAGATAATAATGACAGTGAAGACAAATTTGAAGCCAACTACGAAGTCGATGACAAAAAACGACGACCAAGACAAGGCAGGAAATCCAACAGTGAAAAATGAAGTAGCTGCAGCTACCAACCAGCACTCCTTCGGTGTTCTATCCTTTATGCAAACTATGGATCTCGCAGCCATGCATTCTCTGGATTTTTCTGAGTATGCAAATATCAGTATGTTATGTTTATTTATTCAAATCAACATTATCGTTTCTTCATTTATCCTTAACCGACTAACGGAAGTTTGCATTTGATAGGTGAAGGCAAAGGTGTGGTAGAAGATGGTGAGTTTAGTATCGGTTCTAGGGAGTCGGTGATCTCTACAATCAGAAGCTACACTATCGCTAAAGGAGTTGATTATATTGTGTATGAGTTAAAGCCACAAATATTCTACACAAAATGCAAGAGGTATGGTACAGGATGCGATTGGCTTATCCGAGCTAGCTTGATTCAAAAGAAAGGTTGTTGGGAGATCAGGAGATACAATGGAAAAAACATGTGCACCATGGGGATGATTTCACAAGAGCATGCCAAGTTAGACTCAAACACGATTGCAGATGCTATTAGGCCGTTGATTGAGGTAAACCCATCGGTCAAGGTGAGATCTATTATTGAAGAAGTTCAATCCAAATTCAATTACATTGTAAGTTACCGCAAGGCTTGGTTGGAAAAGGAAAAGGCTGTTGCAAAAGCCTATATCTTGGTATCATGATGAGTGTGTTAAAGTTGGGTCGTTAAGGCATCTTGTCAATGGTGAATCATGGAAAGCATTTGACAGTCGACATGAAGATTTTGCAAAGGATCCTTGTATTGTGAGACTTGGCTTAGTAAGCAACAAATTTAATCTATTTCAAACTTTGAGCAGTATACACAGTACATGGTATGTTATTCTGATAGTGTATAATCTACCACCTTGAATGATCATGAAGCCTGATTATTTTATGCTCTCTTTACTCATTTTGGGACCATAATCACCGGAAAATGACATTGATATCTTTCTTCAACTGCTGATTGAAAAAAAAAAGAATTGTGGGATTCAGGTGTAGAAATATATGATTCTTCAAAAAAACAAAATATTCAACATGAGAGCATGTCTTTTATGGACAATTAATAAGTTCCCTACATATGCTATGTTATTTGCATGGAGTATAAAGAAAAAATTGGCTTGCACGTGTTATAATGATGAGACTTCTTCTATCTATTTGAAATATAGTCACATGGCTATTTATATGAATCATCGAAAGTTTTTACCCATGAATCATCCATGGAGGCATAACAAAAGATCTTTCAATAGGAGAACTGAACCTAGGTCTCCGCCGCAGTTGTTAGAGGGACCAACTATATTTGATATATTGCAAGAGGTAGATGATTCTTTTGGGAAGAAGCAAAGGAGATCAAAGAATCGCTTATCAAATTAGACAAAATGGTCAATATTTTTTTATTTACCATATTTGAAGTACAACATGTTCAGACACAACCTTGATATCATGCACATAGAGAAGAACATAGTTGATAGCATAATTAGAACTCTTTCGGATATTCCCGGGAAGACAAAAGATCATGCAGCTGCTTGTTTTGACCTTAAAGACATGGGTAATGGGAAAAACCTTTAGCCAAAGATACGAAGGATACAAAAAAAACTAAGTTAGCAAAGGCATTCTTCTTAATGACTCCATCAAAGAAAACAATCTTTTGAAGTGTGTTGAAAGAGGCAAAATTACCAAACGATGGCGCTTCTAATATCTCTTGTTTATGTAACAAACAGAAAAGAAGATTTCTGGTTACAAGACACATGATGCTCATTTCATGTCACATTACTTGTTACAAGTACCAATCAAGAGCATACTGATGCATGAGCATCTTAAGCACTTTTTTTGGCATTTCTTATAGAAAATTTATGACTTTTGCTTGGTAATTATATGATTTTCAAGGCTATTTTATTAGTACTTTGATTTTCTTGGTTTCATAATTCTTGTAGGGAGAAGTTAGAAATAGAGAAGCAAAAGCACAAGGAGGTACCAAGAATTGAAGACAAGTGCAGAGAGAATTCGTGGATACTGTCAACTGACCTCCTCACACTCCAATGAACATAACTTGAGCTATAGAGATTCAAATAATGTAGTTTTAGTGGCATTAGAAAATTAACTTCTAAAGCTTTCCAATGATATATAATAGTTTATACTTTCTCTCTAGCGTCATAGCGCTAAACGCCGCAACTTTGGTGTTTAGAGCCAAACTGCATCCAGCATCACCATCTTCTCGGGACTCCTAGCACTAAACGCCAGGAAACCAGCACTAAACTCCAGACGGGCAGCAAAGAGTGTAGAATTGCATCAAAAGTGGCGCCAAATGCCACCAAAGTGGCACTAGATGCCAGCAACGGCCCAATGCCCAAAAATCACGCTGATATAAAGGAAAAAAGGGCTCTCCGACTTTCGTCTTTCATTCTTCATTAGTTTTAGGTTTTACATTAGATTAGGATTTGAATTTTCTGCACTATGAGGATTTCAATTTTCTGCACTAAGAGCAACTAAACCTCTATTTTTAAGGGTAGGAGCTCTGTTTACTTTGATGGATTAATAATTATTTATTTTTCTACTCTTGATTAATGCATTGATTTATGTTTAAGAATTGGTTTCGTTCTTTTTCCTACGGATTAGTGTGTATTGGAAAATAACTCTAATCTAAATTGAATTCTTTCGAATCTTGAAAAAGTTACATCACAACCCCTTTCTCACAACTCCTTAATTGTCTGGATTTAAGGTGATACGTAACATATAATATAATTGCATCATTTTTGGTTTCTTAGGGTTTATGTGACTTATAAATTAGAATTTGAACTTAACCCTCTAATACAATTGATTGATCAAGGAATTGACAGTTAGCTGGATTAGAGAAGATCGCATTGCCAAGGAATATGAATTCAATCACTTTGAATTTACCATAAACTCAATCTTTGCATGACCAAGGTAGTTGACATTGAATATTAATCCGAATATTTAAACATCTCCAAAGCCTTAACTCTATTCTCATACCATTTTCTCAACCATTCACTGTTTGCTTTTCTTAATTCATTGTCTTTTAAGCTATTTGATATTCAAAATTCTCATTTTAACTTGTCTAACTAAAACAAATAATCAACCATTGCTTGCTTAGTCCATTAATTCTCGTGGGATCGACACTCACTAACCTGAGTTTATTACTTGGTACGACCCGGTGTATTTGTCGGTAAGTTATGGTTAGAAATTCCACACCACATACTTTCTGATCATGTTGTCATCGCTCTAGTTCAATTATGTTCATTTTTTTTGCTGGATATGTTAGAAGGAAATTAACGTAGATGAGGTGGCTAACTTAGAAGCATAGATTTCTAAGACATTATGCCAATTGGAGAGAATTTTTTCTCGAAGGTTTTTTGACATAATGTGCACTTGGCTATTCATTTGGCAAATGAATTGAGATTAGGTGGTCCAGTTTAATGTACCATGTTGAATGGCATGTGCACATTAAAATCGTATGTTCATAATAAAAGTAGTCTAGAATAGTCCATTGCCAAAGGATATTTGGCCAATGACTAATGAGTGTATAAATTTTTGCTCAAGATATCTGCATGAGGATGTTCATACAAGATTCAATAGAATCCCTTGAAACAATGACGAGTGTATTTCAAATGTGGTGCAAACTCCCAGTTTGTTTTCAAGGCCATGCATACATCCTAAACAATTGTGATAAGATCGAAGTCTACATGAGGTATTTTGTTTGATTCATTATTATTTGTTAGTTTGCAATCATAAAATTGTACCTTACTAACAAATAAGAATATTTGATCTCTTCAGAGAACATGAAGGTGCAGTTAATGATAACAATCAACAAAGACCGAAGTGGGAGAAAGCCAAAGACCATAGCAACAGTTCTCAAAATGGTTTAAAATTTGTGCTATGAAAAAAGATGTGCCTAGTTGGGCAAAAAGGTTGGCTAGGAGTCTAAATAAAGCTGTGAAAATATTTTCAAGTTATGTTATCAATTAGTATAGGTTCCATACAAGGCATCATGATGCAAGATATAAAACCCAAAATAGTAGTGTCACATTAGAGGCATTGACGCCTAGTTTTGATCTAGTGTAAAAGATAAAAACTCAATTGAAGCAAAAGTATCCTACTATAGTAAAATAGTTAATATGTTTGAGTTAGATTATCATGGCTAATTTAAGGTAGTCTTATTTAAGTGTGAGTGGTTTACAGTAGCAAAAGATAACTTTGGTCTCTCATATATGTATTTCAGTTAAAAACACGACCAAGAAAAATCATTTGTGCTAGCATATTAGGTAAACCAATGCTTTTATATGCAAGACTCATATATGAGTGACAAACACTATATTATGAAAATAATTCTAAGAAATTTATTTAGGATAAGTGATGACCTTAGTATGATTCCCCATAATATATGCAAGGGAGCCATGTGAACCTGAAATGATTCCAAGTCTTCCAAATGATAATGGCGAAGTTAATCTGGTGAGGAATGATCTACAAGCAAACATTATAGATATGGGTCCAAACATGCTTGCCAAACAATGTTGTGAGAAAGACGAGGAAAGCGAATATGAGTATGTGGAGGATGTTAATTCAGCATCTTGACATGTGTTCATGTAGTATTTTTTTGGTAGAATCCTAAATGACTCACTTTTTTATTATTTTGCTTATTTTATTTAATTACTTGCTTTTGCTGATTATGTTCATTTAATTATTAAAATAATATTTTTTTATTTATTTCATTTGTGTATGCAGAATGAAAAAAAAGGGAGATCACTAAAAGAAAAAAGATAATTACTTTAGAAAAAAATAATTTCTTTGAGATTACATAAGTGAAGTCAAGTGCTAAATTGCTATAATAATATAAGATTAAGAGAGAAAAGTTCATGATTGAAAATAAGAAGGCTAGCTTGCAAGCTCAAGGCGTAAAAGATCGAATTAGAAAATAACCCATCACAATAATGGAAGATGCATTTGAAGAGAAAACTAGAACTTTAAAGAAGAAAAAGAAGATCTAATCAGTATCACTTTTTCAAGAATATAATAATGGGAATAATTCAAATGCTATAGCTGAAAAGACTACCCAAAGTGGTAATAGGGAAATGTTTCAAACTGAAAAGAACTCCAAAATTGAGAATCAAAGGACTAGTGAAGTTGATACAATGGATCAAAATTATATAAGTTCTAATGATGAGGGAGAAGATAAAAGCGAGTTGAGCACAAAATCAAATAAATGAATGAGTCTTGAGATGTATTTTAAGGTACATGGGATAAATTTAGAAGATAAAGAAGATGAGGAAGATGAGGAATATGAGCATGATGATGCTGCAAATATTGAGGATAGTGGAGGACAAACTAGTAATGAATGTACTTTTTATTTTTACGTTATTATCTAATTATAGATTATATTATTTTTCAATTGGTTTGACTTAAAATTCTATTATTTTGATTGGACTTAGGCACCATAAAGAAGAAAACTCGTGGCAAGACCACATGTAAAAAGCTTCATACCATTGATTTTAATGATCGACGGGAGGTAGAGTTTTTACAAGGGTAGCCTATAGGTCCAACCAAGGAGGTCTGATAAACCCCATTTGTAGGGTTTATCTTGTGTTGAATTTAGAGCATTTTGATAACCTTTCCCCACATTTATTCAATGAAATAGCATGGTTTTATAACTTCTCCTTTAATCGTGCTTAAGAGTGAAAACATACTTTTTAGGTCTTAAAATAGCTAAATTTAATTCACCTTGATTCTATTAGATGCCTTGATATGTTTGTTAAGTGATTTCAGATTTAGGAGGCAAGGATTGGATCAAGGGAATGAAGGAAAAGCATGTAAAAATGGAGAACTCATGAAGAAATGAAGGAATTGCAAAAGCTGTCAAACCCGACCTCTTTGCACTTAATCGACCATAACTTGAACTACAGAGGTCCAAATGATGCGGTTCCAGTTGCGTTGGAAAGCTAACATCTGAGGATTCGAAATGATATAAGATTTTCCATAGTTGCACTGCGGATAGGGGCACGCACGGGCACAGTACGCGTACACGCCGATGGTTGCACACAATTCATTTAATGCAACTCGTGGCCAGCGAATTCTAAGGCATTTTGGGCCCAATCCAACTTATTTCTGATGCTATTTAACCAAAATATTGAAGAGGAATGAGACACCTAGTTAGTTAGTGAGTTTTATTTTAGTTTTATCATGCTTTAGTTAGTTTCTAGAGAGAGAAGCTCTCTCTTCTCTCTAGAATTAGGAGTAGGTTAGATCTAGATTAGGAAATTCTTAGATCTAGGTTAATTTCATGCTTTGATTTACTTTCCCTTTTATAATTCTTCTTCTTCTACATCTCTTCTCTCTAGTTTAGCATTTAATTCTTGTAATTCTCTACTTTTATATTGATGCACTTTTGTTCTTTCCTTTTCCTTTTAATACAATTTATAATTCATGTTTCTTTATTGTTGATTTGCTTTGTTGTTATTTAATTTCTTGCAATTGAGTAGTGTAGATTTACTTTCTTTACAATTTTACTATGCTTTCTTTCTATGCCTTCCAAGTATTTGATAAAATGCTTGGTTGGATTTTAGAGTAGAATTTTATACTCTTGGCTTGGGAAGGTAACTTAAGAACTCTTGAGTTACTAATGTCCAAGTGATTGACGATTGGGAGCCATTAACGCTAGATCTCACTAATTGATTTGGTGGAGAACTAGGACTTATGGACTTGGATTGATATAGCACACTTGACTTTCCTCTACTATTAGTTAGGGGATGACTTAATGGGATTGATCCTTGCCAATTCTCATGTTGTGGTTAGTAATAAGGATAGAGATCCTTGACCACCAAACCTTGCCAAGACCTTTTTGTTAGTTTATTTTCTCTCAAAAACCCCAAAACATACTCCATAACCAATAACAAGACACTTTATTGCAATTTCTAGGAAGAACGACCCGAGGTTCCAATACTTCGATTTATAAATTTAGGGGTTTGTACTAGTGACAAACAAATTTTTGTATGAAAGGATTATTGTTGGTTTAGAAACTATACTTTACAACAAGATTTCATTAGTGAATTTCTAAACCGTCAAAAGTCCTCTTCATCAAAAATGGCGCCGTTGCTGGGATCGAACCTAGGTCACCCGCGTGACAGGTGGGAATACTCACCACGTCATATTTGAACTAGGCCAACTTTTGAGCACAACAGTTAGAAACCTCATTTTATGACTTTGCTATATACTAGTTGATATCATGTTCCTGATAAACTCAAAGAGGACATGTGAAAGTATGCCAACATATGTAAATATGGTATTATGGACATTTTTTTATTTATTTGTTACTTTGTTTGTGCTAACCTTTGACACTCTAATGTATTGTGTTTCATAGAAAAATTTCATTCTTCCAATAAGCTCAAAACCGTGGGTAATGCAAGGATTTTTTCATCCATGAAAAAAATACAAGGGCTAAATTAAAAAGGAACATTTTTTGAAGTACAACACAAAGAAACAAATGACAAAGATCCGACCATTAGAGATTTCTGAGATTCAATTTCGCAAACTAATTCGGTATTGGAGTCTTGCAACTATCAAAGTAATGTTATCTGTCTTCTATTTCTTCCTATGTACCATCAAGCCATACTATTATTATTATTATTATTATTAGTTTAGTCCTTGGTTCTTTATGTGATTAGACTTGGTGTTTCAAAAAAAGTTGATGTGATTTTGAAAGAAAACGAAATATGTTTGCTGAAAATTATAATATCTCTTCTTCATGTTTATATTCAGGCTATGTCTACTAAAAATACTGAAAATAGGTCAAAGCAAACATGTCTTCACCGAATGGGATCCACAAACTTTAGAATAGTGCACAAGCAATTGGTAATATAACTTATTTTTTTGTGATTTCTCCTTTGTATTCATGATGTAGTTGCTAGTTAGTATGCTTCATGTAAGCTTTTATTTTCATACTCTAGTGTGACTCTAAAGAGAACAATGAAGAACCATCAAGGGCTGAAGTGTTCACAGTAACTCGCACACGTAAAAAACAAAAAGAAATTGATCCTAAAACACAAACAACAATTGTGAGTTGTTTGTATTGTATTTGAATTTGTACAATATAGATTCTAAATAGATTTATATTTATGTTAAGTTATTGTGACTTTGTGTTTCTATTATTTATCACTTTTGATAGATTGAACTTCAAAACTGTATAGAGGCAGGAGAAAATCATGAGGATGTATTTGTAGCAGTGCTAGAAAAGGACCAACCAGGTCGAGTTCATTGTTATGGAGCTTTGATTACAAAAAACTCTCTTAAAAAAGATGAGGAGATTTGCCAAGCCATAGTTGAATACACTGACAATGTCTTATCATTAGAGAAGAAAATGGATGTCGTATGTGGTCTATTAAAGGTGATGCTGCACCAAATCAATGCTAGAATGAGTGATGAAGAGGTAGCAGCCTTAGTGCAAGCTAGCCAACATTCTCCTTTGGATACTTCAAGTAGTAGATCAAAAAATGCTCTCCATTCTTTCGAATCAACTCACGTTCTATCCAACAATGATGTAAGTAACTATCTTTTTCATATTATTGTCATAGAGAGATACTGGTGAAAAAAAAAAGGAGAAAAAGGTGGTCATTGCCTTATTGCCCTAGATTATAGAATTCTATTTTCTATTGGTTGAATTTTCTGTTTGTAGTTCATGCAATTGTTGCTGGCTGAATATGCATTGTTGATTGTTGAATTTTCTGTTTGTGTAATGTTGATTGTTCTTTATTTTTCTTGCAAATAATAAAGTTGACTAAACCTACCTATTAGGGCATTAAAAATTCAAGAGAGTGGAGAAAAATGTGCAACTATTTTTGTTACTTGATTTTATTAGAAATCAGTTAGTTGTTAGTCCGTGATGTCTATGCATTGTGTGGTGAAATTTGTATTAGTAGTTAGTGTATAAATAAGACTTTAGCTTATAGTTTTAGTTAGCTAGTTAGTTTTACAAAGTATATGCTTCTCTTAGTTAAGCTCAAAGTGTCATCTTAGCTCTTCTCTGTAATAATTCTATTTTGGTAATCACACAATAACAGTTTTCTTGCAATTCAAGCAATCACTGTTTTTCACTCCCCTTTACTTTAGCTTTGATGATCTGACTGTTGTGTATTTTTCAAATAATAAAGTTATTTAGGTTGCATTAAAAATAGTGATAAAATATAAGATGCACAATGGAGCTCACAATGGAGCAGGGTAGTGGTGAAAATAATGGAGCTCACAATGGCTAAAACACTAATCATGAAGTTTGATATTTAATGAAGTATGTAAAGGAAGTAGACATGTGATAGTTGTTAGAATTGTAATCATGGGTAGTTTTTATCATGACTTTGATTTTTGGTATTTTGTTAGAATGTTATCATGTAAAGAAAGTCTATTTTTTTGTGACAAGTTTTATGTAGGTTGGATTGGTTGATTTAAAATTATGTGTAATTTTTTCTGTCATTGTTTGAATTATTCTTTCAAAATATGATTTCAAATTATATATGAATTTTTCAAGTTTTTATCACGAAGATTAAAAAAAAGTGTAACCATAGATTTTCTGAGCTAACTTGTAGCCACGCTTAAAATGAGTGGCCATATTATACTGTAGTCATCAACGATCACGCTTAAATAAGTTGGCCATAACTAAAAACATTGGCACAGTTCAAAAGCGTAGCCATACCTTCATCTATTGGCACACTTATGAATCGTTACCATAACCAACATGTGGTAAGAAAGTGTGGCTGTATATCCACCAGACAGCACGCTTAGAAAATGTGGCTATATGGTTATATATACAGCCACGCTTTTAAAGCAAGGCAATAGGTAACATCGTGGCAACAAAGTGAGCGTTCCATAGCTAAATAAAAGCGTGCCAATAGAGTAACGGGCACACTCGCGTATGTGACCCTGCAAAAGCGTGGTCATAGCTAAAAAGGCATGGCCAAAAATTGTGGCTACGCTTTTTCCCCCCCCCTTTTGACACGCTTTAAAAGTGTGGCAAAATACAGATTTTCTTGTAGTGACTACAGGGTGAGTCTTTTGAAAATGCACATAAATCGCTATAAGTTATCATGGTTTATGTAAAGAACGAAACAAAGCACAAACCGCTACATCCTATAGCGGTTTATGAACAGAATGGATCAAAGCATAAACTGCTATAAAGTGTAACAGTTTATGAACAAGCAGAATCAACTAGTAAATCGCGATAGGGACTCGAGGTTTATGCACAAAAGCTAATCTTTTATTGGGTGTAGCGATTTATGAATAGAAATTGTTCTATAAATACTAGTTGAAAGTGATTGTGATGTGAAATAGCCAAATACAATGTCTGGTGAGGATAGTTTTCACATCACAATCACCTTCAACTGGTATTTATAGAGCAATTTTCATTCATAAATCGCTATTAGATTTTGTGCATAAACCTCGAGTCCCTGTCGTGGTTTACTAATTGAGTTTGCTTATTCATAAATCGCTATATTTTATAGCGGTTTATGCTTTGATTCGTTCTGTTCATAAATTGCTACATGATTTATGCTTTGTTTTGTTTTCACATAAACTGCAATAGCCTTAACAATTTTTATGTGCATTTCCAAAAAAATTTACACTCAGTAGTAATTTATATAGAATAAAAATAGAATTCAATTGTTACCATTTTTTCATTTATTGTATTTGGGTATTATTAGTTTGTGCTTTATTGAACTTTGTACATTACTTTTTTTATGACGACAACTAATTAATAGATTAAGGGGAAAACGGGGAGCAGATAGTGCAACAATAATTCAATGAAATGTCATATTCTAGCAGTGAATATCGTTCCCGTAGAAGCAAAACTCTTTAATTGATGGTTTTCTGGTGGTTTTTGTATTACTCTCATTATATATCATGTCAATCATTTTGACTCGTTTAAAGGACACAACAACATCTTGAATAAATAGACAAAAATATACATAAAAGTTTAGAATAGATAATAATACACACCAAAAATTATAACAGCCTCGCTAGGTAGATAACATAAAATTTGAAAAACGTGAACAATTGACTAATTTCTTGGCCCATCGAAGATAAAAAAATCCACCCCAATTAAGTAACAAAAAACTCTTTTACTTTACCATTTTAAATTTTTAACCATCCGCCGATGCTGTCTCTCCTGAAAACTTAGCTCGCCACTGGATTTGCAACAAGAACAACCATCCCTTTTTATGTAAAATGAACATCTATCTCTCTTTTATGTAAAATAAAATATAATAATAGATTTGCAACAAGAACAACCATTCCTTTTGTATGTAAAATAAAATATAATAATAGATTTGCAACAAGAACAACCATCCTTTTTGCATATAAAATGAACATCCACATGAAAATAAAACCTCCAATAAATACCTTGTAAAAAATTTGCGCTTCCACAATATTGCTATCTGAATGAGTATAATGATTACTGATGTAGGAAGATAGGGCTGTAGAACCTTCTTCACCGATTGAGAAATCCATTAACGGAACAAAAACTAACATATACGAACCTAAACACGTTAATGAGGGTGTCCGGTGAAACAACGATGGCGATGAGCAGAATTGCTCTTCATGGCTATGTCTGCATGGGCTGTGGAGGGACAACAGTGCGCAATTAGTCTGCAGCGGTATCAGCGTGGAGGTGTTGGAAGTTTATTATAATTTAAACTTCTGTTGTGGCCTAATTGTAATTATCTATAAACTATTAATGATTTAATCTCATCCGTTAATTCTAATGTTTGATGGACGCATTAGATTTAAAGATAATAATACATAAAAGGTGGTCCTCTCTCTACCTCAAGACACACGACGTTTTACAGTTTCCACTCACTGAAAATACCGTGAAACTGCCATCTTGATGAACGTCTGAAGGAAAGGAAAGGGAGAGAAACCAGTGTTGAAGATCAACTCTACTGTAACCAAAACTCTGCAAAATCAGTCTTAAAGTTCAACTCTATCGTAATCAAGACTTGTTATGGCAACCAATCCAAGTATGAAAATCACAACTTTTAAGATCCTAATTAATGCTTCCGCTAAAATAAGTTTACATGTGGTATCAGAGCATGTGTTTTGAAAGTATGTGATTTTCTCTAATCTAATTATGATATCCACGGTGTTTCATGTTTCTGATTAATTATTTATAATTAGATTTTAATTAAGTGGATTTCAAATTTCATGCCATCAAAACTGCATATTTGTAGTTGTATATGTTCTATATGTTTTCTTCTGAATATTTTAATTTGATCATAAATTATACTCATGTATGAATTTAATCTTGAGTTTAAGTTTAGTATTGATGACAATTATGAAATTATTTTGAGTACGTAATGTACTCTAATTTTATGAAAAGTCTATAAATATTTTATTTATAGTATTAAATTTATTTAGATTATTTACTGCTTGTGTACACCAAAGTGACCAAGTTATAATGTAAAATGCCAGTATATTTCATAATGTGTTAATTAATTTTAGAATTAGATTTACCCAAAGGAAATCTCTTCTATTATTAATAGACTTGAACGAGAAAAAAAATTATTATTCTTGGGTTAGATATATGTATTGTCCAAAGATGGTATATGTATTTGGCAGAGAATTTTAATCTTCAAATATGATAAATATGGCATTTATTTGTATGTTAATATGTTCGTATATTATAGAATTTTACCCAAAGGTGAACTGTAATATGCTTGTTATGTTCTGTAATCTGAATAGATGATAAAATTAAAATTAATATGAGTATTGTATAATTAAATGACAGGTATTTCAATTCATTCGCAAGCTTCATCTGTTACCATGTTTAATGGCTTAAACTTTTCTGAATGGAGTGAACAAGTGAAGTTCCATTTAGGTCTTTTGGATCTTGACTTGTCACTTTTAGAAGAGAAACCCATTGTCACTGATGACAATGATGAGGATGAAAAGTATGCACTTAAGACATGGGAACGTTCTAACAGATTAAGCCTTATGTTTATGCGAATGACTACTGCAAGCAATATTAAGACTACCCTTCCACAAACAGAAAGTGCTAAAGAATATCTTGCGTTTGTGGAAGACCGCTTCCGTTCTGCTGATAAGTCACTCGCTAGTACATTGATGTCACAGCTCACGGCCATGAAGTTTGATGGGTCTAAGAGCATGCAAGAGCATACTATTGAGATGACCAATATTGCTGCAAAATTAAAGTCACTGGGTATGACAGTTGATGACTCCTTTATGATGCAATTCATTCTGAACTCATTACCTTCTGAGTATGGAGCTTTTCAAACTAATTATAATGTCATGAAGGAAAAATGAGACGTTAATGAATTGATTGGAAAGCTCATACAGGAAGAAAATAGACTTAAGAATTGTGGTGGTCATTCTGTCAACTTGGTTCAAGGAGCTGGCA
The DNA here is from genome assembly GCF_003086295.3 of Arachis hypogaea. Classification (NCBI taxonomy): domain Eukaryota; kingdom Viridiplantae; phylum Streptophyta; class Magnoliopsida; order Fabales; family Fabaceae; genus Arachis; species Arachis hypogaea. The sequence continues at coordinate 43,988,101 of NC_092052.1, read as the reverse complement.
AATCAGAAAAGAAATTAAAGACAAAGCCCAAGAATTTTAAGAAGAAAGGACATGCCAATGCAAAATAGTGTCATTTCTGTAAGAAGGAAGGACATTTCCAAAAATATTGTCTTAAACGTAAGGCATGGTTCGAAAAGAAAGGTATATTTGAAACATATGTATGTACTTATGAATCAAATTTAATTGATATTCCTCATAATTCTTGGTGGCTTGATTCTGGTGCTACAACTCATGTATCTAATGTAATGCAGGGATTTCTTACGATCCAAACCACAAGCCAAAGTAAGATGTTCCTCTACATGGAAAACCATGTGAAAGCACCAATTGAAGGAATAGGAACTTATCGTTTGGTGTTGGATACAAGCTTTCATTTAGATTTACCTAAGACTCTTTATGTACCTTCAATGTCTAGGAATTTAATTTCTATTTCAAAGTTGGACAATTGTGGTTTTTCTTTTAATGGTGGACATGGTTGTTTTAATTTATTTAAAAATTCTAATATTGTTGGTTATGGTGTTCTAATTGATGGCTTATATAGATTAAAACTTCTTGATCAATTTTCTGAATCCTTGCTTATTGAGTACCAGAATGACGTAGTTAGGCCAAATACGCCTAAAGAAAGTTCTGCATTCTTGTGGCATAAACGCTTGGGTCACATATCCAAGGAAAGAATAGAAAGATTAGTAAAGAATGAGATTTTACAAAATCTAAATTTTACTGATCTTGGTTTATGTGTGGATTGTATTAAGGGAAAACAAACCAAACAAAATAAGAAAGGTGCCACAAGAAGTAGTCAGCTTCTTGAAATTATACACACTGATGTATGCGGACCTTTTGATGCTCCATCTATTGGTGGAGAAAAATATTTCATCACTTTTATTGATGACTTTTCACGTTATGGATATGTCTATTTGCTTAAAGAAAAGTCTCAAACAGTTGATGTTATTGAGATTTATATTAAAGAAGTTGAAAGGCAGTTAGACAAAAAGGTAAAAGTTGTTAGGTCAGATAGAGGTGGTGAATATTATGGAAAACATAATGAAACAGGACAATGTCCTGGTCCATTTGCAAAACTTCTAGAAAGACATGGCATATGTGCACAATACACAATGCCATACACACCTCAACAAAATGGTGTGGCAGAAAGGCCTAATCGAACATTAATGGATATGGTTAGAAGTATGATGAGCAATTCTTCTTTACCCAAATTCTTGTGGATGTATGCATTAAAGACTGCCATGTATTTGCTAAATAGAATTCCTAGTAAAGTTGTTCCAAAGACTCCTTTTGAGTTATGGACTAATAGGAAACCTAGTTTACGACATTTACATGTTTGGGGTTGCCCAGCAGAAGCAAGAATATTTAATCCACAAGAAAAGAAATTAGATTCTCGAACAGTGAGTGGCTATTTTATTGGCTATCCGGAGAAGTCTAAAGGGTATATTTTTTATTGTCCAAACCATAGTCCAAGAATTGTAGAAACTGGTAATGCAAAATTCTTTAAAAATGGTGAAGTTAGTGGGAGTGAAAATCATCAAAATATAGAAATAAAGGAAACTAAAGTTAATGTTCCTATACATATTAGTGTTCCTTTATCCACACCTACTCAAAGAGTTGTTCCAACTATTGTTGAACACATTAATAGTGATGAACAAGATTTAAATGATAATGCTCCCAATGAAGAAACTAACTCACAAATATCAGAAAGAAATGAGTCTCAAGAAATACCATTGAGGAGATCTCAAAGGAAAGAAAGTCAGCTATTCCAAGCTATTATGAGACTTATTTACAAGAAGAAGATATTGGAATATCAAAAGATTCAGTTTCATTTACACAAGCCATAAATAGTGATGATTTAGAAAAATGGATTGATGCCATGAAAGAAGAGTTAAAGTCCATGGAAGATAACAAAGTTTGGGATATTGTTGCATTGCCAGAAGGTGCTAAATGTATTGGTTGTAAATGGGTCTTTAAAGTTAAGCGAGACTCAAAAGGCAATGTTGAACGATATAAAGCTAGACTTGTTGCTAAGGGATTTACTCAAAAGAATGGTGTTGATTATAAAGAAACATTTTCACCTGTTTCTAAGAAAGATTCATTGCGTATCATTATGGCACTTGTGGCTCATTATGATTTAGAGTTACATCAAATGGATGTAAAAACTGCCTTTTTGAATGGTAATCTTGATGAATAAGTTTATATGGATCAACCTGAAGGTTTTCCAACTGAAGGAAAAGGTCGTATGGTGTGTAAACTTAAGAAATCAATATATGGACTAAAACAAGCCTCACGACAATGGTATATTAAGTTTAATAATACTATTCTTTCTTTCGGTTTTGAAGAAAATGTTGTTGATGTATGCATATACCGAAAGGTCATTGGGAGTAAGTTTATTTTTCTAGTCTTATATGTTGATAATATTTTGCTTACAACAAATAATTTGGGAATGTTGCGTGAGACTAAAGAATACCTTTCTAGAAACTTTAAAATGAAAGATATGGGAGAGGCATCCTATGTGATAGGAATTGAAATTTTTCGTCATAAATCACAAGGATTGTTAGGATTGTCTCAGAAGGCCTATATAAATAAAGTTCTAGAGAGGTTCAACATAGAAAAGTGTTCCGCAGGAATTGCACCAATTCAAAAAGGGGACAAATTTAGTCTTATGCAATGCCCAAAAAATGACATAGAACGGAAGCGAATGGAAGGAATTCCATATAGTTTTGTAGTGGGAAGTCTTATGTATGTGCAAACTTGCACAAGACCGGACATTAGCTTTGCAGTAGGAATGCTTGGAAGGTATCAAAGTAATCCTGGAATGGATCATTGGAAAGCTGCAAAGAAGGTTTTAAGATATCTTCAAGGTACAAAGGATTATATGCTCATGTACAAAAGGTCTAGCCAATTAGAAGTAATTGGTTATTCAGATTCAGATTTTGGTGGATATGCTGACACAAAAAAGTCTACATTTGGCTACTTATTCTTATTTGGAGAAGCTGCCATATCATGGAAAAGCTCCAAGCAAAGCATTGTGACAACATCTACTATGGAGGCAGAGTTTGTAGCATGTTTTGAAGCTACAAATCAAGCTTTATGGCTGCGAAATTTTATTTCAGGACTTGGCATTGTTGACTCAATTGCTAGGCCATTGAAAATTTATTGTGATAATTCTGCAGCAGTATTTTTCTCAAAAAATGATAGATATTCTAAAGGTGCCAAGCATATGGAAATAAAGTACTTTGGCGTTAAGGAGGAAGTTCAGAAACAAAGAGTGTCCATAGAACATGTTAGAACAGAACTTATGATTGCTGATCCATTGACTAAAGGATTGCAACCAAAGACATTTAAGGAACATGTACATAGAATGGGTCTTGGTTCTTCTGAATGATGCTAACACTCTGAGCTCACTATGTTTATTTATGTGTTTTCTGAACATTGATAGTTTGTTGTTTCTAGTTAAAGTAATATTATTGTACGAGTTATAACATAATGATCTAGAAACTTTATGGGACCGATATAAAATTGTGTTATTTATGTAGCTTGTGTAGTAAGATGTTAGTGGTTGTAGTATATGGAAAGAAATGTGTTTCATATTAAATGCATGACTGCCATAACTCACACAAAGTATTTTACCATATTAAAGCAATTATGTAATGTGTGAGAATATGATTACACTTAGGCCAAGTGGGAGAATGTTGGAAGTTTATTATAATTTAAACTTCTGTTGTGGCCTAATTGTAATTATCTATAAACTATTAATGATTTAATCTCATCCGTTAATTCTAATGTTTGATGGACGCATTAGATTTAAAGATAATAATACATAAAAGGTGGTCCTCTCTCTGCCTCAAGACACACGACGTTTTACAGTTTCCACTCACTGAAAATACCGTGAAACTGCCATCCTGATGAACGTCTGAAGGAAAGGAAAGGGAGAGAAACCAGTGTTGAAGATCAACTCTACTGTAACCAAAACTCTGCAAAATCAGTCTTAAAGTTCAACTCTATCGTAATCAGGACTTGTTATGGCAACCAATCCAGGTATGAAAATCACAACTTTTAAGATCCTAATTAATGCTTCCGCTAAAATAAGTTTACAGGAGGTGCAGTGGCGTCGACACAAGCTGGGGGGGACAGCGGTGCAGGGTGAGGTTGCGGCAGCGTGCTCCTGACTTAATTCCTTGAGCCAAGAAGACCTCTTGATTTTGTTCTTAATTTTGCCACATGATGGAAGAGGTAAAAACTATGATGCACGGACACTGACACGGACACGGGACACGACACAACACGGGACACGCCGACATGCGAATTTTAAAATCTTATAAGACACAGGGACACGCATCTACTTAATATACTAAAACTGGATTTTTCCCCAACTAATGAAAATGAGGTGCCGATTCCTCATGAATCCATTTTTCCGCTAACATGAATGCACTATTTTCTCTTCTAAGTTTATTTTATAAAAATATCTTTATTATAATTATACTATAATTAGCATTTAAGTAATAATGCATAATTATACTAATTTAGAAAAATATCTTTATTTTTAGAAAGTACTATTCTCATGTAATGAAAGCACTATTCTCTCTTTTAAAATTATTTTTAGAAAAATATCTTTATTATAATTATATTACAATTAGTATTTAATGAATAATGCATGATTATACTAATTTAAAAAAATATCTTTATTTTTAAAAAGTACTATTCTCATGTAATGAAAGCACTATTCTCTCTTCTAAAATTATTTTTAGAAAAATATCTTTATTATAATTATATTACAATTAGCATTTAATGAATAATGCATGATTATACTAATTTAGGAAACTATCTTTATTATAATTATAATAATCTACTTAATATACTAAAATTAGATTTTTCCCCAACTAATGAAAGTAAGATGTCAATTTCTCATGAATTTATTTTTTTTCAAAATAAATGCACTATTCTCTCTTCTAAATTTATTTTAAAAAATATCTTTATTAGAATTATATTACAATTAGCATTTAATGAATAATGCATAATTATACTAATTTAAAAAAATATCCTAATTATAATTATATAAAAAATTAAACATAAATTTATAATTCTAATAATTACCATAAATATGATACTAACATTCATAGTGATAAATTGATATTGCAATAATTAATTTTTATAATTATTTTTGTACTACTAAAGGCTATATATAGTGTTTCTTTGTGGTTAGTGAGTCTAAATTTAAGAATCAAAGCAATCTTCTTTTTCTAATCTGTTATTCTTCTTTGATTGGGCAATTGTTTCTAAGGAGCTTTGTAGGTCAAGTTCAAGTCACATCCCATCTATGTTTTCTATGTTTGTCCAACAATATTCGAAGTGGAGCATATAATGAGATTGAATTTCCTCAATTTAGGTTTAATTTTGAAAAATTTGTTTCAACCTTGAAGATGCAATTCAAAGTTTGGTACTATATTTAAATTTTCTTCTCTTAAGCTTTTTGTATTAAAAATAATTTTATAACATATTGTGATTTTTTTCAGAAACTACCGGCCTTCTGGTGTATTAATGCAGTGCCATTGAGGAGAATAAAAGTCAATTTAGTTTGACAATTTTAACAAGAAGATAGTATAAATTTGTACGGATTCTAATTGTTTGATCTTATGATGTTATTTCGGTTGGTTGTTACGAGAATGACTCTAATTTATACGTATCTAAGGATTAGAATAGATTAAATATTATTTAAATAATTTAGTTCTAATATTAGTATTATTTGATTAAATTAGTTTTAGAGAAATTTAAATTGTTGTCTCAATTTATATATTATGACTATTCTATTTGGATATGTTATTTTTAAACTTTTTAATATGAAATTTTTTTCTTTTTTTTTTATTTTTAAGTTTGTTTTCTTTTTTGGATATATGTATCACCTTTTTTTTTTGTATTTCAGATTAGTAATACAATTATTAAGAGAAATGTAATTCATGAATAGATTAGAATGATTAAAAGTTTAATTATATTGTGTGGACACAAGATTGATTAATTAAGATTAAGCCGTAAAAAAAGAAAAAGAGTCATAATACGTAGTTTTGCTTTCTTGCTAATATATAAAAATACGTCAAAAAATTAAAATATCACCATTTAAAAAAATTGTTAATCATGTATATGAAAAGGGATTGGAGAATATGAATGGATATAAAAAATAAAAAATTATTACTCGATTGTAGAATAAAAAATAATCATATATATATATATATATATATATATATAATCATAAGAGAAAAATAATTAATATATGTGACTTAAATTTTTATATGTACAATTAATATATATATATATATATATATATATTTAGATAAATAAAAATTTAACAAAATAAATATATATACATATAAATAAATAAGGAAATTAGTATGATTTATGAATATTATTACCCGTACGATGGTATTAATAGAATAACAAAACCATCGAATGATTGTAGGCTAAAAAAATATTTATAATAAAAATATCAAAAAATAATTAATATATTTGACTTAATATATATACACTAAAATAAGGAAAGATTTAAAATTATTTAAACAAAATGAATAAATATATCCTATGAATAAAAAAATAATTGACTAATTGATCAATATATACTAGTAGTATAAATAAAAAAACCATTAAATAAAAAAGAAATAATATATTTTTAATTTTGAAAATAAAACGTAAATAATTATAATATAATAATTTGTTTAATTATTAATATTTATAATTGTTATTTTAAATCATAAATTTAGAAAAAAAAGTAGATTAACAAAAACAATTAATAACTATATTAGAGTTGATACGCATAACATTAGATTAAGAAAAAATGAACGCATAACATGTTACTTTTTTATGGATTTGGATTCTCTAAATTTTGAATTTCACTTTAGAGAGTAAAGTGTGATCTCTCACTATTTATTTCATAAGTGAGACCAAGAGTAAATATGAGAGAGAAACTATTCAATGGTAGAAGATCACACTTTACCCTCTAAAATAAAAATTCAAAAATTTAGAGGATCCAAATTCCTTTTTTATTAATCAAATTACTACAATCAAATTAATTTCAATAAAATAATTTAAAATTATAATTTCAACCTTATCACATGCATAGTATGAATTATTGAATAATTTATTACCATGTACATGGCACGAATTATTAAATAATTTCTCATGTGTTTTTTTTCCAAAATAAAAATACTATTTTTACTTATAATTATTATTCTTTATCAATTCTTCAATTTAAACACTAATATTATTTATTAATTTTTTTATTTTTATTTCTCACATTTATTAAAAATTCCTTTTCAATATTTTAGGTATTAATTGTTGTTATTTAATTAACTTATTTTAGCTATTTAATTATTAAAATTTTAAGTATTATTATACCTCAATTACGGTATTAAGACTTTGAACATAATTTTAATTTAATTTTGGACAATATCAAAAATATATATATGATATTTAGGTATTAATTATTGTTATTTATTAACTTATTTTAGGTATTTAATTATTAAAATATTAGATATTAATTATATTCCATTTACCGTGTTAAGACTTTAGACATAATCTCAATTTAATTTTGGACAATGTCGGAAGCAAATATATATAACATTAAATTAAAAGAGTAGATTTTAATTTTACATAAAATAATATAATAGATATAGAGTATAAATAAATTTACTTGACAAATATAATTATTCATGGTGTGATATTTTATTACGATAACATATCTTTGTGTATCGGCTCCCTATATAGCAATAATATATATATATATATATATATATATATATATATATATATATATATATTTTTTTTTTCTATCACATGACATATTTATTATTATATTTTAAATTTAGAGTTTTCTTGATCTAACATTGCGGTGAAAAAATGGTAAAAAAAAAAAAGAAAAAAAAATATAGGAACATTTCAAACATAATTACCGCTAATCGTTTTTTTCTTTAGTTTTCAAATATATTATTTATTTTATTTATTTAGAGTAATAACTAAATTTATTATAACTATCGTACAGTTATCCTTAAACTATTAGTATTATTAGTATATTTTTAAAATTATTGACATATTATTAGTATATATAATAGGCAATAGTAAATTTTCTTTCATGTTTATCATTTAAAAATTTTATAATTTTGATATAGTCTTTATTCTATTTGTTTTTCCATACCTAATGACTATTGACTACGATCCTATCAATAGTATCACCTATAGTAGATTATACGAAGAGAAAGTATGGAAAATAAAGACAAGAATTATAAGACTATAAAAAATCCCATCTAAGTTTGACAAGAACAAGACGGCTTACATAGAAATATATATTTCTAATAGATGATAAGATTAATCGATTCATTTACTAAATTTTTTCAAGTAATGCTAAGTTCAATTTATAAATAGAGTTTAATTTCGATGCACTGATAGTGTAAAGCGTTTTACACAGTTGTGCAATCACATCCGTTCTTTTGGATGACCATTCACGCGATCAATGTGAAAGGTATTTATTTTTATTGATGTGTCATTACGTAATTGGATGCACGTGTAAAACTACTTTACATAGTGCATCAAAATTAAATTCTTATAAATATTTGTAGTTCATATTTTAAGTTAATTTTATAAGTACACCATTTCACAAGTCAAAGACAATTCTTTTTAATAGCTTTGTAAATGCTAATAGTTTTTATATTTAATTTATTTTGCAGTACGATAAAATTCATTGTTCAATCAAGAATTATTTGATAAAAATATTTTAGAATCAATTGGTAGAAAAGAAAGTCTATGTCTTCTCAAATTTGGAGATTAAAAAATCAAGCAGAATATATCTTCTGACTGTACACATGTGCAAAATATCTTTTAAGAAGGAGTCACGTATAGTACATACAGTCGATGATCGTAAAATTCTGGATAATCATTTTAATTTTCTTACTCATGCTGATATATTGAAACAAATAAATGAATGATTCTACTTATTTGGTACGTAATTAATTTATATTAACCCACACAAAATTATTTTTCTTTTGATTTTAAATTTTGCCAAAAAATTGTATAATAGCATCATTTTATCCGATAACAAAAATTTTAACAGTTTATTTATGAAAATATTTAAAATTGTATTGTGACTTTTTTTAAAGGTATATCCTTTTATTAATATACTATTGTTAGTTTTTTTTTTGATGACATACTATTGTTAGTTTTATCGTTCAGTAAATTCTCTTTATTTTATACACGTACGAAGTTATAATTTCTTATATTATTCACTCATTTATCCTTAATTTGATACTTTTAATTCAATTTTTTTGTTCAATTAGATGTTATTGAATTCTTAACTGAAAAAGAAAAACTTATATCATGGTCAACAATAGAGAGAAGTGACCAGTACATTGTGATTGATCTTCATGATTTGCAGTATATAAAATTTTAATATTTTAATATAAATATTTCTTTTGGTAATAATTATGTGTTGTGGTGCAATTTTTTTTCTTTATGTATTACTACTTACTCTATTAATTCTCGCTTTCATTTAAAAATGAGAAAAAAATAAGATGTACACTATGAGATCAATTTACAATCCAATTACTTGATCATTTATGTGATCGCCGAGCAACAGAATACATAATTTATTCTCTAATTTATAAAATTTAACAAAGATATTGGAAAACATATTTGTTTCGCATTTATTTATATATTTTATTTATTTATGTTATATTTGTAATTATATTATATCTATTTTTATCAATATATTTTTTTTTAAAAAATACCGTTAGTGTTAACACATGGTGTATTAAATAAATTAAATGATAGAAACACGTAACTATTTTCTTTTTCAGTCAAGATTCAGTAAAATACCGTAATTTAGACTTGCAATATCAATATATTAATAGTAAAGTGGAGAAAAAAATGTAATATTATATCAAAAAAATTTTTTAAATCATAATTGTAATTTATGATTGAAATCATAATTTAAATATTTTAAATGGGATAATTTCATTTAAAAAATTCATAATTCAAACATAATTTTTATACACTTAATAGCTACATTCGAGTACATACATTTAATATTATATTTAAAAAAATATGAACAATGCACATCATATTATTTATTTATTAATTAAATTATTACAATTCAAATTAATTTTAATAGAATAATTTAAAATTATAATTTTAATTTTATCACATGCATGGCACATGTTATTATATTTGTATATATAAAATATAAAGTATTTTTTAAATAAATCGTAACGATATTTTGATATTTTATTGATATTAAAATATAAATTAATTTTTTAATTATTTTTAATGTCTTGTTTTAATTATATCAAGTATTTAAAATATTTTTTGTTTCAATAAATAATAATATATACTATATCTAAATTTATTTCAAGAATATATGTTAAGAATAAAACTGGACACGTTGACACGTGATAGTATTTAGGTGTGTCCAAGCGTGTTCGAAAATTTTTTTTTTATTAGGACACGGTTAGACACAGCAAACACACATGTCAGATGAATGTCAATGAATATTGTATTCAAAATATATCCGATACACAGATACGACAACTCAGTAAAGTGTTTGTGCTTCATAGGGTAAAACACAATACGAACGAGTCTAATAATGCAGAAGAAAATAACATCTGGCCTGTGGACTTACACCTCTCAGATAATGATCCTTTTTTAACTACTCTTAATTATTATTGCTATCTTTTCAACAAGAGAATTCCTCGTAAAGGAAGCCAAAATTCATAATCTTTATTGGCATGGTTATTGTTTCTCGGGCAATGGTGTTTCGACTGTGTCTGAACGGCGTTGGGGAACGGCAGCATTATAATGCTTTGGGAAGACGGTGAATTTTGGGCGTAAACCAATGGTAAAATTGAAAGTAACCATATCTAGTGTGAATGTGTTTAATTGTTAAGCTTAATTTTTTAAATTTTAAAATTTAAAATTAAATTATTAATTAAAAATCTGATTTTAATTTTAATTTATCTTCCTTTTCAAATTCATTATTTACAATCGTCATTATTTCTTTATACTTTCTCAAATTTTAAATATCAAAATATATCTCAAATATTATTTTTATTGTACAAAGTACACCCCAAATCTTACTTATTTATTACCAACATAACACTTTTGTTTATCAAAATCAATCTTCAAAGTATATTTTTTGTATTTATAAATTTTAATGTGTATTTTTGTTCACAACAAATTCTTTTATATATATTTTTAACGGTTCATTCCAAAATTTTTTTAAAGACTTAATCTAAGACCCAAAATTTTTGAAAAGTCTTATTATAATCAAGTCTCAAATCATATAGTTATTTATAACCTTAATTTCAGAGATTATTTTATTAAGGATAATTAAGGCAAGTTTTGATTTATTGAACTTGAGATAAGTTATGATTATTATTCAATTTTATATTATTGGATTATTTTCTATATTTAAAGTATAAGGTTGATAGTTATGAAATAATAAGGATTTTATATGATTTAGATTAGATAAGTAATATTTTAAATATTATTACTGCTATTTTGGAAAAAATGAAGAAATTAAGTATATTATTTCTAATTTTTAGATTTGGGCATTTTATTGAAAATAATTTATGAAATTGATGAGCAAATAGTATTTTCTATATATAATTAGTGTTGGATTTAATTTGGGTTTCAATTATTATATTATTCCCAATTTTATGTGAAATTACCCAATCACCCATAACCCTAAGTTTCAAAATGAAACCCTAGCTCCTTCAAACCCACGCAGCCGCAGCTGCTGCCCCTCTCTACCCTAAACACAACACAAAGTTTCCTTTTCTCTGAAAGAACGAAAAAGAAAGAAGAATGGGGGTAAGGGGAAGGGGCCGCAGAATAAGGGAGCAGGAGAGGAAGACTCGCGCCGGCGTGCTGGTCTCACCGCCGCCATCGCGCCGCCTTACTGCTCAACGCTGCCGTCCCATCTTGTCGCGCCGTCGTGCCACGCCTTGAGGGCTGTCACGCAAGGGAAGAGAGAAGAGAGCGTGCCGCCGCGTCCTGTCGTCGACCCACGTCTCGCCGTCGCGCCACCGTCCTCGTGCCGCCGTCATTCGGTCCATCCGCGAGTCGCCGAACCAGGCTGAGAGAAAGGGAGACGCGCAAAGGAGAGAACATATCTGAGGCCGAGCTGAGGTCCAACCACCCCGTCGGAGTCCTTCTGCGTCGCCGCCGTACGCGCCGTGACCTCCAACCGCGCCGCTGCCAGTCGTACTTACTCTGCCGCCGTTAAGCCCAGCTACTGTTGGGAACCTTGTCGCCGCTCATGGGGTGCGCCGGTAAGCCTCTGCCGCTGGAAAACGTCACTGCTGCTGCGTCGCCGGAGTTCTGGCCGCCGAAAAGACCTCGCTGCCGCAGTGGTTGTGGTCCACTGTATGGCCGCGGGAGAAAAATCACCTTGGCCGCTGAAACCACCGCCGGTAAAGGTCTTTGCAGTTGGTTCTCACTCCTTCCTGTTCCTGGGTCTTATGGTCATGACGTTGTTGTGCAGTCACGGTTATCGTGATCGGAAGTCGTCGCCGCTGCCGCTTGAGGTGGCTGACGCCGAACCGGTTCGGAGGCCGCCACTGTTCCGGTTCAGCCGTTCCTCCTTCGGTTCGGTAAGCGTTTTCGATTTTTAGGCCCTTTAGTTACTATTCTGTTATCCTACGCTGAGATTTGTGGCGTTAATTGCTATACGATTGAGTTTCGGTTGTTGTATGTTGCGATTAGAGTTGTTGAGATTGTTGCGAAAGTGGCTTGAAACCGAGGTTTTGGCTGCCGGGATTTTGATTGTTGATTTCGGGTTGAGGCGGAAAGGACTCTGTGAGGCGTTTGGATTATGGAATTTGGCGTTTTGAGATAGGGGCGCTTTCCAAAAACTATATTTTATATATTGGAATTATTACATATGGATACTGATGTGAGTGAATGTGTATTTGGTGATTGTATCGGCCTTATGTATGGCTTGATTTGCCTTGGTTGGTCATGAACGTCTGTTGGTTGAATTGTTGTGTGGTTTTGTGAAACGAAATGCTTTTCAAGTTGATTCTTTTAAAGCTTTGAGATCGAGTTTAACCCGTTGAGAATTGATTTGAGTTAATTTTATTGAGAATGTGAAAAATAGAAACCACTCTTGAATTCAGCCTGTTTTGTTTTAAATGATATGGTTTTTGATAAATGATTGTTACTGAACCGTTTCTTTAAAGCTTTAGAAATGAGTTTATTCGGCTGATAACGATTTGATTTTTGAAACGGTTTCCTTGAAATATGGAATTGAGATGACTGTTGGATTTGGGCTTGACTTGAACTGATTTTGGATTTTGGGCTGTTGAAAAGGATTGTGGACGGTTTGTTGGGACCCGAACCGGGTGGCAAAGTCCAAGTTTTAGGGGAGGTGCTGCCGAAATTTCTATAAAATCCGAGTCTTTATTAAAATGTTGCCTAAAAAAATGATGAGTTAAAGACTTCTACTATTTTATTTGAATTATCAAGAAAAGGATGATTCATGCTTTTGAAATGAATTATTAAAGAGGAAATTGTGATTTAGTCTTCCTTCGTAAGAAAGGCATTGTATCTCTTTCAGGAGAAAGTTATTTAGGTGAAACTTATGTTTTAAAGCTGTTTTAAATGTGACAAGGGCAATGCCTTTGAATTTGACTTGAGGGTTTCAATTAGAGGAGTTTCAATGACTTTGGAAGAACCTAAATGTCTATTGACAAGTTTCATTTTGAAATGTTTTGAGAAAGGTTTTAAGTACTCTTTGAATTCTGAATATTTGCAAGACTAAAACAATTTTGAACAGTTGAAATGCTTTAGAATTCATCATGGGGATTTAATCTGGTTTTGCCTAAGTAAAGGAAACGACTTAGAAAAAAGTAACTGATTACGTGACTCGGTTTGGCTTAGACCCTATTTTATTACTCAAATCGGAAAGCCAAGGTTTTAATGATTTTAAATGAATTTGACGAAATGAGTTATGTTATTCTCCCCTAAAGACTTGGGACTCTGCCGAGAAACTTTTGTTATAAAATCCCATTGTTGGATGGGTGATTTTGAATATCTCAAAGAGATTTTTAACTTGCCATGATTATGGAAGTTTTGGAAAGAGGGTGCCGAGAGTGGCATTGTTTTTAAAAGGAGAATTTACCTTGAGTAAAAGTGGCTTATGAGCCTGAGATGATTTGAGAAATGAGATCTTTAAAGCCAAGGCTGAAAAGAGTTGAAATTTGATTTCAAAGTGAAATGACTTGAGAAAAGTGATTTATGGCTTAAATGCCGGTTTTATGAATTTGATAATTTTGAATGGTGGAAGTGCTGTTTTTATTATGGGCCGAAATGGCTGTGTATGATTATGAATATTGGCTGGTTCTGGATTGAACCGTGAGCCGGAATGGCTGTGTATGATTATCAATATTGGTTGGTTCTGGATTGAACCGTGAGCCGGATGGTTGAGATGGACGTTGATCCATGGCTGAGAATGAATGCATATATGCTGAGATATTGCTAATTGTGAATGTTTGCACTTCCACTATCGGAGATGAGGGTTTCCCTGGGAGGAAGCAGTGGCTAGCCACCACGTGCTCCAGGTTGAGACTCGAAGCTCTTTTGACCCTATGTCGTAAGTGTGGCCGGGCACTATGAAAGTCCCGGATGAGCTCGCCCCCGTAAATATTCACCAGTGAGGGTGATGGATATGGATCATGATTATGATCAAGTTTATGATGAGTATAACTCGAGTTGGGGATGCGCGACAGAAGGACAGTTCAATGGTTAGCTACCAGGACTTGTCGGGTTGGCTTTATAACCGACAGATGATATCATCAGCCACTAGGGACAGGCATGCATCATATGCATCTATGTGACATTGTTTGGGTGTGCATATTATACTTGGTTTGCCATATGTGAATAATTTCTAATTGTTCTACTTGCAATAACTATTTGTTTGTGCTTGCAGCTTCCTATTTATGTTTGCTACTGGGACTCTGTTGGACTGTGGTGATTGGTTGATGGTTGGATTGTTTGGGCCTAGGGCCGTGGTTGAAATGAGATGAACCGATGGTTGATTTCGGTTTTGTGTTTCTGGTTTGGAATAAAATATGAAAGGCTGTTTTGGTTCAGCATAGATAAACCGTTTTGAAAGGCTTTTGAGTTTTTGAGAATTGAACGGCTCTTCTTTCAGAAAAGATTTTCAGACTTTACTTTTACTGTAAACCGTTGTTTTTGAAAAGGAGGCATCAGACGGTTATTAATCACTAGTACGGTTTATCTTCACGTATCCTATTACAGTAATTCCCAAGAACCCTCTACTGAGAACTCTTTCGAGGATGATGTTCTCACCCCCCCTACATTTTTTCCCTTTCAGGATATGGGCGCAGAAGTTACGAAGAGTTTATTTAGTTGTTGTTGAGATACTTTGTATTGTTTTAGTTATGGTTTATTGAACCCTCGCCTTTATCTTGATATATCCTGTAAGAGGGATAGGAATTGTATTGGTTAATGCTTGTAATATTATATATGTATATGTATGTATATGGATGTACCCTTTATGAGTTTTCGTAAGTTGTATGGTATCCATGGATGTACGTTATCGAATGAAAGTATTTTTGGGAGTGGTATTGCGGTTTAAAGTTTTAAACAGGCTCATATTTTAGTATTAAATAGTATAAGTGTCGTCGTAATGTCCGAGCTATCAGAGTTGCACAGCCGGAAGCGTGAGTGATAAACCCATATTTCATGAGTTCTTTTGTGCTTAATTTGAGTGAATTATACAAATCTCCACCTACTTATTCATATTAACTGCATGGTTTACTTTCCCTTCCTTATTATGTCATATTGTGAAAAACATGTTTCCTAAGCTTTAAAATTAATTAATTTAATTACCTTTATTTCCATTCGATGCCGTGATCAGTGTGTTGAGTAGTTTTAGATTTTCTAAGGCAGAATGACTTAAAGGACGGAAAAGAAAACATACAAAAATGGAAGGAGAAAGCAAAATGGAGCTTTAAGGAAACTGGTATCCACGCGATCGCATGGATGACGCGATCGCATGCCAAGCACGAATCAGCAGCGACGCGGCCGCATGACTGACGCGACCGCGCGCCTTAAGCAGAACGCACATGACGCGGTCGCATGACTGACGCGACCGCGTGGCAAGGAAAAGCTCCAATTGACGCGACCGCATGACCCACGCGGACACGTGACAGAGGCCACATATCAGAATTTACAGAATGCGCCCCCAGCGATTTCTGAAGCCCTTTTTGGCCCAGATCCAAGTACAGACAGCATAGACCAGAGGTTATAAAGTGTGGGAATGCACCCATTCAAAGGGAGCTCGCATATTTTACTTTTCAATGATTTAGATTTAGTTGAGAGGGAGATCTTCTCTCTCTCTCTTTTAGGATTTAGGATTTCTTCTTTTTTTAAGAGTGACTCTCAATCCAGGTTTTACGTTTCTTTGTTTTAGCTTCCTTTTACTTTTTATTTATTCCAGCACTTGAATTGATCAGTGAATTTATGAATTTCTTCCATGTTACAGACTGTTATTTGAATTAATGATAATTGAGGTATTTTCAGTTTATAATTGTTCTCTTTGATTTAAGTTACCATTGCTTCCCATCTAAGGATATTTTTATTATTCTATCAATTTTACTTTTTCCCCTTTTGGTTCTAGTTAAGGATTCAGTAACTCAACAGTTATTAAACTCAACATAATTGATAATCGTTATCTTGCTAATTGAGCTGAACTTAACTAATCCCAACCTTTTCTTAGGAAATAAATAGGATTTAAAGGTCAATTTAATTAGTCCCTTGACTCTCCTTTGCTTTAGTAAAGGTTGACCAAGTGGAGTTTAGATTCAACTTTCATTATAGTTGAAAGAGATAACTACGTTGGACCTCCAACTTCTCTTACCTTGCCAAAAGTTTGCTTTACAGTATTTATTTATTTTAATTGCCATTTACTTTACCTGTCATTTAAATTACTTGCCTCTCATATTCTAAACCCCGATTACAACCTTTATAGCCAATAATAAGAACATACTTCCTCGCAGTTCCTTGAGAAGATGACCCGAGGTTTGAATACTCGGTTAACAATTTTTAAAGGGGTTTGTTACTTGTGATACCCAAAACGTTTGTATGAAAGGACTTTTGAAGGTTTAGAAACTATACTTGCAACGAGGATTTATCCGCAATTTTCTAGACCATGCAAAAGTTCCTCTCATGAGTGAGCTTTGGTGGTTAGGGTGTTACATTATGGTATCAGAGCAGTCCTTCCTGTAGAGCCTGAGGAATGGACCAACTATGCTTTAGTTGCATACTCTGAGCGTTTGTCATGTATTAGGTCTTGTCGAATGACGAGAACTAGAGCTTTATGCACATGACGGTCTATTGATTAACGCCATTAGTCTTGCGTTACATAATCCCTGATATTAAGTTTGGCCGGCTTAATACTAGTGAATTATGTATATGAGAGTACTAATGGGTCATCATAGATGACATACGAGTTTTGAGTAAAGCGAATCGCGGGTTTTGGGAACGTTAGAAACTATTTCTCGAGACTATTCAGTTGTGTGTCTTGGATCCTGTTCGAGTCGACCTGTTCCTTCATGTCCTAACTGGAAGTTCTTGTTTGCTAATCCTTTTGAAAAGTAGTTTGATTTTTTTCAACTCTATTCCTCCATTTATATGTATTCCTGTTTGATCTTAAGTGCATATGCTTGTTTGAAATCCTTGTTGCATCTATCTTCCTCTGTTTGAGTTTTTCTTGATTCATTTATTCTTTGATATAGCTCTGAGCTTGTCCTATTGCGCTGTGCAGTTTAACTCCTGATTCCGAGTCCATTATTAGAGAAATTATTGATTCAGTTTTTCTCTTATTTGACAGTGATTACAGCCAATTTTGAGATTTTTATGAAAATTGCTGTTAAAAAGATATATACTTATCTATATGGGCAATTTTGAAGATTTCTTATACAATTCAACAACTATTTATTTATAGTACCTCGTCTGTGCTTTTACTGTGTTATGGAACTGCCCTTTCTTAGAATACAATTTGACTTTCTAGCGATTTTACTATAGTTCCAATGTACATCTTTATGTGATTATGTATTCGGGTATTTTTCAAAATTTTGGAAAGGAAGGATTTCTCGCTTTTATCCCGATTGAGTTTCGTTTGATAAAACTTCACTTAACTTATTTTGAATTGAGTTTGGCTTAGCATACTACATGGTTTATGCCATTGTTGTTCTTTTGAAAATGTTGGACTCATAGCTTTCTTCCTATGAACGGACTAAATTCTCTATTAAACTTTCCATCTCTATGAAAGTCATATTTGACTTTGTTTTTAACTAACCTCTTACATTTTATGAACATTACTATTGATCTTGGTTTTTCCTCTCTTGTGGATCTCATTTTTATATGAGTCAGTTTGGTTCATTTTAAAATAGTGCATCGTTTATCCTCTCATTGTCTTTACAAAAGTTTTTAGTCAAAGATTTATCCTTGGAAAATTACTAATGATTGGGTTGTCTTTTCCTATGACTTTTGTATTCTTTAGGATCAATTTAAAACTTGTTTGATGTCTCGAGCCTAGTGGATCTTGTTTTAACTATCTTGATTTAAGATCCTTTCTTGTATGGCTTGACTCCTTTTCAAGTACATCCTAATATCCTTGAATATCCTTTTGAAATGGTGATTTCAAGTATACTTTTGGAGTCTTCTCTTGAACTTTCTAAAGAAGTTTTGAATTCTCTTTGAAGGAATACTAAACAGAATCTATTTTCTGTTTCTTGGTTATGATTGAAACCATCGTTCAAATTTTGGCAAAGTTGTTTTAAAGGTGGCATGCGCTATTTTAAATAAAGTTTTGAAGAACTTCCTTGTTTAGTGAAAATCTGTTCGTTTGTAACGCACCACTTATTTTCCCTACCAATTTATAAGCAAACTTTTACCTCGGATTTACTCTTCCAATTAGAGTTTAACTTTCTCTTTCGTCCTTGCTAAAACTCTTATACACGCTTGTTAAGTATGGACTTTGGAAATTTTTGAACAAGCATTTGATTTCTCTCCCGAGTTTTATGAATTGCTTTTGGTTAGGTTGTGCACCTAACTATCTTTCTAAAATATTTGAGGAAATATTTTAGCTCTTAGCCAAACTTGTGTGCATTTTGTTTTTAAAACTCTACATGATCTACTTCAACATGAAATTGTATTGAAGTGAAGCCACGTTTATGCTTTTGCTATTCTCTTGAAGAATGTTTGTTGCTCAACTTTTCTTCTAGACTGCAAAGTGGTTTTTTCGCAAGTTTTTGACTCTTTCATGAACAATGTATTCGAAAGTATTTTTAATCATGCTCTTGAGTTCTGTGAGCTTTGTCTTGGGTTTGAAATATTCTCTTCTGTAAACCTCATGCTTCCTCGACTCAGCTTGAGTTTGTTTCAAACTGATGCGCTGGTTTTCTTCCTATTGATCCTGTTGGATTTCTTTGATACAAGGGCTACCTTTGAAGTTGTCAATTGATTTATTTCTAGCAAACCTCATTGCTTGAGCGTCTTTGTTTACCTAGAATTGGATACATTCTCTCAAATCTATGAGTACTATCCTTGACTCTCCTTTCTAGAATCTTGTATCCTTCTGAGTAGACTCGAGAATTATTTTGATATCACGTGCGACTTGTAGACGTAGTAGAGCGATGCGTTAGTTCTTTAAGACGTGATATGTGTATACGGAAGTTGAAGCGGTAGGTGTGAAACGTATGAGTTGTGGGTGTTTTCTTCCTTGCGAACGAGTTTGCGGTTGTCAGGCTTGTGATCGAGTATGGGGATTGTAAAGTGCTTGATGGAGTTGGAAAGTTGAAGCTTTGAGGTTGATGTGAGATTAGTGTGCGGATGTTGAGCACGTCGTTTTAACCCCGTCCTGTTTTATAGCCGTTGATGCTTTGCCCTTCTATCACATGATTGACCCATGTTATCTTTTGCATTGAGCCTACTTTGTAACATTTGCTTTGCAATCACACTCCTACCTTTACATCCTTATGCTTATGACAGTCAAAGTATTTGAAAATCGTATATATGATTATATTTTGAGATATTTTGTTTCTTCCTTAAATCTGTTCAAGGGTGAACTGTTATATAATTTATTTCATTTTGTATCAATTTTCGAGGGCGAAATTTTTTATAAGGTGGGTAGGATGTAAGACCCAGAACTTTTGAAAAGTCTTATTATGATCAAGTCTCAAATCATATAGTTATTTATAGCCTTAATTTCAGAGATTATTTTATTAAGGATAATTAAGGCAAGTTTTGATTTATTGAACTTGAGATAAGTTATGATTATTATTCAATTTTATAATTATTAGATTATTTTCTATATTTAAAGTATAAAGTTGATAGTTATGAAATAATAAGGATTTTATATGATTTAGATTAGATAAGTAATATTTTAAATATTATTACTGATATTTTGGAAAAAATGAAGAAATTAAGTATATTATTTCTAATTTTTAGATTTGGGCATTTTATTGAAAATAATTTGTAAAATTGATGAGCAAATAGTATTTTCTATATATAATTAGTGTTGGATTTAATTTAGGTTTCAATTATTATATTATTCCCAATTTTATGTGAAATTACCCAATCACCCATAACCCTAAGTTTCAAAATGAAACCCTAGCTCCCATAAACCCACGCAGCCGCAGCTGCTGCCCCTCTCTACCCTAAACACACACACAAAGTTTCCTTTTCTCTGAAAGAACGAAAAAGAAAGAAGAATGGGGGTAAGGGGAAGGGGCCGCAAAATAAGGGAGAAGGAGAGGAAGACTCGCGCCGGCGTGCTGGTCTCACCGCCGCCATCGCGCCGCCATCGCGCCGCCATCCTGCTCAACGCTGCCGTTCCATCTTGTCGCGCCGTCGTGCCACGCCTTGAGGGCTGTCACGCAAGGGAAGAGAGAAGAGAGCGTGCCGCCGCGGCCTGCCGTCGACCCACGTCTCGCCGTTGCGCCACCGTCCCCGTGCCGCCGTCATTCGGTCCATCCGCGAGTCACCGAACTAGGCTGAGAGAAAGGGAGACACGCAAAGGAGAGAACATATCTGAGGCCGAGCTGAGGTCCAACCACCCCGTCGGAGTCCTTCCGTGTTGCCGTCGTACGCGCCGTGACCTCCAGCCGTGCCGCTGCCAGTCGTACTTACTCTGCCGCCGTGAAGCCCAACTACTGTTGGGAACCTTGTCGCCGCTCATGGGGTGCACCGGTAAGCCTCTGCCGCCGGAAAACGTCACTGCTGCTGCGTCGCCAGAGTTCTGGCTGCCGGAAAGACCTCGCTACTGCAGTGGTTGTGGTCCACTGTATGGCCACCGGAGAAAAATTGCCTTGGCCGCTGAAACCACCGCCGTAAGGGTCATTGCAGTTGGTTCTCACTCCTTCCTGTTCTTGGGTCTTATGGTCATGACGTTGTTGTGAAGTCACGGTTATCGTGATCGGAAGTCGTCGCCGCTGCCACTTGAGGTGGCTGCCGCCGAACCGGTTCAGAGGCCGCCACTGATCCGGTTCAGCCGTTCCTCCTTCAGTTCGGTAAGCATTTTTTATTTTTAGGCCCTTTAGTTACTGTTCTGTTATCCTACGCCGAGATTTGTGGCATTAATTGCTATACGATTGAGTTTCGGTTGTTGTATGTTGCAATTAGAGTTGTTGAGATTGTTGCGAAAGTGGCTTGCAACCGAGGTTTTGGCTGTCGGGATTTTGATTGTTGATTTCGGGTTGAGGCGGAAAGGACTCTGTGAGGTGTTTGGATTATGGAATTTGGCGTTTTGAGGTAGGGGCGCTTTCCAAAAACTATATTTTATATATTGGAATTATTACATATGGATACTGATGTGAGTGAATGTGTATTTGGTGATTGTATCGGCCTTATGTATGGCTTGATTTGCCTTGGTTGGTCATGAACGTCTGTTGGTTGAATTGTTGTGTGGTTTTGTGAAACGAAATGCTTTTCAAGTTGATTCTTTTAAAGATTTGAGATCGAGTTTAACCCGTTGAGAATTGATTTGAGTTAATTTTATTGAAAATGTGAAAAATAGAATCCACTCTTGAATTCAGCCTGGCTTGTTTTAAATGATCTGGTTTTTGATAAATGATTGTTACTGAACCGTTTCTTTAAAGCTTTAGAAATGAGTTTATTCGGCTGATAATGATTTGATTTTTGAAACGGTTTCCTTGAAATATGGAATTGAGATGACTGTTGGATTTGGGCTTGCCTTGAACTGATTTTGGATTTTGGGCTGTTGAAAAGGATTGTGGACGGTTTGTTGGGACCCGAACCGGGTGGCAAAGTCCAAGTTTAGGCGAGGTGCTGCCAAAATTTCTATAAAATCTGAGTCTTTATTAAAATGTTGTTTAAAAAAATGATGAGTTAAAGACTTCTACTATTTTATTTGAATTATCAAGAAAAGGATGATTCATGCTTTTGAAATGAATTATTAAAGAGAAAATTGTGATTTAGTCTTGCTTCGTAAGAAAGGCATTGTATCTCTTTTAGGAGAAAGTTATTTAGGTGAAACTTATGTTTTAAATGTGACAAGGGCAATGCCTTTGAATTTGACTTGAGGGTTTCAATTAGAGGAGTTTGAATGACTTTGGAAGAACCTAAATGTCTATTGACAAGTTTCATTTTGAAATGTTTTGAGAAAGGTTTTAAGTACTCTTTGAATTCTAAATTTTTGCAAGACTAAAACAATTTTGAACAGTTGAAATACTTTAGAATTCATCATGGGGATTTAAGCTGGTTTTGCCTAAGTAAAGGAAACGGCTTAGAAAAAGTAACTGATTACGTGACTTGGTTTGGCTTAGACCCTATTTTATTACTCAAATCGGAAAGCCAAGGTTTTAATGATTTTAAATGAATTTGGTGAAATGAGTTATGTTATTCTCCCCTAAAGACTTGGGACTCTGCCGAGAAACTTTTGTTATAAAATCCCATTGTTGGATGGGTGATTTTGAATATCTCAAAGAGATTTTTAACTTGCCATGATTATGGAAGTTTTGGAAAGAGGGTGCCGAGAGTGGCATTGTTTTTAAAAGGAGAATTTACCTTGAGTAAAAGTGGCTTATGAGCCTGAGATGATTTGAGAAATGAGATCTTTAAAGCCAAGGCTGAAAAGAGTTGAAATTTGATTTCAAAGTGAAATGACTTGAGAAAAGTGATTTATGGTTTAAATGCCAGTTTTATGAATTTGATAATTTTGAATGGTGGAAGTGCTGTTTTTATTATGGGCCGGAATGGCTGTGTATGATTATGAATATTGGCTGGTTCTGGATTGAACTGTGAGCCGGAATGGCTGTGTATGATTATCAATATTGGCTGGTTCTGGATTGAACCGTGAGCCGGATGGCTGAGATGGACGTTGATCCATGGCTGAGAATGAATGCATATATGCTGAGATATTGATAATTGTGAATGTTTGCACTTCCACTATCGGAGATGAGGGTTTCCCTGGGAGGAAGCAGTGGCTAGCCACCACGTGCTCCAGGTTGAGACTCGAAGCTCTTTTGACCCTATGTCGTAAGTGTGGCCGGGCACTGTGAAAGTCCCGGATGAGCTCGCCCCCGTAAATATTCACCAGTGAGGGTGATGGATATGGATCATGATTATGATCAAGTTTATGATGAGTATAACTCGAGTTGGGGATGTGCGACAGAGGGACAGTCCAATGGTTAGCTACCAGGACTTGTCGGGTTGGCTTTATAACCGACAGATGATATCATCAGCCACTAGGGACAGGCATGCATCATATGCATCTATGTGACATTGTTTGGGTGTGCATATTATACTTGGTTTGCCATATGTGAATAATTGCTAATTGTTCTACTTGCAATAATTGTTTGTTTGTGCTTGCATCTTCCTATTTGTGTTTGCTACTGGGACTCTGTTGGACTGTGGTGATTGGTTGATTGTTGGATTGTTTGGGCCTAGGGCCGTGGTTGAAATGAGATGAACCGATGGTTGATTTCGGTTTTGTGTTTCTGGTTTGGAATAAAATATGAAAGGCTATTTTGGTTCAGCATAGATAAACTGTTTTGAAAGGCTTTTGAGTTTTTGAGAATTGAACGGTTCTTCTTTCAGAAAAGATTTTCAGACTTTACTTTTACTGTAAACCATTGTTTTTGAAAAGGAGGCATAAGACGGTTATTAATCACTAGTACGGTTTATCTTCACGTATCCTATTACAGTAATTCTCAAAAACCCTCTACTGAGAATCCTTTCGAGGATGATGTTCTCACCCCCTACATTTTCCCCTTTCAGGATATGGGCGTAGAAGTTACGAAGAGTTTATTTAGTTGTTGTTGAGATACTCTGTATTATTTTAGTTATGGTTTATTAAACCCTCGCCTTTATCTTAATATATCCTGTAAGAGGGATAGGAATTGTATTGGTTAATGCTTGTAATAATATATATGTATATGTATGTATATGGATGTACCCTTTATGAGTTTTCGTAAGTTGTATGGTATCCATGGATGTACGTTATCGAACGAAAGTATTTTTGGGAGCGGTATTGCGGTTTAAAATTTTAAACAGGCTCATATTTTAGTATTAAATAGTATAAGTGTCGTCGTAATGTCCGAGCTATCAGAGTTGCGCAGCCGGAAGCGTGAGCTTTGGTGGTTAGGGTGTTACACTTAACACTTAAGGCAACCACATATATCTATTCTATTATATAAAAATTGGGTTTCTGCACTTAATGATAGGACTGATGTGGCATGCTTCTGAGAGTGTTTCTCGATTTATTTCTTTTAACTCATTAAATATAAATTATTACGATAAACTAACTATATCAACTAATTGATTTGATTAGATATTTAAATATTATATAATTTATTATAATTTATATCAATTTAATTTGGTAGTATTTCCTAATTTATTTATTTTAATATTCTGTTAGTATTTTTTAATTTATTTCTTTTAATTTATTAAACCAAATTTATTGTAGTGTGTACTAATTAATTAATTTGATTAATTTATTAGTCATTAAACTAATAAATCTATGAATAAAATAGGCAACTGAGATATTTTCAACTAATAATTAAATCAAATCAAATCAAATCAAATCATATATATTGAGCTAAATTCAAATAATGTGAATTAAGGATTAAATTAAAATAAGATCATTTCTTAATTATTCAAGTTGAGTGCAATAAATTCAAATTAATTTTGTTATATAATCATAGTTGTCTGGTCTACTATATATAGATGGCCACACAAAATTATAAGAATTGTGATTTTTATCGCTCTTGCTATTTCAACTCTTTTTTTCTTCTTGTTTTTTCTTTACGTATAAATGTACCCAAAATGAGAAAGTACGGAGGAGTATTTTATTGATTATTTTTTTGATGAATAAATCTCAATTTAAGCATTCTACTACTGTGGATGGAAGTTGACATGTAGCAATTCAAAGTGGCCAATATATTTTTTTTATAGTATTAGATAGAAGAATATTTGTTAAAATGCATATTCCCATTGTAATGAATTTTTTTTTCAATTTCTATATTTTTATGTTAGTAATGTAAATTCTTTGAAGGCACAAGATAATAAAATAGGTTGACTTTAATATCATTAGAAGCTAAATTTAATGGTTCAAAAAAGCACCACTAATTATGTTTAAAAAAAAAGTAATTTTGTAATAATAATGTGATTTAGATATTAATTCTTTCGAGTAAATTCATTTTAAAATGTAGACATTAAACTCAATTACGCTAAAATTTTAAAGGTAATGTAGAATTTGAAAGAAAAATTAACATTCATTAAGAAAATAAATTTATTTATGGCTATTTTCTAATTATAAATAATAACAAGACTTATGAAAAAGTATTAATGTCATCATTCTTATTAATTAAATCATAATATTAGGTAGTTGATAGTTTTATAGGCGGAAATTATTAAGTAATTACGTAAAAATGAGCAACGAACAAGCAATAAGGATTCAGACAAAATCTATTATATAATATCAATTTTATAATTAAAATATGTCACATATCATATTCTCATATATTCTATTTATTATCTATCTATTCTATTATATAAAAATCAGGTTTCTAAACTTAATAATGGAGTTGACATGACATGCTTATGAGAGTGTTTAGTGATTTGTTTCTTTTAACTCGTTAAATACAATTTATTGTGATAAATTAACTATATCAACTAATTGATTTGATTAGATATTTAAATATCACATAATTTATTATAATTTATATCAATTTGATTTGGTAGTTTTTTTTAGTTCATTTTTTTTAATATTTTGTTAGTATTTTTTAATTTATTTTTTTAATTATTAAACCAAATTCTGTAAGACCCATAAATTTTTAAAAGTTATTAATAAATTATTATGATGTATTATATTTATTTAAGACTGCATTTTAGATATTTTTATATAAAAGTTGAGTAAACCTTATTTATTATTTAGAGTTCTTATAACTGAAAAATAATGAATAGTTTGTATGCCTTAATTTTAATATATAAATTATTAACCTTATTTTATAAATAAAGAAAAATTAATTTACTTATCTCTAATTTTTATTAAACTGGTATTTGATTGAAAATAATTTACAGATTGGTAATTAAAAGATATTTTTAAAGATGGATACTTTACATTTAATTTGGTTTTTAATTATTATTTTATCTTTTCGTTTATTTTATAAAATTATATTATTCCCTTATCTTTATTAAAATTTCCTAATCTACCCCAAACCCTAACTAGATAATACCCCATCCCTCACGTGACACTCACCATCCCTGACATGTGACACTCACTCACTCACCACCCTCACTAACGGTTACCTCACCCACACAATTAGCACATACACACACACACACACACAGTCCAGTGAAAGAAAGAAGAAAAGAAAGAAAAGAGAGTGAGGACTGCGAGAGAAGGGGGATGATCCAAGAGAAGGAGAGCGCCGGGAAAGGGAGGAGTTGTCTGCGCCGCCAGACCATGTCCAGCCCACGCCGCCACTGCGCCATGCCCCACCGTCAAGCTTGCCTCGCCGTTCGTCCTCGTGCCGCCGTGCTCCTCGTCATCATCGTCGAGGTCATTGTGTCGCCGCCATCGCCGTTGCGGAGGAAAGAACTCAGAGGAGAGAAAGACCGTGTGACGCTGAGGGAGGAGGACGCGGGCCGGTGCCGCAAGGAGGAGCGACCCGCTGCGTGAAACTGTGCCGCCACGTGCTATTGCCGTCGGCGAGTTCCCATGGCTGCCGCCGGCAAGATTCGAAAAGAAAGATTGATGGAGGGGGTTACTGTTCACGCGGCCATGCCTCCACTACCTTTCACCGCCACAGATCCACCACCGTCTGCCTCGCCGCACCACGCCACGTTGCCGCCGAAAACTATCACTGAGGTCCCTTTTTCCCTTGGTAAATGTTATCGTCTATGAAACCTTTGAAATCAGTTTTCCGTCATAGCTTATTATAGTAACTGTGATGATGGTAACGTAGAGCCGAGTTGTGATTCTCGCATGCTGGGTTTAGTAGTCATGCATGCGACATCGAGCAGCCACGTCGCCAACGGAGCCACCGTCGTTCAGTTTTCTCGGCTATTCATAAGTTCGGTAAGCTGCTTCCTGTTCCGAATTCTCTCCGTCGCTGCTCTGTTATATGTCTCTAAGTCATTGCAACATTAATGCTTTAGGTTTGAGTTTCGGTCCTTATGTGCCGTGATTAGAGTTGCCGTGATTACGGCTGCTGCGGATTTCAGGCTGAGAGAAAAGAGTTCAGTTGACGCATTTGGCTTTGGGATTTCGTGTTTCGACTTTTTGAGGGAGGAGTTTTTCTTAAAATCTATTTTACATTACAGAGTTGTGATAAATAGATATTGATGCAAAAAGATATACTTCTGTGATTATAATTTACTTGTGGATGTGATGGTTTGTTGGATTGGATTATTGGGTGCTTGATTGCGTGAGTGGTGTATGGTTGTTGGTAAAAACCAGTTTGAAATGTTATTTACCTAATTATTATGAAAGGTGGATTTTCTTGGTTTTAGAGTTTACTTGGTAATATAAATGAATCGATTTTTGGAAATAATTTGAGATATGAAAATGAACCGATTCTGGGAGCGGTTTGATTTTGAGTTAGTCTGATTTTATAAATGATTTAATATTTAAGTTGATTTGATTTCAAAAAGAGTTTTAATATTGGAATTTGTTTGATTTGAAAATGAATTGATATTGGAACTGGTTCAACTCTAGAAAATGTTTGAGATTTGGAAATGGTTGAGAAAAGGTTTGAGAAATGCTTGGATGGGACCCGAAAAGGGTGGCAAAGTCCGAGTTATAGAGGAGATGCTGCCGAAATTTTATAAAATTGGAAGTTTTGTTTGAAGTAATTATTTAAAAAGATTTGGTTTTAAACGTTATATGTTTTAAGATTGATTTATTTAAAAGAAGGAATTATGTCTTGAATTGGAATTGTTAATGAACGGAATAGAAAGAAGGATGATGAGGATTTTCTTTGAAACGTGGGTTTTGAATGAAATTGGAAATGAGATTTGAGTTGATGAATAATGATGATGTTGAGAATGTTGAGATATGATCTTTGAATTATTCCTATGGCTTATGAATTTGATTTATCTGAGATACGAGGTTCCCTGGATAAAGTACCATGGCTTGCCACCACGTGTACCAGGTTGAAAACTCGATACTCTGTTGACCCTACGATGTAAGTGTGACCGGGCACTATATAAATTCCCGGGAATGTTACCCCCATTGAGAAATATTGATTATTTGAGAAAAAGCTATGCATAGACTCTTGGGGATGCACGTCGGGGGACAGTCTAAGGACAATTCAGACTTGTGGGCTGGCTGGATAACCGACAGATGAGCCTCATCAGCCATAGGATAGGCATGTATCATATGCATTTGTATGCTTTGCTTGGGTTTGAACTTGTTTTGGTTTGCCTAATTGCTAAACTGTTCTTAATTGCTACTTGAACTATTTGCTGTAACTGCTACCTACTTGTGCTTTCCTTGTCTGTCTTGCCTGTGTTTGTTCTGGCGTGCTACGTTTGAGAATGAACTTTAGTGCTGAATTAATGATTATGTTGTTTGATTGCGTGGTTGGTTTTTGATTGAGATTTTCTTATAAGAAAGGAAAGGTTTCGGATTTCTGAAAGATTAAACATTGTTTCTTTGAAAAGGTTTTGAACGGTTACCTATTGGTTTTTAAAAGATTCATAAAGCAATGATAATCACTGAGCTTGAAAAGAGTTTTCTTATTAAATATCTTCTTATAACAACTTTGAAACTCCGTGGTGAGACCGTGTGGTTAGGTTCTCACCCCCTACAGCTTTACCTTTTCAGGAACCAGATGTGGAAGCATTACGGAGAGTTATACTGCGTTTGGTTTATATATGTTGTTGTATTAATTAGATTATTTTCTTCCTTCGTCTTTATTATTAAAATTTTGTAAAAGGGATAGGAGTTGTATGTTTTATATATATAATAAGATATTATGTAAGAAGTCTTATATATGAATCTATGCCCGCTTGTTTTTTTTAAGATAAAGTATTCATTTCCGGTTTTCAAAGAAATCAGCAATACAGTGTCGAGTCACAGGCTTCTTTTTTAATATTAAGTATATAAAGTAGTCGTAATACTTCTTTCTATCAGAGTGGCGCAGCCGGAAGCGTGACAATCTGGTAGTGAGGGTGTTACATTATGGTATCAGAGCAGTCCTTCTTGTAGAGTCTTAGGAATGGACCGACTATGCTTCAATTGCATACTCTGAGCGTCTATCATGTAATAGGTCTCGTTCAGATAACGAGAATTAGAGTTTTATGCACATGATTGCCTATTAATTAACACTGTTTGCTTACCGTTGCATATCTGTTGATGTTAAGTTTGGCCAACTTAATGTTGATGACTTATGTGAACGGGAAAGTTAATAAGTAATTGTAGGCGAATAGAAATTGATAAGTAATAGGTAATGCGAGTCATGTGGTTCGGGGATATTAGAGTTCGCTTTTCGTGCTTGGTTTCGATTTATGACTCTTGTTTACATTGCTTAGGTTGGCACATTGTTTCTTCTTTACTACTCTCATGGAAGTTCCTTGACTCAGATTCCTTTCTTGAACCATGATTTGATCATTCTCCGACAATATTTTATTATTCGTCTATAACCTTGCTTGATTGTATTCTTGAGAATTTGTTTGAGTCTTTAAAAAAAATCGTTTTTATCAAGGTTTATTTGCAATATTTTACCTATCTTTTTATCGACATGTAAAAATAATTTCTATTTAGGATTTTCTTCTTTGAGTACAACTTGAGTTATTTCCAACCTTATCATAATTTTCATACGTATTTTTATGTGATTTAGAACCTGGGTATTTTTCAAGAATCTTGAGAGAATACTTTTGTGCATAGCTCAATTAAATTTTATTTTATAAATTTTGCATATTTTATTTTAATTTCGGTTGTTTTGATGCAATACCTTATTTAAATTTTTTGTATTTCTTTTGGGAAGTGAATTCATTCCTTTTTCAGATTGGAATGTTATGAGACTAAAAGCTAAGCGAACTACAACAAGTATAGTTATTAATATTCAATTTTGAAGGTTTCGTATTAACTAGGAAATTAGTTATGCTTTTTCAAAGTCGAATTATAAAATCTGATTTTCTGCACTACTTTTAAACAAAGTAGAAACTTTGAAAATCTATAACTAATTCTGTGATGATTGGAATTGCATGGGACCAAGTCTGGATTAAGCTTGGAAATATAGGGAGCTACATTGGTGAATTTGAAACCTTTCCTTTAATTCTATGATTTATGGTGAATTTTAGAATTGTGGATTTCAAAATTGATTTTTCTGCAGAAAGTTTAATACAACAGCAACTTGTTTCCTCTACTAGAAATTCTCCAGTTTGAATTTCGAAATGAAACCAATTTAAAATGAAACTTTAGTCTTATTACTTTTTCATAAAAATTCAGAATTGTTGGAGTTGTGGTTTTAAAGATATGGATTTTTGAAATAAGATGTATTATGCAGTAAAAATCAGGTTTTGTTTTTTAAGTCAGCAAATTCGAAACTTTATAATCTTTAATTCTGGAGACATTGAGATGCAATCAATTGGTGGTGAAAGATGAGTATATGTAGTATATATGATTTAAATTTCAAGGTTTTCCATGTTTCGATAAGTGAGTTATGGGACTTGGAAGGGGTTATGTTCAATGGTTTCTAAAACAGAATTCTGAATAAAATTACTCAACTTCTAAGTTACATAACTCCTTCATTAAAAATGATATTGACCTGGAATCAACGGGAAAGGAAACCTGGATAAATGAAGTTGAACCATATTAATTTTTAAAGTAATTGGATTTAACTTGGATTTTATATTGAATTTTAAATATCATATGCTACTGCTGTTTTCTGGTTTTTAAGCACGGCAGAACAGTCACGATTTTTCTTCCATTTCCAAAGCTGGAATAAGCAAAAAATTATGATTTTTAGTTTAGTACAAAGCTTAATCCAAGACAGTCGTATAGATATAAAGTTTGTGCAATTCCGAGTTCATTTGATATTTAAAAACAAGGTTGTAATTTGGATGCCGATGATTGTTTTGGTGACTGCTTTGGATATGAGATTCAAGAATTGACTTCTAGGATTACAACTTAATTCCCAACCAACCTCGCTCTTGTTTTTATGCAAATTCTTAATTGATTATGTAAAGCACCTTTCAAGGTTATCGAGAAAACATTTCATCCTTAGCCTAGCTAATTTTCATTTCACAAATTTTGCATAATTTAGTTCGACTTGAATTTATTTTAACATGAAACAATATTTACGATTTGATGATTCTCTTGAATTTTGTAAAGTAAGTACCGTGTTCTCCTCTATAGTTCCTATTGGAGTTCTTTGAAATAAAAATTCTTTTCTATTTGCATTTTGATTTTTTCTTCCGGCATACTTTATGACTTTAACCATTCTTATTTGTTGGTCATTTCAATCATTCCTTCATATTTTTGTGAACCTTGTACTCCTCTGATTTGGTTTTAGTTTATTTTGATCTAATTTACTACTACCCTTCTCTTGTACCTTTTAAAGTTCCTAAATTAAATATTTCTTGTTAAG
This sequence comes from Arachis hypogaea, assembly GCF_003086295.3. Lineage (NCBI taxonomy): Eukaryota > Viridiplantae > Streptophyta > Magnoliopsida > Fabales > Fabaceae > Arachis > Arachis hypogaea. Next base: position 43,955,978 of record NC_092052.1, on the reverse strand, counting down.
ATGTAAAATGACTCTTTTTGAAACATTTTTTCATGTCCGTATATTGTTGCTTAGTTGTAATCTTACGTCTCCTTCCGAATTCATATGAATCTTATCCTTGCCGCTTATTCTTCTTTTACTGAGATTTGTATCTCTTTGAACATACTCGCGCTTGTCTCTTTGAGAATTGTTTGGGCACGACACGGATCCTTAAATCTTTGAAAATGTTCAGTGCTCCTCTTAATTAGGTAGTATAGGTTTATATGTTCTAATCATGCCATGTAATTTGATGCGTCGCTTGTTATAATGCGCTGTTTTTCTTCTTATTGATCCTATCAAATTTCTTTGATTCAAGAGTTATCCTTGTAGTTGTTAGTTCATTCTCTTTTTAGCACCCTTCATTGCTTGTACATCCATGTTTACTTATGGTCTCAACAATTCTTTCAAACTCTTGTGAATGTTGTCCTTCTTTTCTAAGATTTTGTGTCCTTCTGAGTAGACTTGAAAATTGCTTTAATGTCATGTGCGACCTTTAAGTATAGTAATACGATGCGTTAGTTCCTTAAGACGTGTTTGTGCACATGGAAGGTGAAGTGGTAAGTGTACGACGTTGTGAGGAGTTGTGAGAATTTCCTTTCTCGCGGAAGGGTTTGCAGATGTTAGGCTTGTTTCCGGTCAGGGAGTTGTGAAGTGACTGATGGAGTTAGGAAGTGAAAGTTTTAAAGTTGGTACGAGGTCCGTGCGCAGACGTTATCTTGTTTGTTTACATCAGCCTGTCTTCAAACTTTTGCCTTCTAGATACCCCTTTGTTTTAGCAAAGGCCTAATTAGAGCACTTGCACCTTCTTGTGCTTCAAGTTTTGATAAAATAATAGCCCCATGTGACATCTTTGTTTTGAACCATCTTGTAACTTTTTTCTTAGACCACACTTTTTCCTTACACCTAAGTTTTGCAAATTATTTGGTATTTAGAAAATTATATACATAAATATGCCATGACCTCTGTTTTTTTAAAATATACAAAAGTAAAATATTCAAAACTATTTTAGTATTTTGTGTATTAAGTTAATTTTCGAGGACGAAAATTTTTATAAGTGGGGTAGGATGTAAGACCCATAAATTTTTAAAAGTTATTAATAAATTATTATGATGTATTATATTTATTTAAGACTACATTTTAGATATTTTTATACAAAAGTTGAGTAAACCCTTATTTATTATTTAGAGTTCTTATAACTGAAAAATAATGAATAGTTTGTATGCCTTAATTTTAATATATAGATTTTTAACCTTATTTTATAAATAAAGAAAAATTAAGTTACTTATCTCTAATTTTTATTAAACTAGTATTTGATTGAAAATAATTTACAGATTGGTAATTAAAAGATATTTTTAAAGATGGATACTTTACATTTAATTTGGTTTTTAATTATTATTTTATCTTTTTATTTATTTTATAAAATTATATTATTACCCCTATCTTTATTAAAATTTCCTAATCTACCCCAAACCCTAACTAAATAACACCCTATCCCTCACGTGACACTCACCATCCCTCACATGTGACAATCACTCACTCACCGCCCTTACTAACGGTTACCCCACACAGAGTCCAGTGAAAGAAAGAAGAAAAGAAAGAAAAGAGAGTGAGGGTTGTGAGAGAAGGGGGAGGATCCGAGAGAAGGAGAGTGTCGAGAAAGGGAGGAGTTGTCTGCTCCGCCAGACCGTGTCCAGCCCACGCTGCCATTGCGCCATACCCCGCCGTCAAGCTTGCCTTGCCGTTCGTCCTCGTGCCGCCGTGCTCCTCGTCACCATCATCAGAAGAGAGAAAGACCGTGCGACGCTGAGGGAGGAGGACGCGAGCCGGTGCCGCGAGGAGGAGTGACCCGCTGCGCGAAACTGTGCCGCCACGTGCTGTTGCCGTCGCCGAGTTCCCATGACTGCCGCCGGCAAGATTCGAAGAGAGAGATTGACAGAGGGGGTTACTGTTCACGCGGCCGTGCCTCCACTGCCTTTCACCGTCATAGATCCACCACCGTCTGCCGTGCCGCACCACGCCACGTTGCCGCCGAAAACTATCACTGAGGTCCCTTTTTCCCTTGGTAAATGTTATCGTCTATGAAACATTTGAAATCAGTTTTCCGTCATAGCTTATTATAGTAACTGTGATGATGGTAACGTAGGGCCGAGTTGTGATTCTCGCATGCTGGGTTTAGTAGTCGTGCATGCGACATCGAGCAGTCACGTCGCCAACGGAGCCACCGCCGTTCAGTTTTCTCGGCTATTCATAAGTTCGGTAAGCTGCTTCCTGTTCCGAATTCTCTCCGTCGCTGCTCTGTTATATGTCTCTAAGTCATTGAAACATTAAAGCTTTAGGTTTGAGTTTCGGTCCTTATGTGCGATGATTAGAGTTGCCGTGATTGCGGCTGCCGCGGATTTCGGGCTGAGAGAAAAGAGTTCAGTTGACGCGTTTGGCTTTCGGATTTTGTGATTCGACTTTTCGAGGTAGGAGTTTTTCTTAAAATCTATTTTATATTACAGAGTTGTGATAAATAGATATTGACGCAAAAAGATATACTTCTATGATTATAATTGTCTTGTGGATGTGATGGTTTGTTGGATTGGATTATTGGGTGCTTGATTGCGTGAGTGGTGTATGGTTGTTGGTAAAAACCGGCTTGAAATGTTATTTTCCTGATTATTATAAAAGGTGGATTTTCTTGGTTTTAGAGTTTACTTGGTAATATAAATGAATCGATTTTTAGAAATAATTTGAGATATAAAAATGAACTGATTCTGGGAGCGGTTTGATTTTGAGTTAGTTTGATTTTATAAATGATTTAATATTTGAGTTGATTTGATTTCAAAAAGAGTTTTATTGTTGGAATTTGTTTGATTTGAAAATGAATTGATATTGGAACTGGTTCAACTCTGGAAAATGTTTGAGATTTAGAAATGGTTGAGAAAAGGTTTGAGAAATGCTTGGATGGGACCCGAAAAGGGTGGCAAAGTCCGAGTTTTAGAGGAGATGCTGCCGAAATTTTATAAAATTGAAAGTTTCATTTGAAGTAATTATTTAAAAAGATTTGGTTTTAAACGTTATATGTTTTAAGATTGATTTATTTAAAAGAAGGAATTATGTCTTGAATTGGAATTGTTAATGAACGGAATAGAAAGAAGGATGATGAGGATTTTCTTTGAAACGTGGGTTTTGAATGAAATTGGAAATGAGATTTGAGTTGATGAATAATGATGATGTTGATAATGTTGAGATATGATCTTTGAATTATTCATATGGCTTATGAATTTGATTTATCTGAGATACGAGGTTCCCTGGATAAAGTACCATGGCTTGTCACCACGTGTACTAGATTGAAAACTGGATACTCTGTTGACCCTACGACGTAAGTGTGACCGGGCACTATATAAATTCCCGGGAATGTTACCCCCATTGAGCAATATTGATTATTTGAGAAAAAGCTATGCATAGACTTTGGGGATGCACGTCGGGGGACAGTCTAAGGACAATTCAGACTTGTCGGGCTGGCTGGATAACCGACAGATGAGCCTCATCAGCCATAGGACAGGCATGCATCATATGCATTTGTATGCTTTGCTTGGGTTTGAACTTGTTTTGGTTTGCCTAATTGCTAAATTGTTCTTAACTGCTACTTGAACTATTTGCTGTAACTGCTACCTACTTGTGCTTTCCTTGTCTGTCTTGTCTGTGTTTGTTCTGGTGTGCTACGTTTGAGAATGAACTTTGGTGCTGAATTAATGATTGTGTTGTTTGATTGCGTGGTTAGTTTTTGATTGAGATTTTCTTATAAGAAAGAAAATGTTTCGGATTTCTGAAAGATTAAACATTGTTTCTTTGAAAAGGTTTTGAACGGTTACCTATTGGTTTTTAAAAGATTCATAAAGCAATGATAATCACTGAGCTTGAAAACAGTTTTCTTATTAAATATCTTCTTATGACAACTTTGAAACTCCGTGGTGAGACTGTGTGGTTAGGTTCTCACCCCCTACAGCTTTACCTTTTCAGGAACCAGATGAGAAAACATTATGGAGAGTTATACTGCGTTTGGTTTATATATGTTGTTGTATTACTTAGATTATTTTCTTCCCTCATCTTTATTATTACAATTTTGTAAGAGGGATAGGAGTTGTATGTTTTATATATATACTAAGATATTATGTAAGAAGTCTTATATATGAATCTATGCCTGCTTGTTTTTTTTAAGACAAAGTATTCATTTCCAGTTTTCAAATAAATCAGCGATATAGTGTCGAGTCACAGGCTTCTATTTTAATATTAAGTATATAAAGTAGTCGTAATACTTCTTTCTATCAGGGTGGCGCATCCGGAAGTGTGACAATCTGGTAGTGAGGGTGTTACAAATTCATTATACTAATTATCTGTATTTATTAGATTAATTAATTAATCATTAAAATAAAAAATATATAAATAAAATAGGTTCTTGAGATATTTTTCACTAATAATAAATCAAATTAAATCATATATATTGAACTAAATTTAAATTATGTGAATTAAGACTAAACTAAAATAAGATAATTTTTACTTATTCAAATTGAATGCAATAAATAAAATTAATTTTGTTAGATCCTCATGGTCTTCTAATATTCTATATATAGATAGCCATACAAAATTATAAAAATTATCAATTTTATCACTTTTGCTATTTCAATTTTTTTATGTATAAATGTACTCAAAATGAGAAGATATGGATGAGTGTTTCATTAATTGTTTGTTTGATAAATATTATAGTCTGAAAATGTCTCAATTTAGGCATTCTATCGCTGTCGATGGAAGTTGAATCGGTAATAATTTAGGGTGACCATGATATTTTTTATATTATTATTAAAAAAATATTTTTTAAAATGAATATACCGATTGTAATTAATTTTCTTTGTCAATCTGTTATCTTTTATCTAACAAACAATATCCATATTGAATATATTATTTTCATCAGAAGTCATACATAATTGATTGATAATTTTATATATAAAAATACTCATGTGGTAACTAAATGCCATATTGTTATCTCGCTAATGTTAATTATCCTATGATTATGCGAATGTATAGCACTATCAGATGAAAATTGATTGGATTACATTTATTTTCAACGAGGTAGGTGATCTTTTAGGCTTAATTACGATAAGGAAGGTTTGAAAATGCTAACATTCCGTATTAACTGTCATTGTTTCGTACAAAATCATAAAATGTATTGCATACTCAAAACATATCCAATCCGTATTAACTGTCATTATTTATCAGTTACGTTATGATAAATCTGGTTATTAAAAAAGATTAAAATTAACTTAAATATACATAATATTATTTCATACTTTTTTATTTTTATTTTATTATCATAAAAAGTCATACATATTATAAGAGAATCTCATCTTTTTACCAACGGTTGTTCCATTCAATAGTTTTTATAAAGAAAAAAGGCATAATAATATTGTGTTTGACAAGAATATATGAGATTTTGAAACGTTGAAGCATAGGTTTAGTCCTGAATATATTCGTAGATGAAGTACATAGTAGATAAAAAGATAGCTAATAAAAGAATAAATGGTTAAAGCTTCCTCAATAATAATAGTCGTAGTGTATGATAGGTGTTCTATAACTTTTTTGGATTTGATTGTTTCTTTATTATTATATATTGTTCTGTTTAATTTATGCTAAAAAGACTTATGATAATTATCTTATCGTGGTAGTGTAAAAGTTGTAGGTATTATTTTTACTTTGTATGCTCTTAATATCATGTTCTTGATGGATATTTGTAACTGAGTAATTATTAAAAGAAATTGGTTTAATATCTATTTTAATTTATATTCTATTTAAATTATAATAATGAGTAAAAAAAATTTTCAAAATAAATAATACGATTTTTTATAAAAATGTTTAAATAATTGTAAAATTAGATTATATCATAGATGATGATAAATATCTTGCCATTAGATATGCTATAAAACAAATTTTTAGGAATATTATGTTGTATTATATAATTTAGTTATATTTTTCTTATCTTCAATCTATATTATTTAGATTGCCATATTTTTAAAAAGGGTTATTAATTTTTTTAAATTATTAAATCAAATCAATTACAAACTAATTAGTTAGGTTGATTAAATATCTAAATATTTTATAATTTAATATAATTTAATTTATATAGATAGATGACTTTTACAGTTTTATTATTTGTTGTAATAAATTCTAGAGATAATTTTTGCAAGCTATAATTTATTTTTTTAATTGCGTATTCAATTTTTAAGAATAATTTTTTTAATACTGTATTTTATAAATAAATTGTTTTCTACTTTAATATATAAATTTTTTTATTACGCAATTCACTTTAACAAAAATAAATTAATTTATGAAAATTTAAACTTGAGCCTTGATATGGTTAAACTCAAACTTTAATTTATTTTGTCATATTATTATATAAATATTAAATTTTTTAATTAAACACTTAGTTGATTACGAAATGATATTATATGTTACTTTCATATTGGCAATTAAATTTCAGTTACTACACAAATATTATATTTTAGGTAATTGTATATTTTTGTTATTTTAAAAATTATTATATAATTTTAATATTATTTAATTATGTTTATTTTTTTAAAAAAATTGTCATTATTGGAGAGTAACTAATATTTGTGATAGTCTAAAATTAAAAACTAAAAATACAAAATATTAATATACTGAGTTTTCGAAGTATAAATCTTGAAGTAAATATATGTGATTATAATTAATGATCGTAATTAAAATTCTTTATTTTATTTCAATTTGTTCATGAATTTTATTTCTTTATTAATTAGTATTTTTTTGTATATTTAATTGTCATTAATTTACATAAATTAAAATGTATAACGTAAAAAAATAGATACGTGTCTAAAAAATGAAAAATATTTTTTTTGTTAGTAAAAAATTTATGTCGCTTAGGCTTTTTTTTGGCATTATATCTTACATTTTTACCATAATTAAAAGTTAGAGGTAAATTATTAAATATAAATTAGTAAAAAAATATAATACTTAAGGAATTATCATAATAACATTTAAAGGTATTTAAGTTATTTTCATATAATAAAAATGATATAATTAAAAAAATATTTGTATATAATTTACTAACAAATATATGAGATATTTATCATAATTTTTATTTTTAATAAAAATATCATTGTATTAAAATGATGCATTTTAAAGATGTATAAATGAAATTTTTTTTAAAAAATTTACAAAATAGCAAATACAATTTTATTTTAATTTTATCTTTAACATTTAGTTTTAATTTTACTTTTAGAGTCTCAATATGTTTCAATTATATCATTAGAGTGAATAGAATTAATTATAACTAATCAATTATATTATCTGATTTGACCAAAATTATACAATCTATTTTGGGAACCCATTTTTCATTTAGAATTGCCATAAGAACTTTTAGTGTCCTAGAGCATTCTCCATTTTCATCAGTAGCTGCAATCACATGGGTGACTTCTGAAGTCCAAATCTTGGTAACTATAGCACCAATCTTGCTTGCAAAATCAATCATAACTATCTGTACCATTAACAGAGAAAAGATTAAAAAATAAATATTGAGAAATAATAATTCACTAATCATATGGAAACTCAAGATAAAGAGCTTAAATGGAAACTCATCAATTACAATAAATTCAAAAACTTATCCTAATTCCTAATAGATAACCCTAATACACATTAATTAATTGAAAGCAAGCACAGAGAGAAGATCAAACTAGAAAAGAAGAAAGCAAGTAGTAGCGAAGATGCAGCATATCAGAACGAAAGAAGGATGGTGCGTGGGTGGCGCATTGAGGGAAGATTTCGTTCGCGAAATTTATGGGCGCAGCAAATTGAACAGGCAGTGAGAGGGGGATTTACACGCAAGGCGATGCAATAGGATGGAGCGATGGCCAAGCGATATGATGAGGGTGGCACAATTTTGAGCGCAGCGGAGGGGCAGGGAGCCTTGGAGATTTTGCATTTTTCCTGAATCACGGAAGGAGAAGGTTTCTTTTTTAATTCCAATTGGGAATTTCTTTGTGTGCGTTGCGTTTTTCCCTTAAACCATAGCTAAATTATTTGATTTAGCAGCCCATTTAAAATCGTCACCGAGACTGCCGCAATCTAGCATTTTAGTGATATTTCTGAAAACTGCTTGTATATTACTGCCGCCATCTGCCGCTTCTGCCGTGGTGTTAAATAAACATTAAATTATTTAATAAATAATAAATAATAAATAAAATAAATAAATTTAATTTAAATTATTCTCTTATTATTTTCTATATCTAGGAATTAGAAGGTGCTTTTATATATTTTGATTAATATTTTTTAAAAGAGATACTATTTTATTTACTAATATTTTAAATGTTTTATAATATTTTCATAAATTTTGACTAATAGATTCTTTTTTACAATATTTATTTTGAATTTTTTAACAAAAATATATCTTAATTTTTATTTTTCATCTTTTATATTCATTGATTTTATTAATTTTTTTGACAGTGTATTTTTATCAACTACATGCATTATTTTTCTGTCTTTTTTTTTTTTACTTTTTTTAGTTATTTTATTACCTTATTTTTAATTATTTATTTTACTTTCACTCCTCATATGTTTATTGTATTTCACTTCATCTTAGTTTCAATTTCATAGTTAACTTTCAATTATATAAAATTTAGTAGTTTCTTTCAAAACATGCTTAAATATATTATCTATTATATACAATCATTAGGATAAACAAATAAATATAAATTTAATATATAATTTAATTTTAATTTAAACTAAAAACTAAATGAATTGTCAAAAAAATAGCAACCAATTTTGTTTTTAATTTCTCTATAATTTATTTAAAGGTAAAAATCTCTCTATAACCACTAACATCGCCGATAACAAAATTATAAGTCTCTATAAAATAAAAAATATATATATAATAAATAACATATAATTTTAAAGTTATTAATCATAGACTATGAACAAATTTTTTTAAAAAAAATTCTTATAGACCAACATGTAATTTTTTGATATTTTATTTTTTTTCTAAAATTTTTCAGATTTATCAATATTTAAGTTGTCTATACATCACTTCTCAAAATATTATGATTTTAAAAGTTATAATATGTGGGATAAATCACCTTTATAAATCATTTACAAACTAATTTTATGTATATCCCCCAAAGTAAACAAGGCTACGTGCATGTCTCAATTTACATATCTATGTAAATCAAATTTATGGAATTCGAATTATGTGTTTTCGTAGTAAATTGAATCTATAAGATTCGAATTACTTGGATGCTATCTATGCTAAATTCGATTTACAATGAGCTGGATTGCAACTAAGTGAGTATAAATCGAACCTTATTGCTTCAATTTAGCATGGACCATATAAATTTATATATTCGATTTAGTAGGGGATGGCATAATTCGAATTTTTTGAATTTAATTTATTTTCGAATCACAATGTCAAATAATTCTAATCCAATAGATTCAATTTACTACTTATTACCCTAATTTGAATTCATTAAATTCAATTTATATAGAAATGTAAATGGAAACAACTAGGTAACATTTTTGGGTTTGGAGGATTCAGGTAATTTTCGGGGTGACTTTGGTTTATCAATGTAAATGAACCTAATATGTGATATTAGTTATTATTATATATATTAAAAATGTGATTTATTTATGCATTGTTTGGATTAGAAGAATTTATAGGGAAATAAAATACAGGAGAAAAAATAGATGGACAGATCAATTTTTCATTGTTCGGCTCAACAAAGAAATTGAATAGAAAACATAAAAATGTATGTGGAACTCATGTAAATTTTTTCTCTTCAAAGTTGCGAAGAAAACTGATGTAGAAGTGCAAACATGAGTAAAAAATACAGAGTAACCATTTGAATTAGAATTTATATATAATATATAAAAATATTAATATAATTTTACTATATTATAATTTTTTTTTCTCTTCTTACTTTTTCTTCCATCCAAGCGAAAACAAAATTTCTTCTATTTTTTTTCCATTCATTTTTTCTTCATCTAAAAAACACAAAAAAAATATACTTTTCTTTCCTCTCATATTCTTTCTTTCCATTTTTTTTCTCTTATTTTCCATCTTATATCCTAAAAATAGCTTAGTGTTTATTCATTTATCTTCTATTAATATTGTTATAACAAGGATATATTGCATGTGACTTTATAAAAATAATATAACCTAAACTTTGATTATCTGAAATTTATTGAGTGGCTAGAATAGCTCCACGTCACGAACCAATGAATGCTAGCAATAGGGATAATCACAAAAACAGCCGAAATGGGTATTTGCAGGGATTACTCGTGTTTTGGAGCTAGATGAAGACTTGTGAAATCCTCACGACGTGCCACACGAAAATGGATTGGGAGTCGAGGTGGCAAACGGGTCGAAACCCGTCGGGCTGGCCCGCATAACCCTCCAAAAAGGTGGGTTGGGCTGAAAATTTGAGACCGCCAAACTTAAAAATCCCACCAACCCTGCACTGCCTAATCCATGGACTTTAGCGGGTTTCGGCGGGTCGGGGACGGGGCAGGCTTCCCTGCTGGGCCAAGCTTTTATTTTGTCAGGGCTATTTTTTTATAAATTTATTGAAATTGTTGTGAAATTATATATATTGTTTAATATTTAATGGTTTCTAAAAAAAGAGAGCTCGCTAACCTGCCGGCCTATCATTAGGCGGGGCGGGAGAAAAATTCAGGACCGTCTTACTAGGCGGCGCGGGGCAGGCTAGCCCACCAGATGACGAGCTTTTGGTGAGACAGGGCGGGCTTTCCCGTTCGCCACCCCTAATGGGATACGAACATAAGTACCCGCCCCATGGAACCTATTAAATATACGAGAATATAAAATTATTAATTTATCCTAATTTATATATACATAAATCTATTTTTTGAATTTAGTAACCCTAATTTCTATCTCCAATTCGAATTCTTCATTTTTCTTCTAGACTCATTCTCAGCCTCGATCCTCTTTCTCTAACTCACTTTCTCTGCCTCTCAAGTCTATCACTACGTCGCTTAGTATCGTCCCAAAAAATTATGTTATGTTATTATGTTAGAATATATTTTTATATTTTCTCCTTTTGAAATGTTATTTTTCATAACGAATATGCTATAAATTGTGTTGAATTATATTGAATTGGTTATTTTATGATTATTATGTTATGTTAATTTTTTTAAAAAATTTTCAAAGAATATTCGTAGATATCCGAAGAGATCTACGTTCTCTAAGGGGTAATTAAATAGGAACTTGCAATGACGGAAAAGGAACGAGGGCATTTTTTTTTAATAGGAGTGAGGGATGGGAAGGGGCTTCTCATGCTCTCCTGAGTATTCATTACCATATCTAACTAGCAATGGAGATCCAATCTGAGCCGATTTAATAGGAGACGCATGGACTTCATCTACATTGGCCCTTTAAGGTAATGAACCTAAATCAGATTTGGGACCTAACAATAGATTTTAGTAGATTTTTCTTGCATTGAAGTCTTATTGGGCCCAAATATATCTTAAATTAATATTTTGAGTCATTGTTATAGGAAATACTATACTATTAACACTTAGTATATGTAAAAGTTGGATATATTTACAAGACATTTTTCAATTCAAATTAAAAAAAAATAATTATCTCTTTTTTAGTTTTAAATATTATTTTCTAATGTAACGAAAAAATGAAAATAACAATAACCACTCACATAATTAAAATAGATAATCTTAATATATACATGATACTGTATATATCAAGGATTATTATATACGATATATAATTTTTTTTCCTTTTCTGTAATGACTACTTATACAATTTATTGAACAATTTTTTATCTTAATATTTAATAAATTTAACATACAAAATAAGTAATTTAAGTCATCATCTAGGACAATAAATATAATAGTGTAAATACTTATTTATTTATTAGTAGTGAAAAATATATAAACAGTATAAATTGATATTTGTTTTAGTATAAAAGTAATAATAAAGGTTATTAATTAAGTTAATTACATAATTAAAGAATTATGAAGAATTTTTTAAATAATAATAAAAAATAAGATCACTATTTTTACATATTACAAAGTTATGAAAAAAATTTTGGATAATAAATCAATCCTCAATAGATTATACATTAATTCTATCAAAAAAATAAATAATTAATACATTGGATATTATTATTTACGTACTAATATATAATATATATTATCGATTATTAAGTTTGTAATTAATTTTTAACCCAATTTTTGGTAATTAAAATTTAAATGATTGAAACTATTAAATGATGAATATTTTGCATCTAACCAATTTATTTTTTATTAAAATTAAAAAAAGATGAGTTGTTAATCAATTCTAAATTTAAATTTAAATTTTATCTCACTAACCAGAATTAATTTCAAGATAAGAAATTACTTTGTACATCATATATATTGTAGGATAGTATGGTCATTTGCTATTTTTAATGATAAATATTGTCAAATAAAATGGTGTAAGAAATTAGAAGAAAATGTATTTACAAGTTTAGAAAATATTAATTTATTTTTTAATAAAATAAATTATATATTAAATAACAAAAGTTATCGTTGTTGTTGGTTTCTCTTCCCACTAACTAATACTCAACGATGGTGTTTCGATGCACCATGTTACCAAGAAATATTAATCGATCTAATAACTTTTGTAATGACATAAGTTTATGAATTTAAAAATTTAAAAATTATTTCATAAAATGTAAAGTTTTAACAAGTAACAATGTTGATCATATTGTTTTAACTTCAAGAATGAATATGATACCAACAAATAAAATTGTTCCAAGTAAATTTTAACAAAGACAAAAGTCCATAAGTATTGCTATTAATGAAAAATTAATCTATTTTAAAGACAGATACAATTTTTTTCTACGAATTTTCTAACTCGACAAGTCGAGGACTAATCTACTACATATTGATGCTTTATTTGTTAAGAGTCTGTCGCTAACTAATAGATTGTTATACACATAAGGCGAGATTCAAACTCCAAATACGTACTTAAGCGAAAAAATGAGATGACTATTCAACCAATTCAAATTGATTAAAATAAATATTAATTATTTTTAATATTTTTAAGTTGTAAAATATTTATAATAATAATTATTATATATATTTTTTATTTAAATTTTAATAAATTTTTTTTTATATAATTTTATGTATTATTCCGTGTGGACACGAAATATACACTAGTAGTTAATAATAATTAGTAATTGATGATTTAGTAATAAATTTTTGGGATCATTTAATTTCTACCGTTATATAATTTAGAAGTTACTTATATTGAAAATAATTTTTTCAACCAGAAGTGTAAAATACATGTCATGCTGATAATAATATTAAATTATTAATGTCGATGAAGTACAACATTGGATCGAAGGATAAATATACGGATTTTTTTTAAATAAAATAAAAAAATAATTATTTTTTAAAATTTTATTTTTAACTTTAATTTTTTAAATATGATTTTTTTTTAAATTTAGGACAAATTCGTCGCATCTCCGGCGAATTCTATATTTTTTATAAAATTCGCCTGACTTCGGCGAACTCCATTAATTCTATAGAGTTCGCCTAACTCCGGCAAATTTCACCTCAATTTTTTTCAAAATCAACGAAACTCAAATTTTTAAGTCATTATCATAGTCTCCAAGAGTACATAAGAGTGCACAAAATTACACAGACAACAAACATGACTTTAACATGATTAGTGACAATGACAACTATTATTACCGTCTCTAAAAATATATATACAGATACGGAAATAAACCATATTTAACAAGAATTTTTTTATTATAAATTAAAAAAAGATATTATTTCTCATAAAAAATATGACTTATTCCTGTATACTATTACGTGTTCCTATATACTCTGATAATGGTTACCATTATTCATTATGAAGCTTAAGAATTTGAGTTAGTCATTTTTTTAGAATTTGAAGTAAAGTTCGTCGGAATTAGACGAATTTTATATAAATTATAGAGTTCGTCGAGGGTGCAGCGAAGTTGCCATAATAAAAAAAATCATATTTAAAAACTTAAAGTTAAAAAATAAAATTTAGGAAAATAATAAATTTTTTTATTTTATTTCAAAAAAAATCCATAAATATACTTGCACCTAAATAATTTTTAGTTAACAACAACAACAACAATAATAATAATAACTATATCATTTAATGCCTCCTGACTTATTTTTTTTAGAGAACGCTTGCTTAAAAAAGATTTTTTTTTTTTTTTTTAAAGTTTTGATGGTTGTTGCACTTATCTATAATTGCATCATCACGCACAACAAAGTAACACAACTCAGAAGTCTACTCACTCGCATCCAAACTAGATCCAAACCCTTATTATACTCGGCTATATCTCAGTATAATATGTAATAAAAATGTAAATTACTGTAAAATATTCTTAGTTTTTATTATCCTCTTATATGCGTTAAAAATACTTTTTTAGTTTATTATCTTAACTAATATTTTAAGATTTTTATTCTCCTAAAATACATTTAAAAAAATAAATTTTTTATTATCTTCACTATTAATATCCTTAAAAAATACTTGTTAGTAAATCCTAATAAAATTTGATAGTTGTGAATTCATCAAGAATGATGTGGCCAGCTTCACTCTCTGGATTCTAAAGCATCCAATGTGCTATTAATGTTAAAATATTCAGTCAATCAGTCAACCATTTACCTACTTTCAATCCTTAACTCCACTATTAAAATTTATTCAATATATATATATATATATATATATATATATATATTGTAATTTTGTTTTAAAATAAGGACACTCCAATCTATGAATATTAGATTTCTATTATTTTTGTAACAATAAAAGTAGAACTTCCACCTTAGTTTCACTAAACAACTATAAACAATGGTAACTGGCCAGGTAATCATAATACAAGAGATACACAGTCAATTTAACATAAATAAATCTCCACTAACTACATGTTAGTTTGATCCATTATTAACTATTTTTTATGTGTACATTATAAATTTTGACTCTTTGGTGTGTATTTTTATTGCTTTCAAATTTTGTTATACGTACGTTTGTCTATTTATTCATAATATTTTTTTTTCACCAGGAATTGAGATATTTTTTAATTTGAATAAAAAATAATGTTTATTTACCAATTTAAATTAGAATACAAAAATTTATCAATGAGAATGTGTGTTTATGCATGTAAGAAGAAGAATGAAATGATTCTGGAAATGAATATTGGTAGCGAAAATGGATATTTTTATTTAATGGATATGTGACAGCAAAATCACCTTCGGTCCCAAATTAAAACAAGGGTAATTTATTTTAATAAAATGATTGGCCAACAAAATTACACAGATGTTATGATTTGAGTTTGGTTATAGATTAGTCCTATTTTAATCTATGTAAATCGAATTAGTTAAGCTTGATTTATTAATTTGCACATAAATCAAATAAACCAAGTTCGATTGATGCTCAAAAGATTGAAACGTGTAAATAGAATTGGTTTTATTTAATTTAGTAGTATAGAAATTTAGGATTTAGTGACCTATTAAATCAATGCAACCAAATTTGATTTACAGAAAGAAAGTATATATATAGGTAAATCGAGTCAGGCCAATTTGATTTATGCCTTAACATATTATAAAATAAGACAATCTGAATAAAAATTTATTAAGAATTCGTAACAAACTTTACACAATTAACAAATAACTAGAATAAAAAAATTTAATAACAAATTCCTAACCTATTGAAAAAATTATATAATATCTTAATTTTATAATTATATATTAACTACTTCATTCTAATAAAAAGTGATGATAATCTTATCTTAAAAAGTTAAAGCCGAATCATGTTATTATATGTAAAATTTAATCTTGGTATCTCCATCCTATATACTAGCCTTTAGCCTTATTCCTAGAAATTAAAGTCTCACAATTCTAATTTAACTATCACTATCACTATTACTATCCGTCTAAATTTAACTATGCTTAACAATTTTAAATCATTACTATCACTAATATTTTTAATTTAAAAATTCTAATAAACAATTTCAAATAACTACTCTAACTAACATTTCTAATTTAATAATTCTAAGTCACTACAGTGGGTAACATTTCTAATTTAATTTGAACAAAAAAATTTTGTATACTACTCATAGAAAATCGATCAAATTCGCCTCTTTCGATTTACCTTTAGCTCTTATTCGTGCATAAATTTATTTTGCCAATGATGATTTACTAGGATAGAAAAGTCTAAATTTCTAAAACGAAGCACTCTCTCTTACACTCTTAAATTTAATGAGGCCAATTTAATTTACATATTTTAAGCTTTTGATCATAGATCGAATTTAGTTGATTTGATTTATGTATAAATTTACAAATCGAATTTAATTAATTCGATTTACATAGATTAAAATTAGACAGATATATAATTAAACTAAAATCAGAATATTTTTATAATTTTGTTGTCAAATTATTTTATTAAAATAAATTTACCTCATGTTTTTTCATAACAATTTTAAAGTTATTTTTTTATTTATTAGTGTATCTTATTAATTTTTATTTTATAAGATCGTTTACTCTCTTTCATCATATAAGAAATAAATGGATATATATATATATATATATATATAAGTTATTTTATTATCTAAAATATTCCTTGGAAAGTTGTCATATGAAAAATATTTGTTTCGAAAAAATAAATATTATAGGAGCACCGAATAGGTAATAATCTATGTATAGACTATAGATACATGTGATACATGATTTGTTTTAACTTGCTTTGAAAAATGATAATTAAATATATGGTCCATAAACACCGGCGTCTATCTTGCACAGTTGAACCATGTGAGACTGTTTTTATTTCTAATACTTTTCAAGGAAAAAATATTGCAACTTGAAGCAAAGGTTGACACTGTAGTAATGTGTTTAATTTTTTTCTCAAAAAAAAAAAAGGTTGAAAGTTGAATTTTCTATTTTTAAATTTTGACTACTTTATAAAAATATTTTCCGGTAAAGAAAAAAGAAATTAGCCCGAAATATGCGTAGTATTGTTTATTTATTAGTTAGTATAGTGTATAGAAACTGAAAATATGGTGGTTTTTCACTGAAATAAAATAAAAATAATTATATTTATCAAATTGTCTATTTATTATATATATTTTTTTCATAATTTATATACATTATTACAAAATAATAAATGTTATTATTTAATATTTATGCATAAACGGTACTATTCTGTTGCTATTTGCAATTTATGAAAAATATTTTATTGCTTCTAAGTAGTCTCTACTTATCTTTGTTTGTTTTTGTTTTTGTTTTTTTCTTTTCTTTTTTGACGGAGCCTCTAACTCTATGTCTAAATATCTGTAAGACTGTAACAACTCACGTGTTAATACTTAATTCATGCTAGTTTATTTATTTCTCCTAATGCCTCCTGATCTGTTCAATCACTCTACTGCCATGAAACTTCGTTTATTATTTTTCTCCATTTTTCCAAGGATTATATGTTCCTGCAACTATATAGTATTGCTAATTTATTACTTCTATGTAAGTTATGTGTTAAGTTTGCGTATCACACTAATTAATAGAATTTCGGGTAAATGACTTTGATAAATCAATTGGCAATTAAATTAATGTGAATCATCTAAAATAAAAAATGATACGTAGATTTTTCAAAGCATGTAATTATATAAATTGAATTAGTGTAATTTAAATTACAAGTTATAATAGTAAATCGTATTAATTTGTGTCGATTTAATAAAAAATCACTATAAGATTTTTATTAATTGGTGGAAGTTTTATAGTGAAAGTTTTTGAAAATCTTCCCAGCATCATTTATTTGTAGCAATTTACAAAATTTTTCCTAAATAAATTTGTACATCTTAAAATAGTTACACACCCAAAAACCCACCAAAACAACTCAAAGCCCATACCAAAGATACAAAATAGGACTAGCTTCAATGAGAGGGAAAGTGAACAAGACCTAGTGATTGAAAACCTAAATTGTAGTCGTCGACGTTGCCGCCGCGCCGCCGCCACCACCACCACCGCCACGCACCACCACAGCTATTCATCTCCTTGCCGCTAGCGCCAATGTCACCACGTACTTTGACAATCTCTTTTTCCGTGGTCTCTTCCCTCGACGCGTCTCCTGAGGTCACGTCAAGGGTAACTTTTGAAATCTCCTTCCGCATTCTTTCATGCATTCCTATGGAAGCTTTTTTTTGTTAATTTTGTGATTTCCTCCACATTAATTTAGATTAATTGATTACTCCTCTAATTTTGGATTTGGTTTATTACTTTTGTGATTATTCAGTAACTTGATAGTGACACAATTAGTATTGATATTTTTGCTTACTGATTTTGCGACGAAATTTTTGTTATAATGCAAGGAAGGAATTTGGTTCAGACACTATTGAAGTTTTGAGAAAACAAAGTTAATGTGTGCTAACATGCTCAAGTGGAAGAAGGAATTCGGTTTGGACACTATTGTAGAGGTATTTCTTTGAATTCGTTAGATATATCATATTATCATGATTAATTGTTAGTTTGAGTTAGGGTGTGTTGTTGTATAAGACTTTGATTACAAGGAAATCAATGAAGTGATAAGCTTGTCTTTCTATTCTGTGAATACTCTCTGCTTTATATTTCATATATGCTAAATTTCAAACATAGATGAAAGGTGTACACTTTTTTACACCATGCTAATACTCACGATGCTTAGTTAAGTTTATGTAAGTTTTAACATATAGAGTTAAGTAGGTAATTGCAAGATTACTGTATTGCCACTACTTTTACCTATGCTGATGCATGCTTGTTTATCTATTGCCGCTAATTGCACGGGAATTCGTTTTACCTATGTTGATGCATGATAGCTTTAATCCTTCTTTAAGGACCTGATTGTTGATTTGTTGTCCTCGTTGCTTTCTCCCCCCCCCTTATATATGAATATGAAGCTTGCATCTCTTGCCCTTCTAAAAAAGATGATTATCTGTAGTTCTCTTTGAAATCTAAATTGCATGATGACAATATTCTCTCTTTGTTTTGCCGACTTTTCAATTTTAGCTGCATGTTTACATGAGGCTGGTTTTATTTCAATTAATACTTTTGTCTCAATTTTTTTGCAGACTGTTTTGACAAGGAAAAATACTATCACCAAAATTGAATATTGAAATGACCCCACCATATTTGGGTGTGAATTGATTAATGAACCCCGTTGCATGTATAATCCTTCTGGTGACACTCTCCAAGTAAGTCCTATATCTTATATTTAAATATGCTAATTAAAAGTTGGGGTAAGTATTGTTTTGGTCCCTAAAGTTTAAGGTCAAAATTAAAACCGTTCTTAATCTTTTTTTCAATTTAAAATGATCCCCAACGTCATATTTAAATATTAAAATCAACTTTTTGATAGATTTACCCTTTATAAAATTTAATAATTAAAAAAAATTCTTGTTCTGTTCATCATCTTCTTCATCCTCTGGTGCGCGAAATTAGAACTTGCACAACTGAACCGGCAAGTGCACCGGGTCGTCCAAGTAATTTCTCAGGTGAGTGAGGGTCGATCCCACGAGGATTGTTGGATTGAGCAAGCAATAGTTATCTTGCTGAACTTAGTCAGGCGAATAGAAAAGAGAGTTGTTGTTGTAAACGCATAAAACAGAATAATAAAGAAAGCAATACTGAATTGGTGTAGAAACAATGATGAGGAATCGGTTAAGGCCTCGGAGATGCTTATCCTTCCGGATTAGTACTTCTTACTGACTACTTTAACAATGAATGATTCATTCCATGGCAAGGCTGTAAGTGATTAAAGCCAGGGCTAGTGGTCATTAATCTTCTTTGATCCACATCAAACGCCGGTGCTAATGGTCATTCAATCTGAACGAGGATGAAGCTCACGTAATTCAATCTTTGATGATCCTACTCAAAACGCCACAGTCAAGGTCAAATCTTCTGGATCGTAGAATTAATGCGCAAAATTAGAACTCCAACAACTGAACCGACAAGCGCACTGGGTCGTCCAAGTAATACCTCAGGTGAGTGAGGGTCGATCCCACCAGGATTATCGGATTGAGCAAGCTATGGTTATCCTGCAGATCTTAGTCAGGCGAATAGGAAAGATGGTTGTTGTTGTAGGCGCATAAAACAAAATAAGAAAGAAAACAATACTGAATTGGTGTAGAAACAATGATGGAGAATCAGTTAAGGCCTCAGAGATGCTTATCCTTCCAGATTAATACTTCTTACTATCTACTTTAACAACGAATGATTCATTCAATGGCAAGGCTGTAAGTGATTAAAGCCAGGGTCAGTGGTCATTAATTTCCTTTGATCCACACCAAACGCCAGGATCAGTGGTCATTTGATCTTAAAGAGGGTGAAGCTCACGCAATTCAATCTCTGATGATCCTACTCAAAACACCACAGACAAGGTCGGATCTTCCGGATCTGAGAATGAAGCTCTATGATTCTAGCCTTAGCGCCACAGAAACCTCAATTACCCATGAATAACGAGATTTTATGTCATTTATCCTAATTAGCCCAGATACTCTCTTGGAATCTGTGATGCACTCTCAAACTGCAGCTCAATACTATCTTGTCAGGGACTCGCAAGAACTCATATAGAATAATGGGTCGTACTTTCGTTTCACCCCAGATTCATAAGGATGAAGAACGAAAATGCATCATAGAATAGAATCAAATGTATATTAAAGTAGAAAAATAATGATATTAATCCATGGGAATAAGCAGAGCTCTTATTCTTAACCTAGGAGGTTTAGTTGCTCATACTTTATAGAAAAGAATATGAAAAACGTGTAAACTGTCAAAGGGTCCCTGAACAAGGGTGATCCTTGTTCTATTTATACTAATCTAATAATTAAAAATTACAAAAATGAAATAACTAGGCTAAAGGTGCGAAAATCCACTTCTTGGCCCACTTTGGTGAGTGTTTGGGTTGAGCTTGGCGTCCAACTTGAGGAATGGGCGTTGAACGCCCATTAGAGGGGTGTCCATGTTGCCTTGCGCTCCCTTGGTGGCGTTGAACGCTAGGTTTGGGCGTTCAACGCTGGGCTTGGTCCTCCTTGTGTGTTGAACGCCAGAAAGGGGGTGGTTTGGGCGTTCAACGCCCGTTTTAAGCAGTCCTCTCCAATAAAATGTATAGACCATTATATATTGCTGGAAAGCCTTGGAAGTTATCTTTTCAACGCCTTTGAGAGCACGTCAATTGGACCTTTGTAGCTCAAGGTATGCTCATTGGAGCATCTATTGTCCTTTCTTTTCCTCTGAATCAAACTTTGCCAAAACTTGCCAATTCCACCCAAAAATCACCTAAAATTATAGTAAAAATACAAAAACTCAAAGTAGCATCCAAAAGGTGAATTTTGCACTAAAACCTACTAAAACATAATAAAACTTAATAAAACATAACTAAAAATGCTAAGAAAATAGTGCCAAAAAGGGTATAAAATATCCACTCATCAAAAATGATGCTCATTATTCTAGTCTTAATGCCACAGAGACCTTAATTACCCATGACTAACGAGATTTTATGTCACTTATCCTAATTAGCCAAGATAACTTGTTGGAATCTTTGATGTATTCTCAAGTTGCAGCTCAATACTATCCGGCTAAAGCTTCCCAAGAGCTCATGTAGAATAAGGGGTCATACTCTCGTTCCACCCCACTAAGAAGAGCTCATACTTTACAGAAAACAGAAAATAATGTGCGATAGGTTTCGAAGATCCTAAAAATGGATGATCTTCTCCTATATATACTAATATAACAATTAAAAATTACAAGAATGAGATAAACTGAACTAAAGGGTGCGAAAATCCACTTCTGGGCCCACTTAGTGAGTGTTTAAGCTGAGTTTGTAAACCCCGCTAAATTAGTAAATAATTAGCCAATAAATTAAATTTTACTAAGGAAGATTAGAAATGAAAATCTTATATTAAAATAGAATATAGCTCTTTAAAACAAAAATTTTGATACTAATTTCAAAGAATTTGGCCCAAGATTGGACTGAACGGACCGAACCGATCGGATCGGGCCCAATCTGGGCCCGTGGGCCCAACTAGACCCATCACTTAAAGAAGACACAGCTTCCTTTCCCCTTCTCTTTTCATCCACGCTACCATTGTTGGAAGGGAAAGAGGAGAGCTTCCAAAACCCTAACCTCCACAACAAACCACCATAACTTCTTCATCCGAGCTCCAATCGCCGTACCGTTTGCGGCTATCTGTCCAACGCGTCGAGCTCTATGATTCTATCAGATCAATTTCATAGGTAAGTCACACAACTCATCCCAGCCTCTCAGTCTCTTGAAATTTCAAAATTTTGGGGTTTTGATTATTGAAATTTGGTGTCTTGATGTTTAGTCTCAAACTAGCTTGAGGAGCTTATGGGTTCTTATTTAATCAAGACATATATAAGGTGAAAACTCTCAAAATTCTGCAAATTCTAGCTTATGTGGGTCTGGGTATTGAATTTGGGTGTGAACTATATGAATTAGGCTTGTATGAGTGTATATTGAAGTTGATTGAGCACATTGGAGGCTTGGTGGAGTTTGGGAAGTCTTGCCTTGAAGATTTTGAACCTTGAAGGTTGCCTTGGGTGCCTTGGTGGTGTCTTGGGGTATACGCAAAAATCGGTAAGATATGGTTTAAGTTTCACGTATATAATATATAATGTCATGTGAAAATTTAGGCTAGAGAACCATAGGATAAGCTGGAATGATTATGTGTATTGGATGTTTAGTAACAATGATATGGTTTGAGTATGTATGGTATTCACTTGGTTTTGTTGGTATTGGAATGATGAATGATGATGTGATGATGTTTGAAGAACTTGTGACCATGTCAATATGTATATATATAAGTTGGTATGTTGATGTTTGTTGATAAACTTGTGAAGTTTAGGTTAAAGTGAGATGTTATTGAATTGAAAAATGGTAGTATTGTAGAGAGTATTGTGATATTGTCAAAGTTGTGTTATATTGATAATGATAGGTATGATAAGTTGGGTTGGAAAGAGCTTTGAAGAGAAAACGAGGTTTTGAGATTTTTGTGAAAAATTGGTTTTTGACCGAACTTCGGCGAGCCATAACTTGGGTTCCAGACCCCCAACTGGTTTCAAACTTGTTCTGTATGAAAATTGGGTCCGTGAAGTTTATGCCGTTTAAAGAACGGATGAAAAATGTTTTAAGACAAAAAAGTTATGCGCATAAGAAGTTTGGGGTTTAAATTGGCAAATCTGCAAATTTCAGACTTGGTAAAATTTTTAGAAAAACATACGCCGACGTGTACGCGTGGTCCATGCGTACGCGTGACATGAGACTTTCGCGTATGCATAACCCTCATTTGCATAAGGTAGCTACTGCCTCTTGCGCATGCATGCGCGAACGAGCCTATGCATACGAGTCTTGGCCTAAACGCACAGCCACGCGTACGCGTGGCCCACGCGTACGCGTGGTCCCTGTTTTCTACAAAACTGGATTTTGTGTTTTTAAATCAAATTTCAGACTTCTAAACCTCTATTCTCATCTTTTTAGTTATAAAATCTAATACTAATCCTAGTAGTTAGTTGAAGTTAGAAAATTGAGGTAACTTAGGGATGAAGAAAATGGGTAAACATGATGAATGATAAGAGAATGATGTGAAGGTTAAAAGAAGTTTTGATGCCATGGCTATGATGAATGATTGTATAATGAATATGAATGGTTATGAATATTATGGGTTTATGAATTTAATGATATTTGAGATACGAGTTTCCCTGGGTAACAGAACCGTGGCTTGCCACCACGTGTTCCAGGTTGAAACTCGATACTCTGTTGACCTTACGTCGTCAGGGCGACCGGGCACGTATAAATTTTCGGGAATGGATATCCCCCATTGAGTAAGTTATATATGAATGAATGAATGCATGAATTATGAATGAAATGAGAAAAACTATGCATAGACTCACGGGGATGCGCGACGAGGGACAATCTAAGGGTTTCAAACTTGTTGGATTGACTGAATAACCGATAGATGAGCCTCATCAGCCATAGGACAGGCATACATCATGTGCATTCTGTTTATTTTGGACTGCTATGCATTACTTGGGATTACCTAACTGAATATATATTATGCTAATTATTATATTTGCTACCTGCACTACCTGTTTTTTACTTGTGCTTGAAATTGTTTGGTTGTCTGTCTCTGCTAAATCATTGGTGATGGAGGAGCGGAGGAAAGGTGGACTGGTTTGGTGATAAAGTTAGGTTTAAGTAAATAAGTTTAGAATTCCATAGAATACCTACCCTTTTTATGGCTTCTGTTTAGAATTTATGTTTTATAACTGAGTGTGGGCGTTCTAGGATTGCCTCTGGCATTCCCAGGACCTTATATATTATGTGCGTGACACCTTTACCATGCTGAGAACCTCCGGTTCTCACCCCATATTGTGTTGTTGTTTTCAGATGCAGGTCGAGAGGCACCTCGCTAGGCGTCTCTATTCCTGAAGTGGAGCGGTTTCTGGGTTCTTTTGCTATGTAGCTTATGTATATATGTACTTAGCTTTCTCTCCAAGAAACTTGTTTATTTTGTCCCTCTTAGAGGTTAAAGGAGAGTATAAGGTTTTATCTTTCCTTTTGGGTATTTTGGGGATATGTATATATGTATGTAAATATTTTCCGGCCAACCTTGGCTTCGCAGGCTGAGTTAGGAGCTAGTCATTCTGTATCCTTGACTCTTTATGCTCTCTTTTGTTTAGTTACACCTATGATCTTTAGGTTTCTTAGCATGCAAGTAATCTCGTTTTCTGAGCGTTGCACTTTTTATTTTGCGATTTTGTTTTACTCGTTTTTCAAGGCTCCTCGTATATTACTCTTTTTCAGAAACTATTATGTATATATCTTGTTTTAGAGGTCGTAACACCATACCACCTCTGTTTTACGGCTTAAGCGTAAAGCTTTGTGTAGTAGAGTGTTACATTATGGTATCAGAGCAGTTCGTTCCTGTAGAGCCTGAGGGACGGACTGACTATGCTTCTGTGTATTCTCTGTGTATGTGTTTATGTGCTATTAGGATATCTAACTGATATATGTGGCATAAACGTTCATGAGCATGCATTTGGGACTTAAAGCACTAGACTTGCGATATTGAGACTGTGCAACCTGATATCACTTGTTTGGTGTGTATAGGGACCAGATATCGACTCACGGACGTGGTCGTGGGTGAGGTAGAGGCAGAATAGGAAATGCTATTCCTGAAGCGACAGGAAATAATCCTAACTGTAAGACCCGAGAAAATTATAAAAGGATTAATTGGATAAATAATCATCAAGTTAAAATAGTTAAAATGCGTCTAGACGGAGTCAAAAAACAAGACTAAAGAATTTGAAGATTTAACTACGATAATTTGATTTAGTGAATTTTTCTGAATGAGAAAAAGTAGTCTTCTGCTAAAATACGCGTAGAAACGTGTACTGGTAATTCGACCGGTAGTACCAGCTTAAGTTTGTCTGGCACTGCGTGAATAAATTAATTATAAGTGAATAAGATTATGAATTTAGAATTTATAATTTGAGAAGATAGAAATATTTAAAATACGAATTTAAACACTAATCTTAAAAGTTTTGGTCCAAAGGGCGAACGGGCTTAATCGAGTGAACCAAGCCCAAGTGGCCCAAGCCCACACTATATAAAGATCTATTTCAGAACAGAAATACTTCATGCATCCCTCCTTTCAAAGAGAACACAGTGAGAGAGGAGAAGAGAGTAAGCAAAACCTAGAGCACTATTCACCTTCATCTTGTTTCACTTGTAACTTTTGATTCGGAGCTCTGATTGATGAGCCGTTTACGGCCACGCGTAGCTATCCTCATCCTCTTCGATTCTATCTAAGCCTTGTGGTAAGGAACTCTCAGTTTTTTGCTCAGTTTTCTGTTTCTTACAAATTTTCGTTTTTGGTTATTAGGTTGTTGAATTATTGTGATTTTGGTTGTTTAGGGATACTCTAGCATTGATTCCTTGTGAGTTTCACCCCAATTTCGTGTGGGTTGAGGTAAAAGAAGCTTTTCCTTATTTGATTTTTCAATTTCATGAAACCTAGGTTGAGAAATTGTGATTTTTGTGGTATATAGCGCAATTGTTGATATTGGTTGGTGTGGAGTAGGATTGTTGATCAAGCGGTGTGAATTGTTTTGATGTGGAGCTCTTGTTTGGTGATTACAAGGCTTCGAAGGTTGGAACTACCGACATTCAAGGTACGGGTTTGAGTTTCGAGTGGGCATTATGTAAAGTTATGTGAATGCCTAGGTTAGTTGACCCTAGGATAGGTGTGGATTGAAATTGGTTGTTGTTGTGGATAGTGAATGGCTATATGTATGTGTGCATTGATTGAGAATTATTGTGACCTTGTATAGTAAATGGTATTTATTGATTTTATTGTTAATTGATTTGGATATTTGGCCGGAGGCCATGATAGGGTGAGAAAATCCCCTATGATGTAAGTGAAGGTAATCAGTGTGAATTATTGAGTGAGATGATTGATGACAATTTAGTTGTGATTGATAATTGAGAATTTTATTGTGTTGAGTTTGGGTATGAATTATGATGAGAATATAGAATGTTGAATGAGATGTAGTGAGTATGATCTATGTTAACGATGATGAGGATTTATGAATGATTATGGGTGAGTCGTATGTTGGTGTTGGTATGGATTGAGGACAAGGTGATTAGTTGCATGAAGATTAGATATACGAAGTAATGGTGATTGTTTAAAATTTGAATGGTAATATTGATGTTGATGTAAATTTATGGAACTTGAAGAGCATTGATGTGGTTTGTGTTGAGTTTAGAGTTGTTGGATGAGTTTGAATTACCTGATTAGGTGTGAAAATGGTTAGAGAGAGTAATGAATTAATGGATATATAGTGAGTATATTTGGAAAAGGTTTTGATATTATTTTTACTTAAATTTGGATTGAGAAATGGTAAACAATTGAGTTATGTAGAATTTTGGTAAAAAGTGGTTTTTAACCAAATTTGGTGGGCCATAACTTGGCCCTCGAAGTTTAGAATCGAGTGAACTTTAGCTTAAACTAAAGATAACTAAGAGAGCTTTAAAACGATATAAAGATTATTGAACCTGGAATTTTGTAGAGAAAGTTATGAATGTTGGAAGTTATGGTTAAAATTCTAATTTTTATGATGTAAAAAATTTGAAAATCTGTCATGTGTGCCACACACACCTCTGTGCGTATGCACAGAATAGAGCGGGTATTTCAAGTTGTGCATACGCACAACATCATGCGTACGCACCGGCCGGAAAAGCCTTCTGGTGCGTGCGGACTCACACAACCTGTGCGTGTGCACAAATCCCTTTTTTCAACAAAAACTCTATTTTTACTTATTTTATCTTCCCGGCAAGCTTGTAAACTCCCGTGACACTTATTTAAAACCTTTTTGCTAATATTTAGATTTTGAATCAAGGGAGAACTCAATAAGTGAATTAAAAAGGGGTATTTTTGTTATGAGTTTAGAGCCGGTGACCTAGGCTTTGGAAACTCTGTGGATGGGTTAACGTATATAAATATGGTGGAGTGTTATGTTGGCGATGAATGATAAATGAATATAAATTGAGAAATGAATGAGATTGAGAAATGTCTTATTGAAAGGGTTTATGTGCTTAAAAGAACTTGAGGATGAGAGTGACTATGATGAGGTTAAAAGTGAGCCGGGTACTATATCCCAAGGATTTGGTTTATTGAAAGAGTTTTGTCCCGGCAAGGACGATAGTTTGATCCCGCTTATTGTGGTTATTGTGCATATGCAGGGTTGGTGGTTTTATCCCGCCTGCAGTGAGAACGGAGGTTCTATTCCGCTCACGTATGGGTGAATTGTTTAGCAAGGACGGTGGGGTGATCCCGCTTGCATATTGTTTTATGTTGGGCAAGGATGGTGGTTTAATCCCGCTTGCAGATTGATTTGTGAATGCAACCCGAGCAAGGATGGTGGTGTAATCCCGCTTGTTCGAGGTGCCCAGTAAGGATGGTTGTTTAATCCCACTTATTGTGGAGGCAAGGACGGTAGTTTAATCCCTCTTGTGTGTTCTGAGCAAAGATGGTGGTTTAATCCCGCTTGTTTATGGAACCTACGGATAAGGATGGTGGTTTAATCCCGTTTATCCGAGTTGGGTCTGGCAACATAACCGACGCGTGAGCTCATGGCCAGTAGGACAGGCATACATCATTTGCATCTATGTGACATTGATTGGGTGTGTTTATTGTATATGTGGTTTGCCTTTGTGATCATTATTGTTTAACTGCTCTCTGTTATAATTGCTGTAATTGAATCTGGTTGTGTTTGAACTTCATTACTTGTGTTTGCTGGTACTGTTCTATTATGAGACCTTGTATATATGGAGGCTGAGATGATATGGGGAGAACTTGGGTTTGAAAGAAACATGATAAGTGAAAGGTGAGAGAACTAATAAGAGATAGTTTGAGAAGGACTTGAGGTTTATTAGAGAGAGAAATGTCGAATGAAAACCAAATGAGCATGAGTGCAGTTAGTTGGTCTAGCATACCTTACTGTTTTTATGGCTTAGTATATTTCTAGGGTTGGATTTCTGTTTGTTGAAGTGTTAGGATTGCCTAGAGGATTCGTGTAGTCTTTACATCGTCTCTGCTTTCGGGAATTTTCATCTTACAGGTATTGGACATGATGCACCTTATTGAGCGTTTAGATTCTGCTTTCAAAAGTGAAGATTATCTTTTGGGGATTTTGATTTTATGAAAATATTTTATATATAATCTCCACTGTTGTATTTTATAACTTGTATACCCCTCCTAGAGATTGATCATGGAGAAATAGGATTTATGTTTATATTTTACTCTTGATTTGTATTATATTAACTAGTCAGCCTTATCTTCGCAGGTCAAGACCAGTGTTGTTATGTATAATTTTTGAATCATATATATATGCTTCTGTTATTCTGCCTACGTATATTACCATTTTCTAAGTGTGACGCGATTCTGCTTATGTCCTTTTTTGATGGGCTCCTAGTATATCATGTTCTTTTTTATATAAGTATGTATTTTGTTTTTAGAAGTCATGATACCTCACCAGTTGATTTACGACCTAGGCATAAAGCTTTGTGTGGTAGGGTGTTACATTATGGTATCAGAGCAGTTCATTCCTATAGAGCCTGAGGGACGGACTGACTATGCTTCTGGGCTGATGAGCGGATAATTTATACGCTTTTTGGCATTGTTTTTAGTATGTTTTTAGTAGGATCTAGTTACTTTTAGGGATGTTTTCATTAGTTTTTATGTTAAATTCACATTTCTGGACTTTACTATGAGTTTGTGTGTTTTTCTGTGATTTCAGGTATTTTCTGGCTGAAATTGAGGGACTTGAGCAGAAATCAGATTCAGAGGCTGAAAAAGGACTGCTGATGCTGTTGGATTCTGACCTCCCTTCACTCAAAGTGGATTTTCTGGAGCTACAGAACTCGAAATGGCGCGCTTCCAATTGCGTTGGAAAGTAGACATCCAGGGCTTTCCAGCAATATATAATAGTCCATACTTTGACCAAGAATAGACGACGTAAACTGGCGTTCAACGCCAGCCTTCTGCCCAAATCTGGCGTCCAGCGCCAGAAAAGGATCCAAAACCAGAGTTGAACGCCCAAACTGGCGTTCAACTCCACAAATGGCCTCTGCACGTGCTATACTTAAGCTCAGCCCAAACACACACCAAGTAGGCCCCGGAAGTGGATTTATGCATCAATTACTTACTCATGTAAACCCTAGTGACTAGTTTATTATAAATAGGACCTCTTACTATTGTATTAGATATCTTTTGATCACCTTAGGATCTTAGGATCATCTGGGAATGCATAGTTCTTAGACAATAGGGGGCTGGCCATCTCGGCCATGCCTGGACCTTTCACTTATGTATTTTCAACGGTAGAGTTTCTACACTCCATAGATTAAGGTGTGGAGCTCTGCTGTTCCTCAAAGATTAATGCAAAGTACTACTGTTTTCTATTCAATTCTTCTTATTTCGCTTCTAAGATATCCATTCGCACCCAAGAACGTGATGAAGGTGATGATTATGTGTGACGCTCATCACCATTCTCCCCTATGAACGCGTGCCTGACAAACACTTCTGTTCTACATGAATTAAGCTAGAATGAGTATCTCTTAGATCTCCTAACCAGAATCTTCGTGGCGTAAGCTAGAATGATGGCGGCATTCAAGAGAATCCGGAAGGTCTAAACCTTGTCTGTGGTATTCTGAGTAGGATTCAATGATTGAATGACTGTGACGAGCTTCAAACTCGCGAGTGCTGGGCGTTAGTGACAGACGCAAAAGGAGGGTGAATCCTATTCCAGCATGATCGGGAACCGATAGATGAATAGCCGTGCCGTGACAGGGTGCGTGAGCATATGATTCACTGAGAGGAGGGGATGTAGCCACTGACAACGGTGATGCCCTTGCATAAAGCCAGCCATGGAAAGGAGTAAGACTGATTGGATGAAGATAGCAGGAAAGCAGAGGTTCAGAGGAACGAAAAGCATCTCCATTCGCTTATCTGAAATTCCTACCAATGATTTACATAAGTATCTCTATCCCTATTTTATTATTTATTATTCGAAAACTCCATGATTAGTTTATATCCGCCTGACTGAGATTTGCAAGGTGACCATAGCTTGCTTCATACCAACAATCTCCGTGGGATTCGACCCTTACTCACGTAAGGTATTACTTGGACGACCCAGTGCACTTGCTGGTTAGTTGTATCGAAGTTGTGACAATTATGAATTAAGATCAAAGCACCAAGCTTTGGAGCCATTACCAGGGATTGTTTGAGCCTGGACATCACAATTTTGTGCACCAAGTTTTTGGCGCCGTTGCCGGGGATTGTTTTGAGTTTTCGGCAAGCTTTTGGTCCGGTAACATCAGTGCCAGATTCCCTTTTGATCCGGCAACAGCACCAAGTTTTTGGCGCCGTTGCCGGGGATTGTTCGTGTTTGGACAACTGACGGTTCATCTTGTTGCTCAGATTAGGTAATTTTCTTTTTATTTTATTTTCAAAAATTTTTCAAAAATATTTCTAAAATTTTCTCATCTGTTTTCGAAAAAAAAATTAAAAAAAAAAATGTTTTCAAAAATTTTATTCAAGATTTTTAAGAATGAATTCTAGTGTTTCATGAAGCATGTGAAGCCTGGCTGGCTGTAAAGCCATGTCTAAATTCTTTTGGACTGAGGCTTCCAAACCATCAGAGCTAAGTTACATACTTGATAAATGATGAACAGCAATTTGTTATCAAGATCAATATACTCTGGTGTTAAATGCTGAAGCTTGGCTGGCCATTGGCCATGTCTAGTGTTTTGGACTAGAGCTTTCTTTGAAAGCTTGGCTGGCTAGTGAGCCATGTCTGATTCCTGGACTGAAGCTTTAGACTAACAATGCAAGATTCCTGGAATTCATATTAAAAATTTTAGAATCCTTATTTTTCTTTTTCATATAATTTTCGAAAAAAATCCAAAAAAATTAGAAAATCATAAAAATCAAAAATATTTTTCTGTTTCTTGTTTGAGTCTTGAGTCACATTATAAGTTTGGTGTCACTTGCATATGCATTCTGCATTTTTCGAAAATATCATGCATTCATAGTGTTCTTCATGATCTTCAAGTTGTTCTTGGTAAGTCTTCTTGTTTGATCTTGATGATTTTTTGTTTTGTGTCTTTTCATGTTTATCATATGCATTTTTGAATTTTTAGTGCCTAAGCATTAAAGAATTCTAAGTTTGGTGTCTTGCATGTTTTCTTTGCATTAAAAGGTTTTCAAAATTGTGTCTATGATGTTCATCTTGGCATTCAAAGTGTTCTTGGTGTTCATCTTGACATTCATAGCATTCTTGCATGCATCACATGTTTTGATCTAAAAATTTCATGCATTGCATAATTTTCATGTTTTTCATAAAAGTTTCAAAAATAAAAAAAAATATCCTTCCCTTTTTCTCTCATCAAATTCGAAAATTTGAGTTGACTTTTTCAAAAATTTTTAAAAATCAAGTTGTTTCTTATGAGTCAAATCAAATTTTCAAATTGAAAATCTTATCTTCTTCAAAATCTTTTTCAAAAATCAAATCTTTTTCAAAATTCTTAGTTATTTTCGAAAATTCCAAAAATATTTTTCAAAAATCTTTTTCTTATTTTTTATACCAAATTTTCGAAAATAACATAATCAATTAATGTTTTGATTCAAAAATTTGAAGTTTGTTACTTGCTTGTTAAGAAAGATTCAAACTTTAAGTTCTAGAATCATATCTTGTGATTTCTTATGAATCAAGTCATTAATTGTGATTTTAAAAATCAAATCTTTTTCAAAAACTAATTTCTATCATATCTTTTCAAAAAAAAAAAAATTATCTTCTTATCTTATCTTTTTCAAAATTTGATTTCAAAATATCTTCTCTAACTTCCCAACTTCTAATCTTTTCAAATTTGTTTCAACTAACTAACTAACTTTTTGTTTGTTTCTTAACTTTTTCAAAACTACCTAACTAACTCTCTCTCTCTCTCTCATTTTCGAAAATATCTTCCCTCTTTTTCAAAAATTTCTTTTTAATTAACTAATTATTTTTATTTTTCATTTTTGATTTCAAAAATTTTCGAAAAATTTCTAACATTTTTCAAAAACCATTTTCGAAAATCACTAACTCTTTTTCAAAATAATTTTCGAAAATTATCCCTCCCCCATCTCATTCTATTTATTCATTCATATCCTAACATCTCATCTCACCTCTCTTCCAATCCTCACAGTTGTGTTTCTTCCATTATATTACATTCTTTGTCTCCCCCTCTTCTTCCACTCACACAGGAATCCCTATACTGTGGTATAAAGGATCTCCATTATTATTATTATTTTTCTGTGCCTTCTTCTTTGTCATATGAGCAGGAGCAAGGACAAGAACATTATTGTGGAAGCAGATCCAGAACCTGAAAGGACTCTGAAGAGAAAATTAAGAGAAGCTAAAATACAACAATCCAGAGATAACCTTTCAGAAATTTTTGAACAGGCAGAGGAGATGGCAGCCGAAAATAATAATAATGTAAGGAAGATGCTTGGTGACTTTACTGCACCTAATTCCAATTTACATGGAAGAAGCATCTCCATTCCTGCCATTGGAGCAAACAACTTTGAGCTGAAACCTCAATTAGTTTCTCTGATGCAGCAGAACTGCAAGTTTCATGGACTTCCATCTGAAGATCCTTTTCAGTTCTTAACTGAATTCTTGCAAATATGTGATACTGTTAAGACTAATGGAGTAGATCCTGAAGTCTACAGGCTCATGCTTTTCCCTTTTGCTGTAAGAGACAGAGCTAGATTATGGTTGGATTCTCAACCCAAAGACAGCCTGAACTCTTGGGATAAGCTGGTCACGGCTTTCTTAGCCAAGTACTTTCCTCCTCAAAAGCTGAGCAAGCTTAGAGCTGATGTTCAAACCTTCAGACAGAAAGAAGGTGAATCCCTCTATGAAGCTTGGGAAAGATACAAACAGTTGACCAAAAAGTGTCCTTCTGACATGCTTTCAGAATGGACCATCCTGGATATATTCTATGATGGTTTATCTGAGCTATCAAAAATGTCACTGGACACTTCTGCAGGTGGATCCATTCACCTAAAGAAAACGCCTGCAGAAGCTCAAGAACTCATTGACATGGTTGCTAATAACCAGTTCATGTACACTTCTGAAAGGAATCCTGTGAGTAATGGGACGCCTATGAAGAAGGAGTTCTTGAAGTTGATACTCTGAATGCCATATTGGCTCAGAATAAAATATTGACTCAACAAGTCAATATGATCTCTCAGAGTCTGCATGGAATGCAAGCTGCATCCAACAGTACTCAAGAGGCATCTTCTGAAGAAGAAGCCTATGATCCTGAGAACCCTGCAATAGCAGAGGTGAACTACTTAGGTGAACCTTATGGAAACACCTATAACTCAACATGGAGAAATCATCCAAATTTCTCATGGAAGGATCAAAAGCCCCAACAAGGCTTTAATAATGGTGGAAGAAACAGGTTTAGCAATAGCAAACCTTTTCCATCATCAACTCAGCAACAGACAGAGAACTCTGAACAAAATGCTTCTAATTTAGCAAATCGAGTCTCTGATCTATCTAAGGCCACTGTAAGTTTCATGAATGAAACAAGGTCTTCCATTAGAAATCTGGAAGCACAAGTGGGCCAGCTGAGTAAAAGGATCACTGAAATCCCTCCTAGTACTCTCCCAAGCAATACAGAAGCGAACCCAAAAGGAGAGTGCAAGGCCATTGACATAAGCGCCATGGCCGAACCTGTGAGGAGAGGAGAGGACGTGAATCCCAAGGAGGAAGACCTCATGGGACGTCCAGTGGTCAATAAGGAGCTTCCCTCTGAGGAACCAAAGGAATCTGAGACTCATCTAGAGACCATAGAGATTCCATTGAACCTCCTTATGCCCTTCATGAGCTCTGATGAGTATTCCTCTTCTGAAGAGAATGAGGATGTCACTGAAGAGCAAACTGCCAAGTTTCTTGGTGCAATCGTGAAGCTGAACGCCAAATTGTTTGGCATTGATGCTTGGGAAGTTGAACCTCCCTTGTTCATCAATGAACTAAGTGATCTAGATCAACTGACATTGCCTCAGAAGAGACAGGATCCTGGAAAGTTCATAATACCCTGTACCATAGGCACCATGATCTTTAAGGCTCTGTGTGACCTTGGTTCAGGAATAAACCTCATGCCCCTCTCTGTAATAGAGAAACTGGGAATCTATGGGGTGCAAGCTGCTAAAATCTCACTAGAGATGGCAGACAGCTCAAGAAGACAGGCTTATGGACAAGTAGAGGACGTGTTAGTAAAGGTTGAAGGCCTTTACATCCCTGCTGATTTCATAGTCCTGGATACTGGAAAGGAAGAGGATGAATCCATCATCCTAGGAAGACCTTTCCTGGCCACAGCAAGAGCTGTGATTGATGTTGACAGAGGTGAAATAGTCCTTCAATGGAATGAGAACTCCCTTGTATTCAAAACTCAAGGATCTCCCTCTGCAACCATGGAGAGGAAGCTTGAAAAGCTTCTCTCAAAGCAGAGTCAACCAGACCCCCCACAGTCAAACTCTAAGTTTGGTGTTGGGAGGCCACAACCAAACTCTAAGTTTGGTGTTAAACTCCCATATCCAAACTCTAAGTTTGGTGTTGAAGAGTCTCAACAAAGCTCTGCACATCTGTGAGGCTCCATGAGAGCCCACTGTCAAGCTATTGACATTAAAGAAGCGCTCGTTGGGAGGCAACCCAATGTTTATCTAATTCTTATTTTTATTGTTTTTCATGTTTTCTTAGGTTCATGATCATGTGGAGTCACAAAATAAACAAAAAAATCAAAAACGGAATCAAAAACAGCAGAAGAAAAATCACACCCTGGAGGAGCATCTGTCTGGCGTTCAAACGCCAGAACAGAGCATAGTTCTGGCGCTGAACGCCCAGAATGGGAGCATCCTGGTGCTGAACGCCCAGAACAAGCATGGTTCTGGCGTTCAACGCCAGAAATGGCAGCAAAGGGGCGTTGAACGCCCAAAATGGGCACCAACCTGGCGCTGAACGCCCAGAGTTGTGTGCAAGGGCATTTTACATGCCTAAATTGGGGCAGGGATGTAAATGCCTTGACACCTCAGGATCTGTGGACCCCACAGGATCCCCACCTACCTCATCATCTCTCTTTCCATTCATGATCATCTTTGTTTTCCATTTACCACTCACATCCATACACCCACTACCTTCAAAAATTCAACATCTCTCTCTCCCACCCAATCCCACCCATATGGCCGAATACACACTCCCATCCATCTCCTCCATATCTTCTTCTTATTCTTCTATTCTTTCTTCTTTTGCTTGAGGGCGAGCAACATTCTAAGTTTGGTGTGGTAAAAGCATAGCTTTTTTTGTTTTTTTCCATAACCATTGATGGCACCTAAGGCCAGAGAAACCTCTAGAAAGAGGAAAGAGAAGACAAAAGCTTCCATCAAGGGTCTATAGCTCAGTGGTAGAACATTTGACTGCAAATCAAGAGATCCCTGAGATACCTCAGGGGATACATCTTCTTCCACACAATTATTGGAAGCAACTAAGGGTGGAACATCAAGAGCACTCCATCATCCTTCATGAAATCAGAGAAGATCTGAAAGCAATGAAGGAGGAGCAACAAAGACAAGGAAGAGACATAGAAGAGCTCAAGGACATCATTGGTTCCTCAAGAAGGAAACGCCACCATCACTAAGGTGGATTCATTCCTTGTTCTTATTTCTTCTGTTTTTTTCGTTTTCTATGTTATGTGCTTATCTGTGTTTGTGTCTTCATTACATGATCATTAGTAGTTAGTAACTATGTCTTAAAGTTATAAATATCCTATGAATCCATCACCTCTCTTAAATGAAAAATGTTTTAATTCAAAAGGACAAGAAGTACATGAGTTTCGAATTTATCCTTGAACTTAGCTTAATTATATTGATGTGGTGACAATGCTTCTTGTTTTCTGAATGTATGCTTGAACAGTGCATATGTCTTTTGAAGTTGTTGTTTAAGAATGTTAAATATGTTGGCTCTTGAAAGAATGATGACTAGGAGACATGTTATTTGATAATCTGAAAAATCATAAAAATGATTCTTGAAGCAAGAAAAAGCAGCAAAGAACAAAGCTTGCAGAAAAAAAAAGGGCGAAAGAAAAATAGAAAAAAATAGAAAGAAAAAGAAAAAGCAAGCAGAAAAAGCCAATAACCCTTAAAACCAAAAGGCAAGGGCAAATAAAAAGGATCCCAAGGCTTTGAGCATCAGTGGATAGGAGGGCCTAAAGGAATAAAATCCTGGTCTAAGCGGCTAAACCAAGCTGTCCCTAACCATGTGCTTGTGGCGTGTAGGTGTCAAGTGAAAACTTGAGACTGAGCGGTTAAAGTCAAGGTCCAAAGAAAAACAAAGAGTGTGCTTAAGAACCCTGGACACCTCTAATTGGGGACTTTAGCAAAGCTGAGTCACAATCTGAAAAGGTTCACCCAATTATGTGTCTGTGGCATTTATGTATCCGGTGGTAATACTGGAAAACAAAGTGCTTAGGGCCACGGCCAAGACTCATAAAGAAGCTGTGTTCAAGAATCATCATACTAAACTAGGAGAGTCAATAACACTATTCGAAATCTGAAGTTCCTATAGATGCCAATCATTCTAAACCTCAATGGATAAAGTGAGATGCCAAAACTATTCAAGAGGCAAAAAGCTATAAGTCCCGCTCATATGATTGAAGCTCTGTTTCATTGATAGTTTGGAATTTATAGTATATTCTCTTCTTTTTATCCTATTTGATTTTCAGTTGCTTGGGGACAAGCAACAATTTAAGTTTGGTGTTGTGATGAGCGGATAATTTATACGCTTTTTGGCATTGTTTTTAGTATGTTTTTAGTAGGATCTAGTTACTTTTAGGGATGTTTTCATTAGTTTTTATGTTAAATTCACATTTCTGGACTTTACTATGAGTTTGTGTGTTTTTCTATGATTTCAGGTATTTTCTGGCTGAAATTGAGGGACTTGAGCAGAAATCAGATTCAGAGGCTGAAAAAGGACTGCTGATGCTGTTGGATTCTGACCTCCCTGCACTCAAAGTGGATTTTCTGGAGCTACAGAACTCGAAATGGCGCGCTTCCAATTGCGTTGGAAAGTAGACATCCAGGTCTTTCCAGCAATATATAATAGTCCATACTTTGGCCAAGAATAGACGACGTAAACTGGCGTTCAACACCAGCCTTCTGCCCAAATCTGGCGTCCAGCGCCAGAAAAGGATCCAAAACCAGAGTTGAACGCCCAAACTGGCACAGAAACTGGCGTTCAACTCCACAAATGGCCTCTGCAAGTGCTACACTTAAGCTCAGCCCAAACACACACCAAGTGGGCCCCGGAAGTGGATTTATGCATCAATTACTTACTCATGTAAACCCTAGTGACTAGTTTATTATAAATAGGACCTCTTACTATTGTATTAGACATCTTTTGATCACCTTAGGATCTTAGGATCATCTGGGAATGCATAGTTCTTAGACAATAGGGGGCTGGCCATCTCGGCCATGCCTGGACCTTTCACTTATGTATTTTCAACGGTAGAGTTTCTACACTCCATAGATTAAGGTGTGGAGCTCTGCTGTTCCTCAAAGATTAATGCAAAGTACTACTGTTTTCTATTCAATTCTTCTTATTTCGCTTCTAAGATATCCATTCGCACCCAAGAACGTGATGAAGGTGATGATTATGTGTGACGCTCATCACCATTCTCCCCTATGAACGCGTGCCTGACAAACACTTCTGTTCTACATGAATTAAGCTAGAATGAGTATCTCTTAGATCTCCTAACCAGAATCTTCGTGGCGTAAGCTAGAATGATGGCGGCATTCAAGAGAATCCGGAAGGTCTAAACCTTGTCTGTGGTATTCTGAGTAGGATTCAATGATTGAATGACTGTGACGAGCTTCAAACTCCCGAGTGCTGGGCGTTAGTGACAGACGCAAAAGGAGGGTGAATCCTATTCCAACATGATCGGGAACTGACAGATGAATAGCCGTGCCGTGACAGGGTGCGTGAGCATATGATTCACTGAGAGGAGGGGATGTAGCCACTGACAACGGTGATGCCCTTGCATAAAGCCAGCCATGGAAAGGAGTAAGACTGATTGGATGAAGATAGCAAGAAAGCAGAGGTTCAGAGGAACGAAAAGCATCTCCATTCGCTTATTTGAAATTCCTACCAATGATTTACATAAGTATCTCTATCCCTATTTTATTATTTATTATTCGAAAACTCCATGATTAGTTTATATCCGCCTGACTGAGATTTGCAAGGTGACCATAGCTTGCTTCATACCAACAATCTTCGTGGGATTCGACCCTTACTCACGTAAGGTATTACTTGGACGACCCAGTGCACTTGCTGGTTAGTTGTATCGAAGTTGTGACAATTATGAATTAAGATCAAAGCACCAAGCTTTGGAGCCATTACCAGGGATTGTTTGAGCCTGGACATCACAATTTCGTGCACCAAGGGCATACTCTGAGTGTCTATACATGCTAAATTAGGGTATCTAACCGATATATGTGGCATGGATGTCCATGGGCATGCATTTGGGACTTTGAAGCACTAGACTTGCGATATTGAGACTGATCACCTTGATATCACTTGTTTTGTGTGAACAGGAACCAAATGTCGACTTGCGGACACGGTTGCGGTCTTGGGAGAGGTAGGAATTGAAGTGAGGAACCCGAGACAAACGTGAACAACCCCACAAACTTTATAGCTGCACTAGAGAACATGGCTGTGGCTATACATGCTACGGCTGTGGCCTTAGGGAATCAAGATAACAATGGGAGTGGCGGAAATGGGGACAACGGACTGATGACGCTTGCTACTTTTGTGAAGGTGCATCCTCCGACCTTCAGAGGAGCCACGAACCTTACTAAGGCTGACAATTGGTTTCAGGCAATGGAGAGAGCTTTGCAAGCACAGTAGGTGCCTGAAGAACAGTGGGTGAAATTCAGGACTTACCAGTTACAAGGAGAAGCTTAGTTCTGGTGGCAAGGAGCTCGTCGTTTATTACAACAAGGTGATGTTACAGTTAGTTGGGATGCCTTTCGAGTGGAGTTCTATAAGAAGTATTTTCCGAACTCAGTTAGGGTGCCGAAGGAGTTGGAGCTTCTACAGCTGAAGCAAGGTTCCATGACGGTGGCGGAATACACTGGTATGTTTGAGGAGTTATGTCAGTTCTCGATGGTTTGTCAAGGTGCTCCCGAGAGTTATGGGGAGTAGAAGTGTATTAAGTACGAGGGTGAACTTCGGAGTGAAATTCTGACTGTTGTGGGGCCTATGGAGGTCCACATCTTCTCCAGGTTGGTGAATAAGAGTAGAGTTGTAGAGGAGTGCTTACGGAAGGCTGATGTGGAAAAGAATGATTGTAGAGAGTTCTATAAGAATAGCCAAGACAGAGATCTTACACCAAGAGGTCAAGACAGAGATTTTGCACCAAGGGGCCAAAACTTTAAGAGGAGTGGTCATGCACCGCAATACTCACAAGACTACAACGACTACCGAAAGGGTGACTATCACAAAGGACATGGTAAGGGAAAGTAGGTAGGGACTCACCAAGAGAACTTGAGAAGCTTGAGATGCGAAAGATACCATCCGAAAATGTCATGCATGGCTGGGCTAGGATTATGCTACCACTGCGGATTGCCTGGGCATGTCTTTAGATATTGTCCCAATAGGAAGGACCAGGATGCGAGTCGGTCATAGCGACAAGGTTGAGAATCTCTAATATGAGGTAATTGTGAAATGGGTAACCAAATTCTAATTGCATTGTATATTATTGGAACACCGCGTTTATCCATAGTTTGTAATGGAGATAAGGATTTAAAACTGAAAATGTCAAACTTAGTGCCACATCTAGGATTAAATTTAATAGTGCCGCGTAGAGTATGGCCATTAGAGTTGGCAGAGCTTAAGAAGATTTTTGGTTGACGTGGGTGGTGGACGAAATTGTGATGACATTAATGTAGTACTCTTTGTTATTGTATGGAATCATTATTATGGCTCTTTACTATGCGTGGACACAACTCCGTTCAGCTAACCAGCAAGTGTACTGGGTCGTCCAAGTAATAAACCTTACGTGAGTAAGGGTCGATCCCACAGAGATTGTTGGTATGAAGCAAGCTATGGTCACCTTGCAAATCTCAGTCAGGCGGATATAAAATAATTATGTGGTTTTCGAATTATAAATAATAGAATAGGGATAGAGACACTTATGTAATTCATTGATAGGAATTTCAGATAAGCGAATGGAGATGCTTTTCGTTCCTCTGAATCTCTGCTTTCCTGCTATCTTCATCCAATCAGTCTTACTCCTTTCTATGGCTGGCTTTATGTGATACATCACCACTGTCAATGGCTACTTTCGGTCATCTCTCGGGAAAATGATCCAATGCCCTGTCACGGCACGGCTAATCGTCTGGAGGCATCACCTTTGTCAATGGCTTCATCTTATCCTCTCAGTGAATAATCTGCTCACGCACCCTGTCACGGCACGACTATTCATCTGTCGGTTCTCGATCATGCTGGAATAGGATTTACTATCCTTTTGCGTTTGTCACTAACGCCCTGCAAACGCGAGTTCGGAGCTCGTCACAGTCATTCAATCATTGAATCCTACTCGGAATACCACAGACAAGGTTTAGACCTTCCGGATTCTCTTGAATGCCGCCATCATTCTAGCTTACGCCACGAAGATTCTGGTTAGGAGATCTAAGAGATACTCATTCTAGCTTAATTCATGTTGAACAGAAGTGTTTGTCAGGCACGCGTTCATAAGGGAGAAGGATGATGAGCGTCACACATAATCATCACCTTCATCACGTTCTTGGGTGCGAATGGATATCTTAGAAGAGAAATAAGAAGCATTGAATAGAAAACAGTAGTACTTTGCATTAATCTTTGAGGAACAGCAGAGCTCCACACCTTAATCTATGGAGTGTAGAAACTCTACCGTTGAAAATACATAAGTGAAAGGTCCAGGCATGGCCGAGAGGCCAGCCCCTCTGATCTAAGAACCAGGCGTCCAAAGATGATTAAATACAATAGTAAGAGGTCCTATTTATAATAAACTAGCTACTAGGGTTTACATGAGTAAGTATTTGATGTATAAATCCACTTCCGGGGCCCACTTGGTGTGTGTTTGGGCCAAGCCTGAGTGTTGCACGTGCAGAGGCCATTTGTGGAGTTGAACGCCAGTTTCTGTGCCAGTTTGGGCGTTCAACTCTGGTTTTGGATCCTTTTCTGGCGCTGGACGCCAGATTTGGGCAGAAGGCTGGCGTTGAACGCCAGTTTACGTCGTCAATTCTTGGCCAAAGTATGGACTATTATATATTGCTGGAAAGCCCTGGATGTCTACTTTCCAACGCAATTGGAAGCGCGCCATTTCGAGTTCTGTAGCTCCAGAAAATCCACTTTGAGTGCAGGGAGTTCAGAATCCAACAGCATCAGCAGTCCTTTTTCAACCTCTGAATCTGATTTCTGCTCAAGTCCCTCAATTTCAGCCAGAAAATACCTGAAATCACAGAAAAACACACAAACTCATAGTAAAGTCCAGAAATGTGAATTTAACACAAAATCTATTAAAAGCATCCCTAAAAGTAACTAGATCCTACTAAAAACATACTAAAAACAATGTCAAAAAGCGTATAAATTATCCGCTCATCACAACACCAAACTTAAATTGTTGCTTGTCCCCAAGCAACTGAAAATCAAAATAGGATAAAAAGAATAGAATATACTATAAATTCCAAACTATCAATGAAACATAGCTGCAATCATATGAGCGGGACTTATAGCTTTTTGCCTCTTGAATAGTTTTGCCATCTCACTTTATCCATTGAAGTTTAGAATGATTGGCATCTATAGGAACTTCAGATTTTGAATAGTGTTATTGACTCTCCTAGTTCAGTATGATGATTTTTGAACACAGCTTCTTTATGAGTCTTGGCCGTGGCCCTAAGCACTTTGTTTTCCAGTATTACCACCGGATACATAAATGCCACAGACACATAATTGGGTGAACCTTTTCAGATTGTGACTCAGCTTTGCTAAAGTCCCCAATTAGAGGTGTCCAGGGTTCTTAAGCACACTCTTTGTTTTTGCTTTGGACCTTGACTTTAACCGCTCAGTCTCAAGTTTTCACTTGACACCTACACGCCACAAGCACATGGTTAGGGACAGCTTGGTTTAGCCGCTTAGACCAGGATTTTATTCCTTTAGGCCCTCCTATCCACTGATGCTCAAAGCCTTGGGATCCTTTTTATTTGCCCTTGCCTTTTGGTTTTAAGGGTTATTGGCTTTTTCTGCTTGCTTTTTCTTTTTCTTTCTATTTTTTTTTCTATTTATTATTTTTTTTTCGCCTATTTTTTTTTTCTGCAAGCTTTGTTCTTTGCTGCTTTTTCTTGCTTCAAGAATCATTTTTATGATTTTTCAGATTATCAAATAACATGTCTCCTAGTCATCATTCTTTCAAGAGCCAACATATTTAACATTCTTAAACAACAACTTCAAAAGACATATGCACTGTTCAATCATACATTCAGAAAACAAGAAGCATTGTCACCACATCAATGTAATTAAGCTAAGTTCAAGGATAAATTCGAAATTCTTGTACTTCTTGTTCCTTTGAATTAAAACATTTTTCATTTAAGAGAGGTGATGGATTCATAGGACATTTATAGCTTTAAGGCAAAGTTACTAACTATTAATGATCATGTAATGAAGACACAAACATAGATAAGCACATAACATAGAAAACGAAAAACAGAAAAAGTAAGAACAAGGAATGAGTCCACCTTAGTGATGTCCTTGAGCTCTTCTATGTCTCTTCCTTGCCTTGGCTGCTCCTCCTTTATTGCTTTTAGATCTTCTCTGATTTCATGAAGGATGATGGAGTGCTTTTGATGTTCCACCCTTAGTTGCTTCCAATAATTGTGTGGAAGAAAATGTATCCCCTGAGGTATCTCAGGGATTTCTTGATTTGCAGTCAAATGTTCTACCACTGAGCTATAGATCCTTTACATAATTGTTTTACCACACCAAACTTAGAATGTTGCTCGCCCTCGAGCAAATGAAGAAGAAGATGTGGAAATAAAAACTAGGATTATGAGGAGGTAAAGTGGGGATCCTGCGGGGTCCACAGATCCTGAGGTGTCAAGGCATTTACATCCCTGCACCAATTTAGGCATGCAAAATGCCTTTGCACACAACTCCGGGCGTTCAGCGCCAGGTTGGTGCCCATTTTGGGCGTTCAACGCCCCTTTGCTGCCATTTCTGGCGTTGAACGCCAGAACCATGCTTGTTCTGGGCGTTCAGCACCAGAACTATGCTCTGTTCTGGCGTTTGAACGCCAGACAGATGCTCCTCCAGGGTGTGATTTTTCTTCTGCTGTTTTTGATTCTGTTTTCGATTTTTCTATTTATTTTGTGACTCCACATGATCATGAACCTAAGAAAACATGAAAAATAAGAATTAGATAAACATTGGGTTGCCTCCCAACAAGCGCTTCTTTAATGTCAATAGCTTGACAGTGGGCTCTCATGGAGCCTCACAGATGTGCAGAGCTTTGTTGAGACTCTCCAACACTAAACTTAGAGTTTGGATATGGGAGTTCAACACCAA
This sequence comes from Arachis hypogaea, assembly GCF_003086295.3. Classification (NCBI taxonomy): domain Eukaryota; kingdom Viridiplantae; phylum Streptophyta; class Magnoliopsida; order Fabales; family Fabaceae; genus Arachis; species Arachis hypogaea. The sequence continues at coordinate 43,911,656 of NC_092052.1, read as the reverse complement.
ACTTAGAGTTTGGTTGTGGCCTCCCAACACCAAACTTAGAGTTTGACTGTGGGGGCTCTGGTTGACTCTGCTTGGAGAGAAGCTTTTTCTGCTTCCTCTCCATGGTTGCAGAGGGAGATCCTTGAGTTTTAAACACAAGGGAGTCCTCATTCCATTGAAGGACTATTTCACCTCTGTCAACATCAATCACAGCTCTTGCTGTGGCCAGGAAAGGTCTTCCTAGGATGATGGATTCATCCTCTTTCTTTCCAGTATCCAGGACTATGAAATCAGCAGGGATGTAAAGGCCCTCAACTTTTACCAATACATCTTCTACGTGTCCATAAGCCTGTCTTCTTGAGCTGTCTGCCATCTCTAGTGAGATTTTAGCAGCTTGCACCCCATAGATTCCCAGTTTCTCTATTACAGAGAGGGGCATGAGGTTTATACCTGAACCAAGGTCACACAGAGCTTTGAAGATCATGGTGCCTATGGTACAAGGTAGTATGAACTTTCCAGGATCCTGTCTCTTCTGAGGTAATGTCAGTTGATCCAGATCACTTAGTTCATTGATGAACAAGGGAGGTTCAACTTCCCAAGCATCAATGCCAAACAATTTGGCATTTAGCTTCATGATTGCACCAAGAAACTTGGCAGTTTGCTCTTCAGTAACATCCTCATTCTCTTCAAAAGAGGAATACTCATCAGAGCTCATGAAGGGCATAAGGAGGTTCAATGGGATCTCTATGGTCTCTAGATGAGCCTCAGAGTCCTTTGGTTCCCCAGAGGGAAGCTCCTTATTGATCACTGGACGTCCCAGGAGGTCTTCCTCCTTGGGATTCACGTCCTCTCCTCTCCTCATAGGTTCGGCCATGGCGCTTATGTCAATGGCCTTGCACTCTCCTTTTGGGTTCTCTTCTGTATTGCTTGGGAGAGTACTAGGAGGGATTTCAGTGATCCTTTTACTCAGCTGGCCCACTTGTACTTCCAGATTTCTAATGGAAGACCTTGTTTCATTCATGAAACGTACAGTGGCCTTAGATAGATCAGAGACTAGATTTGCTAAATTAGAGGCATTTTGTTCAGAGTTCTCTGTCTGTTGCTGAGTTGATGATGGAAAAGGTTTGCTATTGCTAAACCTGTTTCTTCCACCATTATTAAAGCCTTGTTGGGGCTTTTGATCCTTCCATGAGAAATTTGGATGATTTCTCCATGTTGAGTTATAGGTGTTTCCATAAGGTTCACCTAAGTAATTTACCTCTGCTATTGCAGGGTTCTCAGGATCATAGGCTTCTTCTTCAGAAGATGCCTCTTGAGTACTGTTGGATGCAGCTTGCATTCCATGCAGACTCTGAGAAATCATATTGACTTGCTGAGTCAATATTTTATTCTGAGCCAATATGGCATTCAGAGTATTAATCTCAAGAACTCCCTTCTTCATAGGCGTCCCATTATTCACAGGATTCCTTTTAGAAGTGTACATGAACTGGTTATTAGCAACCATGTCAATGAGTTCTTGAGCTTCTGCAGGCGTTTTCTTTAGGTGAATGGATCCACCTGCAGAAGTGTCCAGTGACATCTTTGATAGCTCAGATAAACCATCATAGAATATATCCAGGATGGTCCATTCTGAAGCATGTCAGAAGGACACTTTTTGGTCAACTGTTTGTATCTTTCCCAAGCTTCATAGAGGGATTCACCTTCTTTCTGTCTGAAGGTTTGAACATCCGCTCTAAGCTTGCTCAGCTTTTGAGGAGGAAAGTACTTGGCTAAGAAAGCCGTGACCAGCTTATCCCAAGAGTTCAGGCTGTCTTTGGGTTGAGAATCCAACCATAATCTAGCTCTGTCTCTTACAGCAAAAGGGAAAAGCATGAGCCTGTAGACTTCAGGATCTATTCCATTAGTCTTAACAGTATCACATATCTGCAAGAATTCAGTTAAGAACTGAAAAGGATCTTCAGATGGAAGTCCATGAAACTTGCAGTTCTGCTGCATCAGAGAAACTAATTGAGGTTTCGGCTCAAAATTGTTTGCTCCAATGGCAGGAATGGAGATGCTTCTTCCATGTAAATTGGAATTAGGTGCAGTAAAGTCACCAAGCATCCTCCTTTCATTATTATTATTTTCGCCTGCCATCTCCTCTGCCTGTTCGAAAATTTCTGAAAGGTTATCTCTGGATTGTTGTATTTTAGCTTCTCTTAATTTTCTCTTCAGAGTTCTTTCAGGTTCTGGATCTGCTTCCACAAGAATATTCTTATCCTTGCTCCTGCTCATATGACAAGGAAGAATGGCCAGAAAAATGATAATAATGATAGAGATCCTTTATACCACAGTATGGGGATCCCTTTGTAAGTAGAAGAAGAGGGGGAGATAAAGGATGTGATGTAAAGGAAGAAACACAACTGTGAGGATTGGAATGTGAGATGAGATGTTAGGATATGAATGAATAAATAGAATGAGATGGGGGAGGAATAATTTTCGAAAATTATTTTGAAAAAGAGTTAGTGATTTTTGAAAATTGGTTTTTGAAAATTAGTTAGTATTTTTCGAAAATTTTTTGAATTCAAAAATAAAAAATAAAAATAATTAGTAAATTAAAAAGAAATTTTTGAAAAAGGGAGAGATATTTTCGAAAATTAGAGAGAGAGAGAGTTAGTTAGGTAGTTTTGAAAAAGTTAAGAAACAAACAAAAAGTTAGTTAGTTAGTTGAAACAAATTTTGAAAAGATAAGAAGTTAGGAAGTTAGAAAAGATATTTTGAGAAGATATTTTTGAAAAAGATAAGATAAGAAGATATTTTTGAAAAGATATGATTGAAATTAGTTTTTGAAAAAGATTTGATTTTTAAAATCTCAATTAATGACTCGGTTCATAAGAAATCACAAGATATGATTCTAGAACTTAAAGTTTGAATCTTTCTTAACAAGCAAGTAACAAACTTCAAATTTTTGAATCAAAACATTAATTGATTAGTTATTTTCGAAAATTTTATATAAAAATAAGAAAAAGATTTTTGAAAAATATTTTTGAAATTTTCGAAAATAGCTAATAATTTTGAAAAAGATTTGATTTTTGAAAAAGATTTTGAAAAAGATAAGATTTTCAAATTGAAAATTTGATTTGACTCATTGGCAACAACTTTGATTTTTAAAAATTTTTGAAAAAGTCAATCCAAATTTTCGAATTTGATGAGAGAAAAAGGGAAAGATATTTTTTTTTTTTGATTTTTGAAATTTTTATGATGCAAGAGAAAAACACAAAAAAAATGCAATGCATGAAATTTTTAGATCAAAACATGTGATGCATGCAAGAATGCTATGAATGTCAAGATGAACACCAAGAACACTTTGAATGTCATGATGAACATCAAGAACATATTTTTGAAAAATTTTTAATGCAAAGAAAACATGCAAGACACCAAACTTAGAATTCTTTAATGCTTAGACACTAAGAATTCAAGAATGCATATGAAAAACATGAAAAGACACAAAACAAAAATTCATCAAGATCAAACAAGAGGACTTACCAAGAACAACTTGAAGATCATGAAGAACACTTATGAATGCATGAAATTTTCGAAAAAATGCAAGATGCATATGCAAGTGACACCAAACTTATAATGTGACTCAAGACTCAAACAAGAAACACAAAATATTTTTGATTTTTATGATTTTCTAATTTTTTTGGATTTTTATTTTATATTTTTCAAAAATTATATGAAAAAGAAAAATAAGGATTCCAAAATTTTTAATATGAATTCCAGGAATCTTGCCATGTTAGTCTAAAGCTTCAGTCCAGGAATTAGACATGGCTCACTAGCCAGCCAAGCTTCAGCAGGTGATCGTGGATCAACAGCGGGTAGATCAGGAACAGTAGCAGGTGGATTAGCTCCAACTAGCTTGCTCTTGATAACCAATTGCAAGCCTCAGTCCAAATGAATCTAGACATGGCTTTACAGCCAGCCAGGCTGCAACATATAATTACATGGGCTGGAGTGATTAGTTGAATACCAATCCCAAAGTAGTTTGGGTGTGGCTTTACAGCCAGATATGATTCAACATATTTCATGAAACACTAGAATTCATTCTTAAAAATTTTTGAAGCCATAGAATAATTTATTTTTGAAAACATTTTTATAAATTTTTTTTTTCGAAAACATATGAGAAAATTTTAGAAATATTTTTGAAAAAATTTTTGAAAACAGAATAAAAAGAAAATTACCTAATCTGAGTAACAAGATGAACCGTCAGTTGTTCATACACGAACAATCCCCGGCAACGGCGCCAAAAACTTGGTGGACGAAATTGTGATGACATTAATGTAGTACTCTTTGTTATTGTATGGAATCATTATTATGGCTCTTTACTATGCGTGGACACAACTCCGTTCAGCTAACCAGCAAGTGTACTGGGTCGTCCAAGTAATAAACCTTACGTGAGTAAGGGTCGATCCCACAGAGATTGTTGGTATGAAGCAAGCTATGGTCACCTTGCAAATCTCAGTCAGGCGGATATAAAATAATTATGTGGTTTTCGAATTATAAATAATAGAATAGGGATAGAGACACTTATGTAATTCATTGATAGGAATTTCAGATAAGCGAATGGAGATGCTTTTCGTTCCTCTGAATCTCTGCTTTCCTGCTATCTTCATCCAATCAGTCTTACTCCTTTCTATGGCTGGCTTTATGTGATACATCACCACTGTCAATGGCTACTTTCGGTCATCTCTCGGGAAAATGATCCAATGCCCTGTCACGGCACGGCTAATCGTCTGGAGGCATCACCTTTGTCAATGGCTTCATCTTATCCTCTCAGTGAATAATCTGCTCACGCACCCTGTCACGGCACGACTATTCATCTGTCGGTTCTCGATCATGCTGGAATAGGATTTACTATCCTTTTGCGTTTGTCACTAACGCCCTGCAATCGCGAGTTCGGAGCTCGTCACAGTCATTCAATCATTGAATCCTACTCGGAATACCACAGACAAGGTTTAGACCTTCCGGATTCTCTTGAATGCCGCCATCATTCTAGCTTACGCCACGAAGATTCTGGTTAGGAGATCTAAGAGATACTCATTCTAGCTTAATTCATGTAGAACAGAAGTGTTTGTCAGGCACGCGTTCATAAGGGAGAAGGATGATGAGCGTCACACATAATCATCACCTTCATCACGTTCTTGGGTGCGAATGGATATCTTAGAAGAGAAATAAGAAGCATTGAATAGAAAACAGTAGTACTTTGCATTAATCTTTGAGGAACAGCAGAGCTCCACACCTTAATCTATGGAGTGTAGAAACTCTACCGTTGAAAATACATAAGTGAAAGGTCCAGGCATGGCCGAGAGGCCAGCCCCTCTGATCTAAGAACCAGGCGTCCAAAGATGATTAAATACAATAGTAAGAGGTCCTATTTATAATAAACTAGCTACTAGGGTTTACATGAGTAAGTATTTGATGTATAAATCCACTTCCGGGGCCCACTTGGTGTGTGTTTGGGCCAAGCCTGAGTGTTGCACGTGCAGAGGCCATTTGTGGAGTTGAACGCCAGTTTCTGTGCCAGTTTGGGCGTTCAACTCTGGTTTTGGATCCTTTTCTGGCGCTGGACGCCAGATTTGGGCAGAAGGCTGGCGTTGAACGCCAGTTTACGTCGTCAATTCTTGGCCAAAGTATGGACTATTATATATTGCTGGAAAGCCCTGGATGTCTACTTTCCAACGCAATTGGACGCGCGCCATTTCGAGTTCTGTAGCTCCAGAAAATCCACTTTGAGTGCAGGGAGGTCAGAATCCAACAGCATCAGCAGTCCTTTTTCAACCTCTGAATCTGATTTCTGCTCAAGTCCCTCAATTTCAGCCAGAAAATACCTGAAATCACAGAAAAATACACAAACTCATAGTAAAGTCTAGAAATGTGAATTTAACACAAAATCTATTAAAAACATCCCTAAAAGTAACTAGATCCTACTAAAAACATACTAAAAACAATGTCAAAAAGCGTATAAATTATCCGCTCATCAGTGGGCGAATGATCAGATTCTTGAAGGTAAGCAAATCAAAGTAACGATGCGGAAGCATAGTTATCTTGATGGCGATATGAGGTTTTATATGAGTGAGAGTACTAATAAAATCCTTGAGACCCAATCTGTCTCTTCTTTTGTTAGTTTCATTGAAGTTCTTTATTCCAAATTCTTTCTTGGAAATAATTTGAATATTCCCAGTTCTATTCCTCATTCGCATATATCTTTGCATGAAACTTGTACTCATTGATGTGAGCCCGATCTCATTTCGAACCAATCAAGTGGATCTTTGATCCTTAAGGGGATCACTATTGAGTTGAGTCGCCACCATTCACAAACTCAAAATTCTTCTAAAGCTAGCAGGGATATGTTTCGAGTCAATGAGCTTTTTGTTTTCGCTAAGGATTCTTAATTTGGAAATTTCTTTCTTATGATGCGCTCTAGTTCTCTTTCTGGTGCATTTCATTATTTTCTATGACCTCACTTGATCGTAACACGAAGTGTCTTTTCAATTTCTGGTGGATACCATTTGAGTTGCTTGTTTTCTTTTGGGTCTGGTATCCCTTCGAATAAACTCGAGCCTATTTCGGTGTTGCATGAAATTCCTATACGCATCCATTGAAATGCTAGTTCCTTAGAGCGTGATTTATGGATACAGAAGGAGAAACCTATAACTATATGCCATCGCTAGAAGTTGTGAAGTGGTGATTTTTGGGAAAAAAGTTTTGAATTTATCTAAGTCTAAAGTGAATGGTAGTAAGATTGCGAGGGGTTGATGCTCCGTTGTGTTGATATGGGGCTGGAGAGCTAAGTGTAGTTAGGTTTCGACTTGTATCGAGAAACGTCGCAGGAAAAGAAGTTCTGCTGGTTAAGTTCGCTCGGAGTCGAACTGGGGTGAGATACCACACGTAGGAGCTTAATGTTAAATATGAGAAAGGACTCTCCTCAATATTGAGACAAGGTGACTTCTGGTTAACATAGAGAAATAGCTAGGTTCTTGGTAGCTAATAATTAGAGTGACATAGCGAAAATGGGTTAGAACATCCAATTTAAATTAGGTATATGGAATCGGAACGGGCGTTAGTAGCATGGAGTTATCAGTTGCATTCTATAAAGAGTGAGAATAGGTTATGTAAGTCGCGAATCTCACTATGGGCATTGAGGAAGTTTCATTAATGAAGATTTCCTGGAGTCGGACGGACCTCTAGAAGCATACATGGAAAGTGGGGACACATGAGAGGAAGAATCATCTAGAGTTAGTTACGAGTGGTCAAATTTTGAGGACAATTTTTATTAAGGCGAGTAGGATATAAGACCCGAGAAAATTATAAAAGGATTAATTGGATAATTGATCATCAAGTTAAAATAGTTAAAACACGTCCGGATGGAGTCAAAAATCAAGACTAAGGAATTTGAAGATTTAATTATGATAATTGGATTCAGTGAATTTTTCCGAATGAAAAAAGTAGTCTTCTGCGAAAATACGCATAAAAACGCGTACTGGTAATTCAACCGGCAGTACCAGCTTAAGCCTGTCTGGCACTGCGAGTGAGTAAATTAATTATAAGTGAATAAGATTATGAATTTAGAATTTATAATTTGAGAAGATAGAAATATTTAAAATACGAATTTAAACACTAATCTTAAAAGTTTTAGCCCAAAATTGGGCCAACGGACTTAATCGAGTGAACCGAGTCCAAGTGGCCTAAGCCCACACTATATAAAGATCTATTTCAGCAAAGAAATACTTCATTCATCCCTCCTTTCAAAGAGAACACGGTGAGAGAGAAGAAGAGAGTAACCAAAACCTAGAGCACTATTCACCTTCATCTTGTTTCACTTGTAACTTTTGATTCGGAGCTTCGATTGATGAGCCGTTTGCGACCACACGTAGATATACTCATCCTCTTCAATTCTATTTAAGCCTTGTGGTAAGAAACTCTCAGTTTTTTGGTCAGTTTTTTGTTCCTTACATATTCACATTTTTGGTTATGGGGTTGTTGAATTATTGTGGTTTTGGTTGTTTAGGGATACTCTAGCATGGATTCCTAGTGGGTTTCACCCCAATTTTGATTGGGTTGAAGTAAAGGAAGCTTTTTCTTCTTTGATTTTCAATTTCATGAAACCTAGGTTGAGAAATTGTGATTTTTGTGGTATATAGCACAATTGTTGATGTTGGTCGGTGTGGAGTTGGATTGGGGATCAAGCGGCGTGAATTGATTTGGTGTGGAACTCTTGTTTGGTGATTACAAGGCTTCGAAGGTTAGAACTATTGACATTCAAGGTACTGGTTTGAGTTTCGAGTAGGCATTATGTAAAGTTATGTGAATACCTAGGTTGGTTGACCCTAGGATAGGTGTGAATTGAAATTGGTTATTGTTGTGGATAGTGAATGGCTATATGTATGTGTGTATTAATTGAGAATTATTGTGGCATTATAAAATAAATGGTATTTAATAATTTTATTGTTAATTGATTTGGATATTGGGCTGGGGGCCGTGATAGGGTGAGAGAATCCCCTTTGAGGTAAGTGAAAGTAACGGTGTGAATTATTGAGTGAGATGATTGATGACAATTTAGTTGTGATTGATAATTCAGAATTTTATTGTGCTGAGTTTGGGTATGAATTATGATGAGAATATAGTATGTTGAATGAGATGTAGTGAGTATGATCTATGTTAATGATGATGAGGATTTATGAATGATTATGGGTGAGTCGTATGTTGGTGTTGGTATGGATTGAGGACAAGGTGATTAGTTGCATGAAGATTAGATATACAAAGTAATGGTGATTGTTTAAAATTTGAATGGTAATATTGATGTTGATGTAAATTTATGGAACTTGAAGAGCATTGATGTGGTTTGTGTTGAGTTTAGAGTTGTTGGATGAGTTTGAATTACTTGATTAGGTGTGAAAATAGTTAGAGAGAGTAATGAATTGATGGATATATAGTGAGTATATTTGGAATAGGTTTTGATATTGTTTTTACTTAAATTTGGATTGAGAAATGGTAAACAATTGAGTTATGTAGAATTTTGGTAAAAAGTGGTTTTTAACCAAATTTGGCGGGCCATAACTTGGCCCTCGAAGTTTAGAATCGAGTGAACTTTAGCTTAAATTAAAGATAAATAAGGGAGCTTTAAAACGGTATAAAGATTATTGAACTTGGAATTTTGTAGAGAAAGTTATGAATGTTGGAAGTTATGGTTAAAAGTCTGATTTTTGTGATCTTGCTGAAAATTTGAAAATCTGTTATGTGTGCCCACGCACTCCTCTGTGCGTACGCACAGAACAGAGCGAGTGTTTCAAGTTGTACGTATGCACAACATCATGCGTATGCACAGGCCGGGAAAGCCGTCTGGTGCGTGTGGATGCACACAACCCGTGCGTATGCACAAACCCTGTTTTTCAATAAAAACTCTGTTTTTACTTGTTTTATCTTCCCGACAAGCTTTTAAACTTCCGTGACACTTGTTTAAAATTTTTTTGCTAATATTTAGATTTTGATTCAATGGAGAACTCAATAAGTGAATTAAAAAGGAGTATTTCGGTTGAGTTTAGAGCCGGTGACCTAGGCTTTGGAAATTCTGTGGATAGGTTAAAGTATATAAATATGGTGGAGTGTTATATTGGCGATGAATGAGAAGTGAATATAAATTAAGAAATGAATGAGATTGAGAAATGTCTTATTGAAAGGGTTTATGTGCTTAAAATAACTTAAGCAGGAGAGTGACCATGATGAGGTTAAAAGTGAGCCGGGCACTATATCCCAGGGATTTGATTTATTGAAAGAGTTTTGTCCTGGAAAGGATGGTGGTTTTATCCCACTTGTCGTGGTTATTGTGCATATACAGGGATGGTGGTTTTAACTTGCCTGCAGTGAGAACGGAGGTTCTATTCCGCTCACGTATGGGTGAATTGTTTAACAAGGACGGTGGTATGATCCCGCTTGCATATTGTTTTGTGTTGGGCAAGGACGGTGTTTTAATCCCGTTTGCAGATTGATTTGTGAATGCAACCCGAGCAAGGATGGTGGTGTAATCCCGCTTGTTCGAGGTGCCTAGTAAGGATGGTGGTTTAATCCCGCTTGCGTGTTCCAAGAAAGGATGGTGGTTTAATCCCACTTGTTTATGGAACCTACGGGTAAGGATGGTGGTTTAATCCCACTTATCCGAGTCGGGTCTGGCAACATAACTGACGCGTGAGCTCATGGCCAGTAGGACAGGCATACATCATTTGCATCTATGTGACATTGATTGGGTGTGTTTACTGTATATGTGGTTTGCCTATGTGATCATTATTGTTTAACTGCTCTCTGTTATAATTCCTATAATTGAATCTAGTTGTGCTTGAACTTAATTACTTGTGTTTGCTGGTACTGTTCTATTATGAGACCTTGTATATATGGAGGCTGAGATGATATGGGGAGAACTTGGGACTGAAAGAAACATGATAAGTGAAAGGTGAGAGAACTAATAAGAGATAGTTTGAGAAGGACTTGAGGTTTATTAGAGAGAAAAATGTCGAATGAAAACCAAATGAGCATGAATGTAGTTAGTTGGTCTAGCATACCTTACTATTTTTCTGGCTTAGTATATTTCTAGGCTTGGATTTCTGTTTGTTGAAGTGTTAGGCTTTCCTAGAGGACTCGTGTAGTCTTTACATCGTCTTTGCTTTGGAACTGTTACCCCGGTTGAAAACCCAAAAGGGATGATGTTCTCACCCGTTTCGGGAATTTTTATCTTACATGTATTGGACGTGATGCATGTAACACCTTACCATACAGAGACTTATGCTTAAGTCATAATTCAGAGATGGCAAGGTATTACGACCTCTAAAACCAAATTTTTGTACGTATAGTAGTATGAATAATTGAATATAACTAGGAGCCTTTGTAGAAAAAGGGGTAAACAAAAACCGTAACTTGAACATGCAACACTCCGATCGATAACGTAACGAGCAAAGGATAAGCTAACGCAAGATCATATGTATAAAGAGTGTCAAAAACGGGAATATCAAGACTCAAAATCCGGCTGCGAAGATAACCGGTCCGAGCATAGCAATATATACATATAATAAAATAAGGAAAACCCCAAGGAAAACCCAAAGGGACACAAATACAGAAACCTATTCTCCAAAACCTCCTATAAGAGGAGTCGTCACAGTTTGTATTATTTAATGGAGATAAAAGTATCTAAACAAGATATATAACCCAAAACAGAGTCCCGAGAACAAAGGATCTTCGCTAAATCCAGAAGTCTCCAGCATGCCTCAACGAGAAGCCTCACGTCCTGCATCTGAAAACCACAAAATCCGCATGGGTGAGAACCAGAGGTCCCCAGCATGGTAACAGCTTCCACATATATAATACATAATAATAGAGGAAAGCCGAAGGCAATCCTAGAACTTCCCTCAGATAATATCAAAGCTTATAAACAAGATAAACCGTAAGTGGCAACTGACTAAAGATCCTTCAGTCTAACTAATACTTCCCTTTCCAATTCTTTCAGACCTCCCAACCACCAGCAGGAGTATAATATAGCAAACACAGTTATATCAGACAAGAGATTTACAAATAGGAACAGATAAGGCATTTAGGCAATTAGCAAGTAATATGAAGTCAAATAGGCAATCTCAAACAATTCATGTAGTATGCTTATGATGCATGCCTGTCCCTAGTGGCTGATGATATCATCTGTCGGTTATAGAGCCAACCCGACAAGTCCTGGTAGCTAACCATTGGACTGTCCTTCTGTCGCGCATCCCCAACTCGAGTTATACTCATCATAAATTTGATCATAATCATGATCCATATCCATCACCCTCACTGGTGAATATTTACGGGGGCGAGCTCATCCGGGCCTTTCATAGTGCCCGGCCACACTTACGACATAGGGTCAAAAGAGCTTCGAGTCTCAACCTGGAGCACGTGGTGGCTAGCCACTGCTACTACCCAGGGAAACCCTCATCTCCGATGGTGGAAGTGCAAACATTCACAATTCATTCAACAACATATATGCATTTATACTTAGCCATAAACATGGCTCCGCCGTCACACGGTAATAATCTAGCCATCCGGCTCACGGTTAAATCCATAACCAGCCAATTCATTAACATTTACGGCCCTTCGGCCCATGGCACAACAAGAACTTCCACCGCCATTCTCCGCATCTCACATAATCATCTTTGATCCTCAATGATCATCCATTTTCCCTTGCTTCACTCGCAAGTTACCACATTCACTAGCCCTTTTTCTCATGCTAGGCATATCATAATGATTTAAGACATAAGTGGTGAGATCGGAGGCTTAGAAGTATGAAATTTGGCTTTTAAAACTCAAAAATCAACTTTGGGATGAAAACAGGGCCACGCGCACGCGTGGATGGCCTTAAAACTTATTGACGCGCAAGCGTCATACGCACGAACGCGCGGATTGAAAATTAGCCAAACGACGCGCAAGCGTCAGCCACGCGTACGCGTGGGTGCTCTTGCGCCCAGGCACAAAACTGGCACAACTCTGGCACAACTCTCTGGAAAATGGCTGGGCATTTGGTGCAGCGCATCGACGCGCCCGCACACACCACGCGTACGCGTGGATGGTGCTTTCTTGAAGAACGGCGCTTACGCGCCAAGTGCGCCTACGCGCGGGGGGTGATTCTGCTAAAATTTTTCTAAGTTAAAAGCTGCAGAATTCACAGATTCAACCCCCAATCTTCCGACGGACATAACTTCCTCATTTTAAATTGTTTTTCACCCGTTCTTCAAACGGCATGTACATCCCGGATCCAATTTCATTTCTAAATAGATTTAGCACAAATCAGAGATCTGTAGTCCAAGTTATGTCTCGTCAAAGTAAGCCCAAAAACCATATTTTCATACAAAACCACAAAGTGCCATTTTCAAAACAAGCCACTTTCAACTCTTTTCAAAATCAATCAAAACATGCCAATTTCATCCCTTTTCTTTGAAATCAATCAAAATGTACCAAAATCAATACCAAGCCATCCTCAACTCACACATTGACATTTTACCAAAATTCCCAAAACTACCTCCAACCATTTTAACACTTCTCAATTAATGGCTAAAGAACAAACACAATCTCATGTCATACATCCTTCCCATCCCAATTTCCAATAATATCAATTTCCAAATCAACCATCATTATACATGATCAACATCATACTCACCATCAACATGGTACCACCCATCAATTCAACCTCAATCATCCATCAAGCATATATCACAACATGCATTTCTCATATATCACACAATCAAGGCATCAATATTCATAATCACATATATGAACACATCATATATCTCAACCATTCAACAACGCCAACAATTCAATGCCTATCTTAGGGCCTCTAGCCTAAGTATTTCCTACCACATTACATATTAGATACGGGAAACCGAAACCATACCTTAGCCAATTTCCCAAGCTCAACCGGAGCACTTCCAAACCACTTGTCCAAAAGCTCTCAAGGTCTCAACACCTCCAAGAACAGATTTTGTCACACAAAACCCTCTCCCAAGCTTTCCAAAATCACCAATCAAGCTCCAATATTCACATATACACAACCTAAGCCACAATCATCATATCTATACACAACATCTCAATACCCAAACATCATAGAACAACAAATTACACTAGGGTTGAGAATCTTACCACACCCAAGGTCCAAGGAGACAAGATTAACCTTCTCCTTCAAGAGAGTTGGGTCCTATAACATCAAAGAATCCAAAATCTCAATATTTTTGCTCATGAAACTCGAAATCAAGGGCTGAAATTTCGAATAGTAAAACGTAGCTTACCTCAAGATTGATTGTATGGGTTTTGTAGAGCTCTCCGTGGTGAACGCGTGGCCGCAAACGGAGCGACAATCGGAGCTCTAGATCAAAAGTTATGGTGGTTTGAAGATCAACCAAGGGAGAGAACTTGAGAGAGTGTTCTTCCCCCCCCTCCATATTAGTTTTCAGCGTGTTTGAGTGTGTTGTGAGGAGAGAGAGTGCTGAAAACTAGGGTTTTGTCTTAGTTATGTTGGGCCAAGGGCCCACTTTGGGTCCGGTTGGTCCGGTTTGGCCCGTTCGGTCCAATCTTGGTCCGATTTCTATAAAATTGGTACCGAAATTCTCGTCTCAATCTCCTCTATCACATTTAGCCATAAAAATAACATTTTTGGCTTTCTAGAATAAATTCTCATTTTATGGGTTAGTTAGCCGTTAATTGACCGGGTCTTACAATGCACCTTGTTGGGCGTGCAGATTCTGCTTTCATAAAGCGAAGATTATCTTTTAGGGATTTTGATTTTATGAAAATATTTTATATATAATCTCCACTGCTGTATTTTATAACTTGTATACCACTCTTAAAGATTGATTCTGGAGAAATAGGATTTATATTTATATTTTACTCCTGGGTTGTATTATATTAACTAGTCGGCCTTATCTTTGCAGGTCAAGACTAGTGTTGTTATGTATAATTTTTTAATCATATATATTCTCCAAGGGTATTATGCTGTTAACATCAGGTGTTTCGGGTGATAATCAAACCTTGGAGAAAATTCTAGTTGTATGTGTGTTCCCAGAGGTGTTTCCAGACGATATTGATGAATTTCCACCTAATTGAGAGGTTGAATTCGCTATTGAGTTGGTGCCTGGAGCCGGTCCAATCTCGAGTGCTCCTTATAGGATGTCACCTTTAGAAATTGCCGAGCTGAAGGCTCAGCTAAAAGATTTGTTGGGTAAACACTTTATTCGGCCGAGTGTTTCTTTGTGGGGAGCGCCAGTGTTACTGGTAAAGAAGAAAGATGGGAGTATGTGCCTGTGTGTGGATTATCGGCAGCTGAATAAGGTTACTGTGAAGAATAAATATCCGTTGTCAAGAATTGATGACCTAATAGACCAGTTACAAGGAGCCGGTGTGTTTTCTATGATTGATTTGCAATCTGGATACCACCAGATAAGGGTTAGAAATGAGGATATACCCAAAACTACTTTTAGGACGCGCTATGATCATTATGAGTACATATTAATGTCTTTCGGGTTGACTAATGCTCCGGCAATATTCATGGATTACATGAATAGGATTTTCCATCCGTATCTGGATAAGTTTGTTGTCGTATTCATCAACGACATTCTTATTTACTCCAAGACAGAAGATGAGCATGCGGATCACTTACAGACTGTGCTGCAAATCTTGAAAGATAGGAAGTTGTATGCTAAGCTATCTAAGTACGAATTATGGAAGAATGAAGTGAAGTTTCTTGGCCACGTGGTGAGCAAACAGGGGATAGCAGTAGATCCTGCTAAGGTTGAAGCAGTGATGAGTTGGGAGAGACCAACTTCAGTGACGAAGATCAGGAGTTTCCTAGGTTTGGCGTGTTATTATCGGAGATTCATTAAGGGGTTTTCACAGCTCGCTTTACCTTTAACCAAGCTGACTAGGAAGGATGTACCTTTTGTTTGGACTCTCGAGTGCAAGGAGAGTTGATACGTGTTTCAAATGTTCGTGATATGAAGAGTTCGAGTGTTATTTAGAAGATTTTATTAGTTTACATTTTTAGAATGTTTTAATTTAATTTGATGTATTTTGATTTTGTTTATTTAATTATTAGATTAGACCTTATGTTTATGGGCTTTAGGGTTTTCTTTGTTTTAACCTAATAAGAGGTTATAAATACCTCCTTAGCTATTGTAGTCGTAGCATAGAATTTTTAGAGGTTTCAAAACCCCTTTTTAGTTTCGTGATGAAACCATGGTGTGGACAATTGAGGTTGAGGAGTCCCTCTCTTGTTGCATCGGGGAATTGGGTAGAAGGTTGAGGAGTCCCTTCGATTCAATTCCCAAACTATGGCGTTGACAAGTTAGGTTGAAGAGTCCCTTTCTTGTTGCGTCAGGAAATTGGGTAGAAAGTAGAGTGATTCTCTTTGTACTCAATTTCAATTTATCCTTTGTGTTTCTATTTCAATTATAATTTATCTTTTTTTTATTCAATTTCAATTCTTGTTTTGTTTATCTTTTTATTTCTTTATCATTTGGTATCAGAGCTCAGGTATTAGATTAATTCTTATTAATATATATTTGTTCTTCTTTTATAAAAAAAAAAGTCCAGTATCTGTTGTGTCTTTCTTTAAGTTCTTGTGTTCTTGTTTTCTATTTGCGTTTCATTATTGTTGATTTTATTGTTTAAAAAAAAAGCATACAGTGCAAAAAAAAATATACAAGAGAGAAAAGAAAAAAATATTATCTTCTTTATAATTATTGTCCTTTTCATATACAATTTTACCTACAAGATTCGAGGACGAATCTTTTTTGAAGAGGAGGAGAGTTGATACGTGTTTCAAATATTCGTGATATGAAGAGTTCGAGTGTTATTTAGAAGATTTTATTAGTTTACATTTTTAGAATGTTTTAATTTAATTTGATGTATTTTGATTTTATTTATTTAATTATTAGATTAGGCCTTATGTTTATGGGCTTTAGGGTTTTCTTTGTTTTAACCTAATAAGAGGTTATAAATACCTCCTTAGCTATTGTAGTCGTAGCATAGAATTTTTAGAGGTTTCAAAACCCCTTTTTGGTTTCGTGATGAAACCATGGTGTGGACAATTGAGGTTGAGGAGTCCCTCTCTTGTTGCATCAGGGAATTGGGTAGAAGGTTGAGGAGTCCCTTCGATTCAATTCCCAAACTATGGTGTTGACAAGTTAGGTTGAAGAGTCCCTTTCTTGCTGCGTCAGGAAATTGGGTAGAAAGTAGAGTGATTCTCTTTGTACTCAATTTCAATTTATCCTTTTTGTTTCTATTTCAATTATAATTTGTCTTTTTTTATTCAATTTCAATTCTTATTTTGTTTATCTTTTTATTTCTTTATCATTTGGTATCAGAGCTCAGGTATTAGATTAATTCTTATTAATCTATATTTGTTCTTCTTTTATAAAAAAAAAAGTCCAGTGTCTGTTGTGTCTTTCTTTAAGTTCTTGTGTTCTTGTTTTCCGTTTGCGTTTCTTTAAGTTCTTTGTACTCAATTTCAATCTATCCTTTTGTTTCTATTTTAATTTCAATGTATCTTTTATATTTAGTTTGAATCATTGTCTTCTTGTTTATCTTTTATTTCTTTATCATTCGGTATCAGAGCTCAGGTATTAGATTAATTCTTATTAATCTATATTTGTTCTTCTTTTATCATAAAAAAAGAGTCCAGTATCTGTCGCGTCTTTCTTTTTGTTCTTGCATTCTTGTTTTCGTTTGCGTTTCATTATTGTTTAAAAAAAAAGCATAAAGTGAAGAAAAAAACAAAAAAAAAATTTATCTTCCTTGTAATTATTGTCCTTTTCATATATTTTTTTTTTCCACCTATAAGATTCGAGGGGGAATCTTTTTTGAAGAGGAGGAGAATGATACGTGCTTCAAATGTTCGTGATATGAAGAGTTCAAGTGTTATTTAGAAGATATTAGTTTACATTTTTAGAATATTTTAATTTAATGTATTTTGATTTTTGTTTATTTAATTATTAGATTAGGTCTTATGTTTATGGGCTTTAGGGTTTTTCTTTGTTTTAACCTAATAAGAGGTTATAAATACCTCCTTAGCTATTGTAGTCTTAGTATAGAATGATTTAGAGGTTCAAAACCCATTTTTGGTTTCGTGATGAAACCATGGTGTCGACAATTGAGGTTGAGGAGTCCCTCTCTTGTTACATCGGGAAATTAAGTAGAAGGTTGAGGAGTCCCTTCGATTCAATTTCCAAATTATGGCGTTGACAAGTTAGGTTGAGGAGTCCCTTTCTTGTTGCGTCAAGAAATTGGGTAGAAAGTAGAGTGATTCTCTTTGTACTCAATTTCAACTTATCTTTTTTGTTTCTATTTTAATTTCAATGTATCTTTTTATTCAGTTTGAATCCTTATTTTCTTATTTATCTTTTATTTCCGTATCAAGAGCTTTCTAGCATTGAAACAGAGGTTGACCACTGCACCTGTGCTAGTACTGCCTGAGCCAAGCAAGCCATTTGAAGTATATTGCGATGCATCTCTGAAGGGCCTAGGGTGCGTGCTGATGCAGCACCATAAATTTGTGGCATATGCCTCCCGGCAGTTAAGGCTGCATGAGATGAACTATCCGACTCACGACTAAGAACTTGCTGCTGTTGTGTTTGCTCTAAAAATCTGGAGACATTATCTCTACGGCGTTAAATTTCAAATTTTCTCAGATCACAAGAGCTTAAAGTACCTCTTTGAGCAAAAAGAGTTAAATATGCGTCAGAGGAGGTGGATGGAGCTTTTGAAAGACTATGACTTCGAGTTGAACTACCATCCTGGAAAGGTGAATATTGTAGCAGATGTCCTGAGTCGAAAGTCTCTATGTGCTGCTTGGATGATGCTGAGAGAGGAAGAGTTACTAAAAGCATTCCAAGGGTTGAAACTGAGAGTCAGAGAAGAGTTTGGGACTCTGTGCTTAAGTTAGCTACAGATTTCAAGTGATTTCAAAGCTGAACTCCTAAGGGCTCATCAGAATGACAAAAAATTGTATAAGGTTTTACCAGTGATTGAGCAAGGCAAACAGTGGAGAGTGTGACGTGGCAGAAATTGGCGAATTAAGAATTGTTATGAGATATGCGTTGCAAGTATAGTTCTTAATCAACCAGAAATCTTCTTATCAATTTAGAAGGTTTGTCACAAAAATTAAAATTAAAATACTGGGAGTATGAATCCCAGGTCGTCTCCCAACGAGTTGCAGAAATGTGTGCTATTTTATTAATCAGATGTTTTCAAAATGGTTTGAGTTGAATAAACAGGAAATTAAATTAGAGAAATTAAATAATTTAAATAGAAGCCTTGACTGGGAGTAGATTAGTTGGAAGCCCTATTCTTATTGCAGTACTCTCAAGATTAATTGATAATTGAAGGTTGTTATGTTTAGCTATCCTTTACTAGGTAAGGGAAGGTCAAACAAGTTGGAATGCTGTTTCTATTCACAAGTCCCAATCCGCTCAATTGAAAAGGATTAGTGTCAGTGATTAGAGAGCATTCCAACAATAAACCCAATTACAATTTTTCTTTTAAGCACCCCAACTCAAGGGCTCCTTTCAATCAACTCCCCATCAAGTTAAGGAACTACTCGCTCATTGTGAATGTAGAACTCATAACATAAGAAAGGGAATTAAAGGAAGACATGATAAATAAAACTCAAAGGAATCAATTAAAAATAAAAGTAATTCTTGTATTAATGAATTCTAGAATAATCCAATAGTAAAATTGAATAAATTAAAGGACATGTAAGAGTAAAGCCAAGTAAAGAAAACGAACTAGAATGACGAAGTCTTGATGAGGTAATAACTCTTCTCAATATCCCAATGCAAAGAACAATAGAAATTAAAATCCTAAGAACTATGAATGTGTAGAGAGAGAAAACCTAGAGGAGGAGTAAAACTAGATCTAAAAAACTAAAAACTGTGTAGAATGAATGTTGTTGTTGGTTTCTGCATGTCCTCTGGCTCTAGTCTGCTTTTCTGGGCCGAGAACTGGGTCAAAGTAGGGCCCAAAATTGCCCCCAGCGAATTCTGCAGATTATGCAGATCGCGCATGTCACGTGATCGCATCATTCATGCGGCTGCGTCATTCGGCGTTTTGCTTTTCCACGCGGGCGCGTCGTCCACGCCTCTGCGTCACTTGTGCTATTCCAATCCGCGTGGTTGCGTGAGCCATGCGGCCGCGTCACTGCGATTTCCTCTCTTTCGCGCGGTCGCGTGAGCCATGCGGCCGCGTCACTTCTCGCTAGTCATCTCCTCAATTTCTTGTGTTCCTTCCATTTTTGTAAGCTTCCTTTCTAATCTCCAACTCATTCATGCCCTATAAAGCCTGAAACACTTAACACACAGATCACGGCATCGAATGGAATAAAGGAGAATCAAAATACATAATTAAAAGTCTCTAGGAAGCAAGTTTTCAATCATAAAGCATCTTTAGGAAGGAATTACAAATGCATGCTTATTTAATGAATAAGTGGGTAAAGATCATGATAAAACCACACAATTAAACACAATATAAATCATAAAATAGTGGTTTATCAACCTCCCCACACTTAAACATTAGCATGTCCTCATGCTTAGTTGAAGGAGATAAAATAAATGAGTAGGAACATGTAAAACTCATGCAATGCAATGCAACCTATATATGTGAATGCAACTATATGATTCTTGTCCACTTGATCAATAGTAAATAAGCTCTTCAAAATAGTTACAAATCAAATTCCACTAATTCAATTCTCATACAGTAAGAACAGATAAAAATGCAAGAAGGTAGCTCATGAAAGCAGGGAACATAGAATTTTAAGCATTGAACCCTCACTGATGATGTATGTACGCTCTAATCTCTCTAGTGTATAGGGCAATCACTCTATCCTTCTCTAATCATGCTTTCTAATTTTTGTTCTTCTCCTAATCAATCAACAACATTTAATATACCAATGCAAACATCATGAGGTCTTTTCAAGGTTGTAATGGGGCCAAGGTAATGGTAAGGATACATATGTGGCTAAATAAGCTTATAAACTGAATCTTTAATTAACCCAAGCTTTAACATAACCTATATATATATATAACTTTAGAATTCATACCTAGCTATCCAGAATTTCCCATTCACATTCCATACTCATGTATCAACTTTTTATCTCAATTTTTATCATACATGCATTGATC
Organism: Arachis hypogaea; assembly: GCF_003086295.3. Classification (NCBI taxonomy): domain Eukaryota; kingdom Viridiplantae; phylum Streptophyta; class Magnoliopsida; order Fabales; family Fabaceae; genus Arachis; species Arachis hypogaea. Next base: position 43,890,963 of record NC_092052.1, on the reverse strand, counting down.
TTTGAATTCTTAACTTAACATTGGGGTAATTTTGTCCCCTTATTTATTTATTGAATATTTTTGGTTTTTTTTAAATAAGCATAAAAATAAATATAGCTTATCAATGCACATAGATTTTTAATTCTTATAGTTTCACATGAGTAGGTATCCAAATTCCCATTATATTATCATGATACATTCCCTTATTATCTTTTTTTTCCACAATTTCCCATACTTAATTAGCACGCACAATTCTATCTTAAGCTAACCAAGGATTCAGTTTGGGATATATAATTGTTTTTCCGCTTAAGGCTAGTAATGTGGTAAAATATAGAACAAATGGGATTTAAAGGCTCAAAGTGGCTAACAAAGTTAATTGAAAGGGTAGGCTTAATTTGGATAAGTGAGCTAAACAATTAATGGCCTCAATCATATGCAAACATATAAATATAATAAACATTGGACATATAGGATGGAACAAAATATAGATTACAATCATAGAGAAGTAAACACACAAGAATAAAATAATTATGGTTAAATAATGTAACCATGCATAAAGGCTCGAATCTCGCAGGTTGTGTGTTCTTTAGCTTAAAAATCATGTTCCAAATACAACTTCAAGCAAATTTAACATAAAAGTTTTAATTAAAATTAGTGAAATTTTGTTCCAAAAATAGAGTCTTAGAAGAAACTTATTGTCTTTTCAATCAAGTAGAACATGCATGCAACTAATCTATTACTATGCAATTTATCCTATTCTACAAAAGAAAAACTAACTAAATATCCTAATTTATTGGTGTTTAAGGAAGAGAAATTACCTCCGGAAGTCAGGTACTGACCGACCTCCCCACACTTAAGGCTTTACACCGTCCTCGGTGCCATCTGTCAGAAACAAAGGTGGGCTGGTAGCAGTATCTCCACAGTCTGGGCCATCATGGCTTCCTGTGCTGGTAAAGGAAGTGGAATCTGGGGTGTCTGAGTCCTTGAATTTTCCCATAATTAGCTCCTTGAGGTATGTGAATCGGCGCTTGTTACGGCGCTCTCTCATCTTAGCTTTGTGTTCCTGCCGATCCAACTTTTCGAGTATCTGATGGAGCAGTTGGTCTGTTGTAGGTGCTTGTGGTGTTGAAGAAGGAATATCTTCAACCGGTTCAGTCTGATGGCTTGTGGCGGCTGGTGGGGGTCTGATATATTTCCCGTTAGGGACATACTGATCATCCCGTGGAAGCATGGCTTTGGTGTCCCCAGCTCTGTAGGAGACTCCGGCTGCTGAGACAAGATCTGAGACCAAGGCGGGAAAAGGTAAGTTGCCCACAATTTGTTCATGTCCCATGGCATTCCGGATGTGTCTTTGTAGGTTCAGAGGTTGGTCTGTAAGGATGCACCATAGTAGAACGGCCATGTCCACAGTGAAGGAGGACTCGTGAGTGCTCGGGAAGACGTAATGGGACATGATCTGTGCCCATACGTGAGCCTCCAAGGTAAGTGCTGAAGCCGATATTCCCTTAGGGCGGGTACGATGGTATCCGTAGATCCATCTGCTGCCAGGTAGTGCGATAACTCTGATAACGGCGTCCCAGTCAAATTGGTACATCTGGCGCTTGAGTGCAGCTTCTTGAAAGGCGTCCAAACCTTTTGGAATAGGGGGAAGACCTAGAGCTCTTTGAATGGCCTCTTCTGTAATGGGGACTTGCTTCTGACGGACAAAGACAGACTGCAGGGTAGGCAGGTGGAAGTTAGAGTAGAACTCGACTACCCAAGAAAGATTGACCTGCCTCGGCTGTCTCTGTAGGAAACCCCATTGTCTTTGTGCAATTTGCGGCTCAACAAAGGTAGCAATATGGTTTGGGAGGAGAAGAAGGTATTCGTTGTTGTAGCTCCTTTCTGCCAGGATGGGGAACATCTGCTCACAGTAGCGATTGGGAAATTGCGCAGTGTCCTTTGCTGGGAAGGCTTTTTCTTTATCATCAACCTTTATAATCCTCTTAGTTCTTTTTGTTGAGGGTTTAACCGTAGTTGAAGATGGTTCTACCACTAATGCTCTTTTTGTTCCTCTTTTTGCTGGTTGTTTGGGAGTAGCCTTCTCCTTTCCTTTTTTGGTGGCCATCCTGAAAAAGGAAAGAGGAAGAAAATTAAATTCAAAGAGAAAGAGCAAGGAAGAGGGTTGTAGGAGTGATAATCAATGCACGGTAAAGAGGATGTCATTAACACATGGTCATGACTACATGTGAAAAGGTCATCAATGGAAATATAGCAAGTGCATATGAGGACAATTAAATGCAAGAGGTTTATCGGCATGCAGGCAAAGGCATGAGGAGCATAGATCAAGCATTCAATGTCCAAGTTAGGTTACCAAGTATTTCAAACTAACAATTTGTTTGTAATAACAATTATATTTAAGTAATAAAATATAAAAAGGATTTTGTGAAAAACAAGCATTGAATAGTAGAGTAACGTAGAAAAGTGCATAATGCCATATGGGCTTTTTCACAAATACATAGCATGCATGGTAAAGAGGGTATAGAAAGTATTAAATTAAACATGTAAGCAACCCTTTTAAAAAAAATAATATATAATTGCCAAACAATTTTACAACAATCCACAAGCATATAGTGAGAAATAATGACTCAAATAAAATTCCAACACCAAGTAAAAAGGAAAAGAAAGAAAAAGAAAATATGGATAATGAAAGTAAAAAGAAAAGAAAAGAAAGTAAAATATAAAAGAAGAAGAATAATAGAAAAGTAAGGGGAGAAAAAGAAAAGAAAACCTTGTTAATAGAGGTGAGAGAGAGAGAGAGAGTAGAAAGTGAGAAAGAAGGAAGAAGGAAGAAGGAAGAAATAAGGAGGGAAAAGAGAAAATAGGATTTGGGTAAAAGAAAGATAAGATAATTGGCAAATCAGGGAAGCTGTGCGGCGCAAGCGACGCGGCCGTGTGGGGCACGCGGTCGCGCGAATTGCGCTTATGATAATTGACGCGGTCGCGTCAATCACGCGGTCGCGTGACCCGTTTCATGCTACTGGCGCGAGGGTAGCCTCGCACTCGCACAACTCTCTGTTTGAAAGTTTATTTTTACCAAATCTGGGGTGACGCGATCGCGTGGGGCATGCGATCGCATGAGTGGCCATGAGAAGGACATGACGCGGTCGTGTCGGTCACGCAGCCGCGTGGGAAGGATTGTGCGTTCAGCACCAATCCAGCACCACTCTAGCAAAACTTTCGGTCGTGCACCCTTTTCATGTCGAATTCCAGGGCACGCGGCCGCGTGACCAACGCGGTCGCGTGGGAGGCCAATGTTCCCGAGTGACGCAGACGCGTCGGCGACGCAGTCGCGTGGGGCATTTTGTGCCACTGGCACGCCTCCAGCCACGCTTTTGCGGGACTCTCTGTTTGTTTTATTATTTCCTCCCATCTCCTGCGACGCGGACGCGTCAATGAGGTGGTCGCGTCGCGTGAAATTTTTTTTTAAATAAAAGTATGTAAATACAAATGCACAAAATGTACTAATAAAGAGAAGAGTTATTGAATAGGAAAACTGAGAATAAAGAAAAGAATGATCATACCATGGTGGGTTGTCTCCCACCTAGCACTTTGCTTTAACGTCCGTAAGTTGGACGCTCCACTAGCTCAATCTTCGGCTATGTGAGGATCTTCCAAGAGGAAGATCTCGAGCTCCTTGTTTTTCTTTAGCTTCTCGCCATGGTACAGCTTTAAACGATGTCCATTAACTTTGACAAGTTCAGAGCTTGAAGGATGGCTTAGGTGGTAAACTCCGTATGATTCGGCCTTCTCTACTCTGTATGGACCTTCCCATGTTGATCTCAACTTGCCTGGCATGAGCCTTAGTCGAGACTTGTAAAGGAGGACTAAGTCCCCAGGTTGGAACTCTTTTCTCTTGATGTGCTGATCATGTACAACCTTCATCTTCTCCTTGTATAGTCTTGAGTTCTTATAAGCTTCTAGGCGAAGGCTTTCCAGTTCTTGCAATTACAATTTTCTTTCAGCTCCGGCTTTCTCAATTCCCATGTTGCACTCCTTTACTGCCCAAAAGGCTTTGTGCTCTACTTCAACAGGGAGATGACAAGCTTTTCCATAAACTAAGCGGAAAGGACTCATCCCAATGGGTGTTTTGTATGCTATTCTGTATGCCCAGAGTGCATCTTGTAGCCTGGTGCTCCAGTCTCTTCTATGAGGTTTGACTATCTTCTGCAAGATACGCTTTATCTCTCGGTTTGACACCTCAGCTTGCCCATTAGTCTGAGGGTGGTAGGCTGTTGCAACCTTATGAATTATCCCATGCTTCTTCATTAATCCTGTTAGTCTCCTGTTACAAAAATGGGTGCCTTGATCGCTCACGATTGCTCGTGGTGATCCAAAGTGACAAATAATGTGGTTTCTCACAAAGGAAACAACAGTGTTAGCATCATCAGTGCGGGTAGGAATTGCTTCCACCCATTTGAAAACGTAATCCACAGCTAACAATACATAAAAATAACCATTAGAATTTGGAAATGGACCTATGAAGTCAATGCCCCAAACATAAAAAATTTCACAGAAAAACATAATTTGTTGAGGCATCTCATCCCTCCTGGATATATTACCAAATTGTTGGCATGGAAAACAAGATCTACAAAATTCAGCAGTGTCTCTAAAAAGTGTAGGCCACCAGAATCCACAGTCTAAGATTTTTCTAGCTGTTATTTGAGGGCCAAAATGTCCTCCACTCTCAGATGAGTGACAGGCCTCTAAGATGGACTGGAATTCTGATTGAGGCACACACCGTCTAATTACCTGGTCAGTGCCACATCTCCATAAATATGGGTCATCCCATATATAATATTTAGACTCGCTTTTCAGCTTGTCCCTTTGATGCTTAGAAAAGTTTGGAGGAAAGGTGCGGCTAACTAGATAATTAGCTACAGGTGCATACCAAAGGGACGACCTCAAATACTGCTTGCAGGTTATCAAATGGGAAATTATCAGCTATAGGAGTGGGGTCATCTATAATGTGATCAAGGCAACTCAAATGGTCTGCCACTAAATTCTGGTTACCACTCCTATCCTTAATTTCTAAATCAAATTCTTGTAATAGCAGTATCCAACGTATAAGCCTTGGTTTGGACTCCTTTTTAGCTAATAGATACTTTAGAGCTGCGTGGTCTGAGTACACTACTACCTTCGTACCAAGTAAATAGGCTCGGAATTTATCCAGAGCTAAAACAATAGCAAGAAGCTCTTTCTCAGTAGTAGTGTAATTGGACTGAGTGGCATCTAAAGTTTTAGACGCATAAGCAATAACAAAGGGGTCCTTACCTTCACGGTGAGCCAGTACTGCTCCTACTGCATGATTGGAGGCGTCGCACATTATTTCAAATGGCTGGCTCCAGTCTGGTCCTCTCACAATTGGAGCTTGAGTCAGGGTGGTCTTCAGCTTATCAAATGCTTGTTTGCAATCCTCATTGAACTCGAACTCAATATCCTTCTACAGTAGCCTGGATAAGGGAAGTGCTACCTTACTGAAGTCCTTAATGAATCTCCTGTAAAAACCTGTATGGCCAAGGAACGAATGGACTTCCCTCACAGAAGAGGGGTAAGGTAAACTAGAAATAACATCCACCTTTGCTGGATCTACAGAAATGCCAGTATTAGACACAACATGTCCCAGTACAATACCTTGTTTTACCATAAAGTGACATTTTTCAAAATTTAATACAAGGTTTGTACTGACACATCTATCTAATACTCTAGATAATCCATCTAAGAAAAGGCTAAAGGAATCTCCGTACACACTAAAATCATCCATGAAAACTTCCATACACTCCTCAATAAGATCAGAGAAAAGACTCATCATGCACCTTTGGAAGGTAGCTGGTGCATTGCACAAGCCAAAGGGCATTCTCCTGTAAGCATAAGTCCCAAAAGGACATGTAAAAGTGGTCTTTTCCTGATCCTCAGGAGCTATATGAATCTGGAAATAACCTGTGTAACCATCTAAAAGACAATAATGTGATTTACCTGACAGGTGATCCAGCATTTGATCAATGAATGGAAGAGGATAGTGATCCTTACGAGTGGCCTGGTTGAGGCGTCTGTAGTCAATGCAGACCCTCCAGGCATTCTGAACTCTGGTTGCAATGAGATCTCCATGCTCATTCTTCACTGTAGTGACTCCAGACTTCTTGGGCACCACTTGTACTGGGCTTACCCATTCACTGTCTGAAATGGGGTAGATGATGTCTGCCTCCAGTAGTCTGGTCACTTCCTTCTTGACAACCTCTAAGATAGTGGGATTTAGTCTTCTCTGGGATTGACGGACAGGTCTTGCTCCCTCTTCTAAAAATATCCTATGCTCACAGACTTGAGGGTTGATGCCTACTATGTCTGCCAAACTCCAACCAATTGCCTTCTTGTGCCTTCTCAACACACTAAGTAACTGCTCTTCCTGTTGAGAAGTGAGTTCCCTTGCAATGATAACTAGAAACTTCTGCTCGTCTTCAAGGTAAGCATATTTGAGGTGTGGAGGAAGGGGTTTTAATTCCAACTTCTGATCATGGTCAGGCTCTGGGTTGTCTGGAGCTGGTGACAATGGTAAAGTACTGTCATTGTCCTCTGAGAATGTCCCCACACTTGGACCTTGTCCTATGTACTTTTCTTTAAATTCCTCCTGGTGAACTTCAGCCACGGTTTCATCTATAATGTCACACTGGAGGATAGAATGATCCTCCGGAGGATTCTTCATAACTCTATTCAGATTGAAGATTACTACTCGGCCATCAATTTCAAAAGAGTATGTTCCTGAAAAAGCATCTAATTTGAACTTCGAGGTCTTCAGGAATGGTCTTCCGAGTAGGATTGATGATGGCTTCTCTGAGTCATTTTGGGGCATCTCCAGGATATAAAAATCAATGGAAAATGTGAGCCCCTTAATGCCCACTAATACATCTTCAGCAACTCCAGCCACTGTAATAATGCTTTTATCTGCTAACACAAAACGAACTGCCGACCTTTTTAAGGGACGGAGCCTCAAAATATCATATATAGACAAAGGCATTATACTCACACATGCTCCTAAATCACACATACAGTCAGAAAATACCACACCACCAATAGTACAATTAACCATACATGGACCTGGGTCACTACACTTTTCAGGTAAACCTCCCATTAAAGCAGATATGGAACTACCTAAAGGAATAGTTTCTAATTCATTAATTTTGTCTTTATGTATACACAAATCTTTTAGAAACTTTGCATATTTAGGTACATGTTGAATAACATCAAAAAAGAGGAACAGTTACCTCAACCTTTTTGAATATCTCTACCATTTTAGGATCAGGTTCCAGCTGCTTCCTGGGCTTCCTTGCAAGTTGTGGAAATGGAATGGGAGTGGTGTCTTCTGCAGTGTCTGCGCCCTTTGGTGCTTCTTCCTGTGGTTGAACTTCTTCTTTTTCATCTATGTCCTGTATATTCTCTTCCTTTTCAACATCTTCTATTTTCACTACCTCTTCAGCTGAGGCGTGTTCTGGTGGGCTTGGCTCCTCCTGATTCCTCTCCTGTAGTGTGGTTCCGGACCTTAGGGTGATGGCATTAATGCCACCCTTTGGATTGGGTAATGGTTGAGAGGGGATTCTACTGGAGCTCAAGGGCTGGTTATTGGAGTTATTCATTGATCCAATCTGTGAGACAAGAGCTTGCAGGGTAGAGTTCAGACCATTTAGTGTAGTATAAAGGTTATTTTCCATGGTCTGTTGTCTCCGATCAATAGATTGTAGTAAGTCATCATTAGAAGATGAGGAAGGATAAGTAAGTTGAGAGGTCTGCTATTGGTTATTCTGTGGTCCTTGGGATTGCCTCAGGTGAGGTGCTCTGTAAGGCTGGTTCTGGTTCTACTGCTTGTTGTTGTTGTTATTTCACCTTTAATTTCCCTGATTATCTCTGCCTCCTCTGTTGTTGTTGTCCCTCCAATTCTGGTTAGAATTGTCTTGCCATCCATGGCTGTAATTGCCACCTTGATTGTACCCTTGGTTGGGACGATCATAGAAGTTATGAGTGGCTGCCACGGTGTTGTCTTCCTGTTGGAGCTGCGAACATTCATCAGTATAATGGCTATAATCAGCACAGATTCCGCAAACTTTCTGTGGGACTAACTGTTGGCTTTGCTGTGGTGGAGAAGGTTGAGCTTGCTGAACTTGTTGTTGATTCAATTGCATCTGCTTCAGCAAGTTGGTCATTTCACAGATATTCTGAGTTAGAGCAGCAGTCTCTCTACTAGAGGATACTTCTGCAACAGCTTTTGAACAACCTTGTTTCTGCCTATGATTCCGAGTGGATTCAGCTAAGTCGCTGATCAATTGCCATGCCTCATCAGTGGTCTTGTACTTTTTCATAGACCCATTGCAAGCACTTTCCAATGTGGTCTTATCTTGGGGCCTCATGCCCTGTGTGACGTAACCGAGCAACACTATCTTGTCAATCATATGGTGGGGGCATGCTTCCAGAAGATTATTGAAGCACTCCCAGTATTCATAGAGAGTCTCAGATTTGTCCTGAACAATCATGGAAATATCTTTTCTCAGTTTATCAGTAACTTCAGCTGGAAAGAATTTTTCTAAGAATTCTCTTCTAAGTGTATCCTAGTTGGATACAGTTGCTGCGGGTTGAGTGTAGTACCACTCTCTTGCCTTTCTCTCAAGAGAAAATGAGAAAGCTTTCAACAGAATTCAAGTTTCATCTGCACCATCACGCCTGACAGTAGAACAGGCTGCTTGAAAATCTCTCAGGTGCTTGATAGGCTCTTGAGAAGGTAAGCCATGAAACTTGGGCATCAAATTGAGCAGTGCGGTCTTTATTTCGAAGTCTGTAGCCACCGCTGGGTGATGCGCTTGAAATGGTTGCATTGTAAAATCAGGGGCTCCAGCCTCCTAGATAGTAACTCTCCTAGGTTCTGCCATGTCACCTACACGTAAATCAACCGAATCAGTAGAACGGGGGCTGGTTTCTTCCTCAAATGACGTTTCAGATCCGCCCTCAGAGAGGACTAACCGACGCCGAGCTTGCCTTATTCGTGAAATAGTTCTTTCAATCTCAGGATCGAATACTGGCAAGCTTGGATCAGGAAGTGAACGCGTCATCTAGCGAAAGAAACAAGCAGCTCATAGTAGCAAGATAAAATAAAATGCAAATAAATAAATTCCAATTAATAACTTTAGTACTCTATTGTAACTCCCCGGCAACGGCGCCAAAAATTGACGTGGCAGAAATTGGTGAATTAAGAATTGTTATGAGATATGCTTTGCAAGTATAGTTCTTAATCAACCAGAAATCTGCTTATCAATTTAGAAGGTTTGTCACAAAAATTAAAATTAAAATACTGGGAGTATGAATCTCAGGTCGTCTCTCAACGAGTTGCAGAAAGGTGTGCTATTTTATTAATCAGATGTTTTCAAAATGGTTTGAGTTGAATAAACAGGAAATTAAATTAGAGAAATTAAATAATTTAAATAGAAGCCTTGACTGGGAGTAGATTAGTTGGAAGCCCTATTCTTGTTGCAGTTCTCTCAAGATTAATTGATAATTGAAGGTTGTTCTGTTTAGTTATCCTTTACTAGGTAAGGGAAGGTCAAACAAGTTGGAATGCTGTTTCTATTCACAAGTCCCAATCCGCTCAATTGAAAAGGATTAGTGTCAGTGATTAGAGAGCATTCCAACAATAAACCCAATTACAATTTTTCTTTTAAGCACCCCAACTCAAGGGTTCATTTCAATCAACTCCCCATCAAGTTAAGGAACTACTCGCTCATTGTGAATGTAGAACTCATAACATAAGAAAGGGAATTAAAGGAAGACATGATAAATACAACTCAAAGGAATCAATTAAAAATAAAAGTAATTCTTGTATTAATGAATTCTAGAATAATCCAATAGTAAAATTGAATAAATTAAAGGACATGGAAGAGTAAAGCCAAGTAAAGAAAACGAACTAGAATGACGAAGTCTTGATGAGGTAATAACTCTTCTCAGTATCCCATTGCAAAGAACAATAGAAATTAAAATCCTAAGAACTATGAATGTGTAGAGAGAGAAAACCTAGAGGAGGAGTAAAACTAGATCTAAAAAACTAAAAACTGTGTAGAATGAATGTTGTTGTTGGTTTTTGCATGTCCTCTGGCTCTAGTCTGCTTTTTCGGGCCGAGAACTGGGTCAAAGTAGGGCCCAAAATCACCCCCAGCGAATTCTGCAGATTATGCAGATCGTGCACGTCACGCGATCGCGTCATTCATGCGGCCGCGTCATTCGGCGTTTTGCTTTTCCACGCGGGCGCGTCGTCCACGCCTCCGCGTCACTTGTGCTATTCCAATCCACGCGGTTGCGTGAGCCATGCGGCCGTGTCACTGCGATTTCCTCTCTTTCGCGCGGTTGCGTGAGCCATGCGGTCGCGTCACTTCTCGCTGGTTATCTCCTCAACTTCTTGTGTTCCTTCTATTTTTGTAAGCTTCCCTTCCAATCTCCAACTCATTCATGCCCTATAAAGCCTGAAACACTTAACATACAGATCACGACATCGAATGGAATAAAGGAGAATCAAAATATATAATTAAAAGTTTCTAGGAAGCAAGTTTTCAATCATAAAGCATCTTTAGGAAGGAATTACAAATGCATCTTATTTAATGAATAAGTGGGTAAAGATCATGATAAACCACACAATTAAACACAATATAAACCATAAAATAGTGGTTTATCAGAGTGTCAGAGGATAAGGACGATTTATGGAGGTTCAAGGACCAGATTATTCTGCCAGATGTCAGAGATTTGTGACAAAGCATCTTGAAGGAAGCTCATAAAAGCGGATTCTGAATCCATCCGAGAAGTACCAAGATGAATCAAGATCTGAAGATGATGTTCTGGTGGCCAGGAATGGAAAATGTTGTGGCGTTGCACGTTTCCAAGTGTTTAACTTGCCAGAAAGTTAAGATTGAGCACCAGAGACCATAAGGAACCCTTCAGCTTTTGGAGATTTCACAGTGGAAATGGGAGAGTACTACAATGGACTTTGTTTTGGGTTTACCTAGAACTCGGACTGGTTATGATGCTATTTGGGTGATTGTGGATCGGCTGACTAAGTCGGCTCACTTCCTTCCCATTCAGATAAGTTGCACAATGGAGGAGTTAGCATGGCTATACATTAAGGAAATTGTGAGATTACACGGCATACCTTCTACCATTATATCCGACAGGGATCCTCGATTCACATCAAGATTTTGGGGAGCCTTGCAGCGAGCATTTGGCACTCAATCAAGCCTAAGCACTGCATATCACCCTCATATGGATGGGCAGTCAGAGAGAACCATCCAAACTTTGGAGGATATGCTGAAAGCTTGTGTTTTGGACCAGTCGGCGAGTTGGGATCAGTATATGCCCCTAGTAGAGTTTGCTTATAACAACAGTTACCATGCAAGCATTGGAATGGCTTCGTATGAAGCTTTGTATGGTAGGAAATGTCAATCTTCGCTATGCTGGTATAAAGCTAGAGAAAGGAGCTAGTTAGGGCCTGAGATGATAGCTGAGACCCCAGAGCAGATAAAGAAGATCTGTGGCCGGATGCTTATAGCTCAAAGTCGTTAGAAGAGCTATGCTGATCAAAGGAGGAAGCCTTTGGAGTGTGAGGAAGGAGGACACGTCTTTCTGAAAGTTACTCCAACCACTAGAGTGGAAAGAGCCATTAAGACTAAGAAGCTGAATCCCCGTTACATTGGACCGTTTGAGATCCTAAAGAGAATTGGACCAGTGGCTTATAGGATCGCTTTGCCGTCGCACCTTTCAAAGCTGCACGACGTGTTTCACGTGTCGCAGCTTTGTAAATATACCCCTGATGCAAGTCACGTTCTAGAGCCAGAATCGGTTCAAGTAAGGGAAGATATGACGCTTTCAGTAACTCCAGTCAGGATTGATGACACCAGCATTAAGCGTTTACGAAGAACAGAGGTTTCTTTGGTAAAAGTAGCTTGGATTCAGGCTGGTATTGAAGAGCATACTTGGGAGCTTGAGTCAGATATGCGGAAGGACTAGCCACACCTTTTTTCAGGTAACTGAATCTGAATTTTGAGGACAAAATTCTTAATTAGGTGGGTAGGATGTAAACCCCGCTAAATTAGTAAATAATTAGCCAATAAATTAAATTTTACTAAGGAAGATTAAAAATGAAAATCTTATATTAAAATAGGATAGAGCTCTTTAAAACAAAAATTTTGACACTAATTTCAAAGAATTTGGCCCAAAATTAGGCCAAACGGACTGAACCGGTTGAATCGGGCCCAAATTAGGCCCGTGGGCCCAACCGGACCCATCAATTAAAGAAGACACAGCTTCCTTTCCCCTTCTCTTTTCATCCACGCTGCCATTGTTGGAAGGGGCAGAGGAGAGCTTCCAAAACCCTAACCTCCACAACAAACCACCATAACTTCTTCATCCGAGCTCCGATCGTGGCACTGTTTGTGGCGACGCGTCTAGCGCATTGAGCTTTACGATTCTATCGGATCAATTTCATAGGTAACTCACACCACTCATCCCAGCCTCTCAGTCTCTTGAACTTTTAAAATTTTGGGGTTTTGGTTATTGAAATTTGGTGTCTTAATGTTTAGGCTCAAACTAGCTTGAGGAACTTGTGGGTTCTTGTTTAATCAAGTCATATATAAGGTAAGAACTCTAAAAATTATGCTAATTCTAGCTTATGTGGGTTTAGGTATTGAATTTGGGTGTGAACTATGTATATTAGGCTTGTATGAGTGTATATTGAAGTTGATTGAGCACATTGGAGGCTTGGTGGAGTTTGGGAAGCCTTGCCTTGAAGTTTTTGAACCTTGAAGGTTGCCTTGGGTGCCTTGGTGGTGTCTCGGGGTATACGCAGAAATCGGCCAAGGTATGGTTTAGGTTTTGCGTATATAATATATAATGTCGTGTGAAAACTTAGGGTAGAGAACCATAGGATAAGCTGGAATGATTATTTGTATTGGATGTTTAGTAATAATGATATGGTTTGAGTATGTATGGTGTTTACTTACTTTTTATAGTATTGGAATGATGAATGATGATGTGATGTGGTGCACGAATCCCCACACCTTCGTACAGCTATACCAGCAAGTGCACTGGGTCGTCCAAGTATTACCTGAGCGAGTCAGGGTCGATCCCACAAAGATTGTGGTTTGAAGCAAGCTATGGTTATCTTGTAGGTCTTAGTCAAGCAAATCAGAAGGTTGTGTTTTTATGGAAAGGAAAAACTATTCATAATTTGTATTTGTAAATTGGAGTGGAGTCAGTTGGATTGATTTAAGGGCAATCAGTAATAGGAATATAGTTGAGGATTGGAGTTGCTTTGTCTTTCTGAATTAACTCTGGTAGTACTATTTCCTTTGCTTGTGAATGATTTCTTTAATGGCAGGCTGTATGTGATTGACATTGGTTTAAGCAGCCGTCAATACTCCTCCGGATCTGAACCCCAGTGTTAGTGCGGATCCAGTCTGCTTGAGGGTGAAGCTTGTACAGTCCATTCTCCTTAATGATCCTACTCAAAGCGCCACAGACAAGGTCAAATCTTCTGGATCGGAGGAATGCTGTGCCTTTGGTTCTAGGCTCTACCACAGAGACCCTAATCTCCCCGTAAATCGGCTGGACTGGTGTCTCGAGAAGTCCCCAACGAAGTCGTGGATTAGCCGTCTGAGAGATGTATAATCAAGCTAGTGGTTCATCATTGTCCAATGAAAGACGCACTCTGAACCCATGTAGAATGTGATAACCTTATGCCAGTTCAACGCATTCATATTGATGAAGAACGAATATACATCTTAGAATTAATCAAACACGGATCGAAGAGAAACAGTAATACTTTTATTAATTCATAGGACTCAGCAAGGCTCCTCCCCTCAACCTAGGAGGTTTAGAAACTTATACTGAAAGGAAAATACAATGTATAACTCAACATTATGGTAATAGGTATTGTAAAGTGTTCGAATAACATAAATCTAATCCCTTAAATACTAAACAATGACTAGTAAGGGTAAAACAGTCTTTTTAGTGCTAAAATCTACTTTTATGGCCCACTTGGTGAGTGTTTGGGCTTAGCTTTGATGAGATCCACGTGTTATGAGGTCTCTAGGGCATTGAACGCTGGCTAGGGGGTCCTCTTTGGACATTTGGACGCTGGTCTCTACTCCTTAGGCGCTGAACACCTGGAAGGGGGCAAGAGGCTGCCGTTGGATGCCAGTTTTGGGCCTTCTAATATGAAACAAAGTATGGACTAATATATATTTCTGGAAAGCTCTGGAAGTCAGATTTCTATAGCCGTTGAGAACTCTCCATTTAGACTTCTGTAGCTCCAAAAAAGCTCTTCCAAATGCAAGGAGGTCAGATCCAGACAACATCTGTAGTGCTTTCTCTGTCTCTGAATCAGACTTTTGCTCCAGCTCCTCTATTTCGGCCAAAAAATACCTGAAATTGCACAAAAACACACAAACTCAAAGTAGAATAAAAAAATGCGAATTTAACACTAAAACCTATCAAAACTTAATAAAAACTAAACAAAACATACTAAAAACTATATGAAAAGGAAGCCAAAAAGCGCATAAAATATCCGCTCATCATGATGATGTTTGAAGAACTTGTGACCATGGCAATATGTATATATATAAGTTGGTATGTTGATGTTTGTTGATAAACTTGTGAAGTTTAGGTTGAAGTGAGATGTTATTGAATTGAGAAATGGTAGTATTGTAGAGAGTATTTTGATATTGTCAAAAGTGTTTTGTATTGATAATGATAGGTATGATGAGTTGGGTTGGAAAGAGCTTTGAAGAGAAAATGAGGTTTTGAGGTTTTTGTGAAAAATTGGTTTTTGACCAAACTTCAGCGAGCCATAACTTGGTTTCCGGAACCCCCAACTGGTTTTAAACTTGTTTTGTATGAAAATTGGATCCGTGAAGTTTATGCCGTTCGAAGAACGGATGAAAAATGTTTTAAGACGAAAAATTTATGCGCATCGGAATTTTGGGGTTTAAATTGGCAAATCTGCAGATTTTAGACTTGGTAAAATTTTTAGAAAAACGCACGCCCACGCGTATGCGTGGTCCATGCGTACGCGTGACATGAGATTTTCGCGTACGCATAACCCTCATTCGCATAAGGTAGCTACTGCCTCTTGCGCATGCATGTGCGAACGAGCCTATGCGTACGCGTCTTGGCCTAAAGGCACACCCACGCGTATGCGTGGCCCCTGTTTTCTGCAAAACTGGATTTTGTGTTTTTAAATCAAATTTCAGACTTCTAAACCCTCATTCTCATCCTTTTAGTTATAAAATATAATACTAAGCCTAGTAGTTAATTGAAGCTAGAAAATTGAGGTAACTTGGGGATGAAGAAAAGGGATAAACATGATGAATTATAAGAGAATAATGTGAAGGTTAAAAGAAGTTATGATGCCATGGCTATGATGAATTATTGTATAATGAATATGAATGGTTATGAATATTATGCGGCTTATAAATTTAATGATATCTGGGATACGAGTTTCTCTGGGTAACAGAACCGTGGCTTGCCACCACGCGTTCCAGGTTGAAACTTGATACTCTGTTGACCTTACGTCGTAAGGGTGACCGGGCACGTATAAATTCTTGGGAATGGATATCCCCCATTGAGTAAGTTATATATGAATGAATGAATGTATGAATTATGAATGAAATGAGAAAAACTATGCATAGACTCATGGAGCTGCGTGACGAGGGACAGTCTAAGGGTTTTAGACTTGTCAGGTTGGCTGGATAACCGACAGATGAGTCTCATCAGCCATAGAACAGGCATACATCATGTGCATTCTATTTGTTTTGGTCTGCTATGCATTACTTGGGATTGCCTAACTGAATATGTATTATGCTAATTGTTATATTTGCTACCTGCACTACCTGTTTTCTACTTGTGCTTGAAATTGTTTGGTTGTCTGTCTCTGCTAAATCATTGGTGATGGAGGAGCAGAGGAAAGGTGGACCGGTTTGGTGATAAAGTTAGGTTTAAGAAACTAAGTTTAAAATTCCTTAGAACACCTATCCTTTTTATGGCTTCTGTTTAGAATTTAAGTTTTATAACTGAGTGTGGGCGTTCTAGGATTGCCTCTGGAATTCCCAGGACCTTATACATTATGTGCGTGGTACCTTTACCATGCTGAGTACCTCCAGTTCTCACCCCATACTGTGTTGTTTTCAGATGCAGGTCGAGAGGCACCTCAATAGGTGTCTAGATTCCTAAAGCAGAGCGATTTCTGGGTTCTTTTGCTATGTAGCTTATGTATATATGTACTTAGCTTTCTCTCCAAGAAACTTGTTTATTTTGTCCCTCTTAGAGGTTAAAGGAGAGTATAAGGTTTTATCTTGTCTTTTGGATATTTTGGGATGTGTATATATGTATGTAAATATTCTCCGGCCAGCCTTGGCTTCGTAGGCTGAGTTAGGAGCTAGTCATTCTGTATCCTTGACTCTTTATGCTCTCTTTTGTTTAGTTACACCTATGATCTTTAGGTTTCTTAGCAAGCAAGTAATATTTTTTCCTGAGCATTGCACTTTTTATTTTACGATTTTGTTTTACTCGTTTTTCAAGGCTCCTAGTATATTGCTCTTTTTCAAATACTATTATGTATATATCTTGTTTTAGAGGTCGTAACACCACACCACTTCTGTTTTATGGCTTAAGCGTAAAGCTTTGTGTGGTAGTGTGTTACAGAGTTTGGCGTTTGTTCATACATCGGTCCGAGCTATAGGGCCGAGTTGGATGAAGACAAAGGGACCGACCTCATGAAAGGTTGGCCCATCACCGACCTCTTCGCAAAGAGTTTGAACAAATGCCTCGGAGGCCCAAGAAGGCCCAAAGCGAAAGGATCACCGCTCACCAGAAGGCGGTTGACCAAAGGATAAAGATCTCCTCCACAAAAAGATAAGATAAGATAACTAACGTATCTGAAAGGAAGATTATCAAGCATTACTATAAATATACTGGAGCACCCAGGTATAACTCATATTCCAATTCTACTAAAAACCTGCCTAAAGCCCATGCTGACTTAAGCATCGGAGTCTCTTGGAAGTACCACCCCCCTCCGATGAGCAAGGACCCGCAACATCTCCTGCGTCAACAAGTTGGATGCGGCAGCCCAGTCCAAATCTGAAGATCTCATCCGAGATCGACCTCCCTGTTTCAGGTAACCCTCGGAACATTGGCGCCATTGTCGGAGACCTGGAAGTCATCCCATGGCAAATAACCCTGCCAACGACCATAACTCCGGACTAGAAGAAGGAACGCCACTTAAAAACACGAATGCCATACCGAACTCCCCAAAAGATATCCACCAATCCAAGGTAGACAAGCAGACTCAGAACACAGAAATTCTAGATGCCATTCGTGAACAGCAGGATCGCTTCAAACAGCTCGAACAAGAAGCCGAGCGAGATCTTCAAAGAGAAATAAGACAGCATCGAGAGCTAGAAGACAAACTCCTAAAGCTCGAAGCCGACCTCAAAACTAAAGCAGCTCGGTCCAACCGCGAAGATAGCTCTCACAAGGACTAAGACCCGTTCACGAAAGAAATCATGAAGGCTAAAATCCCAAAGGACTTCAAAGCCCCTGACATGACCCCATACAATGGTACGTCCGACCCAAGTCATCACCTCAGAAACTTCAGGAGCCGGATGTACCTCACTGATGCCTCAGACGCAACTCGTTGCAAAGCCTCCCCGACCACCCTGACCAAGATGGCAATAAAGTGGTTTGACAGCCTGCCACCAAGGTCAATCACAAGCTTTGACGACCTTGCAAAGAAGTTCCTCGCCAGGTTCTCCATCCAGAAAGACAAAACCAAGTACACACCAAGCTTGCTAGGGATTAAACAAGGAGATCGGGAAAGCCTCTGCAGTTATATGGAGAGATTTAATAAAGCATGCCTTGACATATAGAATCTCTCTACAGAAGCAGCAATTATGGGACTCATCAACGGACTACGGGAAGGACTCTTTAGCCACTCCATATCCAAGAAACACCCAACATCTCTGAATGAGGTACAAGAACGAGCTGAAAAGTACATTAATATGGAAGAGAACTCCCGATTGAGAGAAGCCTCAAAGACCGGACCCTCCTACCCACCTCGGGACAAGGATAAAGAGTCCAGGAAAAAAGAAGACCAACATACTGAGAAACCCAGGAAGTACCATAACTACACCCTTCTTCGGGTGTCCCTTGTAGATGTTTACTGAGAAATATGCAACACTGAGAAGATCCCACCTCCTAGCCCGATTAAACACAAGAGAGGAGGAAGTCGGATAGAATATTACGAATACCACCGAATCTATGGGCATTCTACTAATGAGTGCTACGACCTGAAGAATGTCATAGAAAAATTGCCGTGAGAAGGGAGACTAGATCGGGTCTTAGCCAATAGAGCGGACGAACCAAAAAACAAAAGAAGGGATGAAGACGGCGAATGAGCTGAACGTCCCTCTCACACCCCCGAGAGACATATTCACATGATAAACGGAGGGTTTGCAGGAGGGGGGATCTCTAAGTCATCCTGTAAAAAATACCTTAAAGAGGTGTACCATGTTGAAGGAGGGGACAAGTTGGTTGACCTCCCGACTATTACCTTCACTCAAGAAGACGCCGCAGGCATCATCCCAGGGATGATGACCCCGTGGTCGTTACCATCATACTCGCCAACGCCAATCTCCATCGAACACTGGTAGACCAAGGAAGCTCTGCGGATATCCTGTTTAAATCCGCCTTCGACAAGCTCGACCTATAAGAAAAAGAGCTCAGAGCATATCCTAATAGCCTATTCGAGCTCGGAGACACACCAATCCAGCCACTTGGGTACATCCCATTGCACACAACCTTCAGAAAAGGGACCCGGTTTAGAATGCTAAGTATAGACTACATCGTAGTCAACGTGAGCTCTGCATACAATGCTCTCATAGGTCGGACAATGCTAAACCAGCTCGCCGCAGTGGTCTCTACTCCACACCTGTGCATGAAGTTCCCAATGCCAGAAGGGATTGCCACCGTAAGGGGGGGCCAAAAACTCGCGCGACGCTATTATAACGAAAGCCTGAACCTTAAGGGCGACCCCGGAGGAAAAGAAGCCAACACTATTGAACTCGGGAGAACTCGAGCTCGCGAAGAACTTCGGCCCCAACCGAAAGGCGAGACCGAAGATGTTCAGATCGGAGATACCCAAGACAAAACAACAAACATAGGGGCAAACCTAAAAGGAGACTTAAAGGACCTGCTGATAAAGTTCTTAAGGGCGAATTCTGACTTATTCGCCTGGAAGGCTGCCGACATACCCGGTATTGATCCCGGACTAATGTGTCATAAATTGGCAGTA
Source organism: Arachis hypogaea (assembly GCF_003086295.3). Lineage (NCBI taxonomy): Eukaryota > Viridiplantae > Streptophyta > Magnoliopsida > Fabales > Fabaceae > Arachis > Arachis hypogaea. The sequence goes on along the minus strand of NC_092052.1, from coordinate 43,871,579 downwards.
TACCCTGGATCTCAGCCAATACAACAGAAACGCAGAAAGCTTGGCCCAGAGAGATCGCAAGCTGTGGAGGAACAGGTTCATGCCTTATTAGAAGCAGGGTTCATAAGGGAGGTCAAGTACCCATTATGGCTAGCCAACATCGTACTGGTCAAAAAGTCAAATAGAAAGTGACGAATGTGCACTGATTACATCGACCTCAACAAAGCCTGTCCAAAAGATCCCTATCCACTCCCGAATATAGACACCCTAGTCGACGCCTCATCGGGATACAAGTACCTTTCTTTCATGGAAGCCTACTCAGGGTACAACCAAATATCGATGTATCAACCCGACCAAGAGAAAACCTCGTTCCTAACCACAAAGGCAAACTACTGCTATGTAGTTATGCCGTTCGGACTCAAGAACGCAGGGGATACATACCAGAGGTTGATGAACAAAATTTTTGCCAACCACATCAGAAAATTGATGGAGGTCTATGTCGACGACATGTTGATAAAGACACAAAAGAAAAAAGCGCTACTACTCGACCTTGCCGAAGTGTTTGACACTATAAGAAAGCACGGGATGAGGCTAAATCCCGTAAAGTGCACTTTCGCGATAAAGGCTGGAAAATTGTTGGGTTTCATGCTCACCCAAAGAGGAATTGAAGCAAACCCAGATAAATGTTAGGCCATACTCAGCATGAAAAGCCCGACCTGTGTCAAAGAGGTACAACAGTTAAATGGAAGATTAGCGGCCCTGTCTAGATTTCTAGCTATATCGGCCTTAAGATTTCTTCCTTTCTACGCAACATTAAGGAAAGGAAAGAGGTTTGAATAGACCCCAGAATGTGAACAAGCCTTCCAGGACCTCAAGACATTTCTGGGATAGCTACCCATCCTAACTCGACCCAGGCCAGGAGAGGAATTGATCCTTTACCTCGCCGTGGGAAATCAGGCAATAGCCTCGACCCTAGTCAGGGAGGACGAGAATGGACAACAGCCCATCTACTTTATCAGTAAGGCTTTACAAAGGGCTGAACTAAACTACCAAAAGATAGAAAGGTTCTCCTACGCACTTTACTCACCTCCCGACGACTTCGACCATACTTTCAAGCACACATCATCATAATACGGACTAACCAACACATAAGAGGTATCCTACAAAAAACTGACTTAGCTGGAAGAATCCTACAATGGACAGTGGAGTTGTCCGAATTTGACCTTAAGTACGAAGCTCGGACAGCCATCAAGTCGCAATACCTGGCCGACTTCGTCGTAGAGTACACTAACACCCCAGGCACCCCCGCTAACTGGAACCTCTATGTTGACGGCTCATCAAACAAAGCCGGAAGTGGAGCAGGTGTCATCCTAGAAAGTGACCAGGGAACCCAACTCGAACTCTCTTTAAGGTTTGAGTTTCATGCTTCAAACAACCAAGCTAAGTATGAGGCCCTACTGGCTGGTTTGAAACTGGCTAAGGAAATTGGAGCTCAAAACCTTACCATATTCAATGACTCACAAGTAGTCACCTCACAAATAGAAGGGAGCTATCAGGCCAATGATCCCACCATGAAGAAGTACCTAGACAAAACTAAAGAACAGCTTGGAAAATTCATGGGATACGAGATCCGACATATACCTCGGGAACAAAATGCCCGAGCTGATACACTTTCAAAGCTAGACAGCACCAAACCAGGGGGCAATAATAGAAGCCTCATCCAAGAAACACTACAAAATCCGTCAACCTCCGAGGAAGAGAAGATCCTAGCCATATCAGGCCAGGACCAAGGGTGGATGACTCCCATAATCAATTACCTCAAGTCCGAAACACTCCCAGTAGATAAAAAGGAAGCAAAAAGGCTCATAAAGGAGGCACAATACTACACCTTGGTAGACGACATCTTATACAGAAGAGGGATTTCAGCACCCCTCCTCAAGTGCATCCCGACCTTTGCCACAAAGGAGGTCCTGGAGGAAGTCTACAGTGGCATGTGCGGCAACTACCTTGGTGCACGAGCTCTCTCTAAGAAGGTACTCTGAGCTAGTTTTTACTGACCGACCTTACAAAAAGAAGCAACAGAGTTCGTCAAGACGTGCCCTCCATGTCAGAAGCATGCCAAATTTTATATAGCTCCGCCTGAAGAACTCATCTGCGTTACTTCACCCTGGCCATTTGCAAAGTGGGGGCTCGACCTCCTCGGACTATTCCCTCAGGGATCAAGGCAAGTAAAGTTCCTCATTGTAGGTATAGACTACTTCACAAAGTGGATTGAAGCAGAGCCAGTAGTTACTACCACCGCTCAAAGAAGTCAAAAGTTCCTGTATAGAAACATTGTCACAAGGTTTGGAATCCCATGCTCCATCACCACTGACAATGGCACTCAGTTCACAGACACTGGCTTCAGGAACTTAGTAGCTGACCAGAAAATCAAGCACCAATTCACCTCAGTGGAACACTCACAAGCCAATAGACAGGAGGAGGCCGCTAACAAAGTTATATTGGCCGGGTTAAAATGGAGGCTACTGAATGCTAAAGGAGCTTGGGCTGAGGAGCTACCGCAAGTCCTATGGGCATATCGGACAACACCACACTCCACAACCGGGGAATCACCCTTCCGACTTGCTTACGAAATGGAGGCAATGATCCCCGTAGAGATAGAAGAAGGATCCCCTTAGAGTGATCCTCTACAATGACAACACCAACTCCCAAGCACAAAGGGAAGAGCTCGACCTACTTCCAGAAGTCCGAGAAAGAGTTCGGATTAGAGAGGAAGCGCTAAAGCGTCGAATAGCTTTAAGATATAATCGGAAGGTAATCCAGCGAAGCTTCGCCACCAATGACCTCATCCTAATCCGAAATGATATCGGAGCATGTCAATCAGGAAAAGGGAAGCTAGCAGCTAACTAGAAAGGGCCATACCGAGTTACAGAAGTACTAGGAAAGGGTTACTATAGGGTGGCCGACCTTTAAGGGCGAGAGCTACCGAGGTCATGGCATGCCTGTAACCTAAAAAGGTACTATAGTTAGAAAAAGATCTCAGGCCAAAGGCGCACTCTTTTTCCTAAAAGGTTTCTTGATGAGGCGCCAGGCCAAGATCTGAAAGTTGCCCGAACTAGAAGGGTAAGAACTCGCCTGTACACACTTTTATTTATACTTTTATCTTATCACTTGTATAAAAATTTTTAGATTTCCTAAAAAGTTTCCTATCAAGACGCATTAATTTACGCTCAAAAACACGAAATACATCGCCCAACCAGAAGAGGTCGGCAAGGTGAAGCGAAAAAGCTCAAGTTAATGTAAGAAGTTATAAAAAGTAACCTATATAAAGTGACCTGACGAGGTTAGATAAGAAATGGGATTACTAAAAATAACTTGAGAAGGACCGACAGAGAAGTCGGACCAAGAGAAAGGATCACTAAAAAAGGGAACAAGCATTACACAAAGGCCAAAAGGGTTGAAAAACCTAAGGCCAAAGTAAAAAAGGTATAAGTCCTAAAAAGGGGCGTTACCTAGAAAAGAGAACGCACGACCCCAAAACTGGGCTAAAAAGTCGTCACAAAAAACTAAAAAGGTTTTATGCAAAGAACACTAAAAAGTTATTGGACATCGACTAAAAGCCCGGGCAGCAAGCCACAAGGATGACATCGCCAAAGCAAAAAGTTGTCAACACAACTAAAACAGGGCGTGATCCAAAAGGCAGGGGTAGAAATTCATAGTATTCCAAAAAGAGGTCGGGACTGAAAAGTATCAAACATCTAAAGCATAAAAAAACCCACGAGGAACATAAGGGTTAATAGAGCAAACAGCACTTCTTCGCAAGTTAAGCCAAGCCAACACTCAAACAAAGCAAAGATTAAAACATTAAAGACTCCAAAGGCTGCCGTCAAAGTGTTTGTTTATAAAATAAAAGATGCTGTAAAGCAACTAAGAGAGTGTCAGAAATAAAAGTCATCCACAAAGACTCACAAGCTTCAAGAGGTCCACAGACCGGACCATACCAAATATATAATCAAAACAACTATATAAAAAGAACATCATAGGAGATCCAAGTTTGCCCCAATAGCTACATCCTTAGGAGAAGGAGGCAGGGTCGAGATCGGGGTGGCATTGACAACTCCATCTGGCCCATTTAGAATCTCCAGGTCAGGCTCGGGCCCAGGAGGGACCATCTCGGTAAAAGGAGCTGCAGTAGCGGAAGATGAGGAAGCCTTAGCTGGCGGCACAAGAGGAGGACCCTCATCATCATCATCTGGGGCAGGCACAATCTTGGCATCCTCCACCACGTTGTCCATACTGAATAAAGAGAGGTCGACGTCGGGAGCAAGAACTCGGACTTGGGCCTTCAGATTTTCATACATGTCAGTCATGCTGCTCACCATATGGCCCTGAAGCTCGGCATAATCATCCTAGGCAGATTGAAGTCTCTCTTTAGTTTCCAATAGCTTACCATAGGTCTGAGTATAGCTCTCCTTGTATTTTTTAGCCATCTCCTCGGCCAGGTTAGCAGCTGCCTCCACCGCAGTAGCATGAGCCTTTTCCTTCTCTACATCAATCTCCAATTTAGCAACCTTGGCGTCCAGCTCGTCCTTCAGACCTTTCACCCTGTCGTATTCAGCCTTGGCATCCTCCAAAAAGGCCTTGGTAGCATGAATAGGGGACTCCTGGACAACCCGAGATAAAGTTGCACTAAGATTGGCCATCCGAATACTGTTGCTTGATATAAAGTTAAGATGATGCAGGATGGAGACGTCGTCCAGAGGAACTTTACAATGAGGAGCAATTAACTCGGTGGCAAAGGCCACACCATCAAACTCTTTGTCATTTAGATTATAAGTTCCACCAAGATTTTGCCTTTTGGGAGGGGGACCAGCAGCAGTAGGGGAGGAGGCAGCACCCGAGGTCGACTGAGGCGGTTCAGAGGAGGCCGGCTAAACTCGTAGGGTCGGGATAATCTTCCTCGGCCCCTGAGACTCAATTACCGAATTCATTGGAGGCAACTGCTCTGAAGAACCCTCCCCTGAAGTCTTCCTTGACAAGTTATGGGCAGCCACAGCCTTCTTTGCTTTGCGAAACATTTTCATTGAAGCAGAAGAAGACACCATATCTGAAAAGAAGCCAGCAAAATAGTCATACAGTAGTTAATGACAAGGCCACAATCAATAAAAGAAAACTAATATGAAAGATAAGGTCAGACACTACCTAGCTCAGAAAGGAGAAGAGCAGGATCCCCTAAGAACTTTTTAGTGTCTAGGTGAGGAGGCTCCCCCCAATGCTCCTCTAAAATACCTATGAAAGCCTGCTCTACCTCATCTAAACTCTCCCAGGGATACTTAAGAACTACGGGATCTTTTTGCCACCATAAAGGAAATGCCGGCTCATCATTTTCTTCCAGGAAAAAGGGACGAACACCCTCAACAGTTCGAACTTTGAGATATTAATTTTTAAAGTCCCGAAAGAAGTCATCGAACATGGAAAATACTTTTTTACACTGGGTAGCTCGAAAGGAGATCCAAGAAGCTTTCTTCTTGGTCGCCCCAGGTTTAGTCAGCACAAACAAGAAGAGAAAAATAGATAGGGTAGGTCGGATGCCCAGCTCTTGGCATAACAGTTGGAAAATCTTCATGAAAGCCCAAGAGTTCGGATGAAGCTGTGATGGGGCTACATTACAGTTCCATAAAACTTCATTTTCAAAATCGGTAAAAGGAAGGGTTATACCAAGTTGGGAAAAGTAGTCATAAGCATAGAAAAAGGGACGCTCTGCCCGACCTAAGGGAGGAAAACTAACTCTCTCTTCAGGATCAGGCGACACCAGCTCATAGTTCTTTTCATCATCTCTACTACTACAGATTCTATAAAATCTCCTAAGCTTTTCACAATACTCCGGATCGGCCACAGTAACACACATCAACACTATAGAATCTAACTAGTCAGTCATACCAGAGGGGACCTTTGTAGACATCTGATAAACCACTATTTTATGGTTTATCTTGTGCTCAATTGAGTGGATTTTATCAACTCTTTACCCACTTATTCATAATATTTACATGGTTTTATATTTCCTTCCTAATTTTATTCTATAATTGGAAACTTGCTTCCCGAGCCTTTTAATTACCAAAAAATTAATTTCTCCTTATCACCATTAGATGCCTTGATATGTGTGTTAAGTGATTTCAGAGATTACAGGGCAAGAATGGCTCAGAGGATGGAAAGAAAGCATGCAAAAGTGGAAGGAATACAAGAAGTTGAAGGAACTGCTAAGCTGTCCAGCCTGACCTCTTCGCACTCAAACAGCTATAACTTTAGCTACAAAGGTCCAAATGACGCAGTTCTAGTTGCGTTGGAAAGCTAACATCTGGGGCTTCGATTTGATATATAATATGCCATAGTTGCCCTGATTCTAGGTGACGCGGTCACGTGATCCACGCGGACGCGTCGCAGTGGCGAAAAACCAGCATGGTAGATTTCATCTCCAGCGATTTCTAGGCTATTTCTGACCCAGTTCTCGGCCCAGAAAACACAGATTAGAGGCTATAAAGTAGAGGGATTGCATCCATTCAAAAAAAAGCTTTCACAATTCATAATTTTAGGAGTAGATGTAGTTTTTAGAGAGAGAGGTTCTCTCCTCTCTCTTAGGATTAGGATTTAGGATTTCTCTTAGTTTTAGGAGTGACTCTCAATCCCAGGTTCAATGTTCTTCAATTTATATTTCTCTTCTACTTTTAGATACTCTAATACTTTTATTTGTTAATTACTTATGTTGCCCATTTGATTCATAAATCTTTCATGTTAGATTGGATTTCTTTATTTAATATAATTTGAGGTATTTCAGACTTATGATTACTCTCTTTAATTTATTAATGCACTCGGTTTATCAAAATTATTTTTATTCAAATAGACTTTCTTCCCTTTTGGCTTTGGTTGAGTCATTGGAGACACTTGAGTTATCAAACTCATTGCTGATTGAAAATTGGAATTCTTCAAGAATTAATTCGAGTTCCAATAACTCTAGCCTTTCCCAAGGAAAGACTAGGATCTGAGGAATAAAAATTAATTCATCCACTTAACTTACCTGCATAATTAGAGGTTAACAAAGTGGGAGAAAAATCCAATTCTCATTACAATTGATAAGGATAACCAGGATAGGACTTCCAGTTTTCATACTTTGCCAAGAGTTTATTTTATAGTTGTTTATTTGTTTTATTCTTCTTATGTAACATACTGCTCCCTTACTTTCTAAAACCCCTAATTTACAAGACTCATAACCAATAATAAGAACATACCTCCCTGCAATTCCTTGAGAAGACGACCCGAGGTTTAAATACTCGGTTATCAATTTTAAAGGGGTTTGTTACTTGTGACAACCAAAACGTTTGTATGAAAGGACTTTTGAAGGTTTAGAAACTATACTTGCAACGAGGATTTATCCGCAAATTTCTAGACCACGCAAAAGTTCTCTCATCAACATCTCAACAATATTTCTACATGAAGACATAGAATACTACACCTACAACAAGAAAATAAGAAGTGTCACTACCAAACAACTTGAACAAGATCAAAACCAGGATGAAAAAAGTGAAGCAAGTACATAGCAAACAAAAGGGCGTCCCAGGGTTTGCAAGAAACAAGAAGATTATCACCAACACCCAGGAACGTCCTTTGGAGGCAACAGCACAGATACAGCAAAGGTAGGACATAAGGAATAAAAAACAAAACCCTAGCCCTGTCACAAAAACCCAAAGAAAAAATGCAAACGGTTCACCCAAGTATCTACATTTTCACAAAAAATGAAGCAACAAAGATAAAAAGATTTCAAAGAAACAAAGCATGCAACAATCATCAGAAGCCAAGCAGAATAGTAGAGTAATAGAAAGAGGTATAAAATAGAAGAACCAACCTGTAGAAAGGGGAAGAACAGAAGCAACAGGAGAGCAGCGAGAGCACTAGCAATCCACAAGCACCGTTCGAACGAAAAAGGGAAGCTTGGGGCAAAAATCGAAAGGACCAGATAAACAAAAATCTTTGCAAAGAAGCAAAAAGCAAGGAAGCAGAGGAAAGAAAGAGGCTGAGAAAGTAAAAAACCTTTTTTCTTTGATTTTAAAACCAAGTTAAAGAGGGAAAAGAAACGGTAAAGAGTAATAAAAAACCTAATCAATGGGCTTTTAAAGCACTCGCACGTTCCCAAGGAAGTTAAAACAGAAGCAATGCCAGACTCGCACGAAGAGGAGTTACTCAAAAACCAACTAGATTAATGTTCGAGCACGACTTCCCCAAAGATCAAAGCCTGGAAGCACGACCTCATGGGAAGATCGAAGCTCGAGTAGGCGCACTGTTCATACATCGGTCCGAGCTATAGGGCCGAGTTGGATGAAGACAAAGGGACCGACCTCATGAATGGTTGGCCCATCGCCGACCTCTTCGCAAAGAACTCGGACAAACGCCTCGAAGGCCCAAGAAGGCCCAAAGCGAAAGGATCACCACTCACCTGAAGGCAGTTGACCAAAGGATAAAGATCTTCTCCACAAAAAGATAAGATAAGATAACTAACTTATCTTTAAGGAAGATCATCAAGCATTACTATAAATACACTGGAGCACCCAGGTATAAGTCATATTCCAATTCTACTAAAAGCCTGCCTAAAGCCCATGCTGACTTAAGCATCGAAGTCTCTTGTAGGTACCACTCCCCTCCGGTGAACAAGGACCCACAGCATCTCATGCGTCAACAAGTCGGACGCGGCAGCCCAGTTCAAATCTGAAGATCTCATCCGAGATCGACCTCCCTGTTTCAGATAACCCTCGGAATAGCGTCCAACTTGGATGAGTGGGCGTCGAACGCCTACTAGGGGTTGTCCATGCTGCCTTGTGCTCCCTTGGTGGTGTTGAATTACCGTTTTGGGTGTTCAACACTGGTCTTGGTCCTTCTTGGGCGTTGAACACCAGAAAGGGAGTAAGTTGGGAGTTTAACGCCCGTTTTGGGCAGTCCAATCCAAATAAAAGCATAAACTATTATATATTGCGGGAAAGCCCTGGAAGTTAGCTTTCCAAAGCCATTGATAGTGCATAAATTGGACCACTGTAGCTCAAGAAATGCTCGTTAGAATACACGGAGGTCAGGATTTGATAGCCATCTGCTATCCTTTCTTTGCCTCTGAATCAGACTTTGCCAAAACTTGCCAATTTCACCCAAAAATCACCTGAAATTATAAAAAAAACACAAAAAATCAAAGTAGTATCCAAAAGGTGAATTTTCACTAAAACATACTAAAACTTAATAAAATATAACTAAAAACACTAAGAAAATAGTACCAAAAAAGGTATAAAATATACACTCATTAGAACACCAAACTTAAACTATTGCTTGTCTTCAAGCAACCAAAAACAAGATAGGATTAAGAAGAGAAGAATACAATAGGTCTCAAAGTTGTTAATGAAGTTCAGTTCCTATTATTGAATGGGGCTATTAGCTCTTTACTTTTGAACAGTTTTGGCATCTCACTTTCCTTTGAAGCTCAGAAATATTGGCATCCCTTGGAACTAGAATCCAGATAACATTATTGATTCTCCTCTTTTAGCTTTTCTTGATTCTTGAACTCAACTTTTTCTTTTGGTGCTTTGCACCTTTTTGAGCCTAGCCGTGACTCTAAACGTTTTATTTTCAAGTATTACCACCGGATACATAAACGCCAAAAGCACTTAACTGGGGGAACCCTTGGGATTCGAATTTAGCTTTGCCTAAATTCCCAAACAGTGGTGCTCAGAGTTCTTAAGCGTAATCTTTATAGCTTTGGATCAAGACTTTGACTGCTCAGTCTCAAGCTTTTTACTTGACACCTTCACACCACAAGCATTTAATTAGGGATAGCAACTCATTTGAGCTTTTTAGGCCAATTTTGACCCTCCTAACCATTGATGCTCAAAGCCTCGGATCCTTGCTTTTCGAATTTTTCTTCTCTCTTTTTTTATTTTTATTTTTCTCTTTTTTTCTTTTGGCTGTTTCTTTTGCTTCAAGAATCAATATTTTTTATTTTTCAGAGAACCAATAATACTTCTCTAAATTCATTGTTCTTTAAGAGCCAATACCCTCAACTCCAATATCAATCATGAACAGTTAATTCATACATTTAGAAAATAAATACAAGGCCACCACATCAAGATAATTGAAATAACTCATGACGTAACTCGAAACTTATGTATCTCACTATTTCTTTTTCAAATAAATTTTTCTTTTAAGTTTGATGCAGGATACATAGGATATCTTATAACTAAAACAAAGGAAAGGAATTAAAACTAGAAAGGAATGAAATACTAAATGTAATCATGCACTAGAAAAGAAAACAAAAAATAAGATAAAGGAAGGCATCATGAAATTTAACCACCTCAGCTATGGTGACCGCTGATCTTCCATAAAGATGATTCACCTTCTTTTGGTGCTATTGATGATAACATGAACCCAGAGCTTGCTCTGCAACACCAAACTTAAAAAGTTTGCTTGTCCCCAAGCAAAGAAAAATTGGTCTTCTCTGTTCCCTTATGGGAGTTGAACGCCCAGATTGCTCCTATTCTGGCGTTCCACGCCAGTGATGTATCTTTAATGGGCGTTGAACGCCCATCCTCCCTCCTTGTTTGGTGGTCAATGCCAGGAATGCTCCTTAATGGGCATTGAACGCCCATAGGGGACCAAGGAATGGTTCCTCCCAGCTCCTGAATGGGCGTTGAACAACCAGCTTCCTCCTTGTCTGGCGCTCAATGCCAGCAAAGGGCTCTCCCTAGGGTGTTCCATTTTCCATCTCAGGCGTCTCTGTCTCTGTTCTAAGTTCTGCACATGATCACAAACGTTAATAAGCAAGGAAAAACTATGGAAATCAACTAAAATGAAAGCAAATGGAAATAAACAAAAGAAATAAAAAACAATAGTACTCTACTCATGGTTGGGTTGCCTCCCAACAAGCGCTTCTTTACCGTCATAAGCTTGACGGACAGCTCCTTTACGGAGGTTGATAGGGGCTCAGATCTTAACCCCTCATGGTAAACTTCCTTCCTGTACTCTCATGAATCAGCGCAACATGTTCTAGAGATAGGATCTAGTTCACTGTGTGTGGAATGACTGGACTCTTAGTGAAGACAACTCTCATGCCAGGTGAGAGGCCTTCAGTTGAAATTTTCTTATTGCACCAGCCTTTGGGTACCTTCTTCTTAGTACCTCCTTCCTCAGTAATTGATGATAGGTGCCCAACACCAAACTTAGTTTTGATGTCAGGAGGCTCTTTAAGGGTCTGCACTGAGAGGGAAGGTTGAAACACTAAGTGTTGCACAATGGTTCCTCTTTTGTTAGAGGGAGACTAATGGCTAGGCATCTTAAACAAGATATAATCTTCCAAGAGCCTCATTACCGTTTCTCCCTTTTCCACATCAATTAAGGCCTTCGCAGTAGCAAGGAAAGGCTTTCCAAAGATGATAGAGTTGTCTCTGTCTAGTATCACGAGATCCGCAGGGAGGTAAAGGTCTTCAACCTTCACAAGGACATCTTCCACCATGCCATATGCCCTTTTTAGGGACTTGTCCACCATCTCCAGTGAGATCTTGGCAGGCTGCACATCTTGAATTCCCAGCCTCTTCATCACAGAGAGAGGCACGAGGTTGATGCTTGAGCTAAGGTCGCATAATGCCTTTTCAAAGGTGATGGTCCCTATAGTACAGGGAATAAGGAAGCTTCTGGGATCTAGCAGCTTCTGAGGTAGTTTCTTTTGGACTAATGCACTACACTCCTTGGTCAGCACTGATGACAAGTCATCCTAGCCTATTTTAACTAGTCTTTTTCTTTTGTTTTCATTAGAATTATGCACTTTCTTGAGCTACAAGCAAGCTAATTGAGTAGATTTTCATGTTTCCCTTGATTGAACCAACCATATATGAATTTATGCCATTTCATGAGGTTTTATGCTATATTTGTTGCATATTATGAAAGAATGAATATCTCATGATTTTGAGCATAGCTTTGATGAGTTTGGTTGATTAATGATAGGTGAAGAAAGCTTGGAGAAAGGTTGAAGCAAAGAGGAATGGCTAGGAGTGAAGAGAGGACAATGGAATAAGTGAAATTGAACCAGGAAGCAAGAAGTTAGCCCCAACGTTAGCCCCCTAACTTGGAGGCTAACGTTGGAACTTGAAATTTCCTCCCTGGCAATCCCACGTTTGCGCCAACGTTAGCCCCCTAACTTGGAGGCTAACGTTGGCACATGAATTCCTCCCTGGCCATCCAACGTTTGCGCCAACGTTAGCCCCCTAACTTGGAGGCTAACGTTGGCACATGAAAACATAAGGGAGAAGGGCCAACGTTTGCGCCAACGTTAGCCCCCTAACTTGGAGGCTAACGTTGGCACCACAAGCACACTAGACAAGGCCAACGTTAGGGTCAAAGTTAGACCCCTAACGTTGGCACCAACGTGCATACCAGAAAAATGTGTTTGCTGCTATGAAAAGTTCCCTAACTTTGGCTCAAACTTTTGGTCCAACTTTTGCTAACCTCAAACCCGGTTCAATTGGTTCACTTTGGTTCTTCTTCAAACTTCAAGAGCAATCAACCAAGGTCTCTTTCAACCCAATTCCACTAAGAGCAAAGGCCCAACTCAAGGCTTGAAGATCATTGGAAGAAATATTCGAGGAGCTTTCCTTTTGGAATTTTCATAATAGTTTTTGGAGAGCTTTTGAACTTTAATTTTGTTTCCATTGCTTTCAATTTCATTTTACATTTGTCTTGGATCTTGGATTGGAGAATTGAAGAAATTCTGTTTCAATCTCAATCTTAGATCTCTCTGTTTCTTTACTGTTAATTGAATTTCATTTCCGGTTCATTGCTCTTCATCTATTCTCTTTGCAATTTACATTTTCCTTGCAATTGTTCTTGTTGGATCTAGGAAGGCATTGAGATCTAGACTTGGTTTTCTAGTCTCTGGGCCCTGAGATCTGAATTTCCCATTTCACTTCTCTGTTTATTGCTTTCTATGTTCATTTACTTTTCTGCTTCACATCCGGTTCAATCCCAATTCCCTTTCCTTCTTCTGTTTGATGCAATTTAATTTTTCCTTGTTTAATTTCTGCAAATCCACATCCCAATCCCCTTTACATTTCAAGCAATTTACATTCCTTGCACTTTAAGATTCCGCAATTTACATTTCTTGCACTTTAAGTTTCGGCCATTTAATTTCTTGTTCTTTAAGTTTCAGCAATTTATTTCTTGTTCTCTTTACTTCAATGCAATTTAATTCTGCAAGTCACAAAACCATCAACCAAATCTTGATTCGCTTGACTAAATCAACCACTAAACTAAAATTGCTCAATCCTTCAATCCCTGTGGGATCGACCTCACTCCCGTGAGTTTTTATTACTTGATGCGACCCGGTGCACTTGCCGGTTAGATTTGTGAGTTTTGGGAGAAATTTACTTTTCCTCCAAAATATCTCATCAAGTTTTTGGCGCCGTTGCCGGGGATTGATTAGATTGACAATGATTAAGTGAGGTGGTGATCTAGATCAAGCACTTTTTCTTTATTTTTCTCTAATTTTGACTAACCCACTAACTGTTTGAATTTTTGCTTAAGCTAACTGGAACTTCATTCTAGCAATAGATTGAAGTGCCACTGATTCTGTGCGTTTCTTATGTTCTGCTTGTATGTCAGGTACAGGGAGATCCATTCCTGTTTTATCTGAAACTGACCAGAGAACTCTCCGAAGGCTAAGAAGAGAAGCAAGAGAAAAAAATGTTGCTGGAGAGGAAGAATCAGATGAAGAATATCATGAATTGGAGGAACACTCAACAGATCCAACAAATCCACCAGTGAGAATGGCCAACAACAATGGTCAACCCCAGAGGAGAGTCTTGGCTTCATATACACTTGCTAATCCAAGGCATTGTGGGAGTAGCATCCTTAACCCAAATGTCGATGCAAATAACTTTGAATTGAAGCCCCAACTCATCACCTTGGTGCAGAACAACTGTTCCTATGGAGGAGGCCCCTTGGAAGATCCAAACCAGCACCTATCCACCTTCCTGAGGATATGTAACACAGTGAAGACCAATGGTGTGCATCCTGACAATTACAAATTGCTGCTATTTCCATTTTCCCTCAAAGACAAAGCCACTCAATGGTTGGAGTCATTTCCAAGAGATAGCATCAACAACTGGGATGATCTAGTAACCAAGTTTCTTGCCAAGTTTTACCCACCTCAAAGAGTTATTAGATTGAAGACTGAAGTACAAACATTCACACAAATGGATGCTGAACCCTTGTATGAGGCATGGGAACGATATAAAGCTCTAATCAGGAAGTGCCCTCCTGAGATGTTTAATGAATGGGATAAACTCCAAAATTTCTATGAAGGACTGACAATGAAAGCTCAAGAGGCACTTGACTATTCAGCAGGAGGCTCAATGCAACTCATGAAGACAGCTGAAGAAGCTCAGAACCTCATTGACATGGTGGCTAACAACCAATATTTCTTTGGCCATCAGAGACAACACCAACCATCACTAAGGAAAGGAGTGTTAGAAATGGAAGGGGTTGACACCCTCCTAGCTCAAAACAAGATAATGCAGCAGCAGATTCAAGAACAATTTGAGCAGATGGCTAAAAAGATTGATAGTTTACAAGTTGCAGCAGTGAATACAAGCCAACCATCAACCACATGGGGACAAAATGAAGAAAACCAAGAAAATCAGCAGCAGGAACAACCTCAATATGTGCACAACCAAGGCTCATGCCAAAATGAGGTTTATGGTGACACCTACAATCCATCCTGGAAGAACCATCCAAATCTCAGATAGGGAGATAACCACACCCACAGCCAGCAACCGTGGCAGAAAAACTCAAACCAAAACAACTCAAGAAACACAACTTACTCAAACCACGACCAACAAAACGCTAATAATAATCAATACAAGAAACCACAGAATACATATCAACCACCCCACCACAATCCACAAACTCATCAAAATAGCATTTCCGCACCAACATCTAACCCCCAAAACTACCACACTACCCCTACAAATAACTTCCAGCAACCACATTCCACCCCCATCATACCACCAATAGACCATCATAAAAGTAGAATTTCAAGTCTTGAGGCAGCCATACAAGCAATTGCTCAGTCCACTCAGAGCTTGGTCAAAATGCAAGAGATAAATGAAGCTACCATGAAGAACCTTGAACGACAAGTGGGACAATTGGCCAAACAAGCTGAACGGCCAACCAATGTTCTCCCAAGTGATACAATCTCCAATCCAAAGGACAAAGGAAAAGCTACAAAGTGGGAGGAGTGCAAAGCAATCATAGTGGGAAGTGAAAAGACTAGGGAGAAGGAAGCCATCAATCAAGAAGAACACAACAGAGAAGTTCCACAAGAAGAGACAGAAGAGAGAAGTGAAGAGGAGAGAAAGACCAAGAATGCAAAAAGCTCAAAGAAAGATGATCCTGGGAGTTTTTACATACCTTGCACCATAGGAAACATAACAATTGAGAAGTCATTTTGTGACCTCGGTGCAGGTATAAACTTGATGCCTTTGTCTCTAATGAGGAAACTTCAAATTTCTGAGCTGAAGTCCACACGAATAGTTCTCCAAATGGCTGACAAATCCATTAAGCAAGCACTGGGAGTTGTGGAGAATGAGTTGGTAAAAGTGGGAAAATTCTTTCTCCCAGCTGATTTTGTCATCCTGGATATGGATGAAGACCCTAACACTCCCATCATCCTGGGGAGGCCTTTCCTAGCTATGGGCAGAGCATTGATAGATGTTGAGAAAGGGGAGTTGTTGCTGAGAGTGCATGATGAGCACCTAGCATTCCATGTTTTTAAAACCCCACATGAGCCCACTCAAGAAGAAGATGGTATGAAGGATAAGGCCAAGGATCAAAGCTTAAAGGAAGCATTCAATGAGTTAACTCCAAGACTTCTACATCCATGCTTGAAAGTAGTAGAGATGGTGCAACAGACTAAAGAAATCAAGGAGGAACTAGATCCAAAACCCCCAGATGAGAACCTCAACATTCTAGATAAAGAACCACCAAGGCATGAATCATCTCCTAAGAAAGAAGAGAAGAAGAAGAGGCCAAAAGGGTGGAAAAACAAGAAAATTCCCACTGAAGGCTTTTCACCAGGGGATAAAGTAGTGTTAAACACACAACCAATGAAGATGTCTCCACAATTATTTGAATATTACACTGTGAACCGGGTCCTTTCACTTGAACACTTAGAGATCATCAAAGAGGAGACTGGAAGGAAGTTCACAGTAAGAGGAGAAAAGTTGAGGCACTATGATTTTCAGCCCCCATGATCAAAGAATGAAGGATGTCAAGCTAGTGACATTAAAAGAGCGCTTGTTGGGAGGCAGCCCAACCTGAGGTAGTTTTTTTTATATATAGCTAGTTCAATAAAAAGGTTAAGTAGATTCACCTGTATTGTAAGAAGCTAAGTTTGGTGTTGCACACCAAAACAATTTAAGGGAGAATGAAGGATTCTAAGTTTGGTGTTCCACCGAAATCTCATTTACAAACACATTCTCACCTTCTGCATAAAGGGTTGCTAGCTCCAAGCAATCAGATGAATCATTTAATCATTGTCTGTTTCTAGTTTTTAGTTTTATTGCCTTTAGCAAAGACACAAGGATTTCACATGTGATTAACTTGATGCATCAGAGGCAGTGGCGAGGGACTAAGTTTGGTGTTCACACACCAAAGTAAGTTCAAAAGCCTATAAGAAAGTCTTGCACACTAACCAATTACCTAAGGGCTTGAGAAGCAAGCAACTTTTGAGAATTGTGCAGGGAATTCACTACCATTTGAAGACACTATGCATCATAACTCAAAAGGGCACAGCAGAAGGAAGGACAAAGGAACTGCAAACCAATAGGTTGTATCTACACTTAACTCTTGCTGTTGAAAAATGCTTTGACTTGTGTCTTGCTAAAGTGTTCATCTAGTACAAGTAGAATCACTCTTAAAATAAGTAAGCTAGTCTAAGTGTGTGCTTGTGTGTTTACTTTCACTTGACAAAAAGCATGCTTTATCCCCTGCATTTTCAATTCAATAAAAGAAATGTTTGAATGTGAAGTGAGATAGTTCTCTGTTAGATAGAAGTACAATAAAAGTAAGTGGTGGTATGTATGTGTGATTGTATGATAGCTCACTTTTACTGAATAAAGAGCTAGGATATCTCCTTCTAAGTAAAGAAGTGGCCTACTGTCTAGGAATCTCAATTGAATTAAACTCCTTGGTTAGAAAGAAAAACAAAAAGAAGGAAAGAAGAAAAAGAGAGCCAAAAAGTGGCAGAACAAAAGAAAAACAAAAAGAAGCAAAGCTGGACACCAATAGCTTGAACCTTAGAATATATGCCTGTGGTGTCTTTGTATTAGGATCTGCTTGGATTATTAAGCTCTTTGGAGTGCATCAACACTTGGTGACTTGGGTTAACTAATCCGGGATCATCAGCTGAAAGTCCACTATCAAGAGCAACCTAACTACAAGGCATTTAGTAACCCAAAGAGGTGCTGGGCATCAATGTTTTAAGAAGGAATGTGAGCCAAGTGTCTATGGTGAATAATGTGTCAAGTATAAAGAAAAGAAAATGAACTTGCTACACATGACACTCAAATAAAGCTTATGAACAAAGTAATAGCCAAGGATAAAGGAATAATGAGAAGTCATAGCAGTATGTCACTTGAAGCTTGAAGGAGACTTTCTAGGCCTAGGAGTCAATAAGAAGTGAGTATTTGCATATCCACACAAAACCCCATGAACTATCAATAATACTCTGCTAGCATGAACTTCCTCTTCCATTTCATTCTTTCTTCTCAATAATTCATTTCTTGCTTGGGGACAAGCAAGCTTTAAGTTTGGTGTTGTGATGACAAGTCATCCTAGCCTATTTTAACTAGTCTTTTTCTTTTGTTTTCATTAGAATTATGCACTTTCTTGAGCTACAAGCAAGCTAATTGAGTAGATTTTCATGTTTCCCTTGATTGAACCAACCATATATGAATTTATGCCATTTCATGAGGTTTTATGCTATATTTGTTGCATATTATGAAAGAATGAATATCTCATGATTTTGAGCATAGCTTTGATGAGTTTGGTTGATTAATGATAGGTGAAGAAAGCTTGGAGAAAGGTTGAAGCAAAGAGGAATGGCTAGGAGTGAAGAGAGGACAATGGAATAAGTGAAATTGAACCAGGAAGCAAGAAGTTAGCCCCAACGTTAGCCCCCTAACTTGGAGGCTAACGTTGGAACTTGAAATTTCCTCCCTGGCCATCCCACGTTTGCGCCAACGTTAGCCCCCTAACTTGGAGGCTAACGTTGGCACATGAATTCCTCCCTGGCCATCCAACGTTTGCGCCAACGTTAGCCCCCTAACTTGGAGGCTAACGTTGGCACATGAAAACATAAGGGAGAAGGGCCAACGTTTGCGCCAACGTTAGCCCCCTAACTTGGAGGCTAACGTTGGCACCACAAGCACACTAGACAAGGCCAACGTTAGGGTCAAAGTTAGACCCCTAACGTTGGCACCAACGTGCATACTAGAAAAATGTGTTTGCTGCTATGAAAAGTTGGAGCCAAAGTTAGACCCCTAACTTTGGCTCAAACTTTTGGTCCAACTTTTGCTAACCTCAAACCCGGTTCAATTGGTTCACTTTGGTTCTTCTTCAAACTTCAAGAGCAATCAACCAAGGCCTCTTTCAACCCAATTCCACCAAGAGCAAAGGCCCAACTCAAGGCTTGAAGATCATTGGAAGAAAGTGTATAAATAGGATAGAATTCAAGTTATTCGAGGAGCTTTCCTTTTGGAATTTTCATAATAGTTTTTGGAGAGCTTTTGAACTTTAATTTTGTTTCCATTGCTTTCAATTTCATTTTACATTTGTCTTGGATCTTGGATTGGAGAATTGAAGAAATTCTGTTTCAATCTCAATCTTAGATCTCTCTGTTTCTTTACTGTTAATTGAATTTCATTTCCGGTTCATTGCTCTTCATCTATTCTCTTTGCAATTTACATTTTCCTTGCAATTGTTCTTGTTGGATCTAGGAAGGCATTGAGATCTAGACTTGGTTTTCTAGTCTCTGGGCCCTGAGATCTGAATTTCCCATTTCACTTCTCTGTTTATTGCTTTCTATGTTCATTTACTTTTCTGCTTCACATCCGGTTCAATCCCAATTCCCTTTCCTTCTTCTGTTTGATGCAATTTAATTTTTCCTTGTTTAATTTCTGCAAATCCACATCCCAATCCCCTTTACATTTCAAGCAATTTACATTCCTTGCACTTTAAGATTCCGCAATTTACATTTCTTGCACTTTAAGTTTTGGCCATTTAATTTCTTGTTCTTTAAGTTTCAGCAATTTATTTCTTGTTCTCTTTACTTCAATGCAATTTAATTCTGCAAGTCACAAAACCATCAACCAAATCTTGATTCGCTTGACTAAATCAACCACTAAACTAAAATTGCTCAATCCTTCAATCCCTGTGGGATCGACCTCACTCCCGTGAGTTTTTATTACTTGATGCGACCCGGTGCACTTGCCGGTTAGATTTGTGAGTTTTGGGAGAAATTTACTTTTCCTCTCTTTAAAGTCTTCTTTTCAGGGATCATGCTCTTTGGACATGCCATGGAGGGAGGGTTCTTCTCTAACACCTCTGCACAGGAGGAATTGGCTTTCAGCTTCCTAAGAATTGCCAAGAGCCGAGCAATTTGCTCTTCTTTAGATTCCTCTAGCACGTCTGGAAAAGGATGTTTTTCAGGCTCCTCTATCTGCATAGGGGCATGCATGGTGACATTCCCAATCTCCTCATGAGTCCTGATCTCCTTTAGTTCGTCAGTCGTAGGCTCCTCCTTGGGTTCGGCCTTAACTTCCACATTGAGGGCCTTGAACTCTTCCTTTTGATTTACTTCCGTGTTGCTGGGAAGAGTGCTAGACGGGATCTCTGGGATCCTCTTACTCAGCTGACCAATCTGTATCTCCAAGTTCCGAATGGAAGACCTAGTTTCTGCCATGAAAGTATGAGTGGTCTTGGAGAGGTTAGAGACTATAGTAGCCAAGTCAGAGAGACTCTGCTTGGGTGTCTCCATCTGCTATTGAGAGGGTTCGAATGATCTATTATTGAACCTATTCTGGTTCGTTCCACCCTGATTGTTGCTGAACCCTTGTTGAGGCCTCTGCTGTTCTCTCCACCCAAAATTGGGGTGGTTTCTCCATCCCTAATTGAAATTATTCGAATAGAGATTGTTGACGGAGCTCTTGGAAGAGTTTCCCATGTAGTTCACCTCCTCCATTGTGTTCTAGGCATTGTCACCAACGTCCACTTCATAGGCTGCCTCTGGAGAGTAGGCAGTTAAGCTCTACGCCCCACTCAAGTGCTGAGAGATCATGTTGATCTGCTGGGACATGAGCTTGTTCTACACCAAGATGGCATCCAAAGTGTCTACTTCTAAGATTCCTCTCTTCTGAGCTTCCCCATTGTTTACAGGGTTTCTCTCAGAAGTGTACATGTATTGGTTGTCTTGCTCCTTAGATCAAGTACTTTTTATTAGTTTTTCTTTGAATGTTTTTCTTGTTAAAAAATTTTTAGACTTTCTTTATTTCTTTTTCAAAAAAATTCATCTTTAGTCGTCTTTTTTATTTTGTTTGAGTTGTGTGTCAATTTTTAAGTTTGGTATCCTTTTGGTTTTTGTTGATTTTTATTTTCTTGAATTTTTCGAAAAGTGTTCTTGAGTTCTTTCCTTTTTGTTCGAAATTTTTGTGTTGTTTTCTTTTACTTGATTTCAAAATTTTTAAGTTTAGTGTCTTTTGGTGTTCTTATACCCAGTTTTTCGAAATTAGTGTTACTTAATTTCAATTTTTTTTTACTTTGGTGTTTCTTTAGTGTTTTCCTTTTCATTTTGGATTTTAAAATTTTCAAAACCCTTTCTTTTAATTTTTGAAAATTTAATTTAACCTTTATCTTATCCTTATTCAAATTCAAATTTTAAGTCGGGTGTCCCTTTAATTTGTTTTCTTTTTGAATTTAAAAAAAAATCTTTAAAACCCCTTTCCTTTTAAATTTTGAATTTCCAAAAAACTTTTAAGATAATTCTTGCATCTTTATATTAATTTTAATTTTAAAATTTTAAATTTTGGTATTTCTTGTTAGTGATTTTTAAATTTTCAAATCATATCTTATCTTTCTTGATTCTTGATCTTTATCTTGTTTATCTTTTTATTTTCAATTCTCACTTTAGTTATCTTATTTTTAACTTCAAAATTTTAAGTTTGATATTTTTTCTTTATTTTCTTTTAAAATTTTAAAGTTTGGTGTCCCGTTAGTAATCTTTTTATTTAAATTTAATTTTCTTGCTTATCTTTTCTTTGATCTGTATCTTATCTTTTTCTTTGATTTTAAAATTTTGTTATTAAATTCAAATTTTAAAAGTTTAGTAATTTATTAGTTTTTCTCTTTTTCAATTTTGAATTTCAAAATCTCTCTTTGACTTTTTCTTTCCAATTTTCAAAACTTTTCAAAATCAAATCTTCTATCTTAATTTTTAAATCTTATCTTATCTTATTTCCTTCTCTTGACTTTTTCTTTCAAATTTTGAAATTCAAAATCTTTATTTGACCTTTTTCTTTTTAATTTTTGAAAAATAATTTAAGAACCAAATCTTCTATCTTTCTTTTCAAATCTTTTTAATTAATTGTTTGGTTTATCTTCTTTAAATTTTTAAGTTTGGTGTTTGATAAACCCATATTTTATGATATATTTTGTGCCTAATTTAAGTGATTTATTCAATCCTTCACTCACTTATTCATGATTAATTGCATGGTTTTACTTTCCCTTCCTTATTATGTGATATATGTGAAATACATGTTTCCTATGCTTTAAAAATAATTATTTTAATTACCCTTTATTACCATTCGATGCCGTGATTTGTGTGTTAAGTAGTTTCAGATATTCTAAAGGCAGGAATGACTTAAAGGATGGAAAGGAAACACACAAAAATGGAAGGAAAGCACAAAATGGAGTTTTTGAAGAACTGGCAGCGACGCGAACGCGTGGGCGACGCGGCCGCATGCAAAGAGAGCGCGACGCGAACGCGTGACTGACGCGATCGCACGCCACGAGCAGAACGCAGATGACATGGACGCATGACCGAAGTGAATGCGTGATAAGGAAAACTCCAGATGACGCGATCGCGTGACCCACGCGGATGCGTGACAGAGGCCATGCACCAGAAATTACAGAAAATGCTCCCAGCAATTTCTGAAGCCCTTTTTGGCCCAAATTCAAGTCCAGAAGGCACAGATCAGAGGTTATGAAGTGGGGGAATGCATCCATTCAGGGAGAGTCTCCAATTATTCACTTTTCATGATTTAGATGTAATTTTTAGAGAGAGGTTCTCTCCTCTTTCTCTTAGGATTAGGATTTAGGATTTTTCTTGCTTTCATGATTGTCCCTTTTTATCAGGTTCAACTTTCCTTTTTTATTATCTTCTCAATTTAATTTATGAACTTTTCTATGTTACAGATAATTCTCTTAATTAATGTTAATTGAGGTATTTCAGTTTATGATTGCTCTCTTTTATTTATGTTACTGTTTCTCCCAATCTGAAGACATTTTTATTCTAGTAGATTTACTTTTCCCCTTTTGGTCTTGGTTAAGAAATCAGTAACTCAGGAGTTATCAAACTCAACGTGATCGATAATTGTTATCTTTGTTAATTGAATTGAACTTTAATAATTCCAGTCCTTTCTTAGGAATTGACCAGAACCTGAAGATCAAACTAATTAGTCCACTTGACCTTCCCTTGCTTTAGTAAAGGCTAACTAAGTGGGATTAAGATTCAATTCTCATCTCCATTGATAAGGATAACTAGGATAGGACTTCCAATTTCTCATACCTTACCAAAAGTTTATTTTATAGTCATTTACTTATTTTAATTGCAATTTAAATTACTTGCTCCTTACTTTCAAAACCCCAATTTACAATCTTCATAACCAATAATAAGAACATACTTCCTTGCAGTTCCTTGAGAAGACGACCCGAGGTTTAAATACTTCGGTTATCAATTTTAAAGGGGTTTGTTACTTGTGACAATCAAAACATTTGTAAGAAAGGTTGATTGCTTAGTTTAGTAACTATACTTACAACGAGAACTTACTATAACTTCTAAACCATCAATCTTCAGTTCTTCAAAATGGCGCCATTTCCGGGGAACTGCAAACGTGTGCCTTATTATTGGTTATTGTAAATATTTTATTTTGCCTATTTATCTATTTTTATTTTTACTTTTTAATTTTTATTAGCTACTATGAATTCTCACCCCTCTCGTTTTGAGTTTGGTTCTAATATTGTTGAAAGGAGTGAAAGCTATAATAGGAATATGCATCAAGGTCTACGCAATCAAAGATGGATGGAGCCAAGAGGATTTGATCAAGCCTTTAGGCAACAACACCCTCCAAGATATCATGGACAAAGGCCATTCTACAATGCATACCAAGCTGACAGATACGGTGGACAACCTTGTAACTACCAACAAGCCCTACCCTGTGCCTATAGACCACCCTCTCAACGTAGCTTTGAACCGCCACACTCACAAGCGCCTTTTGACCATTCACCACCATATGATCCTTATTTAGCCCAATCCCAATCTGATTACTCCCAAACACCACCACTTCCCTATGTACCATGTCCAAATTCATCACCTCCAGAATCACAGGTTCGCCTCAAGGAAACAGTAGATCAACTTCAAACAACCCTTCATCAACTGGAGCAAGCAATAAGTCAATTATCTTCTAGACGTTCGAACATTCAAAAACCTTCCACAACCTCATGTGGACAATCTAATGAAGAGCGTAGCATGAAGGAGATACTAGAGACTCCAGTGGACACAACAGAGCATGACTTCGTACTGGAACAAGTAGAGGAAGCTGTCATTATAGAAGAAGAAGAGTTGGTTGAAGACTTAGGAGACGTTGAACTTCCATGGAAATCCAGAATTGTGGATAATTCTGTCAAGGATGTTACAATTGATGCTAAGGAGGATAGTGCACAACCCCCAAGGCAAGTATTTTATGAAGAACTAGACGGAATAATCCAAGAAGCAAGTTTCCTTGATGAGGATAGTCACAAGTCAAGTTCTCCTAGTAATGAACTTGCATCCACAAGTGAATTCTCTGAGATTGAAGAACCTTATCCAAGTGAATACGAAGAGGACGTCGAGGTAGATTTCTCTCAACCTCCAGCTTATGACTTAAGTGATGAGGAAGACATTGAAGACTTTGATCAGGACACAGATGCATGCGAAGAAGTTTGCAAAGAAGTGGAGGAATTCACAGAAGATCACAAGGGAGTAGAGCTTACAAAACCACTGGAAACACCTATCCCAAGGCCATTACCACCTAATACAAGCTTCAAGTGGGTACAATCCTTAACCTTTATCTTTACTTTTCCACTTGAATATGGTTTGCTTGAAACAGATGGCCAGCTTAGAGCTCTCTGCGGCTTTAAGAGTAAGAGGAAAATGGCTCGTACTCAGAGCTGGTGTACAAGGTTCAATAAGGTCCCACGCTTCAACTCGAAGTGCACGGATTGGAATCATGTTCAATCGAATGGATCACGGAAGACATTTGGTCATCTTGGTGAGAATACAATTTCTAAGCCGCCTGGATGGAAAAATATAGATCAAGACGAAGGCGGATTTAAAAGCAAAGTTTGGGATCCTGGAATCTATTTTGACATTCGTCACCCCGGGAGCCTGGGAATCTGTTTGAAGCTGCTCAGAAGCTTTACATGCCTAGTTTGGGACCCCGGAGGCTGTTGGCATTCCAAATATTGGTGGAGATTTTGGGATGAATTTAAGCATAAGCCACCATAACAGGAAGCTCATCCAATGTCCAACTTAAGGACTTTAACTAAAAGTGCTAGGTGGGAGATAACCCACCATGGTATGGTCGTTTCTTTTTCAATTTTATTTCGTGTTATTTATTTTTATTCTTTTTCAATTGAACCTGAATATTATTCATTAGCATTGCATACTGCATGATTGCATAATTGCATAAAAAAAAGGGCGTTCGACGCGACCGCATTGCTCATGCGATCGCGTCAGTTGCGAAAACCACCTCCCACGCGTCCGCATCATTCACGCGGCCGCGTGATCTGGAGATCGGCGTAAAGATCCAACGCCCAGAAAGTTGGGCTGGAATCGTGCGACTGTTGTGCGTTTAGCACAAAACGGCCCACGCGGTCCCGTCCCTGACGCGATCGCGTCACTTGCACAACACACATCCCACGCGATAGCGTGAGCGATGCGTTCACGTCGCGCGGATATCATAGCACCCCCAGTGGAGACAGAGAGTTGTGCTGAAACGACGCTGGAATTGTGCGTTTAGCACAATTTCCAGTGACGCGATCGCATTCCTCATGTAACCGCATCACTCACCATTTTATCCATTCCATGCGATCGCGTGACCCACGCGATCGCGTCAACCCCCATTCCACCCCAGCCACGCGACCGCGTGCCCCACGCGATCGCGTGGATTCAAATTCATTAACCCTCCAGCCACGCGAAACACTACCCTGTCGCCCCCCAACCCCTTTCTTCTTCCTCTTCTCTGCAACCACCCTCTCCACCCCTTTCCACCTCTCGCCACCCACAACCGCCACCACCGGCCGCACCACCGTCGACCACCCAGCCGCGACGCCACCCCCTTCTTCCTTCCCTCTCTTTCTTCCCTTTCTCTTCTCTTTCCCCCTCCACCACCGTTACTCCCTCCGCCACACAGCCACCGCCACCGCTCCATCACAGCTGCGCCTTCCACCACCACCCACACCCCCTCCCATCCTTCCCCCCTTAACCCCTACCCCTCCTATTACCCCTATCTGAACCCCCTACCACCGGACAACCACCACCGCCGCGCCAACCGCCTGCACCGCTGCGTCGGTCACCACCACCACCACCCTCTACCATCTCTCTACCCTACTTTCATTCATACGCCTACCAGGTTCTGCCAAACGCCGCTCTTTCAATTCATAGTTAATTGCATATTTATTTTTTCCGTTTACGTTCAATATTAGGCTAGTTAGATATGCATGTTTGTAGTGGATTTTAGGTTGTTAGGTAGACTAGGATGTGGTTAGTAGATTTAGGCCTGTTTAATTGCGCTGTTCGTGCTTCTTGCTTTATCAATTTCGCAATTCTTATGTTGTTACTGTTCATATGCTGTTCTTTACTATTGCATACTGCTTTTTACACTGCTTTTTCATGTTCATATTCCGTATCTGTATTTGAAGCTGTATTTTAATTCATATGAACTGTTCTGCTTGCGGTTTATTACCCGGGAACATCCAATTTTAGCCGGAGTGCTGCCTAAATTTCTGTAAACTGTTCTGATTTTCCTTCATGTTTTGGTTTTGGCAATTTACATTCTGCTTTACTCAGCTTTTACCAAACCAATTCATGATTCCAAGGGCAAGCTTTCTTATTCTTTTTGATTTCCTGGTTAATTAATTGCATTTTTGATGATTCAATTCCAGTTTTGCTATTTCCATATCTATATGAATCATCATCAACTTGATTTCCTTGTTGAATATGAGTTGACTGTTGCTTACAAATTGTGAAATTCTTATTACTTAGAAACCAATCATCATGCCGCTTACCTTAACTTTCTTTTTACTAACTCCATGCTTTCAACTTTCTAACCTCTTTTTCAATCCTAACCAACCTAATTTCCCAAACATCTCTTCTTGGTTTTTCACTATTATCTTTAACCTTCTAACTAAGGCATGATTTTAGTTTTTCCTAATTAACATGAATTCTATTACTTTTTGGATTGAAATTTCTCATCTCAGCTTTTTATTCCCGAACCAATCCAAAATGCACAATTCTTCAACTCATTTAATTATTCTACTTCTCCTTTGCCACTATGTGCTTATTTTGTTATTTGCCTACTTGTTTTCCTATTTTTATTATCTCACAGATTTCTATTTTTTTCAGGATGTCTGACACTCAAAGAAAAAGAAAAGGAAAGGCAACAACTGGCAAACGAAAAAGAGGAGAATCCTCTATGTCCATCCTGGACATCATGCATGATGACTCCTGGCGGGAAAAACACTTTACCCCGCAGGAGAAGGCTGATCAGCTACTCCCTGCCACTGATCCTACTAAGTTTGCAAATAGATACTGCAAGTTGAAGTATCCGGTGTTTGTAACCTCCAGGAACCTGTACCTGGAGCGGACTCTGAAAATTCCAGAAGAACTCCAGCAATACACCTCCGATCAGATCAAACAAAGAGGCTGGTTCTTCCTGGAGAGAAATCTGACAGAGGTCAATGCTTCTTGGGTAAGAGAGTTTTACTGTAATTACTTCAAAACTTTCCTAGATGTAGTGAACCTAAGTGGGAAGCAGATACTGGTCACTGAAGAGGCCATTAAGGATATTCTGCAGCTTCAGCCTAAATCCGATCAGCTTGATGGTTACCAAAAGGCTGAGGAGGACATGCGCTTCATGAAGTTTGACTGGGATGCGGTCAAGGCAAGGATAGCCCTTGACCCGACTGTCCCATGGGTCATGGGTCAGAACACCACCATGCCTAAGGGAATCAAGCGGATATACTTAAATGATGAGGCTCGGCTCTGGCACCAGATCCTGATCAACTTTGTTATGCCGAGTACTCACGAGATGGAGCTACCTGCCGCTATGATCACCCTCCTCTGGTGTGTGATAGAGGGTAAGGACCTGTACCTGCCACGATTCATCCGGTACTACATGGCCAGGGTCCACGTCAGAGGCACCCTTCCCTTTCCATATCTGATTACCCAGCTCGGCCGTCGAGCTGACGTGCCTTGGGAGGATGCTGATGAGAAGCCACTTGCTGCAGAATGCAAGAAGATTATCCCCCATAGTAGGAACTTTCTGGCTTTGGGCTACAGACCTCCATTCCTCACTGCCCCTGATGAGACAGCCACACCTTCAGCTGGCCCCTCTTCATCTACTGCTACCCCAGCTACAACCACTGCACCTCCACCTGCCTCAGAGCCAGTTTACCACCTCGTTCACTGCCTATTTCAGCAGCTAGACCAGATGGAGCGCCGCAACCGGCGCCGATATGAGAGATCTGAGCATCGCAGCAAGCGACGTTATGAGCACCTAAAGCTGATGATACGATCTGGCAGCGACATCCCATCCGAGCCTGACACACCATCAGAGCCATCTAAGGAGGAGGCTGATGATCATGAGGCGGAAACCCATCCACAGAGAGAGGCTGAGCAGGCAGGCCCGGAGCAGGCTGCGCCATAGCAGGAGGCCCTGCATCAGATTCAGGCTGCAGACCTAGAGGTTCCTATACAGTCAGCACCCCCTCCGCAGCAGGCAGATCCTCAAATCACCACCACAAACACTCCTTCACACCCTGCTTGAGTGAGCATCAAGGACGATGCTTTATATTAAGTGTGGGGAGGTCGCCATCTCTGGCATATTTTTCTTGGTGAACCACTACAGACTCTTTTTATTTTATTTTGTTAGTTTTCTGTATTTTGATTTTTATTTTTATTCCTCAGTACTTATACATTGCTCTTTTCATGTATTTTTACTCTATTTCTGAATTTTGCACTTTAGTTTATATTTTAGCCAGTTAGTTTAGTTGCAATTCTAACTTATTAGCTATAAAATATATGGATTAATTAGTATAGTTTACCCTTTTAGAATATGATAAGTTTGGTTTAAATTGAAAATAAAAAGGAAGTAAACTAGAGACTTTAACATAATAAAAACAATCCACACCTTGTATATATAGCGTTACATGTTAGTTAGTTAACAACATTTTATCAAGGAGAAACACTAAAACTTTAAAGCCACCCTAAGGTTTACATTGAGAATAATAGAAACTCTTAATTTTTCACTTGCATGACATATATAACTGAGATATGATTTTTGAGCTAGAGAACACACAGCCTGTGAGTTTTGAGCTTAGTTGTATGGTTACATTCAAACCATAATATTTTATTCCTGTGTGTTTCGCCCTTCTTTTTTATTCTGATGTTCTTTACTTTGTGTTAATCTATATGTCCAATTATAGAATATAGATACATACCAAGAAAGTGATTGAGGCCATTGTTTGATTCTAGCTCACTTATCCTAAATTAGCCTACCTTTTACATCACCCTTGTTAGCCCCTTAATATTTTAATCCCCTCTTGTTCTATAAACCACATTACTAGCCTTAAGCAGAAAAACAAAATAAAAATCCCAAGTTGAATCCTTGGTTAGCTTAAGATAGAAATTGTGTATTGTTTAAGTGTGGGGAATCTTATGGGAACATGGATGATAAAAACAAATGTAGAAAGTTAAAAAGAATAAAGACATTTCAAAATAAAAGCTTTGGGAAGCATGCTCATGTGAAATCAAAACAATTAAATTACCATGTGCATTAAAAAAAATAAAAAAAATAAAAAATAAAAAAAATAAAAAATAAAAAAATATTTTTATTTAAATAAAGGGGATACAAAAATTCCCCCAATTGCAAAATAAAAGGAATCAATGCACATGGGACAAAAGTTAAAGTTAATATATGAGCTTGCAATACAAAGTGAAAAAAAATTGGGTAAATAGGTAAAGAAACCTTTGAATTAAAAAAGATGTATGTTAGGTGAGATCTTAGACTAATCAAGGATTCACTTATTAGCTCACTTAGCCTTATACATATACCCTTACCTTTACCTTGGCCCCATTACAACCTTAAATAAAGACCTCATGATTTTTGTATGTCTGTATTCTGTAATTGTTGATTGATTAGATGGAGAACAAAGTTATAGAAAGTAAGGATAAAAAGAAGAATAGAGTGATTAACCTAATAAACACTGAGTGACTAGAGAGTAAACACAAAAATCCAGTGAGGGTTCAATAGCTCATCAACATATATCTCTGCTTAAATTGTTAATTGTCTTGCAAGTCTGTACAATATTTTTCTTTCCCATCTCAATTGTAAAAGTGCTTTAACATTATCTAAGGTTTGGCTATGCATATATGATTCCTTGAGAATGTGAATTAATTCAACTACATGTAAGTTTTATATACAAGTGAATGACAATTAGAATTGCATGATTCATTTAGGTAGTTGCATTTAGAATAGATTGCATTGCATGAGATTCCACCACTTTAACTTGAACCTTACTCTTTATCTTGGATTTAGCATGAGGACATGCTATTGTTTAAGTGTGGGGAGGTTGATAAACCCATATTTTATGATATATTTTGTGCCTAATTTAAGTGATTTATTCAATCCTTCACTCACTTATTCATGATTAATTGCATGGTTTTACTTTTCTTTCCTTATTATGTGATATATGTGAAATACATGTTTCCTATGCTTTAAAAATAATTATTTTAATTACTCTTTATTACCATTCGATGCCGTGATTTCTATGTTAAGTAGTTTCAGATATTCTAAAGGCAGAAATGACTTAAAGGATGGAAAGGAAACATACAAAAATGGAAGGAAAGCACAAAATGGAGTTTTTGAAGAACTGGCAGCGACGCGAACGCGTGGGCGACGCGGCCACATGCCTGGTGCAAAGAGAGCGCGACGCGAACACGTGACTGACGCGATCGCGCTCCACGAGCAGAACGCAGATGACGCGGACGCATGACCGAAGCGAATGCATGATAAGGAAAACTCCACATAACGCGACCGCGTGACCCACGCGGACACGTGACAGAGGCCACGCACCAGAAATTACAGAAAACGCTCCCAGCGATTTCTGAAGCCCTTTTTGGCCCAAATTCAAGTCCAGAAGGCACAGATCAGAGGTTATGAAGTGGGGAAATACATCCATTCAGGGAGAGTCTCCAATTATTCACTTTTCATGATTTAGATGTATTTTTAGAGAGATGTTTTCTCCTCTCTCTCTTAGGATTAGGATTTAGGATTTTTCTTGCTTTCATGATTGTCCCTTTTTATCAGGTTCAACTTTCCTTTTTTATTATCTTCTCAATTTAATTTATGAACTTTTCTATGTTACAGATAATTCTCTTAATTAATGTTAATTGAGGTATTTCAGTTTATGATTGCTCTCTTTTATTTATGTTACTGTTGCTCCCAATCTGAAGACATTTTTATTCCAGTAGATTTACTTTTCCCCTTTTGGTCTTTGTTAAGAAATTAGTAACTCAGGAGTTATCAAACTCAACGTGATCGATAATTGTTATCTTTGTTAATTGAATTGAACTTTAATAATTCCAATCCTTTCTTAGGAATTGACCAGAACCTGAAGATCAAACTAATTAGTCCACTTGACCTTCCCTTGCTTTAGTAAAGGCTAACTAAGTGGGATTAAGATTCAATTCTCATCTCCATTGATAAGGATAACTAGGATAGAACTTCCAATTTCTCATACCTTACCAAAAGTTTATTTTATAGTCATTTACTTATTTTAATTGCAATTTAAATTACTTGCTCCTTACTTTCAAAACCCCAATTTACAATTTTCATAACCAATAATAAGAACATACTTCCCTGCAGTTCCTTGAGAAGACGACGCGAGGTTTAAATACTTCGGTTATCAATTTTAAAGGGGTTTGTTACTTGTGACAATCAAAACGTTTGTAAGAAAGGTTGATTGCTTGGTTTAGTAACTATACTTGCAATGAGAACTTACTATAACTTCTAAACCATCAATCTTCAGTTATTTTTTAAACCCCTTTCTTTCTAAATTTTTTTAAATTTTTTGAAATTTCTAGTTATTTTTTATTTCCTATTTTTTTATTATTTTTGAATTTTATTAAAAAATATTTAATTCTTATTTCTTTTGGATATCTCACTGGGAGCTCTCTAGACTTTAACATAGAGACTCCAACTTTTCTTTGCCTCTTGCTTATACAGGAACACTAAAATCACTATGGATCTAATTGGGAACGCATAACCTAAAAGAACTTTGGGATCTTATACAGCTCCCACTCTTGACTTCTATGGAAGGAGCATTTGTGTGTCTCCTATCAAAGTAGATAATTTTGGGCTTAACCCACAATTAATCACTCTAGTGTAGCAGAACTGCCAGTTCCATGGTCTCCCACAGGAAGAACCCAATGAGTTCCTCACTAATTTTCTGCAGATTTGTGACACTATGAGAACCAACGGAGTAGACCCTGATGTCTACATGTTGCTACTCTTTCCATTTGTTGTGAAAGATCAAGCAAAGAAATGGTTGGATGCTTAACCCAGAGAAAGCTTGAACACATGGGTAAAGTAGTAGACAAGTTTCTGAATAAATATTTTCCCTCATGGAAGCTGACTAAGTTGAGGATAGACATTCAGACCTTTAAGCAAGGAAAGAGTGAGTCCCTCTATGATGCTTGGGAGGGGTACAAGCTGATGCTCAAAAGATGCCCCATTGAAATTTTTTTAGATTGGGTCAAGCAGGATATCTTCTATTACAGACTCTCTGACATAGCTAGGATGTCCCTGGATAATTCTGTGGGTGGCTCTTTACACATGAAGAAGACAACTGAAGAAGCTGATGAACTCATTGATGTGGTGGCCTTGCATTTATTTTTTTGAATGTATAAATTAACTGTGCATGATTGATATTGGAATTGAGGGTATTGGCTCTTGAAGAACAATGAATTTAGAAAAGTATTATTGGTTCTCTGAAAAATAAAAAATATTGATTCTTGAAGCAAAAGAAACAACTACAATAAAAAAAAAGAGAAAAATAAAAATAGAAAAAATAAAAAATTCAAAAAGCAAGGATCCAAGACTTTGAGCATCAATAGTTAGAAGGGTCAAAATTGGCCCAAAAAAAGTTCAAGTGGGCTGCTATCCCTAACTAAATGCTTGTGATGTGAAGGTGTCAAGAAAATCTTGAGACTAAGTACTTAAAGTAGTGATCCAAAGCTAAAAGAGTATGCTTAAGAACTCTAAGCACCACTGTCTGGGAATTTAAGCAAAGCTAAATTCGAATCCCAAGGGTTTCTCCAGTTAAGTGCTTGTGGCGTTTATGTATCCGGTGGTAATACTTGAAAACAAAATGCTTAGAGTCACGGCTAGACTAAAAAAGGTGCAAAGCACCAAAAGAAAAAGCTATGTTCAAGAATCAAGAAAAGCTAAAAGAAGAGAATAAGTAATATCATCCGGATTCTAGTTCCAAGGGATGTCAATATCTCTGAGCTTCGAAGGAAAGTGAGTTGCCAAAGCTGTTTAGAAATAAAAAGCTAATAGCCCCGTTCAATATTTAGAACTGAGCTTCATTGACAACTCTAAGACCTAATGTATTCTTCTCTTTTAATTAGTCCTATCTTGTTTTTGGTTGCTTGAGGACAAGCAATAATTTAAGTTTGGTGTTATGATGAGTGGATATTTTATACTCTTTTTAGTACCATTTTCTTAGTATTTCTAAGCATATTTTATCAAATTTTAGTATGTTTTAGTGCAAAATTCACCTTTTGGATGCTACTTTGAGTTTTTGTGTTTTTCTTATGATTTCAGGTGATTTTTGGGTTAAATTGGCAAGTTTTGGTAAAGTCTAATTCAGAGGCAAAGAAAGGATAGCAGATGCTGTCAAGTCCTGACCTCTGTGCATTCGAACATGAATTTCTTGAGCTACAGAGGTCCAATTGACGCGTTCTCAATGATGTTGTAAAGCTAACTTCTAGATCTTTCCAGCAATATATAATAATCTATACTTCTTTTCCAGATCACTGTGCATAATTGGCGTTGAACGCCCACATCTGGAGTTTAATATCCCAAAGATAGCAAAGCCCAGCGTTGAACGCCCAAAACTGGCATTCAACGCTCAAGAAGGATCAAGCCCAGCATTGAACACCCAAATCTGTCATTCAACGCCACCAAGGGAGTAAGGAAACAGAGCGCTCACCCCCTAATGGGCGTTCAACGCCCAGAAGCCCAAGTTGAACATGTAAGAACCGGAATAACTGCTTTAATAAAATAATAATTTAATTGCCCGAAATCGGTTGAAAAATATAAAAATGTTCTTTCTAAAATATAAAGGTGAAATTTGATTTCAATGAATTTTTCTGAGTTGGAAAATGTATCTTTTGCAAAAGATTTTTGTAAAAAAGTGTACCGATGATAAAGCCGGCAGTACCGGCTCTAGACTGTCTGGTACCGTGTTTTGAGAAAAATAAGAATTTAAAAATTGATTTATTTTCTTGAAAGGATAAAAAAGAATTTGAAATCGAAAACCGGGCGCTAATCTTAAAGTTTTTTGCCCAAAGTGGGCCAAATGGGCTAAAACTGCTAACGGATTGGAGCGGGCCCAAACCGGCCCAAGTTCCAACATATAAATACCCATTTAATGATCTTTAAGCTCATTTTGAGGGAAAAAAAGAGAGAGAGAGCTCGGATAGGTGATGGTGAGGGGTGAAACCCCATTATCACTATCCATCATCACTTTCCGAGAGCCATAACTTGAGTTACGGAGCTCCGATTGACGAGCTATTTGTGGCCACGCAAAGCTCTCGTCGAGATCTTCGTTCTATTTAAGTTTTGCCGGTAAGAATTCATATCTCATGCTTCAGTTTTCTGCCCTAAGTGATTTCGCATTTTTATGTTTGGTTTTTGAGTAGATTTTATGGTTTTGGTTGTTTAGGGGTAATCTAGCATTGGAATATTGTTAATGCCTTTGGGTAAGGTAAGGTTTCACAAAACCCTTGTGTTTAGTTGTTTTTGTGAACCCTAGGTTTGATGTGATATGTTATATGATGTTAGATTGAGTTTTGGTATTTGTTGGAGTTGGTTTGAGGCTTTGGATCGAGCTTGGTGGCTTCGTTTTGGTGTTTGGTGCAGTTTGAGAATTGACCAAGGTATGATTTTGGTTTCCTTTATGTAATATGTAATGTTTCTGGAAACTTAGGCTAGTTGACCTTAAGATAGGTTTGAATGACGTGATTGTATGATTAATTGTATATAAATGTTATTCTTGATGATAGTTTGGATGGAGGTTGAATAAGTTTGAATGTGATGATATATATGTTGTTAGATGATTATTATTGATGAGTTATGTTGGTGGATGTTGATGATGATTTTGATTGTTGGTTATTGTGGTTCATGTTGAAAGTAAATGAGTGAGGAGGTTTGATGAATTAATAGGATTGGTGGGAATTGTGAATAATGATCATGAGTGTTGATTAATGATTGAATTGGAAATTATGGATTTGTAGTGATTTATGGTGTAATGGTTGAGTGGATTAGGTGTGGATTTAATGAAAATGATATGAAATGGTAATTTGTTGTGTGTGGTGGTGTTTTATGATAGTTGATTAGGCTTTGATTTGGTTTTAAATTGAGAGTTTTGGTGAAATTGAGTTGTAACAGCCCAGACCACCCGCTAGCACGATATTGTCCGCTTTGGCACACAAGGCCTCACGGTTTTGCCTTTGACGATAGGGATGCTAGCCGAAGCCCCCCACACTCACTCGTCAAAACGCGTCATGCTAGGGAGAGGTATCCACACCCTTATAAGGCATGCTTCGTTCCCCTCTCCAACCGATGTGGGCCTTACAATCCACCCCCTAAGGGAGCCCAGCGCCCTCGCTGGCACATCGATCCGGGTTCTGGCTCTGATACCATCTGTAACAGCCCAGACCACCCGCTAGCACGATATTGTCCGCTTTGGCACACAAGGCCTCACGGTTTTGCCTTTGACGATAGGGATGCTAGCCGAAGCCCCCCACACTCACTCGTCAAAACGCGTCATGCTAGGGAGAGGTATCCACACCCTTATAAGGCATGCTTCGTTCCCCTCTCCAACCGATGTGGGCCTTACAATCCATCTGTAACAGCTCAAACCACCCGCTAGCACGATATTGTCCGCTTTGGCACACAAGGCCTCACGGTTTTCTGTAACAGCCCAGACCACCCGCTAGCACGATATTGTCCGCTTTGGCACACAAGGCCTCACGGTTTTGCCTTTGACGATAGGGATGCTAGCCGAAGCCCCCCACACTCACTCGTCAAAACGCGTCATGCTAGGGAGAGGTATCCACACCCTTATAAGGCATGCTTCGTTCCCCTCTCCAACCGATGTGGGCCTTACAATCCACCCCCCTAAGGGAGTCCAGCGCCCTCGCTGGCACATCGATCCGGGTTCTGGCTCTGATACCATCTGTAACAGCCCAGACCACCCGCTAGCACGATATTGTCCGCTTTGGCACACAAGGCCTCACGGTTTTGCCTTTGACGATAGGGATGCTAGCCGAAGCCCCCCCACACTCACTCGTCAAAACGCGTCATGCTAGGGAGAGGTATCCACACCCTTATAAGGCATGCTTCGTTCCCCTCTCCAACCGATGTGGGCCTTACATGAGTTCTCAAGATTTTTGGTAAAAATGGATTTTTGACAAATTTTGGCGGATCATATCTTATGCTACAGTTTTTGAAATGAGTTGAATTTTATATCAATTAAAAGATAATTCAAAGAGCTTTTAAACGGTATAGATTTTGTAGAAAGAGATATGATCGTTAGAAGTTAGTATCTAAAATCTGATTTCTGTGATGTTGCAGGATTTGTGATTTTTGGTTTGTGTGTGCACGTCCACTGACCCTTGTGCGCACGTACACCCTGTGATTTTCAGAAAATGTGCGTACGCACACTCTGGTACGCACGCGCACACAGGAAAATGCCTACTATTGAGGGCATTCGCACACTCTGCTGCGCACACACACCTTGCGAATTTTGCAAGTTGTGCGTACGCGGAAGCTGGGAAAACTCTTCTGGTCGTGCGTACACACAACTCTATGCGTACGCACACTACCCTATTTTTGAATGAAACCTTGTTTTTAACTGTCTTACCTTCCCGGCAAGCTTGCAAACTTCCGTAACACTTGTTTAAAACCCTTTTTGCCAGTTTTAGGGTCTTGAATCAAGGGAGAAAATAATAAGTGTATAAAAAGGGGGTATTTTAGTTATGAGTTTAGAGGATGGTGATTTAGGCTTGGGAAGTTCTGTGGATGGGATAGCTGGAGTGTTTAGGCAGAGTGTTGAGGTGATGATGACTTGAGAAACATGAACGATTATGGTGTATGAGAAGAGTATAAATGGACTTGGGCTATGAACAGTGATATCTGAAATTGAGAATGTAATTGTGAAATGCATAGTTTTCTGTCGTAGTGGCTGTGGCAGTTTTTCTGCCTACGTTCGGATGTGAGGGTTGAAGCTGGGCTTCCCACTCACGTTTTGCTCTCATGGAGAATGTGGTAGGGCACTCATCCCTCGGAATTATTCTTCCTGAGTATGCAATTTCTCTCTGGTTGCAAGGTGGTAGGGCACTAACCCACGGAATCATGCAGCATCTAGAGGAAGGTGATAGGGCACTCTCTCTCGAAACGTTTCCCTCTGAAAGGAGAAGGTGGTAGGGCACTCATCTCTCGGAATTATTCCTCCTGAGTATGCGCAACAGAGAGACTAATCTGGGAGTTGCCGTCCGGATTTTGTGTTGGGTTTGGCACTATAACCGACATGTGATATCACAGCCAATAGGACAGGCATTCATCATATGCATCTCTTATGTGCTTGATTGCTTTGACTACTTGCAGTTTGCCTAAATGTATAATATGCCTTCTTGCTTCTCGAATTACTCGCTATATTTGAATATTACCTGTGTATTACTTATTTGCATATACTTGTGATTGTCTGGTGCTGAAGAGGTTAGGTAGGCAATGACGATAGGATCGCACGGAGGGTAGGTTGGTGAAGGCTGTGGGACAGCGGTGACTAGTTTTAGTTAGAAATCCCCTAACTTTAGATACCCTTGTTTATTGTTTACAGTTTAAGTTATTTATTTCGTTAAGCATGAATATCTATTGGGTGTGAAGTTTTAGGATTGCCTTCAGTGTCCCGGAACCTTACATCTTACATATTGGGCATTGTTACCATACTGAGAACCACTGATTCTCATACCATATATTGTTGTTGTTTTTCAGATGCAGGTCACAATCCACCACGGTGAGTTTGCGGATGTGGTGACAGAGTGGAGTATGATCTTCCTTGAGTTTTATTTCACTTTACTTTTGTTGTAGCACTCTCACTTTTTGTATATTTAATGTTGTTGCCTAGAGGCTTTATTTCTGAAAACTTTGAGAGATAGGTTGTTGCTGTTTTAAACTTCAAAAACTCTGTTGTATTTAGTTTGATTAGCCGGCCTAAACTCCGCAGGCTGCGACTAGTCCTCTTTTTGGTATTTTACACTTATATATATATATATATATATATCTTGGTTACTTAAATTATTACCTTGTGTATCCTGGAGCTATCTACAAGGTTTTATATATTATGTATTGTTCTATTCGTACCTATGCGTTTAGTTATCGTGTGGAACGCTTCGTGTATCCTAATTCTGCTTTATGCAATTTGAGCTTTTAATTCCTTCATCGGGCTTCGAGTATTACTTAGAACTATCATGAGACTTTGCTATCCTTCGCTTTATGACGCGAGGTAAGGCTTAGGGTAATGGGGTGTTACGGAACGCCAGGCGTATGAAGCACATGACCAAAGTGGGCCAAAGTGGACTTTAGCACTCCTTATCTTGTTTAGTCTTATCTTTGTACTTTTTAATTTAAGTTAACATCTTTAGGGTTAGCATTTCCTATTTAAAGATGAGATCACTTAGGAATTAGGCATGCCTCCCAGGAGGGGAGAAGCATAGGCACATTACTTTACACCTTCTTCTTTGTTTTTTTTTGTAAAGTATGAGCAACTAAACCTCCTAGGTTAAGGATAGGAGCTCTGCTCATTCCCATGGATTAATATTATTGCTTTTCTTCTTTAATATATGTTTGATTCCATTCTATGATGTATTATCGTTCTTCATCTTTATGAATTTGGGGTGGAACGAGAGTATGACCCTTTATTCTACATGAGCTCTTGCGAAGCCTTAGCCAGATTGTATTGAGCTGCAGCAACAGGAATGCATAGAAGAGAAATAGAACACCCCAGAGGGTGCCCCTCCGGAGTGGTGGCTCTAGCTTATTGTAAGCGCTTCCTTAGGGTCCTCTTAAGTTCAGGATCAAGATCAAAGAGAGCTTCTCTATCTCTATTTCTGCTCATAAACAAAAGAAAGAAACCAAGAAGAGAAAAAGAAAGGAGTCTCTATGTCAGAGTATAAAGAACTTCTTGTGCGAGACTTAGGTAAAGAGAAAAAGAAAATACATGTGTCTTTTATTAAAAAGAAATTTTGAAAATAAAGAGAGAGAAAAGAGTTAGAAATTTTCGAAAAAGGAGGAGAGAGAAAGAAGTTAGTATGTTTTCGAAAAAAATGAGAGAGAAAGAGTTTAGAGGATTTTCAAAAAAGAAGATAGAGAAGAATTAGAAAGACACCAAACTTTTAAAATTGAAATAAGATAGAACGAATAACTAACTAACAAGATTTGAAAATAAAATAAAAGATTTAATTTTGAAAGTTTTTGAAATTAAAAATAGAAAGTCAAAGGAAGATTTTGAAATTTAAATTTGGAAAGAAAATGTTAAAAAAA
Organism: Arachis hypogaea; assembly: GCF_003086295.3. Taxonomy (NCBI): domain Eukaryota; kingdom Viridiplantae; phylum Streptophyta; class Magnoliopsida; order Fabales; family Fabaceae; genus Arachis; species Arachis hypogaea. The sequence goes on along the minus strand of NC_092052.1, from coordinate 43,832,100 downwards.
GGAAGATAAGATTTTAAAATTTAAAAGATACTCAACTTTTAAAATTTAAAAATTGAATTTAAAATTTGAATTTAAAATAAAACAAGATAACAAAATTTTGAAATCGGAGAAAGAAAAGATAAGATAAAGCTTTAAAGATAAAAGGTAAATAAGAAAATTAAGCAAAAACAAAAAGATACTAATGAGACACCAAACTTAAAATTTAAACCAAGATAGAAACAAAGAATTAAAATATTCAAAATATATAAAAATATAAATTTTGAAAAATTAAAAGGAAAAGACAAACACTAGACAGACACCAAACTTAAAAATTTTGAAATCAAAGACACTTAATTTCGAGAAACTGAAAATGACAAACACTAAAAGACACCAAACTTAAAAATTTTAAAATCAAACAAGAAAAAATATAAAGAAAATTTCGAACACAAAGAAAGAAAAACAAGAACAATTTTCAAAAAATCAAGAAAAGAAAAAAAACCAAAAGGACACCAAACTTAAGAATTGACACAAGACTCAAACAAAAGAAAAAAGATTACTAAAATTAAAAAGTTTATTAATAAAATTTTTAAAAAGAAAATAAGAAACACAATTAAAAGAAAACTAGTAAAAGATACCTGATCTGAGGAGCAAGACAACTAGTAGTTGTCAATTTCGAATAGTCCCCAGCAACGGCGCCAAAAACTTGGTGCGCAAAATTAGAACTCGCACAACTGAACCGGCAAGTGCACCAGGTCGTCCAAGTAATACCTCAGATGAGTGAGGGTCGATCCCATGAGGATTGTTGGATTGAGCAAGCAATAGTTATCTTGCTGAACTTAGTTAGGCGAATAGAAAAGAGAGTTGTTATTGTAAACGCATAAATCAGAATAATAAAGAAAGCAATACGGAATTGGTGTAGAAACAATGATGAGGAATCGGTTAAGGCCTCAGAGATGCTTATCCTTCCAGATTAGTACTTCTTACTGACTACTTTAACAATGAATGATTCATTCTATGGCAAGGTTGTAAGTGATTAAAGCCGGGGTAGTGGTCATTAATCTCTGATGAGCGGATAATTTATACGCTTTTTGACATTGTTTTTAGTATGTTTTTAGTAAGATCTAGTTACTTTTAGGGATGTTTTCCTTAGTTTTTATGTTAAATTCACATTTCTGGACTTTACTATGAGTTTGTGTGTTTTTCTGTGATTTCAGGTATTTTCTGGCTGAAATTGAGGGACTTGAGCAAAAATCAGATTCAGAGGTTGAAAAAGGACTGCTGATTTCAGGTATTTTCTGTGATTTCAGGTATTTTCTGACCTCCCTGCACTCAAAGTGGATTTTCTGGAGCTACAGAACTCGAAATGGCGCGCTTCTAATTGCGTTAGAAAGTAGACATCCAGGGCTTTCCCGCAATATATAATAGTCCATAATTTGGCCAAGAATTGACGACGTAAACTGGCGTTCAACGCCAGCCTTCTGCCCAAATCTGGCGTCCAACGCCAGAAAAGGACCCAAAACCAGAGTTGAACGCCCAAACTGGCACAGAAACTGGCGTTCAACTCCACAAATGGCCTCTGCACGTGCAACACTTAAGCTTAGCACAAACACACATCAAGTGGGCCCCGGAAGTGGATTTATGCATCAATTACTTACTCATGTAAACCCTAGTGACTAGTTTATTATAAATAGGACCTTTTACTATTGTATTAGGAATCTTTTGATCATCTTAGGATCTTAGGATCTTAGGATCATCTTTGGACGTCTGGTTCTTAGATCAGAGGGGCTGGCCATCTCGGCCATGCCTGGACTTTCACTTATGTATTTTCACGGTAGAGTTTCTACACTCCATAGATTAAGGTGTGGAGCTCTACTGTTCCTCAAAGATTAATGCAAGTACTACTGTTTTCTATTCAATTCTTCTTATTTCTCTTCTAAGATATCCATTCGCACCCAAGAACGTGATGAAGGTGATGATTATGTGTGACACTCATCATCCTTCCCCCTCATGAACGTGTGCCTGACAAACACTTCTGTTCTACATGAATTAAGCTAGAATGAATATCTCTTAGATCTCCTAACTAGAATCTTCGTGGCGTAAGCTAGAATGATGGCGGCATTCAAGAGAATCCGGAAAGTCTAAACCTTGTCTGTGGTATTCCGAGTAGGATTCAATGATTGAATGACTGTGACGAGCTTCAAACTCGCGATTGTTGGTCGTTAGTGACAGATGCAAAAGGAGGGTGAATCCTATTCCAGCATGATCGGGAACCGACAGATGAATAGCCGTGCCGTGACAGGGTGCGTGAGCATATTATTCACTGAGAGGAGGGGATGTAGCCACTGACAACGGTGATGCCCTTGCATAAAGCCAGCCATGGAAAGGAGTGAGACTGATTGGATGAAGATAGCAGAAAAGCAGAGGTTCAGAGGAACGAAAAGCATCTCCATTCGCTTATCTGAAATTTCTACCAATGATTTACATAAGTATCTCTATCCCTATTTTATTATATAACATTCGAAAACATCTTCATCACTTTATATCTGCCTGACTGAGATTTACAAGGTGACCATAGCTTGCTTCATACCAACAATCTCCGTGGGATTCCACCCTTACTCACGTAAGGTATTACTTGGACGACCCAGTGCACTTGCTGGTTAGTTGTATCGAAGTTGTGACAATCATGAATTAAGATCAGAGCACCAAGCTTTGGAGCCATTACCAGGATTTGTTCGAGCCTGGAGATCACAATTTCGTGCACCAAGTTTTTGTCGCCGTTGCCGGGGATTGTTTGAGTTTGGACAACTGACGGTTTATCTTGTTGCTCAGATTAGGTAATTTTCTTTTTATTTTCTTTTCAAAAATTTTTCAAAAATATTTCAAAATTTTCTCACCTGTTTTCGAAAAAAAAAAAAAGAGAGGGTTTTAAAATAAAAATGTTTTCAAAAATATATTTTCTTTTCAGAATTTTTAAGAATGAATTCTAGTGTTTCATGGAGCATGTTGAAGCCTGGCTGGCTGTAAAGCCATGTCTCAATTCTTATACTCAAGAGAAGAGCTTCTTTATCTTTCTTAGCCAATTGGCTGTTGAATGTAAGGAATGTCAGGCGTGTCATGTCTGAGTTACATACTAAAGCTTGGCTGGCTATTAAGCCATGCTTGACCCTTTGATTGGAGCTTTAGAGCATAAGATTCCTGGAATTCATATTAAAAATTTTGGAATCCTTATTTTCTTTTTCAAAATATTTTTTCGAAAAATATAAAATAAAAATCCAAAAAAATTTAGAAAATCATAAAAATCAAAAATATTTTTGTGTTTCTTGTTTGAGTCTTGAGTCATATCATAAGTTTGGTGTCACTTGCATATGCATCTTGCATTTTTCGAAAATTTCATGCATTCATAGTGTTCTTCATGATCTTCAAGTTGTTCTTGGTAAGTCTTCTTGTTTGATCTTGATGATTTTTTGTTTTGTGTCTTTTCATGTTTATCATATGCATTCTTGAATTCTTAGTGCGTAAGCATTAAAGAATTCTAAGTTTGGTGTCTTGCATGTTTTCTTTGCATTAAAAATTTTTCAAAAATATGTTCTTGATGTTCATCATGATCTTCATAGTGTTCTTGGTGTTCATCTTGACATTCATAGCATTCTTGCATGCATTCATTGTTTTGATCTAAAAATTTCATGCATTGCATAATTTTCATGTTTTCATAAAAAATTTCAAAAAAATAAAAAAAATATCTTTCCTTTTTCTCTCATCAAATTCGAAAATTTGAGTTGACTTTTTCAAAAATTTTTAAAATCAAGTTGTTTCTCATGAGTCAAATCAAATTTTCAATTTGAAAATCTTATCTTTTTCAAAATCTTTTTCAAAAATCAAATCTTTTTCAAAATTCTTAGTTATTTTCGAAAATTTCAAAAATATTTTTCAAAAATCTTTTTCTTATTTTTATATAAAATTTTCGAAAATAACTAATCAATTAATGTTTTGATTCAAAAATTTCAAGTTTGTTACTTACTTGTTAAGAAAGATTCAAACTTTAAGTTCTAGAATCATATCTTGTGATTTCTTGTGAATCAAGTCATTAATTGTGATTTTAAAAATCAAATCTTTTTCAAAAACTAATTTCTATCATATCTTTTCAAAAATATCTACTTATCTTATCTTTTTCAAAAAATATCTTCTCAAAATATCTTTTCTAACTTCCTAACTTCTTATCTTTTCAAAATTTGTTTCAACTAACTAACTAACTTTTTGTTTGTTCCTTAACTTTTTCAAAACTACCTAACTAATTCTCTCTCTCTCATTTTTCGAAAATATCTTCCCCCTTTTTCAAAATTTCTTTTTAATTTATTAATTATTTTAATTTTTAAATCTTAATTTTCGAAAATTACTAACATTTTTCAAAAACTATTTTCAAAAATCACTAACTCTTTTTCAAAAATTATTTTCGAAAATTCTCTTCTCTCTCATCTCCTTCTATTTTTTTTTTATTTTATTCATCTACTAACATCTCTCCCTCATTCAAAAAAAAAAAGGATCTCTATTATTATTATTTTTCTGTGCCTTCTTCTTTGTCATATGAGCAGGAGCAAGGACAAGAATATTCTTGTTGAAGCAGATCCAGAACCTGAAAGGACTCTGAATTACAACTAACCAGTAAGCACCTGTTAGGAATTTTCAAACAAGAAGAGGAGATGGCAGCCGAAAATAATAATAATGCAAGGAGGATGCTTGGTGACTTTATTGCACCTAATTCCAATTTACATGGAAGAAGCATCTCCATTCCTGCCATTGGAGCAAACAAATTTGAGCTGAAACCTCAATTAGTTTCTCTGATGCAGCAGAACTGCAAGTTTCATGGACTTCCATCTGAAGATCCTTTTCAGTTCTTAACTGAATTCTTGCAGATATGTGATACTGTTAAGACTAATGGAGTAGATCCTGAAGTCTACAGGCTCATGCTTTTCCCTTTTGCTGTAAGAGACAGAGCTAGATTATGGTTGGATTCTCAACCCAAAGACAGCCTGAACTCTTGGGATAAGCTGGTCACGGCTTTCTTAGCCAAGTACTTTCCTCCTCAAAAGCTGAGCAAGCTTAGAGCTGATGTTCAAACCTTCAGACAGAAAGAAGGTGAATCCCTCTATGAAGCTTGGGAAAGATACAAACGGTTGATCAAAAAGTGTCCTTCTGACATGCTTTCAGAATGGACCATCCTGGATATATTCTATGATGGTTTATCTGAGCTATCAAAGATGTCACTGGACACTTCTGCAGGTGGATCCATTCACCTAAAGAAAACGCCTGCAGAAGCTCAAGAACTCATTGACATGGTTGCTAATAACCAGTTCATGTACACTTCTGAAAGGAATCCTGTGAGTAATGGGACGCCTGTGAAAAAGGGAGTTCTTGAAGTTGATACTCTGAATGCCATATTGGCTCAGAATAAAATATTGACTCAGCAAGTCAATATGATTTCTCAGAGTCTGAATGGAATGCAAGCTGCATCCAACAGTACTCAAGAGGCTTCTCCTGAAGAAGAAGCTTATGATCCTGAGAACCCTGCAATAGCAGAGGTGAACTACTTAGGTGAACCTTATGGAAACACCTATAACTCATCATGGAGAAATCATCCAAATTTCTCATGGAAGGATCAAAAGCCTCAACAAGGCTTTAACAATGGTGGAAGAAACAGGTTTAACAACAGCAAGCCTTTTCCATCATCAACTCAGCAACAGACAGAGAACTCTGAACAAAATGCTTCTAATTTAGCAAATCTAGTCTCTGATCTATCTAAAGCCACTGTAAGTTTCATGAATGAAACAAGGTCTTCCATTAGAAATCTGGAAGCACAAGTGGGCCAGCTGAGTAAAAGGATCACTGAAATCCCTCCTAGTACTCTCCCAAGCAATACAGAAGAGAATCCAAAAGCAGAGTGCAAGGCCATTGACATAAGCGCCATGGCCGAACCTGTGAGGAGAGGAAAGGACGTGAATCCCAAGGAGGAAGACCTCCTGGGACGTCCAGTGGTCAATAAGGAGCTTCCCTCTGAGGAACCAAAGGACTCTGGGGCCCATCTAGAGACCATAGAGATCCCATTGAACCTCCTTATGCCCTTCATGAGCTCTGATGAGTATTCCTCTTCTGAAGAGAATGAGGATGTTACTAAAGAGCAAACTGCCAAGTTTCTTGGTGCAATCATGAAGCTGAATGCCAAATTATTTGGCATTAATACATGGGAAGTTGAACCTCCCTTGTTCATCAATGAACTAAGTGATCTGGATCAACTGACATTGCCTCAGAAGAGACAGGATCCTGGAAAGTTCATATTACCTTGTACCATAGGCACCATGATCTTTAAGGCTCTGTGTGACCTTGGTTCAGGAATAAACCTCATGCCCCTCTCTGTAATAGAGAAACTGGAAATCTATGGGGTGCAAGCTGCTAAAATCTCACTGGAGATAGCAGACAGCTCAAGAAAACAGGCTTATGGACAAGTAGAAGATGTATTAATAAAGGTTGAGGGCCTTTACATCCCTGCTGATTTCATAGTCCTGGATACTGGAAAGGAAGAGGATGAATCCATCATCCTAGGAAGACCTTTCCTGGCCACAGCAAGAGCTGTGATTGATGTTGACAGAGGTGAAATAGTCCTTCAATGGAATGAGAACTCCCTTATATTCAAAACTCAAGGATCTCCCTCTGCAACCATGGAGAGGAAGCAGGAAAAGCTTCTCTCCAAGCAGAGTCAACCAGAGCCCCCACAGTCAAACTCTAAGTTTGGTGTTGGGAGGCCACAACCAAACTCTAAGTTTGGTGTTGAACTCCCATATCCAAACTCTAAGTTTGGTGTTGGAGAGTCTCAACAAAGCTCTGCACATCTGTGAGGCTCCATGAAAGCCCACTGTCAAGCTATTGACATTAAAGAAGTGCTTGTTGGGAGGCAACCCAATGTTTATCTAATTCTTATTTTTATTGTTTTTCATGTTTTCTTAGGTTCATGATCATGTGAAGTCACAAAATAAACAAAAAAATCAAAAACGGAATCAAAAACAGCAGAAGAAAAATCACACCCTGGAGGAGCATCTGTCTGGCGTTCAAACGCCAGAACAGAGCATAGTTCTGGCGCTGAACGCCCAGAATGGGAGCATCCTGGCGCTGAACGCCCAGAACAAGCATGGTTCTGGCGTTCAACGCCAGAAATGGCAGCAAAGGGGCGTTGAACGCCCAAAATAGGCACCAACCTGGCGCTGAACGCCCAGAGTTGTGTGCAAGGGCATTTTACATGCCTAAATTAGTGCAGGGATGTAAATGCCTTGACACCTCAGGATCTGTGGACCCCACAGGATCCCCACCTACCTCATCATCTCTCTTTCCATTCATGATCATCTTTGTTTTCCATTTACCACTCACATCCATACACCCACTACCTTCAAAAATTTAACATCTCTCTCCCACCCAATCCCACCCATATGGCCGAATACACATTCCCATCCATCTCCTCCATATCTTCTTCTTATTCTTTCTTCTTTTGCTCGAGGGCGAGCAACATTCTAAGTTTGGTGTGGTAAAAGCATATCTTTTTTGTTTTTTCCATAACCATTGGTGGCACCTAAGGCCAGAGAAACCTCTAGAAAGAGGAAAGGGAAGACAAAAGCTTCCATCAAGGGTCTATAGCTCAGTGGTAGAACATTTGACTGCAAATCAAGAGATCCCTGAGATACCTCAAGGGATACATTTTCTTCCACACAATTATTGGAAGCAACTAAGGGTGGAACATCAAGAGCACTCCATCATCCTTCATGAAATCAGAGAATATCTAAAAGCACTGAAGGAGGAGCAACAAAGGCAAGGAAGAGACATAGAAGAGCTCAAGGACATCATTGATTCCTCAAGAAGGAAATGCCACCATCACTAAGGTGGATTCATTCCTTGTTCTTAATTCTTCTGCTTTTCATTTTCTATGTTATGTGCTTATCTATGTTTGTGCCTTCATTACATGATCATTAGTAGTTAGTAACTTTGTCTTAAAGATATGAATGTCCTATGAATCCATCACCTCTCTTAAATGAAAAATGTTTTAATTCAAAAGAACAAGAAGTACATGAGTTTCGAATTTATCCTTGAACTTAGCTTAATTATATTGATGTGGTGACAATGCTTCTTGTTTTCTGAATGTATGCTTGAACAGTGCATATGTCTTTTGAAGTTGTTGTTTAAGAATGTTAAATATGTTGGCTCTTGAAAGAATGATGACTAGGAGACATGTTATTCGATAATCTGAAAAATCATAAAAATGATTCTTGAAGCAAGAAAAAGCAGCAAAGAACAAAGCTTGCAGAAAAAAAAAGAAAAAAAAAAGGGGTGAAAAAAAAAAGAATAGAAAAAAAATAGAAAGAAAAAGAAAAAGCAAGCAGAAAAAGCCAATAACCCTTAAAACCAAAAGGCAAGGGCAAATAAAAAGGATCCCAAGGCTTTGAGCATCAGTGGATAGGAGGGCCTAAAGGAATAAAATCTTGGTCTAAGCGGCTAAACCAAGCTGTCCCTAACCATGTGCTTGTGGCGTGTAGGTGTCAAGTGAAAACTTGAGACTGAGCGGTTAAAGTCAAGGTCCAAAGCAAAAGAAGAGTGTGCTTAAGAACCCTGGACACCTCTAATTGGGGACTTTAGCAAAGCTGAGTCACAATCTGAAAAGGTTCACCCAATTATGTGTCTGTGGCATTTATGTATCCGGTGGTAATACTGGAAAACAAAGTGCTTAGGGCCACGGCCAAGACTCATAAAGAAGCTATGTTCAAGAATCATCATACTGAACTAGGAGAATCAATAACACTATCTGAACTCTGAGTTCCTATAGATGCCAATCATTCTGAACCTCAATGGATAAAGTGAGATGCCGAAACTATTCAAGAAGCAAAAAGCTATAAGTCCCGCTCATATGATTGAAGCTATGTTTCATTGATAGTTTGGAATTTATAGTATATTCTCTTCTTTTTTTATCCTATTTGATTTTCAGTTGCTTGGGGACAAGCAACAATTTAAGTTTGGTGTTGTGATGAGCGGATAATTTATACGCTTTTTGACATTATTTTTAGTATGTTTTTAGTAAGATCTAGTTACTTTTAGGGATGTTTTCCTTAGTTTTTATGTTAAATTCACATTTCTGGACTTTACTATGAGTTTGTGTGTTTTTCTGTGATTTCAGGTATTTTCTTGCTGAAATTGAGGGACTTGAGCAAAAATCAGATTCAGAGGTTGAAAAAGGACTGCTGATGCTGTTGGATTCTGACCTCCCTGCACTCAAAGTAGACATCCAGCGCTTTCCAGCAATATATAATAGTCCATACTTTGGCCAAGAATTGACGACATAAACTGGCGTTCAACGTCAGCCTTCTGCCCAAATCTGGCGTCCAGCGCCAGAAAAGGACCCAAAACCAGAGTTGAATGCCCAAACTGGCACAGAAACTGGCGTTCAACTCCACAAATGGCCTCTGCACGTGCAACACTTAAGCTCAGCCCAAACACACACCAAGTGGGCCCCGGAAGTGGATTTATGCATCAATTACTTACTCATGTAAACCCTAGTGACTAGTTTATTATAAATAGGACCTTTTACTATTGTATTAGGAATCTTTTGATCATCTTAGGATCTTAGGATCATCTTTGGACGTCTGGTTCTTAGATCAGAGGGGCTGGCCATCTCAGCCATGCCTGGACTTTCACTTATGTATTTTCACGGTAGAGTTTCTACACTCCATAGATTAAGGTGTGGAGCTCTGCTGTTCCTCAAAGATTAATGCAAGTACTACTGTTTTCTATTCAATTCTTCTTATTTCTCTTCTAAGATATCCATTCGCACCCAAGAACGTGATGAAGGTGATGATTATGTGTGACGCTCATCATCCTTCCCCCTCATGAACGCGTGCCTGACAAACACTTCTGTTCTACATGAATTAAGCTAGAATGAATATCTCTTAGATCTCCTAACTAGAATCTTCGTGGCGTAAGCTAGAATGATGGCGGCATTCAAGAGAATCCGGAAAGTCTAAACCTTGTCTGTGGTATTCCGAGTAGGATTCAATGATTGAATGACTGTGACGAGCTTCAAACTCGCGATTGTTGGGCGTTAGTGACAGACGCAAAAGGAGGGTGAATCCTATTCCAGCATGATCGGGAACCGACAGATGAATAGCCGTGCCGTGACAGGGTGCGTGAGCATATTATTCACTGAGAGGAGGGGATGTAGCCACTGACAACGGTGATGCCCTTGCATAAAGCCAGCCATGGAAAGGAGTGAGACTGATTGGATGAAGATAGCAGAAAAGCAGAGGTTCAGAGGAACAAAAAGCATCTCCATTCGCTTATCTGAAATTTCTACCAATGATTTACATAAGTATCTCTATCCCTATTTTATTATATAACATTCGAAAACATCTTCATCACTTTATATCTGCCTGACTGAGATTTACAAGGTGACCATAGCTTGCTTCATACCAACAATCTCCGTGGGATTCGACCCTTACTCACGTAAGGTATTACTTGGACGACCCAGTGCACTTGCTGGTTAGTTGTATCGAAGTTGTGACAATCATGAATTAAGATCATAGCACCAAGCTTTGGAGCCATTACCAGGATTTGTTCGAGCCTGGAGATCACAATTTCGTGCACCAATCTCCTCTGATTCGCATCAAATGCCGGTGCTAATAGTCATTCAATCTGAATGAGGGTGAAGCTCACGCAATTCAATCTCTGATGATCTTACTCAAAACGCCACAGACAAAGTCAGATCTTCTGGATCTAAGAATGATGCTCATTATTCTAGTCTTAATGCCACAGAGACCTCAATTACCCATGACTAACGAGATTCTATGTCACTTATTCCAATTAGCCCAGATAACTTGTTGAAATCTGTGATGTATTCTCAAGCTGCAGCTTAATACTATCCAGTTAAGGCTTCGCAAGAGCTCATGTGGAATAAGGGGTCATACTTTTGTTCCACCCTAAATTCATAAAGATGAAGAACGATAATACATCATAGAATGGAATCAAACATATATTAAAGTAGAAAAGAAATAATATTAATCCATGGGAATATGCAGAGCTCTTATCCTTAACCTAGGAGGTTTGGTTGCTTATACTTTACAGAAAATAGAAAATAATGTGTGATAGGTTAAGAAGATCCTAAACATTGGTGATTTTCTCCTATATATATTAATCTAATAATTAAAAATTACAAGAATGAGATAAACTGAACTAAAGGGGGCGAAAATCCACTTATGGGCCCACTTGGTGAGTGTTTGGGCTGAGCTTGGCGTTCAACTTGGATGAGTAGGCGTTGAACGCCCACTAGGGGGTGTCCCCACTGCCTTGTGCTCCCTTGGTGGTGTTGTACGCCAGTTTTGGGCGTTTAACGCTGGTCTTGGTCCTTATTGGGCGTTGAACGCCAGAAAGGGAGTAAGTTGGGCGTTCAATGCCCATTTTGAGCAGTCCAATCCAAATAAAAGTATAAACTATTATATATTGATAGAAAGTCCTAGAAGCTAGCTTTCCAATGCTATTGAGAGCGCGTAAATGGGATCTTTGTAAATTAAGAAATGCTCATTGGAATGCACGGAGATCAGGATTTGACAGCATCTGCTATCCTTTCGGTGCCGCTGAATCAGACTTTGCCAAAACTTGCCAATTTCACCAAAAAATTACCTGAAATCATAAGAAAAATACAAAAACTCAAAGTAGTATCCAAAAGGTGAATTTTTCACTAAAACATACTAAAACTTAGTAAAATATAACTAAAAACACTAAGAAAATAGTACCAAAAAGGGTATAAAATATCCACTCATCATCTTCCTTCATCTTCCTTCAACTTCATCTTCCTCCATCACCTCCTTCATATCCTCCATCGTTTTCTTTCATATTCCACCATCACTTTCTTCCATCCTTCTTTCTCCATTTTCACCTTTCCAATACTTTAGAAACAAGAACTAAAAATCTTTAAATATTGTTAACAAAATTCAGCTCCAACTACAACCAGAAATCCCCAAATTCATATCCAATTAAAAGAATCAAAAATCCAATTACAAGAATAAAAAATAAATCCCCAAATTCATATCATATTACATGAGGTAAGCAAATCATAACCACCCACATTGACATCCTTCACAAGCTTGCCCAACATCACATTGAAAAGGAAACTGTCGATGGTGAAGAGTTCATGAGCCTCTTCATTAATGGCCAACCTAAGCTTTATGCTGCTTAAGGTCAAACCTTGTTTCCCTACTAATCAGCACAATTCATTCAATACACTTCATCTTCAAAGCAAGAATTCGAAAGTTATATAAAACGGTTAAGAAGCAAAGACATTTATTTGTGGGATCTGGAAAAGTTAGTAACTTACTGGTAATAGAGAATGTGGGCGATGGCAGAGACAGGTACATTGTTGGCGGAGGCAGAGGCGCCTCTAGACTGCTGGAGGTGAGTTTGTTGTGGGTGGAGGTGAAGCAACGTCGCCAATGGAGGAGGGGAAGCGACACAAGTGGAGGCGGCAACGACGAGGATGCTATTGGTGGAGGCAGAGGCGCCGCTAGACTGCAGGAGGCGAGCAGATTGTCGCGGGTGGAGGCGGAGATGCGGGTGTGAGAGGAAAAAGGAGAAGAGGCTGCTCTCTAAGACTGAGAGAAGCGGCGCTGGGTAAAAGGAGGAAGATGATGTGGTAGGAGAAGAAAGATATTTTTTTAATTATTAAATTTTATAAAGGGTAAATTTGTCAAAAGGGATTATTTTAATACTTAAATATAACGTTTGGGATAAATTTAAATTGAAAAAAAGATTAAGGACGATTTTGATTTTGACCTCAAACTTTAGGGACTAAAATAATACTTACCCCTTAAAAGTTTGAATGACTACATAACATACAATTGAGCCTACAATAAGAAGATTAAAAGGTTCAAATTTCTGCAGAAGCTTGACAACTTCACACTATTTCTGAAACTTTTTTTTTTCTTGTTTTAAATTTATGCAGCTAGGTGAGTCAACTTACTACATGTGAATGAAGTAGTCAAATAGGATTCATGAAATAACTCTATGTTTATCGAATTTAGTATATAGTTTTATGGAAGAGCATATGGATATTGTCATGTTATATGTGAGGAAGTATGCACTTAGTCGATCAAAATTAAGCCCTAACTTTGAATGTTTGATTTTAATGTAATACAGGTCTAACCCATACGGTTTACCCTAAAACTGCACACACTCGTTTTAAGCATTCACTTGGTGTTTATTGGCTTGTCAGCAAAGCTATCGACATAATAAAAAAATACTAAGTAAATATATATAAACTATCTTGTGTTGCTATATGCTTGTTATTGGCAAGATGATATGTGATTATGTTGTTAAACAATCTTACTATGCTTTTAGGGCAAATATATTTTTTAAATGTTGACTAATTAAACTCTGTAATATCACACATATCCTGTAATAATAATAATAATAATAATAATAATAATAATAATAATAATAATAATAATAATAATAATAATAATAATAATAATAATAATAATGGCTGCCGGAGCCAAAATTTTATGAATGCCACTTCAACGTGGGGCCATGGCAGTGGTGGAGGTGATCATAGAGCAGTTAGGAAGGCTGATAAAATATGTAATTACTGGGTGTAGGAAAATTGTGATTATGGTGAGAGGTGTAAGTTCATTCATTCTTGGAGTTGTGGGGATAGTTTTTCTTTGCTGACTCAGCTTGAAGGCCACACCAAGGTAAAAGTAAAACAATTTTAGTAACATAATCATGATCGTTCTTGAAGTTGATGGGTTAGTTTTGTGTTGAACTAAACAGGTTGTGAGTGGAATAGCTCTACCTTCTGGTTTCGACAAGCTTTATACTACATGTATTAATGAGACTCTCAGAGTTTGGGGCTACCAGTCTAGACAGGTTATGTTCCCACTCTTTTCTTAATTTGTCATTCTACCATTTATGCATGTTTCAATGCTGAGCTTGGTTTTGTGCACAAATTGCAGTGTACTGCCGATATCAATGTTGGTGGCGAAGTAGGGTGCATGATCAATGAAGGACCTTGGATTTTTGTTGGTATACCCAATTGTACTAGAGTGCAGGATCAGCCATGTACTTTGCATAGATGCCATAAATGAATGACAAAGAATCCAAACCCCAAGATTTCATGTCCCTTCAACATAGTGCTATAATAATTGAAGAAAAATTGGTTAGTTATTGGATTGGATTAGATCAAAGCATATATAAATATGGCTTTATATTATTTGTTGTATTCTCTCAAAATTACTAATAACATAGGAACTTTTTAATTAAATTCTTTACACTTACCATAGACCTCATCTTGATGCTTAACTTTACCAAAATTACTAATAACATCTTATGTTTACATACAAGCTAATGATGTTGAAAGCGAGCCTACTACTCCCTTTGATGCTAGGAGATCAGCTTGTGATAGCAACGACGAGGACAAATATTTGAGACTTTTATGTAATTAGATGATATTGAAATATTGAAATTGTTTTATTTTACTTTTTAAAGAAAAACAGTAATAGTTATGTAGAACAATACCATATGCAATTATGTTTGGAACTATTGACATTGAGAATTTTTTATATATAGATTTATGTCTTATATTGAGGAATTGTATTATAAAAAATTTTATTTTTAAATTTTGATATTAAAAAATAAATTTCTAATTTGAGAGTATGTAAATGAAATGAGACTAATCGATGATTTGAAATTAAAAATTAATAAAATATTATAAGATTTGTGGAGGTTTGAAAATCTCACAAAATAGTTAATTTTTGTTAAATTTAAAAATTAATTTGTGGAAGTTTTAAACTGCCACAAAAATGATTTAAAACTGCCACAGAAGTCCAATGTAAAACTCCCACTAAATATACACAAAACCCCCCACTAAATAGATTGTGGAGGTTCTTAAAAACTCCCACAAAAAACCTCATGGCACCTCAAATTTTGGGAGTTTTAGAAACCTCCACAAATAAGAAAAAAACTGCCACAAATAAACAAAAATCTTGTAGTGAACCTTGTACTACACATAAATCAAATTTACCCATGTCGATTTAGCCATGCTCCCACTAAATCGAATTAGAACCCATAAATTTACTAAGCAATGCACACGATTTCATGTCATCCATAGTAATTCGAATTTGGGTAGTTTGAATTAGCCCAAGGTTTGTGCCTATAGTAATTCAAATTACACCCTAGTAAATCGATATGACTTGATTCGATTTGTATAGCTTGGTTGTTCAATGTTAATCGAAATAGTCTCATTCAATTTACATGAATAATCACTATATATAGTTTGGATAGAGTTGCACATATCGCTGGTAATGTGTATGAAGAGGTTGGTGAATAAAATTTAATTTTTTTTTTATTTTCTGTAAGAAATAAATAATTGTTAGTGATATCAAATCGCTTAGAACTTGATTATTAGGATGATTAGAATGTCTAAACTTCAAGTAGTAGTTAGAATTTTGATTTAGAGGTAGTAGTGTGTTAGAAGATGGTTAATGATATTAAATTATTTATAACTTGAATATTATAATTGATAGAATCTTTAAATCTCAAATAGTGGTTAGAGTATTGATATAAGGATAATAATGTGTTATTGTATCTAAATCACAAATGCATACTGGATAATGGATTTTGAGAGTTTAATAGAATTCTGGTTAAAGTATTTTTTTTATTAAAATTATCTGTTTTAGGTGATTGTTGTTTTATAAAGTGTTATGATGCTAAGAAAAATTTTTCAATGTCATGCAGCCCCACCGCTGTATCATGAGTATGAGGAGGCATCATGGTATATCGTTAGACGATAGGATCATGCTGTACCTTCGTATGGCTGGCCTGGCCTATCTCGCGAGGCTCAACGACCATTGGTTTAGGTTGGATGAGCCATTAGTCAGTCCATTTGTAGAGAGATGGTATCCGGAGACTTACACATTTCATCTCCCATTCAGTGAATGCATGATTGCGCTACAAGATGTAGCCTACCATCTAGGGCTCCCAATCGACAGACAGTACGTCAGCAGATGTCTGACGGACTTTGAGTGGTACATCGACGGAGGCTGTTTGGCATGGGCTTGATTTAAGGAGTTGTTGGGTGTGCTGCCGCCACCGGACTTCATCAACAAGTTCACTGTGAAGTGCACTTGGATGCAGGAGACATTTAGTGACCTTCCGGAGGGCATAGACAAGGAGACACTCATGAGGTACACGATAGCATATATCATGATGCTATTATCGACACAGTTCTTTGGTGTCAAGTTTGGTGCCCGAATGCATATCAGGTGGCTGTTATATGTAGCGAGGTTAGAAAAAATGGGCAGATATAGTTGGGGATCTGCCACTCTGTCATGGTTATACAGGTGCCTACGCCGTGTGGCCAATAAGCATATGGTTAAGTTGGTAGGACCACTGCAGCTCCTCCAGTCATGGATCTCCTGGCGGTTCCAGGGTTTTAGGCCCGATGGGTCTGACGCCTCTCACTGGCCCTTGGCCATGAGGTACGCAATTGATTACCATTTGTTTTTTCTGCTCCCATTTTTTTGATTTTTTGTCACTTGTTGATAACATTTCTTGGGTGGCAAGTGGTCAGGTTATCAGCCGACATCGAGTGAGAAGGGACCTCAACTCGCGCACTACAGATTAGGGATTTACTTCATTATACGAATCAACCATGCACACCCGTTGCCGAATTTCTTACACTTCCCATTGTACTTGCGATAATCGGATTCCAACACTTTATACTCAATCCCACATCAGATGCTATAAGTCTTCACACTCAGCACGACCTCCTCTTTATCCTGAAACTGCTGATCAACTTTGAACTCAACTAGCCTTCCTGTATCTTGTGTGTCTCTGGCCCCAAATCCAACAGGCACGCCAACTACCCCTTGTTGTCTCATGGCATCTAAGTTCAAAGTTGAAAAGCGCGGAGAGTACTGCAGAGTTCCTGAACTAGCCGCTCCACCACCCCCAGATGGAGTACACCTTGCTAGCTCATCATCGCTATCATCGGCAATCGTGATGGGCTTTACATTATCATCATTCTCATCCTGGAATACATCTTCTACACCATCCGGTGCTCCACCCTGTTGGGATTCCGGTACCACATCAGGAATGCTAGCCATCGCAATCGTAACATCACCGAATGATCTAGTGTCACCCACTTCTCCGTCACGAGTACGGTTTAGATCAGTGGCTTAGACCAAGAGGCAATCAAAGCTGCCTCAGACTCAATCACGGGCAGAGATGAAGAGGCACCAACAGGCCTCGAACTAGAGCAAGCTACTGTGGTTGAAGGCTAAGGATTTCGGTTAGAACTTTCTGAACTAGAGACCACATCCACAAGCTTGGCCAACAGCTCAAGGGTTCACACCTCTAGGAATTGCCAGCGATAATGGAACAGAACTTGTAGATCTTCGCGCTGCCTATGATGAACGAATCGTACTTCACATCAACTGTCAAAACGAAAATCAAAATTCAATAGAATAACTTTCTCCATCCGTTTCATGTCTTGTAGCCCCAATTTTTGGATTATAGTATTTTGAAACTCGGTGAAACTCGTTGAAGGTTTGAAAAAAATACAAAGCGGATCCTTATCAGTAAACATAATTCCAGAACGCATTTTTTTCTTAATCGATCCTTTATAGTGCACCAAACTAAAAATTCTCATCACTAGCCATTGCATATCACTATAATGAGGAATTCATATTCAACAAATATTTATATACATTTGTGGCCTAGTAAATCGAATTAACTTACATCCATTTATATATCTTGCTGAATACATAGTAAATCGACTTGCCCTGTGTCGATTTATTCATGGATATTATGAGCATGGTAAATTGAATTGTGCTAGTTCGATTCACTAGGAACCCTAACCATACATGTATAAATCGAATGAGTGTGATTCGATTTGCATGAAACGCTACTAAATCGAATATGCTTGTTTTAATTTACTACTAATGATGCTAAATCGAGTATGGTTACTTCGATTTACATAGAAAAATCCTTTAGGGACATGCACGACATTTTTCCGTTTGGGAGATTTGCGTAAATTTGGGTTGACATTAGTTTATTTAGGTTTTTTACCCTAGAATTTTTTTAAGTAAATATGCTAATTTTTTTTTATTTATTGAAATATGTAATTTGTAGGTAATTTATCATTTTATGAATTATTATCGTATAAATGAGATAAAATACGTACATCGATAAATGTGTTTTGAATGCACAATGCTTATCCCCATCATCTCCACATCTTCACATCGTAGGAACTACGAGATCACTCCAAAGACGCCTTCAACATTTATTTATATTGTAAACGAAATATATATACTATCAACTCGTTTATACTGTAAATAAAATCAGTGCAAACAGTGCCTATATATGTAATTCGTTCACAATGCCTTTTCAATATCACTTTTTATCCGTTTGTAACCTCTCTGTTCTCTCTTAGACCCTCTTTTCTTAAGATATTTGAGTGAAATGAATTTTATGGAACATGCAGAGACAAGGAACAATGATATCAACTGTCTGAACGGCTCGTGGCACATCGCTGGATTATTGACTTTCAGGTTATACTTTTAAGTTAATGTTGTTATGTTTTTATTTTGAATTAAAAAATCATAAAATTATATTTATTATACTAATATGTATGACTAGAGTAGCTGCCTTATTCTTATTTGGAACTAAAAAATCATAACGTTATATTTATTGTACTAATATGTATGACTAGAATATGTGTCATGTTAGGAACATATCTTATGTTTGTTACTGTTTTAACTGATATTAATTGTTAATATTTACGCTAAGTAACTTGTCATCATACTGAATATTAGTTTGACTAGGGTAGGTGTTGTGTTAGGAACATAACCTATGTTATATGGTATTTTATTTTTTATTAGTTGTTAAAATTGTTAACTATGTAGATAAATTTCTTTAACGTTGGATTTAGAAAATAAATGGATAACTATAGACACAAGACATTTAAAATAATTATTTAACACCTTTTATTTTTATTTTAGAGTTATTTATTTTAGTAATTTAACAAAAACAATATTAGTAACTTAAAAATATCTATTGATATTTTAATTTAATTTTATTTAATATTTTAATTTATTTTTTTTAAATATTCTATTTTGATCTGAGTCGCATATTAATTTATTTTTTTAATTTAACAGAGGCTTCCTCTCCTACTTCCTAGGAGAGTTAGCCACACTCTTACACTACCGGACGTCATTCTCTCTTATCTGAGGGAGGTTGAATTTGGTGACACGGTGTAGTTCAGGGACTTTGTGTTTGACAATACCCTAATTTCTGCATTTGTAGAGCGCTAGTATCTGGAGACCCACACTTTCAACTTGTCTTGGGGTGAGTGCACGATCACTCTATAGGATGTTGCATACCACTTGAGTTACGCACAATGGAGAACCAATGGGTAGATGCTTGAGAGATTTTCAGACATGGTACCAGACTACCAGCACCCGACGTGGGATTGGGTAGAGGATCTTCTTGGTGCTAGGCCTCCGCATGCTTAGAGACAAGGGGTAGAATGGTAATCTTGTCATGTTCAAGGATTTGAATACTAGAAGAATTATAGTATGTAGTTTGTCTCAAAAATAGTCATATTGAAATGGCGACAACTCATAAGGACTATTGGACTAAGTCAAGACAGCAAGAGGCCCAACAGTATTTTTCAAGTCCAGTGGAAGACACAAATTTAATAATTATTTTCAAATTTATATAGTGTCTATTTTAGTTTATTTTATTTTTAGTGTTTGTTAGAAATATATATTGATTTAGTTTTGATTTGTTTAGTAGTAGTTTTAGAAATTATGAATTTAAATCAATCTGATCTAATCCAATAAGATCAAATCTGATTTAGATTAAGTTATCTTATCTTTAGAAAATTTAACTTAAGTCATCTTATTTTTAGGAGATTTAATGAAGCATCTTATCTTTAGGGGATTTAAATTAAGTTATCTTATTTTATCTTTTAGACTAATTTGTTAGGGGTCTATTTAAACATTTTTTGTGAGACAATTTACACAACTTTTGATGAACAAATTTTATAGGTGCTAATATGCACATTTTTTTTATGTGTGATCAAGTGAATTGAGGAATTTTCTTTGCTTGTTGCATGAAAAAAATTGAAGGATCCAACCTAAGGTAATTCTTTAGTGTTAGTTTTTTCAATTTTCATCCCTTTGATGTAAGTTGTCAAAGACAGGTTCTTTGAAGGTCTGGTAGGAAAAATCCTTCCAGTGACCTAGGTTGCTAAGAACAAGTCTGTTAGAGGTCTAGTTGAAAAACTCTTATCCATCATTTTATGTTTCCGCTGTGTCTTTTCTTATCCCTTTCCTATTTTATCTGTGTCTTTTCTTATCCTTTCATTTCTCATTCCTATTTTTCTTATCATCTAGTATCAGTTATAGGTCGTAGGTAAATTCTTATTTATTTATACTTTTTAGGGTTCTTGTTTAATCTCTTTATTTTTCTCTTCAATTTCTACGAATTTACTTTAAAGTCCCAAAAAAAAACTAAAAAATTTTTATTTATTTTTTATTTCTGCAATTACTATATCTTAAAGTCAGCATATGCAAAAAAAAAAAAAAGAAGTCACCCTGAAAAAAAATAGTCACAAAAACATAATTTTCGAAAAAAAGAGTCGCAGAAAAAATAAACCAATTAACAGTTTTCAGTTTTCTTTTTGAAGCTTCTACAATAAAAAAAACCATACAATTTTCAAGCTTTATTTTAGCTTTCTAGATTTATCTTGGATTCTAATTAGGATTCAAAATTTTCTAGTTTCTGTCAGCTTAGTATCACTCATTTTTTTCTTTGTCACATACTTTGGTTGTCTTCTGTTAAGTTAAAAGTTTTTATCATTCTGATTATCTTGTTTGGTGTCTCAATTCCTTATTTTCTGAAGTACAACTTATTAAAATAATCCAATAGTGAAAAAAGGCAAGAGTGATAAGCTCAAAAGAGAGTAAAAGTCATGAATTGAGTGCAAATACGAGTGACCGAATTCAAGTGATGCACGTGAGAAAAGTATTGTGAGGTCTACTTTTATCCTTTTTTCATGTTTCCAAATCAGAAACAATGAGGATTGAGAATTATGATAGTGATGATGAAGGAATCTCATATGCGAAAAAAGATTTTAGGATGCAAATCCTGCATTTAAAGAGAGGAACAATCTTGGAGCTTATTTCGAATGGAAAAGGAAGGTAGAGTCGACTTTTGCACATTGCAACCTTTTAGAGGAAAAGAAGGCTCGACTGGTAGAAGCCAAATTTTCTAACGCTGCTCGTATCTGGTGGAATGAGTTAGGAAGATCTAAAAGAAGGTATGAAAAAAGACCGATTTGTAGCTGAGAGAAGATGAAGAAAATCATAAGGAGCTGGTTTGTGGTATCATCTTTCTACAACGAGTTTTTTGAAAAATTTCGTAGGTTAAAACAAGGTTCACAATAAGTGAAGGAGTACCACAAGGAGTTTCTGTATTTGATGGACAAGGATAATATTAAAAGGAGTCTTGAGATTTTTATGGGACGATTTTTTATTGGATTAAACAAAAAATTGCAGATAAGGTCGAATTTCACCATTATGCAATAATGGAGAATTTAGTCTATTTGGCCATTGAAGGGGAAAAGTAGCATCAATTTATGGAAACTTAGTTTTCTTGGGACTCCAATTCTATACAGGGTTCTAAAGGAGCAAAGTTTGAGGATAAGACAAAATTCAAAGTTCCTAATTTTAAGAAGAATCTTATAGATCGACATAAGAAGAAAAGTTCTTCTAAGCGTATCTTTAGTTCTCCTTCAAAGCCAATGATGGAAGAATTTATTAAGTATTTATTATATGAAGAATTTTTATGCAACTAAATCTGATTTTTGTTCTATATTTGTTGCTTGAGAGAATATTGATTTCAAATGCCATACTAGAATAAAATAAATCTTATATTTGTTATCTATATATTGTTATTGGCCTCATAGACGTAGGAGTGTAAACGGAATTTATTCTAATTTTATTGTATTATAAAAAACTTGAATCTCAAACTTTCTTAAATATATTGTGCATTTTTTTTCTTATTCCTACTCATATATGGATTGATATTTTTATGAATTTTCTACTTAGTTTGCCTAGGATTATAAAACGTACACATATCATTAAATTTTCAGGGGATAGATTTAATATGATGATATTTCTAATTACAAGTCAAAATATTAAAGATTCCACACACATTGTTGAGTTATTTTCTAAAGAGTTTGTTTATGTGCTAATTTATGCTAGTTGTTCGGATGAGCATATCTTTCATGTTAAGCCTATTTTGGATAATTCTATGCGAGACATTGAGCATCCTCATAATTCTGATATTTATAACTCTGTTGGGTGTTATCCTCGTGAATCTCTAAATATTTTTAAGTATTTGACTATTTAAATTTTTTTTTCTTGAGTAATGGTGTTATTTTAGATGGTGAAAGTATGATTGAAAAGATGAACTTTCACACATGAGAGACATAGCTACAATTTAGTGGGTAAAGAAGAGCCATCAAACTATAGTATTTGAATCCGGAGATTGTGTTTCAATTTTTTGGAGGGAAAAAGAGCTTCTCATTCAGGAAAAAACAACACTTGTTGCTAGAGAAGATAGTCCATTCCAAGTGGTGGGAATTACCAAGGACAATTTTAGCAAGAATAAATTTTTTGGTAGGTATTATGGTCTAATTGTGTTTAGAGTATCAAATATTTCTCCCTTTGATATATATGCAGATTCAAGGACGAATCTTTTTGAAGAGGGAGAGGATGATACATGTTCAAGAGGACATTTCATCATTTAGAAACAATAGGTAGAATGGTAATCTTGTCATATTCAAGGATTTAAATACTAGAAGAATTATACTATGCCGGTCTTGGATATTAAGGAGACTAAGAGTTCATCTAAAAAACAGTGATGCTAAAATGGCAACAACTCGTAAGGCCCATTGGACTAAGTCAGGATAGTAAGAGACCCAACATTATTTTTCAAGTCCAGTGGAAGATACAAATTTAATAATTATTTTTGAATTTATGTAGTTTCTATTTTAGTTTATTTTGTTGTTAGGATTTGTTATAAGATTTAATTTAGTTCTAATTTGTTTAGTATTATTTTTAGAAATTTTCAATTTAAATTAATCTGATCTAATCCAATAAGATCAAATATGATTTAGATTAAGTTATTTTATCTTTAGGAGATTTAAATTAGGTCATCTTATCTTAGGAGATTTAAATTAAGTTATCTTATCTTATCTTTTAGTCTAATCTATTGGGGTTCTATTTAAATATTTTTGTGAGACAATTTACACAACTTTTGTTGAATAAATTTTATGGGTTCTAATATGCACGTTTTTTTATGTGAGATTAAGTGAAGTGAGTAGTTTGATTTACTTGTTGCATGAAGAAATTCGAAGGATCCAACCTAAGGTAATTCTTTCGCGTTAGTTATTTCAATTTTCATCCCTTTAATCTAGGTTGTCAAGGACAGGTTCTTTGAAGGTCTAGTAGAAAAAATCCTTCCAGTGACCTAGGTTGCTAAGAACAGGTTTCTTAAAGGTCTAGTAGAAAAATCCTTATCTATCCTTTTATATTTTCGTTGTGTCTTTTTTCTATCCCTTTCGTATTTTGTCTATGTCTTTTCTTATCCTTTCATTCTTCGTTCCTATTTTGCTTATCATTTTCGATCAAGCTCATGTGGCTTAGGGACAAGATGCAGCATATGCCAGTTGATGTAGATCCTGCCATTCTCTAACAGTACACGAGATACTATATATTGGTAATGATTAGGGGTTACCTGATGTCGGATAAGTCGAACAATCTGGTTCAAATCAAGTGGATTCCCTTGTTGGCAGACTTTGATAGATGTTGCAACTTGTCTTGGGAATCTGCGGTGTTTGCATAGACGTATTAGTCGTTGTGCTCTGCAGCAGATTGAGCCACCACGAGCATTGTAGGGTGGATATCGTTGCTGATGTCTTAAATTGTCTTGGATATACAATTAATTTCTATCATGGTGTCCATCGAACAGGTAGACACCAACCTTTCCATTAGTCATTAGTTATACGTTTGTTATAATTTCCGTAGGTTCCTCCGCCTCCCCCAGCTAGGACTACAAGACCATTACGTCAGACACAGCCCCCATGATGTGGCACGAGGCATCGCTTTCACTACCCACCGGACTAGTGCCTTTGATTTATTTTAGTTATATATTATGTATTGTATTTTTTTTATTTGGTTGGATTCCATGTAAAATGTTATTTATTTTTTTATTTTTCTTATATGATCAAAACTTCTTCCAATTTTGTATGATATTGCCTTACTGTTATTTTTTGCATAGTTCTTGAGACCCTTGAAATACGTTAAATTATAAAACAAATAAATAAATATGAACGAGAACAAATACAACGTATGATATAGCTAACACGACAATTAAAAGATTTCAATTAACAACAACAAAATAAATGCAACATGGAAAATAGCTAGTCATCCTTTATTGGCTAGTTTGGACATCCACTCCATTTAATACCCTCACCACCAGAATGTCACGCTTCAGGTTGTGTCACTTTGATAGCGAAATATTACCGTGACATATCCATATATATCTATATAAAGTAGGAGCCTTCACCTTCCATCTTTATTGACTTTTCTTTGAACAATCGGTATGTATTATTTTTTATTTAATACATGAGCATCTTTAGTTGTTTTGTTTATTATTTTCTTAAATAAAGTTAGTGATTTCCTTGTTATAATTGAGATTTTTTATGCTTTAATCAATATTTCTTGAAGTTTCTTTGAGCTTTGTTATGTATAGAAAAGTGTTGAAAATAAACAAGAACAATGATGAAAAGAAGCAAGCAAGCAAAGCACTAGAAGCTAGGAAGGAGAGACAAATAGAGAAGCCTCAAGAATAAACAAAAAGATCCCTAGAACAAACATAGAGCTCTCTAGACCAAACATGCAAAAATTGAAGCCCTTGGAGTTTTGAAGAAAGCGATGCCTTATACGCAAGAACCACGCGTATAATGCATAGCCAAAGCACACCTTCCAAGATCCAAATTCAATCCGTGTTATGCACAAGAACCATGCATATAACGCATGGCCAAAGTACACCTTCCAGCAGCCAAATTCAATCCATGCTTTTTACGCAAGAACCACGCGTATAACGCATGGCCAAAGTACACCTTTCAGGAGCCAATCTTCACCATGCAATATACACAAAATGGCTAGTGTATATGCGCCAAATACATGCGTTATACACACAACAAAGTAAGCCCTTCCAGTAGAAAAGAAAGCATGTGCTTTATACACCAAAACTTAGGCGTATAACGCATGACTTTGGCCCAACTCCCAGGCTTTGGATCCTTCACTAATTTTTTCTAATCATTCACTAATCATTCCAACTTCAAGTATTTTGTTGGCGTAAGATTGAAGTTTCATGTCCATAATTTTAACTAAGCAAAGCACCAAGTTCTGAATCTCAATCACAGAAAAGATCATTAGCTAATTAAGAGTTTTTAGAAAAAGATTTAATTTGAATTAGATTTGATTCTGTTTTGATTTAGTTTGAATTTGAATTTTAGGTTTAGAGTTTAAATAAGTCAAAGGACTTAGTCCACAGAAGACATAATGTTTTACACTACACTACACTTTACAGTTTTGTTTTCATTCCACCATGAGCAACTAATTTCCTCTGTTAAGGTTAGGAGCTCTGTTCATCTTTTTATGGGTTGTTAATCTGAGCGTTTTACTTTATTTGAGGTTTATGCTTTGATCTATTTCATGATTGAGTTTTTGTTCTTTATCCTTAAAGGTTTGGAATTATTGGGAAACATTCTAACTTCGTTTTGGATTCTAAATATTGTTTTGGAAAAAGTAATATTAGAATTATCTTGTAAACTCTTTCTCACTACTTTTTTATTTAACTAGCGATAGTTTTTCAAAGAGTGTGCGTCACTTGATGATTGCAATTGCTCTAGTTTGAATAAGTGATATAACATTCGGATTAGAACACTTTTGAAAATCGTTCTTTCTTGTAAGTTTCACTTGTTTAGGACTAGTTTGGATAAGTAACATATAATTCAACCTAAGGAGTATTCTTGAATCTTATTTGAAACTAAATCAGATTTGTGCTTTACCTATTTTCTTAAATAATTGACTAAGAAATTAGCAATTAATTAGGTTAAAGAAAAATTGAATTGTCAAGGAATTAGAATTTGATTTATGATTTGTTATGATTGATCTCTGCATGCCTCAAATAAATGAACACAAGGATTATTTTTCTAAAGAGTGAACATCTCTAAAACCTTAACATTCTCACCATTATTGTCTTCATTCACTGTTTACCAATTTTATTGTTCTTTGTTTACATGTTTACTTTGATTCCTTACTCTTCTGTTTTATGATTTGTCTAATTAGAATAATCAATTAATCATTGTTGCTTAGACCTTAATCCTCGTGGGAACGATAACTTACTTACCATGATATTACTTGATACAATTTGGTACACTTACCAAGTTGTGGTTTTGCAAAATTGTAATGCTTTGGCTCTGCAAGAAGTCATGACTGCTATCTATCCAGCCGCTCACAACCTTTCCATCAATCGGTAAGCCAAATATATGAGCTATGTCATCCAATGTAATGGTAACCATACCTATCGGCAATACAAAGGTGTGAGACTCTGGCCAACACCTTTCCACGAGATCAGATAATAAAGGGTAAAATCTTGATCATCCCAATTTTCGAAATGTGGTAGAATTTCATTGCTCGTAAGGCATCTTCTACCATCGAATTCTACTTCTCTGGTAGATCAAGTTTACAGACCATAAAATTTCTGTTAGGCTGGTATAACAAATATATATTTATTCATTAATTATACATATTAGTTTAAATAAATAAAAATTATAACAAATAATTATTTATTAACTATACTGCTTTACATAAATAAAAAATAAAATAAAAGATATTATATTATACTATTTACTTACTAGTTTAAATAATATAAATATTGTCATAAATAAAAAAATAAAATATAATAATATTATTATCCTTGATGATTATTATAACAGATAACCGAACATTTTTTTCTTTTGATATTCATATTATTTATTTATTTTTGTAAATAAAAAATATCATTAATATTCTTCAAGTTAACTAAAGACAAATAAAATTAAAAATATATTGTGACAACAGAAAAATAAAATACAAGAACAGGAATTCAAAAAATAATGATATTTATTTATTTATTAACATTTAAATTATTTATTAAATCTACAAAAAAATAATCACAGTATAACAAAAATTCAAAAAATTTATACGACCATATTTATATTATTTCTTTGTTTATTAATTTCAAATATAAAATAAAATAATAATATATTGAAAAAATAAAAATATTACCCAAAAATAGTTTAATATTTATATTATTTATTAAATTTAATATTTACAAAATTAAATAACATAGTAATATTAAATACAAATAAAAATAATAATACTAAAATAACAATGTTATTATTATATGATACTAACACAAAAAAATATTAATTAATTAAAATTAAAAAAATAAATTACAAAAAAAAGTAAAATTTATCAACCTACATAAACTGAATGATCCAAATAATTGATAATATGTTCTTCGGGTACCATATACTTACGTACCATTTTTTATTAATACAAACTGATAATTTTTTATGTATAATCATTCTTTTTCTTTAAACACACTGCTACGGAATTAACCCTCTTCTTCTTCTTCACTTCAGACTTCTTCTCTCTCAAACTCACTTTCCAATTATGGATGCATAAAAGAGAGAGAGTTGAGTTCCATTTAAAGAGCTTCAGCCCTACATTATTGGTTCTCGAAGGAAGGAGTTGTCCCTTGCATACAGACCACCTCAAATACACCCATTTCGTGTTGAAAGAACACCTGCCACTTCTCGAAAACATGCACAAATCTCTACAAAACCTGGTTAGAGTCCTGACGCAAGATGCTCCCTGTGTGTTGGCAGGATGCTTTCACGTAAGCAGCGAATCTTTAACAACACTGATGATGATGTTGCACCACGCTCCCTGCTTGTTGGCAGTGTGCTGACAAGCCTGTTGCATCCCCTTCTCCCGTATTGGCAGCTGCATCCACAAACAAGTAAAACACTCCCAATATTAATATTAAACAAATATACCATACTGCATTCCATATGAAAAATAAATTCCACAAGATAGGCATCTACCTTAATAGAAAAAAATAAACAAATATAATATATATAATTATAGTAATTATTATTTTATAGAAAAAACTTCATGTATACCACTTATTTTTTTGGAAGATCAAAATTCCAAGTACAATCCAATTACTTGTAATCTTTTTGTCACCTAGCTTTGATGTAATGTACAAGACTAATCTTATTATAAAAAAGAAAAAGACAAAAGTGGACATCTTATTTAGCGTTAAGTGGCTTGGTAGGTTAGCACTATCCTGGAACAGTGGAACGTTCTCGTTCCTTCTTAAAAAGGATGGACTTTGATTAAGTTATAAAAAAAATATTGCATAGTTGCATAGTTGTACAAACTAAACAGGTGATCAAATTGATTAGGTTATTGGTTTACTGGTTCATTAGTTTAACTGATAAATTACTGGTTGAACCAGTAAAATTGGTTCGACGTAAATAAAAAATATAAAATAGTCAAAAACTTAAAATATTCAAAATACATATGTTCACGGATTTTTTTCTAAAATAAAATAAAAAAAATTATTATTTCCACAAACCCAATATTCCAACTTCAATTTTAGAAATGCAATTTTTTTTTGTTTAGAGGGAGTTCGCCTAGCTCCCCGACGAACTTCTATAATTTCATCGAGTTTGCTGCACCCCCAGCGAACTCCACCTAAATTTTTGAAAATTCCCAATTTGAGCCATTATCATCGTCTCCAACAGGAGTACACAAAAATACACAGACAACAAACATGGCTTCTTTAATATCGCCGACACCCATGGCAACTATTATCATCGTCTCAAGAAATACACATATACACCGAAATAAGCCATATTTAACAAGGATTTTTTTAATTATAAATTGAAAAAAATCACTATTTCCTAAAAAAAATACAACTTATTCCTGTGTACTTTTGTTTACTCCTATGTACTCTGGAGACGATGATAATGGTTGCCATTGTTAACCTTCCAACTTTTTTCCCTTGCCCTATTTGATATTTTTGAAACGCATATTGAGGTTCGTCGGGGTATAAGACAAACTCTATAAAAATATAGAAGTTCGCCGGGGGTGCAGCGAACTTGCTTTAAATGCAAAAAAAAAATCGTATTTGAGAAATTAAAGTTAAAAAATGAGGTATGAGGAAATAATTATTTTTTTATTTTATTTTAGAAAAAAAATCCTATTTTCACCAACATTTTAAAAATAACCAAGTCTCAAATTCTAAAAATAACTAATACAAAGATAGACATGAGATTAGTTAGTACTACTACAATAATATCTTAATTAGACATAATAAGGATAACAATCCATGAACTATATCCAAGGAGTGATTTCAAAGTCAGAGTATTATGTTTTGGGGCTATGCTACACATCCAAGTATTTTTTTTATCCAAGTTTTATCTAAGTAGGTCCAACACCAACAAAAACCACTCTCATTAAAAGAGCGTCATTACATGTGCTTTATCTTCTTCTCCTCCCCCACGCTTCTTCTTCTTCTTCTTCTTCTTCTTTCAAATACACGCATACGTCATCTTCTTCTTCTTTCAAATTCATGCATACCTCCTCCTCCTCCTCCTCCTCCTCCTTCTTCGCACACGCAGATTCTTCTTCTGCTTCTCCTCCGCCTCCTCCTCCTCCTCCTCCTCCTCCTCCTCCTCCTCCTCTTCTTCTTCTTCTTCTTCTTCTTCTTCTTCTTCTTCTTCTTCTTCTTCTTCTTCTCTTTCGTTATCGTCATCACCAACAACACCAACATTTTGCTAATGGATTATTTTTTCAGATGAATTGAATGGAATACAATTGCTAAATTGAATTGAGTGGATGCAAGTGTTCTGAATTGAATTGATAATCTCTAAATTGTAGACATATGTGTTTTGAATTTGATTTTATATAATGAATAATGTTTTGTTCATTTAGTACTATACAATTGTTTCACCTTAATAACATGATCGGTTCATTATGCAGAAAGCTATTTTGAATTTGATTTTATACGATGGATATTGTTCCGTTCATTTAGTACTATATAATTGTTTCGCCATAATAACGTGTTCGGTTCATTATGTAAAAAGCTGTTCGAATTTGAATTTATATAATGGATAATGTTCCATTCATTTAGTACTATACAATTGTTTCACCATAATAACATATTTGGTTCATTATGAATTAAATTGATAATCTCTAAATTGTAGAAATAGGTGTTTTAAATTTGATTTTATATAATGGATAATGTTCCGTTCATTTAGTACTATGTAAATGCTTCACCTTAATAATGTGTTTGGTTCATTATGTAGAAAACTATTTTGAATTTGATTTTATATAATGGATAATGTTCTGTTCATTTAGTACTATACAATTATCTCACATTGATAACGTGTTCGGTTCATTATGCAAAAAGCTATTTTGAATTTGATTTTATATAATAGATAATGTTCCGTTCATTTATCACTATACAATTATTTCAAGTTAATAACATGTTCGGTTCATTAT
The DNA here is from genome assembly GCF_003086295.3 of Arachis hypogaea. Taxonomy (NCBI): domain Eukaryota; kingdom Viridiplantae; phylum Streptophyta; class Magnoliopsida; order Fabales; family Fabaceae; genus Arachis; species Arachis hypogaea. The sequence goes on along the minus strand of NC_092052.1, from coordinate 43,801,348 downwards.
GAATTAAATTGAATGGACCCAGGTGTTCTGAATTGAATTGAATTGAATGGATAATTTTGAAGAGGAGGAGAAGAAAGAGGAAGAGAAGAAGAAAGAAAAAAGAAAAACCTGCATGTGTAAATTTGAAAGAAAAAGAAGAAGAAAAAGAAGAAGAAGTCTGCGTGTGCTTCGTTGGAAGAAGAAGAAAGAGTAGGAGAAGAAGGAGGAGGAGAAGAAGAAGGAAAAAAGAAGAACCTGTGCGAATTTAAAAGAAGAAAAAGAAATACGAGGAGGAGGAGAAGGAGAAGAGAAAGAAACGGAGAAGGAGAAATAGAAGGAATGCGTGATTTGAAAAGTTGTTACAATGCAACAACTTGGATATACTTGGATAAGAATTATACTTGGATGTAGAGCTTTATTCTATGTTTTATCTGACAAATGTGGAGCTACATCCTGATTGGTTTCATTTTGATTTTCATTTTTCAAATAATTATTAGCTCCATCATCATCCCGATCATCTTCCAAATCCAATTGATCTAGCATTATAAATAATGTATCACAAGTCAAGATAAAAAAAATATAAAACATCTTATAAAGCATACCAAAATTATAGTTGATCATAATTCATAAATAAATAAAAGAAAACATACCTAAATCATCTAAAGGTTATTCAAGATCATTTCGTAAAGCATCAACTTCTTCAGGAGTTAAAAACGGTGGTGACTCTTCCAATTTCCATTCCGAATGATCCTCAAATGTATCAAGAAAAATTAGATCATAAACTTGATTTCCAATTTGGTTCCTATGTTATCAATATACTTCGTTACTCTTATGATGATTAAAATTTTAAAATAATGCTTTCAACTTAAAATAATTAGGGTAAAGTATATTTTTTGTCCTTGAAGTTTAGCAAAAGTTTTAAAAATATTCCTAAGTTTTATTTTGTTTCAATTTTGTCCCAAAAATTTTTTATTTGCATCAAATATACCCCTATAGCTAAATTTTCAAAAAAATTAAGATCAATCCAACAAAAATGTATGAAAATTATGCTTGATTTGCTTTGTTGGAAGGTTCTTCTTATGAAATTGTCGTTGCATTGGTCTTACAATTTTTGAAAAATTAGTGGCCAGGGTATAGTTGATGCAAATCGAAAACTTCTGGGACAAAATTGAAACAAAATAAAACCTAAGGGTATTTTTGAAAGTTTTTCCAAACTTCAGGGACAAAAAATATACTTTACCCAAATAATTAAGAAAGTACCTTTATTGTAACCTTATGTTGTAATGATCATAAACAAGATCATTAAGTTTTTGATGGTCTAACCGGTTCCTCTTCTTTGAGTGAATGTGTTAAAAAATACTCCAGTTACGCTCACAACCTGAAGAACTACAAGTTTGGCTTAAAATATGAATCGCTAACTTTTGCAAATTTGGCGCTCTACAACCATAAGATTCCTACCATTGATCTTAACATAAAAAAAGAATAATATATCACAATCATAAATACATCACAATCATAAAAGGCTAATTTTATGAAGAAATTCACCTGGCATAATAGTGCTTCGTTCATGTATTACAGACGGTCTTCCAAAATATTGTTCAGCATTCTTAAACATCCTCATCTCACATGTTAGCTTAGAATTCAAATCTTGATCACCATAAGCATATTTCTCAATGACATCTAGCAAGCCAGAAGTTGTTTGACTATGCTTTTCAAATTATTCAACATTAAATGACACAGAGGCATCCATCATCCATTTTGCAATAGAATTATCACACTTCTCTATAATTTCTTTGCTTTAGAGAACACTTTTGATAGTTGGTTGAGCTCCAGGTGCTGTTGCTGATGGAAAAAAAAGGATTGTAATCCTTTGACTTGTTTTCCTTTTCTAGAGCTAGGTGCTGGAGCTGTGGATTTTTGTTGTTGTCGCATCTCATTACGATTGATCTCGTCAAATTCTCTTTCGACTTCATCACAAGAATCATAACTTTTTGCATATTATTCTTGATTTTTTATTTTCTTACTTCGAAGCTCTTCAATGCTTTGATCGAATTGGTGTCTCACTGCAGCTGACACCTTTTGACATGACTCAACATCTCCTCCTTTTCTAGCTAAATGAAGCGTAAACCAATGAATTTCTTCACCACTAATGAGCTTTTCACAATATACGCATAAAAGAATGGTTTTTCCAGGTTCCATAACTTATTTACAATGGCCCCATGCAGGATCGGTTTTTGCTATGTTATATTTTTTTGGGTTCCAATTAATGCATCAAGAGTTGATCCTTGTTCTTGCGAGGATTGTGTTTCTGATTGTATTCGCTGAAGCCATTCTAAAACAATATGGAATAGCAAAGGTATAAAACAACAGTTATTACAAATTTACATCACCTATTCCCTATTTCCTATTCAGCAACCCTAAATTCACAACAACATCAACAAAAACAATTATAAACACTAATAATCAGAAAAAAGACATCAATCTACCATTAACCTAAATAGATTCATAATAAAAATTAAACAAATTCAAGAAATTCATAATCAAGAATCAACAAATATAACGTAAACAGAATTAACTAAAACAGAATCAACAAATATAACATAAACAGAAATTCATAATTAACAATATAACATAAACAACATAACTAAGAAAAACAGAAATAATGCAGAACGCACAGATCACCAACCTGTCTGAGAGAGGACGCAGAGGACTCAACAGCGACAACGACGACATGGAGCAATGAGCCACGATGAAGAAGATGACTTGCCACCCACAATGTGACGGTGTAGGGGATGTTGTCGAAGACGCACCATGTCCGGCAAAACGAAGAAGACAACACAGCCAGCGGTGAGCTGAGGTGAGGTTGAGAGAGACTATGGTGTGATGAGGTGAGGAAGACTGGAAGAGACTTTAAGGAGGGTTACTGGCAAATGGATATTGTTGTTTATGGGATTAAGGTTAGGGGAATAGGGCCATGGGAGTATTCAAGTGTTTTTTTAGCTTTTTTAAAAGACCCAAAACGACGTTGTTTTAGAAAAGAAAAAAAAGAGTTTCGAATCGGCCGGGTTATGCAAAACCGCCAATTTTTTAGTTTTCATCAGAATTGAACAGTTCAACCCAGTTCTCTTTGGTTTTATTCCTTAATCAGTCAGATTGCTCAACAGAACCGGTCAGGTGACCGGTTTATCGATTTTTCGGTCAAACCAGCCAGTTTGGTCCAGTTCTTGCAACTATGCATAGTTGTATTGGTGAATTATACAATGAGTTATAGTTAATATTAATACTTTTGGAAAAGAAAAAATAAGCAAGATTAACACAAAAATAGTTTTATATGTGAAATAACAATATGTGTAGTTTAAATATCATGTTTTTTTTGTTTAAATGCTAAGATATAGTCAAATTTTTACATGTTCATGAACCTTCAACATGATTAAAATAATTAGAAAATATGACAAATAGGTCAATGAGCTTTTCATTTGAGGACATTTTAGTCCCTCAGGATTCAAAAATACAAAAACATCTCTGAGCATTCAAAACGCTAGACATATGGGTCCTTCCTTTCAATTTGGTTAGCCAAACATAACGGAGTCAGATTAGGTGGCACTTTTGTGGTGTGAAGTGCGTGTACATGTCGCTAAGGTGTTGTTAACGGGACTGACGTGGTCTGTTATAGAAAGTTATGGGATAGATGGGTCCTTATTCTCTAAAATGACGATGTTTCAAAAAATGTAGTTGTTCTCCCTTTACTTATATCTAATACCAAGGATGTCCATATCAGACATAGAAAATTATAGGAAGCCCTAACATTGATGGTTTTTCCTCCAAAAAAATACAACGCTTCATCTTCGTCGTGTCGCCATTGGTGTTTTGTTGAAACTTATTGTACTCCCTCTTCTTATTTGTTATGCATGTCCTAAGATGGAGTATATAGGGAATGTAAGTGAGGGTAGTGGCTAATGAGTTATGTGGGGTTAATGAGGTTTAAGGTAATGTTTAGGGCTTACTCAAATGAAAATTTTGGATCTAGATGAGGTGGAGATGTTGGATAAATCATGTACTAATCATGATCGTTACGATAGTGTGGAGGATGAGTTGTATAAACCACCACCACCTAGTTATGGAAGTGGGAGTGAGAGTGGTAAAGATGATGATGGTTTAGAGTTGCTAAAGGGAAAAGGAAACAAGTGTCTCCATCGTCGAGGGAAAATATTGAGCCCCAGGAAAAGCAAAAGAAACAAGCCACACATGTGTCTAAAAGGAAGAGGTTTAAAGGAAGAAGACTGGGCTCATCTGGAGAAGGTTCAACAAAGATGAATGGGCCTGCTAATCAGCCCAACACAAGTGGGCCTATAAGACAGCCAAATAGAGCTAGGCCTACAAGGGAGCCCAACATGAGGCTAGCAACTATAGAATATGTCAGTGATGTAGACACAGATGATGAGGACATTGTGTATGAGTATGAATCTAAGGATTTGCATACCCATGTCTCATCTAAAGATGAAGAAAACAAAAAATATTGGCCTGAATTTGATGATCAATATGGTTTTGGAGAAGGAAAAATTGAGTTTGGCCTAAGATGAGGTTGTGAAGGATCCTATTATTGCTGAAGGGAGGAAGTTGGTCAAGATAAAAAATGACAAAGAAAGGGTTGGAGTTAGATGCAAGGGTGAAGATTGTCCTTGGATTTCCCATCTCTCGTATAATAAACAGTTGTAGTGCTTTCAAGTTAAAAGATATATAAGAATAAGCACACCTGTGCAAGAGACCTAAGAAGTAATACAACTGATCAACACTGGATCAGCAAGAAGGTTGAAAAAAAGGATGACCACCCAGCCCCACATGACCACACATAAAGCTAAATGAGCATAAGTGTCCTTAACCCACAAATCCTAACTTGCTTGCTAATTACTTTAGCAACTAATTAGCGTTAGTAGGAACAAGAACAATTAACAACCCAAGAATTAAAACTAAATGCTGGACATTCCAACTCTAGGAACCCAATTGCTCACTTTACCCAAGCCAAGAACAGAAAATTTAGCCTAAAACCATGTTTGACATTTTGTCAAACACTTGGTGGGCAAAAAGCTTAAACATGAGGAAAATGAGTAAAGGCTTGAAACTAAAAGCAACAATCAATCTCAATCAACAAGAATAACACAAGAAAGCATGTAATAAACATCAAACATCAAATTCATCAACAAGAAATTTAAATTGCAAGAGAGAAGCAAAACTGAACTATAACTTGAATTAGAAGAAAGAGTAATGACAAGGTAACTATAGAGAGTAATAACAAGAGAATACTTACAATGAAAGCTTGCAAAATTCAAGATCAAAAATGGAAATGGCACTTGAATGTAAAACCCTAATATAAACCCTAATAGAGATGATGAAAAACTTAGAGAAAAAAAACTAACTAAAGCTTCCTACTACTACTCCTAAACTATCCTGAATGATATGCTATGTTATGTCTTCATTTCCCCCTCCAATATGAGCTAGAAGACTTCAGAAATGGGCCTCCAAAGCCCCAAATCGCGAGGCACGTGCTATTTTAATGAAGTCATGTGCGGACACCTATGCGGACGCACAGACGCATGCGTCCGCACACTTCGGCAAAAATCCCGACCTGTGCGTATGCACAAGCAGCTGTGCGCATGCACACTAGGCGATGCTGGGACGGACACACGACGCACTCGAAGCACTCCACGCACTCTGCTTGGGTGGCTGTGCACATGCACACGTCTCTAAGCTCATCTCCTTTGATTTCTCTTGATTTCTCCACTTTGCATGCTTTTCTTCCATTTTCTCCAATCCATTCCTACCTTATATACCTGAATGCACTCACCAACAACATCAAGGTATCGAATGGAAGGCAAATGGAATAAAATAGATTCAATTAGGTATAATAGAGCATATTTTCATGATCAAGCACAATTTGGAAGGAAATTTCAAAAGCATGCTATTCAAGGGAATAAGTGTGAGTTTATGTGATGAAAATCCATTCAATTCTAATAAAAAATCATCATCAAATATGGACTCATCAATTTCCCCACACTTAAACACTAGTATGTCCTCATGCTAATCACACACAAAGGAGATAGATGAAAGGGAACATGACTTATGATATATACTACTTAAATGCATGCAATTGTCCTAAGATTAATCACTAATATATACTACGATGAGGGAGGGTAGAAGTAAACCATAAAATTCCAATCCATCACAAGGAAGCTTTAGGGCCAATGCAAAGAGTTCATGCATTAAGATCAACATCCAAAGAATTAAATTGAGTTTATCAAAATTATCCAATTAAACAACTTGCAAGAAGATACAAATTAAGGCGTAAGAACATAGAATTGAGCAATCAAACCCCTCACCGGATGTGTATCCACTCAATTTGCTCAGTCTTTAGGGTTTAACCACTCAATTCTCCTTCTTTCATGCTTTCAAAGAATTGCAAGTCATCTAACAATCAACTAGTATTTAATGCATGAATAACAAGTATCATGAGGTCTTTAGAGGGATGTAATGGGGCTAGGGTTAGGTAGGATGAATGATAAACCACTATTTTATGGTTTATAATGTGTTTAACTGTGTGGTTTTATCATGATCTTTACCCACTTATTCATATGATTAACATGCATTTATATTTCCTTCCTAAAATTATTACATGATTGAAAACTTGCTTCCTAAGAGACTTTTAATTATGTATTTTAATTCTCCTTTATTCTATTCGATGCCGTGATCTGTGTGTTAAATGTTTCAGGCTTTATAGGGCATGAATGAGTTGGAGATTGGAAAGGAAGCTTGCAAAAATGGAAGGAACACAAGAAGTTGAGGAGATGACCAGCGAGAAGTGACGCGGCCGCATGGCTCACGCGACCGTGCGAAAGAGAGGAAATCGCAGTGATGCGGCCGCATGGCTCGCGCGACCACGCGGATTAGAATAGCATAAGTGAAGCGGAGGCGTGGACGACGCGCCCGCGTGGCAAAGAAAATGCCGAATGACGCGTTCGCATGAATTACGCGATCGTGTGACGTGCGCGATCTGCATAATTTGCAGAATTCGCTGGAGGCAATTTTGGGCCTTGTTTTGACCCAGTTTTTGGCCCAGAAAAGCAGATTAGAGCCAGAGAACATGCAGAAACCAAAAACAACATTCATTCTACACAATTTTAGTTTTTAGATATAGTTTTACTCCTCCACTAGGTTTTCTCTCTACACATTCATAGTTCTTAGGATTTTATTTCTATTGCTTTTTTGCATTGGGATATTGAGAAGAGTTATTACCTCATCAAGACTTCGTCATTCTAGTTCATTTTCTTAACTTGGCTTTACTCTTCCATGTCCTTTAATTTACTCAATTTTACTATTGGATTATTTTAGAATTTATTATTACAAGAATTACTTTTAGTTTTAATTGATTCCTTTGAGTTTTATTTATTATGTCTTTCTTTAATTCCCTTTCCTATGTTATGAGTTCTACATTCACAATGAGCGATTAGTTCCCTAACTTGATGGGGAGTTGATTGAAAGGAACCCTTGAGTTGGGATGCTTAAAAGAAAAATTGTAATTAGGTTTATTGTTGGGATGCTCTCTAGTCACCGACACTAATCCTTTTCAATTGAGCGGATTGGAACTTGTGAATAGAAACAGCATTCCAACTTGTTTGACTTTCCCTTACTTAGTAAGGGATAACTAAACAGAACAACCTTCAATTATCAATTAATCTTGAGAGTACTTCAACAAGAATATGGCTTCCAACTAATCTACTCCTGGTCAAGGCTTTTATTTAAATTATTTAATCTCTCTAATTTAATTTCCTGTTTATTCAACTCAAACCATTTTGAAAACATCTGATTAATAAAATAGCACACCTTTCTACAACTCGTTGGGAGACGACCTGGGATTCATACTCCCAGTATTTTAATTTTAATTTTAATTCTTGTGACAACCTTCTAAATTGATAAGCGAAATTCTGGTTGGTTAAGAACTATACTTGCAACGCATATCTTATAACAATTCTTGAATCGCCAATTTCTGCCACGTCAATCTTTGGCGACGTTGCCGGGGAGTTGCAATAGAGTGCTAAAATTATTAATTGGAATTTATTTATTTGTATTTTATTTTATCTTGCTACTATGAGCTGCTTGTTTCTTTCGCTAGATGACGCGTTCACTTCCTGATCCAAGCTTGCCAGTATTCGATCCTAAGATTAAAAGAACTATTTCACGAATAAGGCAAGCTCGGCGTCGGTTAGTCCTCTCTGAGGGTGGATCTAAAACGTCATTTGAGGAAGAAACCAGCCGCCGTTCTACTGATTCGATTGATTTATGTGTAGGTGACATGGCAGAACCTACGAGAGTTACTATCCAGGAAGCTGGAGCCCCTGATTTTATAATGCAACCGTTTCAAGCGCATCACCCAGCGGTGGCTACAGACTTTGAGATAAAGACTGCACTGCTCAATTTGATATCCAAGTTTTATGGCTTACCTGCTCAAGAGCCTATCAAGCACCTAAGAGATTTTCAAGCAGCCTGTTCTACTGGCAGGCGTGATGGTGCAGATGAAACTTCAATTTTGTTGAAAGCTTTCCCATTTTCTCTTGAGGGAAAGGCAAGAGAGTGGTACTACACTCAACCCGCAGCAACTGTATCCAACTGGGATACACTTAGAAGAGAATTTTTGGAAAAGTTCTTTCCAGCTGAAGTTACTGATAAACTGAGGAAAGACATTTCCATGATTGTTCAGGACGAATCTGAGACTCTCTATGAATACTGGGAGCGCTTCAATAATCTTCTGGAAGCTTGCCCCCACCATACGATTGACAAGATAGTGTTGCTCGGTTACGTCACACAGGGCATGAGGCCCCAAGATAAGACTACATTGGAAAGTGCTAACAATGGGTCTATGAAAAAGTACAAGACCACTGATGAGGCATGGCAATTAATCAGCGACTTAGCTGAATCTACTCGGAATCACAGGCAGAAACAAGGCCGTTCAAAAGCCATTGCAGAAGTATCCTCTAGCAGAGAGACTGCTACATTAACTCAGAGTATCTGTGAAATGACCAACTTGCTGAAGCAGATGCAATTGAATCAACAACAAGTTCAGCAAGCTCAACCTTCTCCACCACAGCAAAGCCAACAGTTAGTCCCACAGAGAGTTTGTGGAATCTGTGCTGATTATAGCCATTATACTGACGAATGTCCGCAGCTCCAACAGGAAGACAACACCATGGCAGCCACTCATAACTTCTATGACTGCCCCAACCAAGGGTACAATCAAGGTGGCAATTACAGCCATGGATCGAAATTGGAGGGACAACAACAACAGAGGAGGCAGAGACAATCAGGGAAATCAGAGGTGGAATAACAATAACAACAGGTAGCAGAACTAGAACCAGCCTTACAGAGCACCTCACCTGAGGCAATCCCAAGGACCACAGAATAACCAACAGCAGACCTCTCAAATTACTTATCCTTCCTCATCTTCTAATGACGACTTACTACAATCTATTGATCGGAGACAACAGACCATGGAAAATAACCTTTATGCTACACTAATGGTCTGAACTCTACCCTGCAAGCTCTTGTCTCACAGATTGGATAAATGAATAACTCCAATAAGCAGCCTTTGAGCTCAAGTGGAATTCCCCGTCAACCATTACCCAATCCAAAGGGTGGCATTAATGCCATCACCCTAAGGTCCGTAACCACACTACAGGAGAGGAATCAGGAGGAGCCAAGCCCACCAGAACATGCCTCAGCTGAAGAGGTAGTGGAAATAGAAGATGTTGAAGAGGAAGAAGACATACAGGACATAGATGAAAAAGAAGAAGTTCAACCACAGGAGGAAGCACCAAAGGGCGCAGACACTACACAAGACACCACTCCCATTCCATTTCCACAACTTGCAAGAAAGCCCAGGAAGCAGCTGGAACCTGACCCCAAAATGGTAGAGATATTCAAAAAGGTTGAGGTAACTGTTCCTCTTTTTGATGTTATTCAACAGGTACCTAAATATGCAAAGTTTCTAAAAGATTTATGTATACATAAAGACAAAATTAATGAATTAGAAACTATTCCTTTAGGTAGTTCCATATCTGCTTTAATGGGAGGTTTACCTGAAAAGTGTAGTGACCCAGGTCCATGTATGGTTAATTGTACTATTGGTGGTATGGTATTTTCTGACTACATGTGTGATTTAGGAGCATGTGTGAGTATAATGCCTTTGTCTATATATGATATTTTGAGGTTCCCTCCCTTAAAAAGGTCGGCAGCTCGTTTTGTGTTAGCAGATAAAAGCATTATTATAGTGGCTGGAGTTGCTGAAGATGTATTAGTGGACATTAAGGGGCTCACATTTTCCATTGATTTTTATATCCTGGAGATGCCCCAAAATGATTCAGAGAAGCCATCATCAATCCTACTCGGAAGATCATTTCTGAAGACCTCGAAGTTCAAATTAGATGCTTTTTCAGGAACATACTCTTTTGAAATAGATGGCCGAGTAGTAATCTTTAATCTGAATGGAGTTATGAAGCATCCTCCGGAGGATCATTCTATCCTCCAGTGTGACATTATAGATGAAACCGTAGCTAAAGTTCACCAGGAGGAACTTGAAGAGAAGTACATAGGACAAGGTCCAAGTGTGGGGATATTCTCAGAGGACAATGATAGTACTTTACCATTGTCACCAGCTCCAGACAACCCAGAGCCTGACCACGATCAGAAGTTAGAATTAAAACCTCTTCCTCCACACCTCAAATATGCTTACCTTGAAGACGAGCAGAAGTTTCCAGTTATCATTGCAAGGAAACTCACTTCTCAACAGGAAGAGTAGTTACTTAGCGTGCTGAGGAAGCACAAGAAGGCAATTGGTTGGAGTCTGGCAGATATAGTAGGCATCAACCCTCAAGTCTGTGAGCATAGAATATTTTTAGAAGGGGGAGCAAGACCTGTCCGTCAACCCCAGAAAAGACGGAACCCCACTATCTTAGAGGCATGTCACTCGTCTGAGAGTGGAGGACATTTTGGCCCTCAAAGAACAGCTAGAAAAATCTTAGACTGTGGATTCTGGTAGCCTACACTTTTTAGAGATGCTGCTGAATTTTGTAGATCTTGTTTTCCATGCCAAAAATTTGATAATATATCCAAGAGGGATGAGATGCCTCAACAAATTATGCTTTTCTGTGAAATTTTTGATGTTTGGGGGATTGACTTCATGGGTCCATTTCTAAATTCCAATGGTTATCTTTATGTATTGTTAGCTGTGGATTACGTTTCCAAATGGGTGGAAGAAATTCCTACCCGCACTGATGATGCTAACACTATTGTTTTCTTTGTGAGAAACCATATTATTTGTCGCTTTGGATCACCACGAGCAATCGTGAGCGATCAAGGCACCCATTTTTGTAACAGGAGACTAACAGGATTAATGAAAAAGCATGGGATAATTCATAAGGTTGCAACAGCCTACCATCCTCAGACTAATGGGCAAGCTGAGGTGTCAAACAGAGAGATAAAGCGTATCTTGCAGAAGATAGTCAAACCTCATAGAAGAGACTGGAGAACCAGGCTACAAGATGCACTCTGGGCATACAGAATAGCATACAAAACACCCATTGGGATGAGTCCTTTCCGCTTAGTTTATGGAAAAGCTTGTCATCTCCTTGTTGAAGTAGAGCACAAAGCCTTTTGGGCAGTAAAGGAATGCAACATGGGAATTAAGAAAGCCGAAGCTGAAAGGAAGTTGCAACTGCAAGAACTGGAAAGCCTTCACCTAGAAGCTTATGAGAACTCAAGGCTTTACAAGGAAAAGATGAAGGCTGTACATGATCAGCACATCAAGAGAAAAGAGTTCCAACCTAGGGATTTAGTTCTCCTTTACAAATCTCGACTGAGGCTCATGCCAGACAAGTTGAGATCAAGATGGGAAGGTCCGTACAGAGTAGAGAAGTCCGAACCATACAGAGTTTATCACCTAAGCCATCCTTCAAGCTCTGAACTTATCAAAGTTAATGGACATCGTTTAAAGCTGTACCATGACGAAAAACTAAAGAAAAACAAGGAGCTCGAGATCTTCCTCTTGGAAGATCCCCACATAGCCGAAGCCTGAGCTAGTGGAGCGTCCAACTTACGGACGTTAAAGTAAAGTGCTAGGTGGGAGACAACCCACCATGGTATGATCGTTCTTTTCTTTATTCTTAGTTTTTCTATTCAATAACTCTTCTTTTTATTAGTACATTTCGTGCATCTGCATTTACATACTTTTATTTAAAAAAAAAATTTTCACGCGACGCGACCGCCGCATTGACGCGTCCGCGTCGCAGGAGATGGGAGGAAATAATAAAACGAACAGAGAGTCATGTAAGAGTGTGGCTGGAGGCGTGCCAGTGGCACAAATCGCCCCACGCGACCGTGTCGCCGACGCGTCCGCGTCACATGGGAACATTGGCCTCCCACGCGACCGCGTGCCCCATGCGGCCGCGTGCCCTGGAATTCGACGTCAAAAGGGTGCACGACCGAAAGTTGTGCTAGAGTGGTGCTGGATTGGTGCTGAATGCACAATTCTTCCCACGCGGCCGCGTGACCGACGCGACCACGTCATATCCTTCTCATGGCCACTCACGCGATCGCATGCCCCACGCGGTCGCGTCACCCCAGATTTGGTAAAAATAAACTTTCAAACAGAGAGTTGTGCGAATGCGAGGCTACCCTCGCGCTAGTAGCATGAAACAGGTCATGCAACCGCGTGACCGACGCGACCGCGTCAATCAGTATAAGCGCAAGTCACGCGACCGCGTGCCCCATGCGACCGCGTCGCTTGCACCGCACAGCTTCCCTGATTTGCCAATTATCTTATCTTTCTTTTTCCCAAATCCTATTTTCTCTTTATCCTCCTTATTTCTTCCTTCTTCCTTCTTTCTCACTTTCTACTCTCTCTCTCTCTCTCTCACCTCCATTAACAAGGTTTTCTTTTCCTCTTCCCCCCCTAATTTTTTCTATTATTCCTCTTATTTTTATATATTATCTTCTTTTTTTTTCTTTTTACCTCCATTATCCATATTTTCTTTTTCTTTCTTTTTCCTTTTTACTTGGTGTTGGAAATCTTTTTTGAGTCATTGTTTCTCATTATGTACTTGTGGATTGTTGTAAATTTGTTTGGCAATTATATATTGCTTTTAAAAGGGTTGCTTGCATGTTTAATTTAATACTTTCTATACCATATTTACCATGCATGCTATGTGTTTGTGAAAAAGCCCATATAGCATTATGCACTTTCCAACGTTATTCTATTTTAACATTCAATGCTTGCTTTTCACAAATTCCCTTTACTATTTTATTAATTGAATTTAATTGTCAATACAAACGTGATGGCTAGTTTGTTACGAGTGATAACAAATTTGACTAATTAAATGCTTGATCTATGCTACTCATCCCTTTGCCTGCATGCCAATAAACCCCTTGCATTTAATTGTCCTCAACTGCACTTGCTATTTTTCCATTGATGAACTTTTCACATGTAGTCATGACCATGTGTTAATGACATACTCATTGCCGTGCATTGATTATCACTCATACAATCCTCTTCCTTGCTCTATCTCTTTAAATTTAATTTACTCTGTCTTTCCTTTTTCAGGATGGCCACCAAGAAAGGCAAATAGAAAGCTACTCCCAAATCAACAGCGATGAGAGGAACAAAAAGAGCATTAGTGGAAGAGCCCTCTTCAACTACGGTTAAACCCTCAACAAAAAGAACTAAGAGGATTATAAAGGTTGATGATAAAGAACAAGCCTTCCCAGCAAAGGACACTGCGCGATTTTCCAATCGCTACTGTGAGCAGATGTTCCCCATCCTAGTAGAAAGGAGCTACAACAACGAATACCTTCTTCTCCTCCCAAACCATATTGCTACCTTTGTTGAGCCGAAAATTGCACAAAGACAATGGGGTTTTCTATAGCGACAGCCGAGGCAGGTCAATCTTTCTTGGGTAGTCGAGTTCTACTCCAAATTCTACCTGCTAACCCTGCAGTCTGTCTTTGTACGTCAGAAGCAAGTCCCCATTACAGAAGAGGCCATTCAAAGAGCTCTAGGTCTTCCCCCTATTCTAGAAGGATTGGACGCCTTTCAAGAAGCCGCACTCAAGCGCCAGATGTACCAATTTGACTGGGACGCCGTTCTCAGAGTTATCGCACTACCTGGTAGCCGTTGGATCTATGGATACCATCATACCCGCCCTAAGGGAATATCGGCTTCAGCACTTATCTTGGAGGCTCGTGTATGGGCATAGATCATGTCCCATTATGTCTTTCTGAGCACTCACGAGTCCTCCTTCACTACGGACATGGCCGTCCTACTATGGTGCATCCTTACAGACCAACCTTTGAATCTACCGAGACACATCTGGAATGCCATGGGACATGTACAAATCACGGGCAACTTACCTTTTCCTACCTTAGTCTCAGATCTTGTCTCAGCAGCCGGAGTCTCCTACAGAGCTGGGGACACCAAAGCTATGCTTCTACGGGATGATCAGTATGTCCCTAATGGGAAATACATCAGACCTCCACTAGCCGCCACAAGCCATCCTACTGAACCGGTTGAAGATATTCCTTCTTCAACACCACAAGCACCTACAATAGACCAACTGCTCCATCAGATACTCGAAAGGTTGGATCGGCAGGAACACAAAGCTAAGATGAGATAGCACCGTAACAAGCGCCAATTCACATACCTCAAGGAGCTGATTATGGGAAAATTCAAGGACTCAGACACCCCAGACTCCACTTCCTTTACCAGCACAGGAAGCCATGATGGCCCCGACTATGGAGATACTGCAACCAGCCCACCTTTGTTTCTGACAGATGGCACCGAGGACGGTGCAAAGCCTTAAGTGTGGGAGGTCGGTCAGTACCTGACTTCTGGAGGTAAATTCTCTTCCCTAAACACCAATAAATTAGGATATTTAGTTAGTTTTTTTTTTGTAGAATAGGATAAATTTCATAGTAATAGATTAGTTGCATGCATGTTCTACTTGATTGAAAAAATAATAAGTTCCTTCTAAGACTCTATTTTTGGAACAAAATTTCACTAATTTTAATTAAAACTTTTATGTTAAATTTGCTTGAAGTTGTATTTGGAACATAATTTTTAAGCTAAAGAACACACAACCTGTGAGATTTGAGCCTTTATGCATGGTTACATTATTTAACCATAATTATTTTATTCTTGTGTGTTTACTTCATTATGATTGTAATCTATATTTTGTTTCATCCTATATGTCCAATGTTTATTATATTTGTATGTTTGCATATGATTGAGGCCATTAATTGTTTAGCTCACTTATCCAAATTAAGCCTACTCTTTCAATTACCTTTGTTAGCCACATTGAGCCTTTAAATCCCATTTTTTCTATATTTTACCACATTACTAGCCTTAAGCAGAAAAAAAATTATATATTCCAAACTGGATCTTTGGTTAGCTTAAGATAGAATTGTGTGTGCTAATTAAGTATGGAAAATTGTGGGAACAAAAGATAATAAGGGAATGTGTCATGATAATATAATGGGAATTTGGATACCTACTCATGTGAAACTATAAGAATTAAAAATCTATGTGCATTGATAAGCTATGTTTATTTTTATGTTTATGTAAAAAAAAATATTCAATAAATAAATAAGGGGACAAAATTACCCCAATGTTAAGTTAAGAATTCAAAAATCAATGCATGTATGATAAAATTAAGATAAAAAGTTGATACGAGTGTGGAATGTAAAAGGGAGATTCTCGGTAGCTAGGTAGGAATTCTAAAGTTATATAGAATATATAGGTTATGTTAAAGCTTGGGTTAATTAAAGATTCAGTTTATAAGTTTACTTAGCCATATATGTATCCTTACCATTACCTTAGCCCCATTACAACCTTGAAAAGATCTCATTATGTTTGCATTGGTATATTAAATGTTGTTGATTGGTTAGGAGAAGAACAAAAATTAGAGAGCACGATTAGAAAAGGATAGAGTGATTGCCCTATACACTAGAGAGATTAGAGCGTACATACATCATCAGTGAGGGTTCAATGCTTGAAATTCTATGTTCCCTGCTTTCATGAGCTACCTTCTTGCATTTTTTATCTGTTCTTACTGTATAAGAATTGAATTAGTGGAATTTGATTTGTAATTATTTTGAAGAGCCTATTTACTATTGATCAAGTGGACAAGAATCATATAGTTGCATTCACATATATAGGTTGCATTGCATTGCATGAGTTTTATATGTTCCCACTCATTTATTTTATCTCCTTCAACTAAGCATGAGGACATGCTAATGTTTAAGTGTGAGGAGGTTGATAAACCACTATTTTATGGTTTATAATGTGTTTAATTGTGTGGTTTTATCATGATCTTTACCCACTTATTCACATGATTAACATGCATTTATATTTCCTTCCTAAAATTATTACATGATTGAAAACTTGCTTCCTAAGAGACTTTTAATTATGTATTTTAATTCTACTTTATTTCATTCGATGCCGTGATCTGTGTGTTAAATGTTTCAGGCTTTATAGGGCATGAATGAGTTGGAGATTGGAAAGGAAGCTTGCAAAAATGGAAGGAACACAAGAAGTTGAGGAGATGACCAGCGAGAAGTGACGCGGCTGCATAGCTAGCGCGACCGCACGGATTGGAATAGCATAAGTGACGCGGAGGCGTGGACGACGCGCCCGCGTGGCAAAGTAAAACACCGAATAACGTGTCCGCATGAATGACGCGATCGCATGACGTGCGCGATCTGCATAATCTACAGAATTTGCTGGGGGCGATTTTGGGCCCTGTTTTGACCCAGTTTTTGGCCCAGAAAAGCAGACTAGAGCCAGAGAACATGCAGAAACC
Source organism: Arachis hypogaea (assembly GCF_003086295.3). NCBI lineage: Eukaryota > Viridiplantae > Streptophyta > Magnoliopsida > Fabales > Fabaceae > Arachis > Arachis hypogaea. The sequence continues at coordinate 43,784,474 of NC_092052.1, read as the reverse complement.
AAAAACAACATTCATTCTACATAATTTTAGTTTTTAGATCTAGTTTTACTCCTCCTCTAGATTTTCTCTCTACACATTCATAGTTCTTAGGATTTTATTTCTATTGCTTTTTTGCATTGGGATATTGAGAAGAGTTATTACCTCATCAAGACTTCGTCATTCTAGTTCGTTTTCTTAACTTGGCTTTACTCTTCCCTGTCCTTTAATTTACTCAATTTTACTATTGGATTATTTTAGAATTTATTAAAACAAGAATTACTTTTAGTTTTAATTGATTCCTTTGAGTTTTATTTATCATGTCTTTCTTTAATTCCCTTTCCTATGTTATAAGTTCTACATTCACAATGAGCGAGTAGTTCCCTAACTTGATGGGGAGTTGATTGAAAGGAACCCTTGAGTTGGGATGCTTAAAAGAAAAATTGTAATTAGGTTTATTGTTGGGATGCTCTCTAGTCACTGACACTAATCCTTTTCAATTGAGTGGATTGGAACTTGTGAATAGAAACAGCATTCTAACTTGTTTGACTTTCCCTTACTTAGTAAGGGATAACTAAATAGAACAACCTTCAATTATCAATTAATCTTGAGAGTACTTTAACAAGAATAGGGCTTCCAACTAATCTACTCCCGGTCAAGGCTTTTATTTAAATTATTTAATCTCTCTAATTTAATTTCCTGTTTATTCAACTCAAATCATTTTGAAAACATCTGATTAATAAAATAGCATACCTTTCTGCAACTCGTTGGGAGATGACCTGGGATTCATACTCCCAGTATTTTAATTTTAATTTTAATTCTTGTGACAACCTTCTAAATTGATAAGCGGAATTCTGGTTGGTTAAGAACTATACTTGCAACGCATATCTTATAACAATTCTTGAATCGCCAATTTCTGCCACGTCAATGAAGTTTGGTTAAGTGGACTTAAAGAATTAGTTCTTTGATTAGCTTAAACGTCCATCTAATCCTACATCACCTATATACACATAACAATGCAACCTTCCCACCCATTTCCTTTTTATATCTCATCTTACTCATGCATTTTCTTTTCAAACATGGCATATGTATCCTTTATTTATTCTTTTATTTTTACTTTGTTATGCACAAGCTTTTTTTTTTACTTGAACTATAAATGCATATGTTTCAATTAATGAAATGCATGAGCATTACCTAATTGCCAAAAATTTTCACAACGAGTTCATGCCTCTATCACCAATGCTTTCCAGAATTCCCCCACACTTAGAATTTACACACTAATCCACCCAAGCTAATCAAAGAGTAATTCATGGACATCAATAGTTTTCCGCTTAAGGGGAGTAATGTGCTATTATTAGAACAAAAAGGGGATCCATAGGCTCAAAGGGGTTCACAAAGGTGAGTGCAAGGGTTGGCCATATAGGTTAGTGAGTTTATCATCAAAGACGGCCTCAATCATGCTAAATGCATCCAAACACAAATACAGGACATAAAGAATCATGCAAATCAATTATCATAATAAAAAAGGAGTACAATCACACACAAGAACAACATTATGGTTGAAAAATACAACCATCTATTAAAGCTCAAATCTCACAAGGCATGTTGTTTGAGCTCTTTTTCCATGTTCTACAAACGAAATACTCCAAGCAAGTTGGTAAAACAATTTTCATCAATTCAATCAATGGTATGCGCTTAGAAAAGGATTTCATGGGAATTCCTTGGTGTTTCACCACTTATTCATCATATCATGCCAAATGCAAATATTAACTACTAAATATCCATAAACGATAAAGAAATATTCACAACAAACCAAACAAGATGCAATAGAAAAAAATCTACTCAAAATAAAGAAAAAGTACTACAAGAAACATTGCAAAGTGTCTTTAAGAGAGAAATTTTTACCCCCTTAAAAGTCATCGATCCTCCCCCATACTTAAATTGTGCACGGTCCTCCGTGCATGCTCACGTTCCGGGAGGATGAAGAGGGGGCCACCTTCAACTGGTGGATTTCATAGAACTTGCTTAAATTATATATATATATATATATATATATATATATATATATATATATATATATATATAGTGGAACATGTTTTGAGCTAAGAACACAAGCTTGTGAGATTTGAGCCTAATGGTGTGGTTACATTATATAGCCACTTATTTTCCTTCTTGTGTGCATTATTCTCTTTCTATGATTGCAATCTTTGATTTGTTCGATTCTTTATGTCCATTATTTTGTGTATTCATGCATTTATATAATTGAGGCCATTGTTTCATTAGCTCACTTACCTAAATAGCCTACCTTTTATCTTCCATTGTTAGCCAACTTTGAGCCTACGATTAACCCACTTGTTCTTTAATTTAGCACATTACAATCCTTAAAGCGAAAAAATAATAAAAGTCCTTGTTTGGATCTTTGATTAGCTTAGGCTAGTGTGTGTATCATTCAAGTGTGGGAACCTTGGGACATTGGGTGAATAAAAGAGTAGTTTTGTATTTTTATTGGAAATATTTTGAATTGGGTACATACTCATGTATTGATTTTATAGACCTTATGCATTGGTACTCTTGTATATAATTTGAAAGAAAGAAAAAATGAGAAAAACAAAAGAAAAAAAAAGAGAAAAAAAAAAGAAAAAAATATAGAAAAAGAAAAAAAAAAGAAGAAAAGAAAGAAATAAAAAGGGGACAAAATGCCCCAAAGCAAAGTAACGTTCAACAAAGATCAATGCATATGAGTTGTGAAATGAAAAGAAAATGCATGAGCATATGAAAAAGTGAAAAATGGGTAGTTAGATTAGAACTTAATTGTATAGGATGTCATAGGCTAGGTGGGAAGTCTAAGCTTATCAAAGATTCAAATTTCAAGCTCACTTAACCATATATGCATCCTACCTTGACCCTAGCCCCATTACAACCAATGAAAAGACCTCATGATACTTGTATGCATGCATGAAATAAATGTTGATTGTTAGAAGAAAAACAAATCTTGGAAAGCATGATTAAGGGAGAATTGAGTGAATCAACCCTACACACTTGAGCGAATAGAGTGTAAACACATCCGGTGAGGGTTTGATGCTCAATTACATGTTTTCACCTATGATCATCATTCTTCATGCAAGTTTGTAAAATTATTTAATAGCTCAATTCAATTGTGGTTTGGCATGGTTGTTAATACCTTTAGCCCTTGTGCATATATGCTTCTTGGACATTGATTTATTTTGACCAAGCAATTGCATTCATGTAGATAATTGTATATAGTTTAGGTTGCATTTAGTTAAATTTCATTGAATAAATGTCGATACCCCTTTGCTTTCTCTTGGTTTAAGCATGAGGACATGCTTGGTTTAAGTGTGGGGAGGTTGATAAACCCCATTTGTTGGGTTTATTTTGTGTTGAATTTAGAGGGTTTTATCATCCTTTCCCACAATTATTCAATGAAATAGGATGGTTTTGTAAATTCTCCTTTAATTGTGCTTAAGAGTGAAAACATGCTTTCTAGGCCCTTAATTCTTTAATTTTAATTCACCTTGATTCCATTAGATGCCTTGATATGTTTGTTAAGTGATTTCAGATTTATGAGGCAAAGATTGGATAAAGGGAATAAAGAAAAAGCATGTAAAAATGGAGAACTCATGAAGAAATGAAGAAATCGCAAAAGCTGTCAAGCCGACCTCTTCGCACATAATCGACCATAACTTGAGCTACAGAGGTCCAAATGATGCGGTTTCAGTTGCGTTGGAAAGCTAACATCTGGGGCTTCGAAATGATATAAGATTTGTCATATTTGAATCATGTTAGAGGGTGCGCACGTGGCATGTACGTGTATGCGCCGATTTGGACGAGATTCATTAAAAGCAATTAGTGGCCAGCGAATTCTAAAGCATTGTGGGCCCAATCCAACTCATTTCTGATGCTATTTAACCCAAGGATTGAAGAGGGATGAGACATCTAGTCATTAGTTTAGTTTTATTTGAGTTTTCACATGCTTTAGGTTATTTTAGAGAGAGAAGCTCTCACTTCTCTCTAGGATTAGGAGTAGGTTAGATCTAGATTAGAATTTCTTAGATCTATGTTTAATTCATGCTTTGATTTACTTTTCCTTTACAATTTCTTGTTCCTCTTCTTCTCCTCTCTCTAATTTTGTATTTCATTCTTGTGATTATCTACTTTTATGTTCATGCACTTTTGTTTCTTCTATTTTCATTTCAATGCAATTTATATTTTCATGTTCCTTTATCGTTCATTTGATTTGTTGTTGTTTGATTTCTTGCAAATGAGTAGTGTAGATTTACTTTCCTTGCACTTTTTACTGTGCTTTCCTTTTATGCCTTCCAAGTGTTTGATAAAATGTTTGGTTGGATTTTAGTATAGATTTTGTTCCTCTTGGCCTAGGTAGAGTAATTAGTGATGCTTGAGTTATCTAATTCCTTTGTTGATTGATAATTAGAAGTTGCTAATTGAATTGGATACCACTAAAGCTAGTCTTTCCCTTGGGAGTTGGCTAGGACTTGTGGAATCAAGTTGATTCATCCACTTGACTTTCCTCCATGATTAGAGGTTAACTAAGTGGTTGTAATGGACAATTGTGGTCACAATTGAGGAGGATAACTAGGATAGGACTTCTAATTCTCACAACCTTGCCAAGAGATTTCTAGTTGTTAGTTTAATTTCATTGCCATTTACCTTTCATGTCTAATATCTCAAAAACCCCAAACATAGCTCCATAACCAATAACAAGGCACTTTATTGCAATTCCTAGGGAGAACGACCCGAGGTTCAATACTTCGGTTTATAAATTTAAGGGTTTGTTACTTGTGACAAACAAATTTTTATATGAAAGGATTATTGTTGGTTTAGAAACTATACTTGCAACGAGATTTCATTTGAGAATTCTAAACCACACAAAAGTCTAATCATCAGACTCATGAGTGGGATGGTCAACTGCATCGAGCTCCTCCACAGCTAGCTCGGATGAAGCTGTAGGAATCAAGTCGGGGTCTCTTCCTTCTAACTTTGCCGCTATCCACTCAAAATGTTTGTGCTCCAAATGCTCCATGTGGTGGATATCGTGCAAGATCTCGCGGAATAGATCCGAAAGAGGACGGAGAAAAGGTAAAGCAGTTGATGGAGTTGGTAGACTTGATGGTGGTGCTTTGGGTGTCTTCCTCTTGGAGGGGGTTGTTTTTGTTGATCTCTCCAAATCTCCCCTCGGAATGAACTTGTTGCCTCTAGGAAACTCAAGCATTATATCCATTGGTCGGCTATCTACCCTCGCTGCATTTGCTAAGCGCATCACCATCGATGGAAATGGAATGCTGACATTCTTCTTCTCAATTAATTTCCAAATCGATTTGCTGCAATAAGGGCAAGATGACTATATGCTTCCCTTGCATAATAGCCCAAAGTAGCAAAGCAGTTCTAAATCTCACATGGGTAGTGTGGGTGCTCGGGATGATGTAGTCCGCCACAATTTGATGTCATATACGAGCTTCAGCATTCAAATCAGAGTATGCAATACTAGTGGGAACATAATTCTTCCCTTTACTATACTCCCAAGATGCACTAGGACGGCCTATTTTCTCAAGAATGGGAGTCAGAGATATTCTTCCTTCAAAGACATCCTCTTTTATCTTGGTGTATCCATCTTTCTCAAATGGAATGTGGGGGATGTTCAGGATAGCTTCTAGAGCTTGATTGGATGTATCCAACATCTTACCCCGGAGGAAGACTGACTTTGTTTCCCAAGCTTGGTAGTTTGCATAAAATTCCTGCACCATAGTCTCATTGACTTCAATGGTTCTCGCTCGAAAAACTCCCAATGAAGCGAGGTGATCCTTTGGTGAATAATCGCCTTGTATTGGCTTGGAACCTTCAACGGCCGCTCCCAATGAATTGTACGTGCCTCAATAGCCTCGTATTGAGAGTCGTCTCTTCGGTTAACCAAGGTATCCAGTTTATCCCCTTGGCGATCTCCCCAAACTTCAGGAAAGTGAGCGGTAGTTCGCTCAACTGGTGGAGAAACCGGTGTCTTACCCTTCTTCCTCATCCTGAAAATACAAATAAAAGAGCTTCGAGATCATAGGGCAACAATGGAGTAAAATCATTTAGGAAGTACTAATAATGTGAAAATAGCTTATAGAAGTAGCGTGATTTACAAGTATATTCCAATGATGCACATGATTGGAACACACACACCGGCCATATATCACGGCAATCACACGCTTGAGGCAATTCACAGTTCAAAGCTTCAAGGAAGCACCATAAGAGGGAATTATTCATTGTTCTCAAAAAGTAGTGATCACACATACTATGTTCTCAATTGGAAGTCCAAAAGATGTTTGATCAAGACATCATCAAAAGTTTGATTATTTGTAGAGTGGTTACTCAATTAAAATTCAAGATGAACAATGAAACTTAGATTGTACAAACACAATGCATTTACAACCAAAATCAACCAAGGAATTTCATTGGTGATTTCAATTTCTACCATCAAAAGTCATAAAAGAAGTTGCACCATTCATACAATATGTGTAACAAGAGATAAATTGAACACATATGATGGCCAAGTCGTATGAATCAAACAAAATGTTTATTGAGGCATTTTATCAAACATGTGGTATGCAATGTGCAATTTCATCACAATTAAGCTCAAATATGTTCGTAACCAACCAAAAAATTCAAGCAACAACACTTTGCAATACAAAGAAACAATAAGGAAAGCAACTAATGAAGTTTGAGCAACATAAAAGAAATTAAAGCAAGTGCAAAAAATATGAACATAAAAAGAAAGGAAAAGCAAGAACCTGAGATATAGAGGTTGAGAAGACAATAATGAGGTGAGAAATAATGGCACTTCTTATAGCCACTGCGAAATCACGGCAGTTGGGTTCGCCGGAAAAAGGAAGCACCGGAAGAGAGAACTCACCGGTGGTGTTTATAGAAAAGAGAAGAAAATGAATAAGGAAAAGAGAGAAGAGAAGAGAAGAAAAGAGAAAGAGAGAGGGAGTGGTCGCCGACAGTGGGCTGGCGGCGGCGGCGGCGAGGATCGGTGGGGCTGGGCCGAGAAGAGGGAGAGAGGGCAGCTATGAAGAAGAAAAAAAAAGAGAAGGCTGCCGCTCAACAGGGCAGGTTGCCCTGTTATTGCCCAGAACGCGTCTTGTGCGGACGCACAAGGGCCTGTGCGGACGCACAGAGACAAAAACTTAGAAGGGTGCGAACGCACACAGCGTGCGATCGCTGCGACCAGAGGGGTTGCGAAAGGACGTGTGGAGGCACAAAGACGTGCGACCGCACATAGAGAGTTTTTTTTTTAACTTGAGGACAAAATCATGTGTGCATGCGCACACAGGTCCGTGCGCACGCACAGAGGCTAGAAGTGGGGGAGGTTGTGCCCACGTACAAGCTGTTCCCTTGCTGCCACTAGAGGGGCTATCAAGTTGCGTGCGGGCGCACACGTCTGTGCAACCGCACAGATGGAGTATGTGAGGGGTTGTGTGCGTACGCACGTAGCTGTGCACGCGCATAGGTCAAAGAAAACTAGGCAGCACGCACGCACAAGCTGTGCTGGCGCAGCGACCAGAGGGCACAAAAAAGCGTGTGCTGACGCACAGGTGGGTGCGGCTGCACAGATGGCGAAAAACACAGTTTTGTACACACGCACAGGTGGGTGCGGACGCACAAATGTCCTGTTTCAGAAAATTCTTTTCTCTTCAAAACTAAGGTTCCTACCCTTAGTATATCAACATACCAACCCCAAACCATTCAAATAAGCACAAATTCACAGTCCACAAGCAATACAACTTGAACAACTCAAAATTCATCAGATCAAACCTAGACTAACCATTATATCACAAAAAGGCAAACAAGGCAAAAGACTATAAACAGGAGATAGAGTTGGAATAATGTCACCATGGTGGGGTGTCTCCCACCAAGCACTTTGGTTTAGAGTCCTAAGTTGGATTTGCATGGCTTCATTGGTCACTTGGGAACTTCACTAAGGAGGAAGATCTCCAACTCCTTGGCATTTTTGGGTTGAGTATGATAGAGCTTCACTCTATGACCATTGACCTTGAACTTAACTCCATTAGTGGGGTGAATCACTTCCACCACCCCATATGGCTTGACATCTACCACTTTAAACGGCCCATCACATCTAGACCTCAATTTCCTGGGAATGAATCGCAACCTTGAATTGTATACAAGCACTTCATCACCTATCTTGAAGTTCTTTCGCCTTATATTCTGGTCATGGAATGCCTTAGCTTTTTCCTTGTAGAACTAAGCATTCTCATATGCTTCCAACCTAAGGCATTCTAATTCTTCCAATTGGAGCTTACGTTCCATTCCCGCCCCCTTTAAGTCCGGATTGCAATTCTTCACCGCCCAAAAGGCTCTATGTTGGATCTCAATCAGAAGATGACAGGGTTTCCCAAAAATAATACGGAAGGGGCTCATTCCAATTGGGGTCCTGTAAGCAGTCCTATAGGCCCATAATGCATCTCCCAATCTAGAACTCCAATCCTTCCTCTGTGGGTTAACCACCTTCTCTAAGATTCTTTTGATCTCCCTGTTGGATACTTTCGCTTGCCCATTGGTTTGGGGGTGATAGGCTGTTGAAACTTTGTGAATAACCCCATAATTTTTTATCAATGCCTCAATTTTCCTGTTACAAAAGTGGGTTCCTTGGTCGCTCACGACTGCTTGTGGTGACCCAATTCTACAAATAATGTTATTTTTCAAAAAGGAAGCAACGGTATTAGCTTCATCGCAACGGGTAGGAATTACTTCCACCCATTTAGAGACGTAGTCCACTGCTAACAATATGTACACAAACCCATTGGAATTTGGAAATGGCCCCATGAAATCCATGCCCCAAACATAAAAAATCTCACAAAAAATCATTGGTTGTTGGGGCATCTCATCTCTCTGGGAGGTATTTCTAGATTTCTGGCATTGATGACAGGATTTGCAAAATTGGTTGGCATCCCTAAACAAAGTGGGCCACCAGAATCCATAGTCTAAAACCTTCCTCGCTGTTTGTTGTGGGCCAAAATGATCCCCACTCTCAGATGAGTGGCAAAATTGAAGGATAGACTGGAACTCAGATTTTGGCACGTACTTCCTAATTACTTGATCCGTTCCATGCCTCCAAAGATGTGGATCATCCCAAAGATAATACTTAGCATCGCTTCTCAATCTATCTTTTTTATGCTTTGAAAATTGTGGGGAAAAAACGTGCGCGACCAAGTAATTAGCTATCGGGGCAAACCATGGGGTGCTTTGGGATATTTCTTGCAAGGTATCTAAGGGAAATGAGTCATTGATAGGAGTGGGATCCAGAGTTAAATGTTCGAGGTGACTCAAATGGTCTGCCACTAGATTTTGAGACCCACTTCTATCTTTGATCTCCAAGTCAAATTCTTGCAAAAGTAATATACACCTAATGAGCCTAGGCTTTGACTCCCTCTTCTTTAGCAAATATTTCAAAGCGGCATGGTCCGAATACACCACCACCTTAGAGCCTAGCAAATAGGGTCGAAACTTGTCTAGAGGAAAAACAATGGCTAAAAGCTCTTTCTCAGTGGTGGTGTAATTCGACTGAGCTGAATCCAAGGTTTTTGATGCATATGCTATAGTGTAAGGAGCATTACCATCGCGCTGTGCTAGCACGGCACCTACAGTGTGATTTGAGGCATTGCACATGATCTCAAAAGGTTGATTCCAATTTGGGCCTCGCACAATAGGAGCTGTGGTTAGCACTTCCTTCAACTTGTCAAAAGCCTTTTTGCAATCTTCATTGAAATAAAACTCTACATCCTTTTGTAGTAGGCGGGAAAGGGGCAATGCGACTTTGCTAAAGTCCTTGATGAACCGACGATAAAATCCTGCATGACCAAGGAAGGAACGGATCTCCCTCACCGGGGAGGGGTAAGGTAAACTCGAAATGACATCGATCTTAGCCGAGTCGACGGAAATTCCGTCTTTAGAAACAATGTGACCCAACACTATACCTTGTTTCACCATGAAATGACACTTTTCAAAATTCAGAACAAGGTTAGTATTGGTGCATCGCTCTAGTACCCTAGCTAAGTTCCCTAAATAAGCATCAAAGGAGCTACCATACACACTGAAATCATCCATGAAGACTTCCATACAATCCTCCAAAGGATCCGAGAAAACACTTGTCATGCATTTTTAGAACGTTGCCGGTGTGTTGTATAAACCAAACGGCATTCTCTTATACGCAAACATTCCAAAGGGGCAAGTAAAAGTGGTTTTCTCCTGAACTTCAGGAGCTATGTGAATTTGAAAGTAACCTGTGTATCCATCTAGAAAGCAATAATGGGATTTACCTGCCAAGCGATCCAACATTTGGTCAATGAACGGAAACGGGTAATGGTCCTTCCGCGTTGCTTGATTCAGCCGGCGGTACTCAATGCACACTCGCCAAGTGTTCTGGACTCGGGTGGCCACAACCTCTCCACTCTCCGTCTTCACCATTGTTACTCCGGACTTCTTCGGCACTACTTGGACTAGACTCACCCATTCACTATCGGAAATGGGGTAGATGATGTCCGCTTCCAAGAGGCGAGTCACTTCCTTCTTGACTACGTCAAGGATTGTAGGATTTAGCTGTCTTTGCGGCTGTCGGACCGGCTTGGTGCCTTCTTCCAAGAAAATCCGATGGAGGCACACTTGAGGGCTTATCCCCCACAATGTCACTTAAGCTCCATCCGATCGCCTTTTTATACTTCCAGATAACTTCAAGGAGTTGTTGCTCTTCCTGATCGGAGAGGTCGGTTGCCTGATGACAAGTCATCTTAGCCTAGTTTCACTAGCCTTTTTCTTTTGTTTTCAATTGAATTATGCACTTTCTTGAGCCAAAAGCAAGCCAATTGGGTAGATTTTCATGTTTCCTTTGATTTAATCAACCATGTATGAATTCATGCTATTTCATGAGGTTTTATGCTATAATTGTCATATATTATGAAAGAATGAATATCTCATGATTTTGAGCATAGCTTTGATGTGTTTGGTTGATTAATGATAGGTGAAGAAAGCTTGGAGAAAGGTTGATGCAAGAAGGAATGGCTAGGAGGAATGACTTGAGTCTTGGATAAATTATGAACCAGGAAGCAAAAGCTGGAGCAAAAGTTAGCCCCTAACTTTTTGGCTAACTTTTGGGCAAAAGCTGGAGCAAAAGTTAGCCCCTAACTTTTTGGCTAACTTTTGGGCAAAAGTTGGAGCAAAAGTTAGCCCCTAACTTTTTGGCTAACTTTTGGCATGAAAAACACTCCCTGGATGCACCAAAAGTTTGCGCCAACGTTAGCCCCTAACTTTTTGGCTAACGTTGGCGCTTGAAAAACTCCCTGGGCTAGCAAAAGTTTGCGCCAACGTTAGCCCCTAACTTTCTGGCTAACGTTGGCGCCATGAATAACTAAGGGGAGGCCAACGTTGGAGCAAAAGTTAGACCCCTAACTTTTGCCCCAACGTTGGTATCAGCAAAACAAGGGTGCTGATGTGAAAAGTTGGAGCAAAAGTTAGACCCTAACTTTTACTCCAACTTTCACTCAAGCTTTCATGATTCCAACCCGGTTCAATTCGGTTCTTTTCCAAACTCCAAGAGCAATCAACCAAGGCCTCTCTCAACCCAATTCCACCAAGAGCAAAGGCCCAATTGAAGGCTTGAAGACCATTTGAAGAAAGTGTATAAATAGATTAGAATTTAAGTTTTAGTAGAGCTTTTCTTGGGAGTTTTAATAGACTTTCGGAGAGCTCATTTTTACATTTCTTAGCATTGTTGTTTTAATTCAAGAGAATTTAGGAGGAGAATTGATCTCTCTTCTTCCTTGTTCTTGCCCAGCACTCTTTACTTTTCTTGTCTTGGATTTTGGGTGGAGAATTGAAGAAATTCTGTTTCAATCTCACCTTGGGATCTTGTTTAATTTTCTGCTTAATTGAATTTCAGTTTCGGTTCATTGTTCTTCATCCACTTTCTTTGCAATTTACAATTTCCTTTGCAATTGTTCTTGTTGGATCTAGGAAGGCATTGAGATCTAGACTTGGTCTTCTAGTCTCTTGGGTCCTGAGATCCGGATTTCCCATTTACATCCTCTGTTTACTGTTTTCATGCTTATTTACATTTCTGTTTTAAGATCCGGTTTGATTCAAGACATTCTTTACTTCTCTGTTTGTTGCAATTTACTTTTCCTTGTTTAATTTCTGCAAATCCAACTCCCAATTCCCTTTACAATTCAAGCCATTTACATTTCTTGCACTTTAAGATTCTGCAATTTACATTTCTTGCGTTCTAAGTTTCTGCCATTTAATTTCTTGTTCTTTAAGATTCAGCACTTTAATTCCTGTTCTCTTTAATTTCATGCCAATTACCCATTCCCTTTACTTTCTATGCAATTTAAATTCTGCAAATCACAAATCTCTCAACCAAATCTTGATTCGCTTGACTAAATCAATCACTAAACTAAAATTGCTCAATCCTTCAATCCCTGTGGGATCGACCTCACTCACGTGAGTTATTATTACTTGATGCGACTCGGTGCACTTGCCGGTTAGTTTTGGGTGTTTTGGAGAAATTCGTTTCTCCGCGAAAATATCCCATCAAGTTTTTGGCGCCGTTGCCGGGGATTGATTAGATTGACAATGATTAAGTGAGGTGGTGATCTAGATCAAGCATTTTTATTTTCTGTTCCTTTAATTTTCAATTAACCCACTAACTGTTTGAAGTTTTGTCTCAACTGACTACACTTAATTTTCAAGAGAATCACTGTGTGTTCCGTTGTTGAATTATATGTCACAGGAAAGAAGAGTAGCCAAAGGGAAGGATATCATTGAAGAAGGAGTTTCTGAGAAAGAAGAACACCACAACATGAAGCCACAACTCATTACACTAATAGAGAACAATTGTTCCTATAGTGAAAATCCATTGGAGGACCCTAAACAGCACCTATCCATTTTTCTGAAAACTTGTGGTGCTGTCAATCTCAATGGTGTAAACCATGATACCTGTAAGCTCTTGTTATTTCCCTTCTCACTGAAGGATGAAGCGGCACAATGGCTTGAAACTTTTCCCCAAGGAAGTATAACTAGTTGGGATGAATTGGTTGCCAAGTTTCTAGCCAAATTCTCCTCATCCCAACAACACATCAAGATGAAAGAAGGAGTACATCCATTCATACAAAGAGAGGAAGAACCATTGTTCAAAGCATGGGAGAGATACAAGAAAGCAAGTGACAAGGTGGATTTTCAAGCGTTCTATGAAGGATTAACCTCAGAAACAAGAAGAGCAGTAGATTACTTCTCAGATGGCCTACTCAAGGCAACAGCAACCATCCAAGGAACTGCAGAGTTCAGTGACAAAAGAGCCAATAACCAACACTCATTTGAGACGCCACGGAATGCAATTTCAGAAAAGGAAGTAATGAATCTTGAAGGAGTGAGAGCAATCATGAATCAAAACAAACAGCTATACCAGCAAACTCAGCAGCAATTGGAATCAATAGCTAGACAAATTGATTCTCTACATTCTGCCACAGTGAATGCACAATTTCCACCATGGAAACCACATTCTTATCTAAGAATGAGGGAATATCCGCATCAGGAACAAAGGGACTTCAATTATAACAACCCCAACTTCCCAAACCTGCAAAAACACTACCATACCAACAAAAATTACTACACACCACCCCAATATACACACCTCCAACCCTGTCCTACCTCACCACCTACCCAACATGACTTACATCAATCACCACAATTAACACAGTCACAACCAATCCTAAACTTCCAAAGACTCTATGTTCTAGAAATGATGATGGAAAGGTTTATGAAAATTCAAGAAATGACAATAATAGAGCAGGAGGACATAAGGAAAAGCCAAGAGGCATATCTCAAGAGAATTGAAAGGTACATGGAACAACTGGTTCAAAACCTTGCTAAATTGGGCGAGAGAGAGGGAGATATGTCCCTAAGAGCCACTGAAGATGACTCAAAGAACAATGAAAAAGCTGCTGGGTTGAAAGGGAAAGCAGTTATGGAAAACAGTGAGAAGGCTACGGGAAAAGAAACAACTATCAAGGAGAAGCCTACGGTGAGAGGAGGAAACCAAAGGCAACAGAAACCTCAACTTCCATGATCAGAGGATGAAGGATGTCAAGCTAGTGACAATAAAAGAGTGCTTGTTGGGAGGCAACCCAATCTGAGGTAGTTTTCTGTTCATAACTATTTTAATAAAAAGGTTAATTAGTTTTATCTATAATGCAAGAAGCTAAGTTTGGTGTTGCACACCAAAACAATCTAAAGGAGAATGCAGGATTCTAAGTGTGGTGTTTCACCAAAATCCCATTATAAAACACATTCTCACTTTCTGCATAATGCTGGCTTCAAGCATGATTGGATGAACTAGTTAACTATTCTGCTGTTTCCTAGTTTTCAGTTTTATTGCTTTTGAAAAAGAAAAAAAAATTTTATTTTATCACACATGGTTAATCTGATGCATGGGAACCATTGGCAAGGTACTAAGTTTGGTGTTCCCACACCAAAGTAAGTTCAAAAGCCCATAAATAAATCAGCCAGACTAACCATCATTTCCAAGTGCTTGGGGAACAAGCAACTTTCAATATCATTACAGAGCATCATACAAGCCTTTGGGAGGATTAAGCATCATCAACAAAAAATTGAAAGAGGAATGTGTGGATCAATAATGATGATGATGAGGAGTGAAGCAAGCGAACTCCAAATGGTTGTATCGTTAAGTGATTATCTTACATCAAACACTGCTATGATTGAGAGTAGTTTAGTTTTCCTGATTATCTATCTGCATAGCATAGTTTTTCTGTAATTCAATAAGCAAGATGATTGATCATTCACAACATTTTTCTCTTCAAAACTTGTTTGCACTCAATGTTCAAGAATGCATCACATGAAAGTTCTTTGAAAAGAAGGATTGAGGAATTAAACAATTTTGAGGCAAGCAAAAGATTAGGAGAAGTGGTGGTTCTAGTTGTATGATTATGTATTAAGGTTGCATGCTTGTGAAAACTTGCATGGGAGCTCATAGGCAGGACATGAAGTTCAAAGAAGTATTATGGAGATTCTCAAAAATCTATTGATCCAAGAAGCAGCAAACAAAACAAAAGAAAGAAAAGAAAATACAAAGACAAAAAGAACATGGCCCAAGGCTCTGAGCATCAATTACTAGGCAGAAAAGAAAGAAGAAACAATGACTCAAAGAGTTGTTAGCCTAGTAAATGCTTGTGGTTGAGTTGTGTCAAAGAAAGAGGCTTGAGCAAGTAAATCCTTAGGGGTGCTTTAACACCTAATACCTTAAAACCAACTGGTTTAGGAGTATTGATTGAAAGCTTATTTAAAAGAGCCGCTTTGAGACATGACACTTAGAGTCAAGGCCAAAGCAAAGAAACTATAAGCTGCTTCAAGGTGATTACATATAAAGAGATCTCCATGATACCATTTGGATGAAAATCCTAAGACCTAAGACTCCCAATATGTGAGGACTAGTGAGCACTGAAGCCCTTGCAAGAGCATATGATTTAGAGTTCACCCCATTGACACTTAATCACTTCACTCACAGGACCTTACAATTTATTCTTCAATCCATCTTAAATGAAAGAACCATTGAGCATAATTCATTTCTTGCTTGGGGACAAGCAAGCTTTAAGTTTGGTGTTGTGATGACAAGTCATCTTAGCCTAGTTTCACTAGCCTTTTTCTTTTGTTTTCAATTGAATTATGCACTTTCTTGAGCCAAAAGCAAGCCAATTGGGTAGATTTTCATGTTTCCTTTGATTTAATCAACCATGTATGAATTCATGCTATTTCATGAGGTTTTATGCTATAATTGTCATATATTATGAAAGAATGAATATCTCATGATTTTGAGCATAGCTTTGATGTGTTTGGTTGATTAATGATAGGTGAAGAAAGCTTGGAGAAAGGTTGATGCAAGAAGGAATGGCTAGGAGGAATGACTTAAGTCTTGGATAAATTATGAACCAGGAAGCAAAAGCTGGAGCAAAAGTTAGCCCCTAACTTTTTGGCTAACTTTTGGGCAAAAGTTGGAGCAAAAGTTAGCCCCTAACTTTTTGGCTAACTTTTGGCATGAAAAACACTCCCTGGATGCACCAAAAGTTTGCGCCAACGTTAGCCCCTAACTTTTTGGCTAACGTTGGCGCTTGAAAAACTCCCTGGGCTAGCAAAAGTTTGCGCCAACGTTAGCCCCTAACTTTCTGGCTAACGTTGGCGCCATGAATAACTAAGGGGAGGCCAACGTTGGAGCAAAAGTTAGACCCCTAACTTTTGCCCCAACGTTGGTATCAGCAAAACAAGGGTGCTGATGTGAAAAGTTGGAGCAAAAGTTAGACCCTAACTTTTACTCCAACTTTCACTCAAGCTTTCATGATTCCAACCCGGTTCAATTCGGTTCTTTTCCAAACTCCAAGAGCAATCAACCAAGGCCTCTCTCAACCTAATTCCACCAAGAGCAAAGGCCCAATTGAAGGCTTGAAGACCATTTGAAGAAAGTGTATAAATAGATTAGAATTTAAGTTTTAGTAGAGCTTTTCTTGGGAGTTTTAATAGAGAGTTTTCGGAGAGCTCATTTTTACATTTCTTAGCATTATTGTTTTAATTCAAGAGAATTTAGGAGGAGAATTGATCTCTCTTCTTCCTTGTTCTTGCCCAGCACTCTTTACTTTTCTTGTCTTGGATTTTGGGTGGAGAATTGAAGAAATTCTGTTTCAATCTCACCTTGGGATCTTGTTTAATTTTCTGCTTAATTGAATTTCAGTTTCGGTTCATTGTTCTTCATCCACTTTCTTTGCAATTTACAATTTCCTTTGCAATTGTTCTTGTTGGATCTAGGAAGGCATTGAGATCTAGACTTGGTCTTCTAGTATCTTGGGTCCTGAGATCTGGATTTCCCATTTATATCCTCTGTTTACTGTTTTCATGCTTATTTACATTTCTGTTTTAAGATCCGGTTTGATTCAAGACATTCTTTACTTCTCTGTTTGTTGCAATTTACTTTTCCTTGTTTAATTTCTGCAAATCCAACTCCCAATTCCCTTTACAATTCAAGCCATTTACATTTCTTGCACTTTAAGATTCTGCAATTTACATTTCTTGCGTTCTAAGTTTCTGCCATTTAATTTTTTGTTCTTTAAGATTCAGCACTTTAATTCCTGTTCTCTTTAATTTCATGCCAATTACCCATTCCCTTTACTTTCTATGCAATTTAAATTCTGCAAATCACAAATCTCTCAACCAAATCTTGATTCGCTTGACTAAATCAATCACTAAACTAAAATTGCTCAATCCTTCAATCCCTGTGGGATCGACCTCACTCACGTGAGTTATTATTACTTGATGCGACCCGGTGCACTTGCCGGTTAGTTTTGGGTGTTTTGGAGAAATTCGTTTCTCCGCGAAAATATCCCATCATTGCCACTATCACCGGAAATTTATGCTCCTCATCAAGGAATGCATACTTAACATGAGGTGGTAGTGGTTTCAAATCTTTCCTTGCTTCTTGGTGGGGTAACTTGTCCTCTTGATTGTGGAGACTTGGAGGGCTACTTCCATCTTCTTCCTCCTCAAGGTTCCCCACTTGGAAGATCACATCATCACTTAGACCTTTTTGAAGCTCATAGTAGCTATCTTCTTCAGGTCCGTCCTGTCTTCTATCTTCAATAAATTTCTCACCTACACCAATAGATTCCTCCTTCGAAAGAGCCGGTTGAGGGGTTATCTTACTAAGCGGCTCACTTCCTTTCGGAGTTATAGCATCAATGCTAGATTTCAGGGTTGATGGGTGTGTCAAGAGTGGAGGGGCAAGGTTACTAGCGGTGGAGTGAGAGGGTTGATGAGAGAACTTTTTCGTGGTCTAGAAATTTGCGAATAAATCCTCGTTGCAAGTATAGTTTCTAAACCTTCAAAGGTCCTTTCATACAAACGTTTTGGGTGTCACAAGTAACAAACCCCTTAAAAATTGTTAACCGAGTATTCAAACCTCGGGTCGTCTTCTCAAGGAACTGCGAGGAAGTGTGTTCTTATTATTGGCTATAAAGGTTGTAATTGGGGTTTAGAAGATGAGAAGCAAGTAATTTAAATGACAAGTAAAGTAAATGGCAATTAAAATAAATAAATACTGTAAAGCAAACTTTTGGCAAGGTAAGAGAAGTCGGAGGTCCAACGTAGTTATCTCTCTCAACTATAATGAAAGTTGAATCTAAACTCCACTTGGTCAACCTTTACTAGCGCAAAGGAAAGTCAGGGGACTAATTAAATTGACCTTTGAATCCTATTTATTTCCTAAGAAAAGGTTGGGATTGCTTAAGTTCAGCTCAATTAGCAAGATAACGATTATCAATTATGTTGAGTTTAATAACTGTTGAGTTACTAAATTCTTAACCAGAACCAAAAGGGGAAAAAGTAAAATTGCTGGAATAATAAAAATATCCTTAGATAGGAAGCAATGGTGACTTAAATCAAAGAGAACAATCATAAACTGAAAATACCTCAATTATCATTAATTCAAATAACTGTCTGTAACATGGAATAATTCGTAAATCAAATTATAATAATCAATTCAAATGTTGGAATAAATAAATAAAAGTTAAACTAAAATAAAAGAACATTAAACCTGGGATCCAGAGTTACTCTTAAAACAAGAAGAAATCCTAAATCCTAAAAGAGAGAGAGAGAAGATCTCCCTCTCAACTAAATCTAAATCATTGAAAAGTAAAATATGCCAGCTCTCTCTGAATGGATGCATTCCTCCACTTTATAACCTCTAATCTATTCTTTCTGTACTTGGATCTGGGCCAAAAAGGGCTTCAGAAATCGCTAGGGGCGTATTCTGTAAATTCTGATACGTGGCCTCTGTCACGTGTCCGCGTGGGTCACGCGGTCGCGTCATCTGGAACTTTTCCTTTCCACGCGGTCGCGTCAGTCACGCGTCCGCGTCGTGGGTGTTCTACTCAAGGTGCACGGTCGCGTCAGTCATGCGGCCGCGTCGCTGCTTCTTTGCTTCTGGCACGCGATCGCGTCATTCATGCGATCGCGTGGATACCAGTTTCCTTAAAGCTCCGTTTTGCCTTCTCCTTCCATTTTTGTATGTTTCCTTTTTCATCCTTTAAGTCATTCAGCCTTAGGAAACCTGAAGCTACTCAACATACTAATCACGGCATCGAATGGAATAAAAGGTAATAATTAATTTTTAAAGCTTAGGAAACATGTTTTTCACAAAATGACATAATAAGGAAGGGAAAGTAAAACCATGCAATTAATGTGAATAAGTAGGTGAAGAGTTGAATAAATCACTCTAATTAAGCACAAAAGAACTCATGAAATATGGGTATATCAACCTCCCCACACTTAAACACTAGCATGTCCTCATGCTAAATCCAAGGTAAATAATTAAGGTTAAAGTGATGGAATGTTATGAAATGCAACCTATGCTAAATGCATCTACCTAATGAGTCATGCAATTCTAATTCATTGGTGCACGAATTGTGAATCACACATTTCACAACTCGTACCACTAACCAGCAAGTGCACTGGGTCGTCCAAGTAATACCTTACGTGAGTAAGGGTCGAATCCCACGGAAATTGTTGGTTTGAAGCAAGCTATGGTTATCTTGTAACTCTTAGTTTGGATATAATATCAATAATAATTCTTAGTTTTAATTGTAAAAAGTCAAAGGGCATAAAACAAATACTTGTTACTCAATAATGGAGAATATGTTGGGGTTTTGGAGATGCTTTGTCTTCTTTATTTCAGTTTTTCTCTTGTACTCCTCTTCACACACGCAAGGCTCCTTCCATGGCAAGCTGTATGTAAGGTGTCTCCGTCCTCTCAGTGAAAATGGTCCAAATGCTCTGTCACAGCACGGCTAATCATCTGTTGGTTCTCGATCATGTCGGAATAGAATCCCTTGATTCTTTTGCGTCTGTCACTACGCCCAACAATCGCGAGTTTGAAGCTCGTCACAGCCATTCAATCCTTGAATCCTACTCGGAATACCACAGACAAGGTTTAGACTTTCCGGATTCTCATGAATGCCGCCATCAATTCTAGCTTATACCACGAAGATTCTGATTAAGAAATCTAAGAGATACTCATTCAATCTGATGTAGAACGGAGGTGGTTGTCAGGCACACGTTCATGGATTGAGGAAGGTGATGAGTGTCACGGATCATCACCTTCTTCATAGTGAAGCGCGAATGAACATCTTAGATAGGAACAAGCGTGTTTGAATGGAAAACAGAGATAATTGCATTAATTCATCAAGACGATGCAGAGCTCCTCACCCCCAACAATGGAGTTTAGAGACTCATGCCGTCAAAGAGTACAAAGTTTAGATCTAAGAATGTCATAAGAGAAAAAATAAATCTCTAAAAGTTGTTTAAATACTAAACTAGTAACCTAGGTTTACAGAAAATGAGTAAACTATGATAGATGGTACAGAAATCCACTTCTGGGACCCACTTGATGTGTGCTGGGGCTGAGACCAAAGCTTCTCACGTGCATAGGGCTGTTTTGGGCATTCAACGCCAGCTTTGGATCCTTTTCTGGCGTTGAACTCCAACTTGCAACTTGTTTCTGGCGCTGGACGCCAGAATTGGGCAGAGAGCTGGCGTTGAACGCCAGTTTATATCATCTATCCTTGAGAAAAGTATGGACTATTATATTTTTCTGGAAAGCCCTGGATGTCTACTTTCCAACGCAATTGGAAGCGCGCCATTTGGAGTTTTGTAGCTCCAGAAAATCCACTTTGAGTGCAGGGAGGTCAGAATCCAACAACATCAGCAGTCCTTTTTCAGCCTGAATCAGATTTTTGCTCAGCTCCCTCAATTTCAGCCAGAAAATACCTGAAATCATAGAAAAACACACAAACTCATAGTAAAGTCCAGAAATGTGATTTTTAATTAAAAACTAATAAAAATATACTAAAATCCAACTAAATCATACTAAAAACTAAGTAAAAACAATGCCAAAAAGCGTATAAATTATCCGCTCATCACAACACCAAACTTAAATTGTTGCTTGTCCCCAAGCAACTAATAACAAAGTAGGATAAAAAGAAGAGAATATACAATGAATTCCAAAGATATCTATGAAGATCAGTGTTAATTAGATGAGCGGGGCTATTAGCTTTTTGCTTCTGAACAGTTTTGGCATCTCACTTTATCCTTTGAAGTTCAGAATGATTGGCATCTATAGGAACTCAGAATTTAGATAGTGTTATTGATTCTCCTAGTTCAGTATGTTGATTCTTGAACACAGCTACTTTATGAGTCTTGGCCGTGGCCCTAAGCACTCTGTTTTCCAGTTTTACCACCAGATACATACATGCCACAAACACATAACTGGGTGAACCTTTTCAGATTGTGACTCAACTTTGCTAGAGTCCCCAATTAGAGGTGTCCAGGGTTCTTAAGCACACTCTTCTTTTGCTTTGGACCTTGACTTTAACCGCTCAGTCTCAAGTTTTCACTTGACACCTTCACGCCACAAGCACATGGTTAGGGACAGCTTGGTTTAGCCGCTTAGGCCAGGATTTTATTCCTTTAGGCCCTCCTATCCACTGATGCTCAAAGCCTTGGGATCCTTTTTATTTACCCTTGCCTTTTGGTTTTAAGGGCTACTGGCTTTTTGCTCTTGCCTTTTGGTTTTAAGAGCTTTTGGCTTTTTCTGCTTGCTTTTTCTTTTTTTTTTTTCGCTATTTTTTTCTGCAAGCTTTGTTCTTCACTGCTTTTTCTTGCTTCAAGAATCATTTTTATGATTTTTCAGATTATCAAATAACATTTCTCCTTTTTCATCATTCTTTCAAGAGCCAACAATTTTAACATTCAGAAACAACAAATTCAAAAGACATATGCACTGTTCAAGCATTCATTCAGAAAACAAAAAGTATTGCCACCACATCAAAATAATTAAACTATTTTAAAATTCGAAATTCATGTACTTCTTTTTCTTTTTCAGAAAATAATTTTCATTTAAGAAAGGTGATGGATTCATAGGACATTCATATCTTTAAGGCTTATACACTTAGATACTAGTGATCATATAGTGAAGACACAAACATAATTAATCATGAAGCATAGTAAATGAAAAACAGGAAAATAAGAACAAGGAGATTAAGGAATGGGTCCACCTTAATGAGGGTGGCATCTTCCTCTTCTTGAAGGACCAATGGTGCTCTTGAGCTCCTCTATGTTTCTTCCTTGCCTTTGTTGCTCTTTCCTCATAGCTCTTTGATCTGCAGTCAATTGCTCTACCTCTGAGTGATGGAAAACCAAAAGCAATGCTTTTACCACACCAAACTTAAAAGGTTTGCTCGTCCTCGAGCAAAAGAAGAAAGAAGTGGAGAAGATGGAGGAGATGGAAGTGTGTGAATGGGTAGGTTTGGGAGGGGAATGGTTTGAATTTGAATGGTGAGGTAGGTGGGGATCCTGTGGGGTCCACAAATCCAGTGGGGTCAAGGATTTAGCATCCCTGCTCCAATTAGGCGTATAAAATGCCCTTACTGTGCAATCCTGGTGTTTAACGCCAGACTGCTGCCTGTTTCTGGCGTTAAACGCCACACTGATGCTTGTTTCTGGCGTTAAACACCAGACAGATGCTTGTTTCTGGCGTTTAAACGCCAGAATGATCTTCCTCCAGGGTGTGCTATTTTTCGTGCTGTTTTTCATTCTGTTTTTGATTTTTCATTTGTTTTTGTGACTTCACATGATCATCAACCTAAAGAAAACATAAAATAGCCATGGAAAATAAATAGATATAATTAAATAACATTGGGTTGCCTCCCAACAAGCGCTTCTTTAATGTCAATAGCTTGACAGTGACCTCTCATGGAGCCTCACAGATAATCAGAGCAAGGTTGGGACCTCCCAACACCAAACTTAGAGTTTGGTTGTGGCCTCCCAACACCAAACTTAGAGTTTGAATGTGGGGGCTTTGGTTGACTCTACAGTGAGAGAAGCTTTTCATGCTTCCTCTCCATGGTTATAGAAGGAGAACCTTGTGTTTTATAGTTTGCAATGTCTTCAAACCACAAAGCTTCCTGAATAGCAAACAATTGTTCATCCGGAAAGGTTTCAGAGATCTCAGTAGGAAGGAGGGATGCTCCTGCTACTGGTTCTATTCGGGACAGGTGATCAGCTACTTGATTCTCTGTCCCTTTTCTGTCTCTTATTTCTATATCAAACTCTTGCAGAAGCAACACCCATCTTATGAGCCTGGGCTTTGAATCCTGCTTTGTGAGTAGATATTTAAGAGCAGCATGGTCAGTGTACACAATCACTTTTGATCCTACTAAGTAGGATCTAAACTTGTCAATGGCATAAACCACTGCAAGTAATTCTTTTTCTGTGGTTGTGTAATTTTTCTGGGCATCATTTAAAACACTGCTAGCATAATAAATGACATGCAGAAGCTTGTTATGCCTCTGTCCCAATACTGCACCAATGGTATGGTCACTGGCATCACACATTAGTTCAAATGGTAATGTCCAGTCTGGTGCAGAAATAACTGGTGCTGTGACCAGCTTAGCTTTCAGGGTCTCAAACGCCTGCAGACACTTTGTGTCAAACACAAATGGTGTGTTAGCAGCTAGCAGATTGCTCAGAGGTTTTGCAATTTTTGAAAAATCCTTTATAAACCTCCTATAGAATCCTGCATGCCCCAGAAAGCTTCTGATTGCCTTAACATTGGCAGGTGGTGGTAATTTTTCAATTACTTCAACTTTAGCTTGATCCACCTCTATTCCCTTGTTTGAAATTTTATGCCCAAGGACAATCCCTTCAGTCACCATAAAGTGACATTTTTCCCAGTTTAAAACTAGGTTGGTCTCTTGGCATCTTTTCATAACAAATGCTAAATGGTTAAGGCAGGAGCTGAATGAGTCTCCAAATACTGAAAAGTCATTCATGAAGACTTCCAGAAACTTCTCTACCATATCAGAGAAGATAGA
Organism: Arachis hypogaea; assembly: GCF_003086295.3. NCBI lineage: Eukaryota > Viridiplantae > Streptophyta > Magnoliopsida > Fabales > Fabaceae > Arachis > Arachis hypogaea. Next base: position 43,760,481 of record NC_092052.1, on the reverse strand, counting down.
GAGAATGCACCTCTGAAAGGTTGCAGGTGCATTACACAGACCAAAAGGCATCCTTCTGTAGGCAAACACTCCAGAAGGACATGTGAATGCTGTTTTTTCTTGGTCCTGAAGATCTACTGCAATTTGGCTGTAACCAGAATACCCATCCAAAAAGTAGTAATATTCATGACCTGCTAGTCTCTCTAGCATCTGGTCTATGAATGGTAAAGGAAAATGATCCTTCTTGGTGGCTGTATTGAGCCTTCTGTAGTCAATACACATATGCCACCCTGTAACTGTTCTTGTAGGAACCAGTTCATTCTTTTCATTATGAACCACTGTCATTCCTCCCTTCTTAGGGACAACATGGACAGGGCTCACCCAGGGGCTATCAGAAATAGGATAGATAATCCCAGCCTCTAGTAACTTAGTGACCTCTTTCTGCACCACTTCCTTCATGGCGGGATTTAGCCGCCTTTGTCGTTGAACCACTGGCTTAGCATCATCCTCTAATAGGATCTTGTGCATGCATCTGGCTGGGCTAATGCCCTTAAGATCACTTATGGACCACCCAAGAGCTGTCTTGTGTGTCCTTAACACCTGAATTAGTGCTTTCTCTTCCTGTGGCCCTAAAGCAGAGCTTATGATTACAGGAAAAGTGTCACCTTCTCCCAAAAATGCATATTTCAGGGATGGTGGTAGTGGTTTGAGCTCAGGTTTAGCAGGTTTTTCCTCTTCCTGAGGAGTTTTCAGAGGTTCTTTTATTTCCTCTGGTTCCTCCAGATCAGGCTGAACATCTTTAAAAATGTCCTCTAGCTCTAATTCGAGACTCTCAGTCATATGGACCTCTTCCACCAGGGAGTCAATAATATCAACGCCCAGGCAGTCGTCTGATGTGTCTGGGTGTTGCATAGCTTTGACAACATTCAACTTAAACTCATCCTCATTGACTCTCAGGGTTATCTCCCCTTTTTGGATGTCAATAAGGGTTTGTCCAGTTGCTAGGAATGGTCTTCCTAGAATGAGAGTTGCACTCTTGTGCTCCTCCATTTCCAGCACTACAAAGTCAGTAGGGAAGGCAAATGGCTCAACCTTTACAATCATGTCCTCAATTATGCCTGATGGGTATTTAATGGAGCCATCAGCAAGTTGAAGACAGACCCGGGTTGGTTTGACCTCTTCAATCAAGCCAAGCTTTCTGATAGTGGATGCAGGGATTAGGTTGATGCTTGCCCCTAGATCACATAGAGCTGTCTTGGTGCAGTTACCCTCTAATATGCATGGTATCATAAAGCTCCCGGGATCTTTAAGCTTTTCTGGGAAGCTTTTCAGAATGACTGCACTGCATTCTTCAGTGAGGAGAACTCTTTCAGTTTCTCTCCAATCCTTCTTATGACTCAAGATATCTTTCATGAACTTGGCATAAGAGGGTATTTGCTCAAGTGCCTCTGCAAACGGAATCTTTATTTCAAGAGTCCTGAGATAGTCTGCAAAGCGGGCAAATTGCTTATCATGCTCCTCTTTGCGGAGTTTTTGAGGATAAGGTATCTTGGCTTTGTATTCCTCAACCTTAATTGCTGCAGGTTTATTTCCTACAGAGGTAGGTTGAGAAGCCTTCTTGAGGGATTTATTATCAGCACTTGCAGGTGTCTGATTCCTCACTGGCATTTGAAAGCCAGGGTTGGAAGCTGGAGTGGCATTAGACGCCAGCTCCTCATCTGTTCCTGGCATCTGAACGCCAGAACTGTGCCTCCTTTGGGTGTTCAACACCAGTTCCTTGCTTGTTTCTGGTGTTGAACGCCAGTCCTGAGCATGGTCTGGGCGTTCAGCGCCAGCCTTCCACCCAATTTCTGGCGTTTTAATGCCAGAATTATCTTTTCCTGGGCTTTTACTGTCCTCAGATGAATGTTGGGTTGTTTGCTCAATTCTTGGCTTCCTACTGCCTTGAGGTGGGGTATTTAATGTTTTCCCACTTCTTAATTGAACTGCTTGGCATTCTTCTGTTATTTGTTTTGACAGCTGCTGCTTTGTTTGCTTTAATTGTTCTTCCATATTTATATTAGCCCTCCTTGTCTCTTGTAGTCTCTCCTTGAATTCGGCTAACTGTTTTGTTAGAAAATCTAATTGCTGATTGAATTCAGCAGCTTGTTCTGCAGGATTGAGTGCAGCAGTTACTGTTTTAACCTCTTCTTTCATGGAAGGGTCACTGCTTAGGTACAGATGCTAATTTCTGGCAACTGTATCAATGAGCTCTTGAGCTTCTTCAATTGTCTTTCTCATGTGGATAGATCCACCAGCTGAGTAATCTAGAGAAAGCTGAGCTCTTTCTGTAAGCCCATAATAGAAGATGTCTAACTGAACCCACTCTGAAAATATTTCAGAGGGGCATTTTCTTAGCATCTCTCTGTATCTCTCCCAAGCATCATAAAGAGATTCATTGTCTCCTTGTTTAAAGCCTTGGATGTCCAGCCTTAGCTGTGTCATCCTTTTTGGAGGAAAGTATTGATTCAGGAATTTTTCTGTTAGCTGTTTCCATGTCTTTATGCTAGCCTTAGGTTGGTTATTTAACCACCTCTTGGCTTGGTCTTTTACAGCAAATGGAAACAGTAATAATCTGTAGACATCATGATCTACTTCCTTATCATGTACTGTGTCAGCAATTTGTAAAAACTGTGCCAGAAACTCTGTAGGTTCTTCCTGTGGAAAACCTGAATACTGGCAGCTTTGCTGCACCATGATAATGAGCTGAGGATTCAACTCAAAGCTACTGACTCCAATGGAGGGTATGCAGATACTACTCCCATATGAAGCAGTAGTGGGGTTAGCATATGACCCCAGAGTCTTCTTGGACTGTTCATTTCCACTTAGATCCATGATGGAGGAAGGGAGACGATGTAAAATAAAAAAAATTTATTTTTATTTATTTATTTATTTAATTATTTCGCAAACAAAATAAATTAAAATAAAATAAATAAAAATAGGTGAAGATTTTCGAAAAAAAATGAGGAGGGAGAAAGTGGTCAAGAAGTTTTGAAAAAGATATGATTTGAAAAAGATTTTAAATTTTTTTTTAAAATCTGAATTTTAAAAATAAATTTCGAAAATTTGTTTTAAAAATAGAGAGAAAAGATATTTTTGAATTTAAAGAGGAAAGAGAGAAACAATAAGATAGCACAAGATTTAAAATTTTTAGATCTAATGCTCCTTGTTTTCGAAAATTTTGGAGGAAAAACACCAAGGAACACCAAACTTAAAAATTTTAAGATCAAGACACAAGGAAAACTCAAGAACACTTTGAAGACTCACAAGAACAGCAAGAACATGAAGAAGGAACACCAAACTTAAAATTTTTAGAAAACCAAGCTAAAATTTTTGAAAAACAAAGAAAAATCAACAAGAAAACACCAAACTTAAAGTTTGGTACAAGATTTAAAAAAAATTATTTTTGAAAAAAGGATTTTGTTTTTCAAAAAAAAGGATAGCCAATTACCAAGAACATAAGCACCACGCTCTAACTAATTGAGTTATAAATTTAAAGTGTTTTAACAAGGTATAGATAAAGAAATTTTTTTTTTCGAAAACTAAAATTTTGAAAAAGAAAATAAGGATTCTAAAATTTTTAACCAAAAACAATAATAAGAGACTCTAAACTAAAAAGAAAAATTTTTCCTAATCTAAGCAACAAAATAAACCGTCAGTTGTTCAAACACGAACAATCCCCGGCAACGGCGCCAAAAACTTGGTGCACGAATTGTGAATCACACGTTTCACAACTCGTACCACTAACCAGCAAGTGCACTGGGTCGTCCAAGTAATACCTTACGTGAGTAAGGGTCGAATCCCACGGACATTGTTGGTTTGAAGCAAGCTATGGTTATCTTGTAACTCTTAGTCAGGATATAATATCAATAATAATTCTTAGTTTTAATTGTAAAAAGTCAAAGGGCATAAAACAAATACTTGTTACTCAATAATGGAGAATATGTTGGGGTTTTGGAGATGCTTTGTCTTCTTTATTTCAGTTTTTCTCTTGTACTCCTCTTCACACACGCAAGGCTCCTTCCATGGCAAGCTGTATGTAAGGTGTCTCCGTCCTCTCAGTGAAAATGGTCCAAATGCTCTGTCACAGCACGGCTAATCATCTGTTGGTTCTCGATCATGTCGGAATAGAATCCCTTGATTCTTTTGCGTCTGTCACTACGCCCAACAATCGCGAGTTTGAAGCTCGTCACAGCCATTCAATCCTTGAATCCTACTCGGAATACCACAGACAAGGTTTAGACTTTTCGGATTCTCATGAATGCCGCCATCAATTCTAGCTTATACCACGAAGATTCTGATTAAGAAATCTAAGAGATACTCATTCAATCTGATGTAGAACGGAGGTGGTTGTCAGGAACACGTTCATGGATTGAGGAAGGTGATGAGTGTCACGGATCATCACCTTCTTCATAGTGAAGCGCGAATGAACATCTTAGAGAGGAACAAGCGTGTTTGAATGGAAAACAGAGATAATTGCATTAATTCATCAAGACGCTGCAGAGCTCCTCACCCCCAACAATGGAGTTTAGAGACTCATGCCATCAAAGAGTACAAAGTTTAGATCTAAGGATATCATAAGATACAAAATAAATCTCTAAAAGTTGTTTAAATACTAAACTAGTAACCTAGGTTTACAGAAAATGAGTAAACTATGATAGATGGTACAGAAATCCACTTCTGGGACCCACTTGATGTGTGCTGGGGCTGAGACCAAAGCTTCTCACGTGCATAGGGCTGTTTTGGGCATTCAACGCCAGCTTTGGATCCTTTTCTGGCGTTGAACTCCAACTTGCAACTTGTTTCTGGCGCTGGACGCCAGAATTGGGCAGAGAGCTGGCGTTGAACGCCAGTTTACGTCATCTATCATTGAGCAAAGTATGAACTATTATATATTGCTGGAAAGCCCTGGATGTCTACTTTCCAACACAATTGGAAGCGCGCCATTTGGAGTTTTGTAGCTCCAGAAAATCTACTTTGAGTGCAGGGAGGTCAGAATCCAACAACATCAGCAGTCCTTTTTCAGCCTGAATCAGATTTTTTCTCAGCTCCCTCAATTTCAGCCAGAAAATACCTGAAATCACAGAAAAACACACAAACTCATAGTAAAGTCCAGAAATGTGATTTTTAATTAAAAACTAATAAAAATATACTAAAAACCAACTAAATCATACTAAAAACTAAGTAAAAATAATGCCAAAAAGCATATAAATTATCCGCTCATCATTCATCCACTCATATATAAAGCCTACATGTAGTCAAATTATTTCACATTCTCAAGGAGATATATATACATATATAGCTAACCCTTAAATAATAAAGCACTTTTTGCAAATGAGATGAGAGAAAAAAAACTTGCAAGACAATCAGAGATAAATGTTAATGAGCTTTTGAACCCTCACTGGATTTTGTGTTTTCTCTCTAATCACTCAGTGTTTATTGGGTTAATCACTCTATTCTTCTTTTTATTCTTCCTTTCTATAACCTTGTTTTTCGTCTAACCAATCAATAATTATAGAACATAGTCATACCAAAACTCATAAGGTCTTTAATTAAGGTTGTAATGGGGTCAAGGCAAAGGGTAAGGATATATGTATAAGGCTAAGTGAGCTAATAAGTGAATCCTTAATTAGACTAAGATCTCACCTAACATACATACTTAGTAAAACAATGCTTCTTTACCTATTCTCCCTATTTTCTCGCTTTTGATGTCACATGCTCATGTTTCGATTCTTGTTTTTATCCCATGTGCATTGCTTTTTATTTTGCATTGGGGAGTTCTTTTTTTGTATCCCCTTATTTACATGCTTGAAAACTAACTTTTTTTTTAATACACATGGTAATTTTAATTAATTTGAATTTTCATGAGCCTGCTTCCCAAAATTTTGAGTTGCTTTATTCTTTTTAATTTTTCTACCTTTTGTCTTTATCAACTATGTTCCCAATAAGTTTCCCACATTTTACTCTATTTATAATTTTCTATCTTAAACTAACCAAGGATTCACTTGGGATTTTCTCTTGTCTTTCTGCTTAAGGCTAGTAATTTGGCTAAAATAGAATAAGGGGGTTTTTTTTTAAAAAAAAAGCTCAAAGGGGCTAACAAAGGTGATGTAAAAGGTAGGCTGATTTGGGGTAAGTGAGCTAAAATCAAATGATGACCTCAATCATTATTTTGAGATGCACCTATATTCTATAATTGGACATATAGATTAAAGAAAAGGAAAGAACATCAGAATAAAAAGAATTGTAACACACAGAAATGAAATTATGGTTTGAATGTAACCATACAGTTAAGCTCAAAACTCACAGGCTATGTGTTCTCTAGCTGAAAAATCATTTATCACTTATGTATGTCATGCAGGTTTAGTTAAAAATTCTCATTATTCTCTTAAAAAGTAATTTAGGGTAGCCTTTGAAGTTTTGATGTTTCTCCTTGATGAAATGTTGTCAGTTTAACTACATCATGTAATGCTATATATACAAGATTTTATGGATCTAAATCTATTATGTTCAAGTTCCTAGCTTACTCTTTTTTTTATATTTGTCAATTTAAACTAAGCTATAACTAAGCTATCTTATGTAAAAAGGGTAAACTATACTAATTGATCCACTAATAAGTTAGAATTGCAAACTAAACTAAATAACTAAAATGAACTAAATAACTAAAATATGAACAAAAAATGTAAAATGCAGAAAGTAGAGTAAAATACACAAGTAGCAATGTATAAGTACTCAAAAAATAACAATAAAAGAAAAAGAGAAAAATACAAAAAAATATCCAAAAAAAAAGAAAAAGTACGTAGTAGTTCACCAAAATAAACGCCAGAGATGGCGACCTCCCCACACTTAAAATGAAGCATCGTCCCCGATGCTCAATCAAGCGGGTGTGAAGGAGTGTCATCACTGGTAGGGATGGTGGCTGGGGTCTCTGTGGCGGTGATGGGCTGAGAGTCTGGCTGCTGTAGAGGGGGAACTGACTGGAGCGGGATCTCCGGATCTGCTGCCTCAAGTTGATGTGGGGCCTCCTACTGTGGTGTAACGTGCTCTGTGCCTGCCTGCTGATGAGTCTCCGCCTGGGAATGAGGCTCCTCCTCGTGCTCATCCTCCTCCTCCTCTGATGGCTCTGATGGTGTGTCGGGTTCGGAGGGGATGTCGGCGCCCTGTCGGATTATCAGCTTCAGATGGGAATAGCGTCGCCTGCTGCGGCGCTCCAATCTCTCATACCGGCGCCTGTTACGGCACTCCATCTGATCAAGCTGGCGGAATAGACGGTGCACGAGGCGATAAACCGGCTCAGAGGCGGGTGGAGGTGCAGTGGTGGCAGCAGGGGTAGCTGGGGCAGCTGTGGATGAAGAGGGTCCAGCAGACGGAGGGGCTGTCTCATCAGTAGCAGTGACAGATGGTGGTCTGTAGCCCAAAGCAAGGAAGTTCCTGCTGTGAGGGATGATCTTCCTGCAGTCCGCTGCTGGTGGTCGCTCATCGGCATCCTCCCAAGGCACATCGGCCTGACGGCCTAGCCGTGTAACCAGATAAGGAAAGGGGATGGTGCCTCGGACGTGGACCCTGGCCATATAATGCTGGATAAAATGAGGCAAGTACAGGTCCTTACCCTCCAGCACACACCAGAGGAGGGAGATCATGGCAACCGGGATCTCAGTCTCATGAGTACTTGGCATCACATAGTTGCTCAAGATCTGATGCCATAGCCGAGCCTCATCATTCAAGTACACTCTCTTGATCCCTCTAGGCATAGTGGTGTCCTGACCCATCTCCCAAGGAACAGCAGGGTCGAGAGCTATCCGTGCCTTCACAGCATCCCAATCAAATCGCATCTGGCCCATGTCCTCCTCAGCCTGTGCATAACCATCTGGCTGATCGGACTTGGCTGGGAGCTGGAGAATGGTCTCTATGGCTTCCTCAGTGACCAGAATTTGCTTTCCCCTCAGGTTCACTGCATCTAGGGTAGTAAGGTAGTAGTTGCAATAGAATTCCCGGACCCAAGATGCATTGACATCTGTCAGTGGCCTCTCCAGAAAGAACCAGCCCCTTTGCTTGATTTGCTCAGTGGTGTATTGCTGGAGGGCTTCTGGAATCTTCAAGGTACGTTCCAGGTATAGATTTCTGGAGTTTGCAAAAGTCGGGTACTTCAGCTCACAGTACCGGTTTGCAAATTTTATAGGATCAGTCGAAGGGAGCAGCTGGTTAGCTTTTTCTTGCTGTGTGAAGTTCTTCTCCCGCCATGAGGAATCGTGCATTAGAGCAATGATGGACTGGGAGGAATCTCCTTGCTTGCGCTTGCCAGTAGCCTTGCCTTTGCCTTTCCTTTGTGAGGCAGACATCCTGAAAAATAGAAAACCAAGAAATGGATAAAATAGGAAAGCAAATAGGCAATTTAAACAAAGGAAACTCAAAGCGGTAAGGGAGAAATAGAATAAGGAAAATGAGTAATTGAAATGTGTTTGAATTAATGTTAAATGGAAAGAAAGAAAAAATCAATATGCCATAGTGAGAAAGTTAGAGGAAGTGAAAGTGATCAGAAAAGAGATCAAGAGGGTTAGTATGGTAAAAAGAAATTAGGAAATTAAAATTAGTGAGTTAGGAAAGTAAGTGGCATAGAAAAAAAAATTCCATATAACAAGGATTCACATGTAAGAATAGAAGTACTCATAATCGAATAAAGAAAACAGGGTGATGCTGATTCGAATAAAAATAAAGAAATCAGAAATCGGAATCAGTGAATCACAAATGCAGGTTATGAACCAGGAAATCAAAGAGGATAAGAAAGTGGCCCTAGCATTCATGAAATGGTTTGGGGGAAGCAGAGTAAAACAGAGTTGCCAAACCAAAACAAGAATGAAAACAATTTTTAAAAAAAAATTTGGGCAGCATTCTGGCTAAAATTGGATTGTCCCGGAAAATAAACAGCAATCATATCAATCCATATGAATTAAAAAATCAAGCTGCATGTACATAGATATAAAATAAACATAGAAACTCAATGTAAACAACAGCAACATACAAGAAAGCAGCATATGAATCATGATTATAGCAGCAACAGATTTGCACATAGAATAAAACAGAAGTAAGAACAGTGTAAGTAAACAGATCTAGATCCACTAACCACAGCCTAAGCTACCTAACAACCTAAAAATCCACTACAACATGCAAGTCTAGCTATCCTAATCATGAACATAAACGGAATAAAAAAAATACAGAAAAGTGTCGAACGGATAAAAAGGGTTGGTGTTGCGGAACCTGGTAAGCGGAAGGGGTGGAACAGGAAAGAAGGTGGCTGCGGCGGCGTCCGGCGCGGTGGTGCTGCACGGCGTCGCGGTGGCGGCTGAGGGGGCAGTGGCGGAGGGGGTATTAGGGTTAGTGAGAGAGGAAGATGATAGGGGAAGGGAGGGCGGTGGTTGTTGCTGGCTGAAGGGGTGGGTGGCGGAGAGGGGGGCGCGGCTGGATGGCCGGCGGTGGCTGGGTGGTGCTCGCGGAGGTGGCTGTGGTGGAGAGGGGAGGAGAGAGGAAGAAGGAAGAAGAGAGAAGGGGAGGGGTGGTACGGCGGCGGCGCCTGGGCGGCGGCGGCGTCGGGGTGGTGGCTGGCCGGCGGTGGCTGGGGGAGGAAGAATAGAGAAGGAGAAGAGGGTTGGGGGTGAAGGGGGGCTGCGCGACTAATAGGGTTCGCGGGGCTGGGGGTTATATTTTCGAAACCACGCGGCCGCGTGGGGCGCGCGGTCGTGTGGTTGGGGTGAAAATGGGGGGGGACGCGATCGCGTGGGGCGCGCGATCACGTCGCTGGAATTCGTGCTAAACGCACGACTCCAGCGCCGTTTCAGCACAACTCTCTATCTTCTTTTGGGGTGATATGCAATCCATGCGACGCGATCGCATCGCTCACGTGGTCGCGTGGGATAGGTATTGGGTAAGTGACGCGATCGCATGGGGCATGCGATTGCGTAGGCCAATTTGTGCGAAACGCACAAGAGCCGCACGATTCCAGCCCAACTTTCTGTTCGTTGGATCCTTACGCCGATATATATATCACGCGGCCGCGTGGGTCACGCGGTCGCATGGGTGGTGTTTTTCGCGATATGACGCGATCGCATGAGGCATACGGTCGCGTCGTGCAACCCCTTTTTTTTTTAACTGAAAAAAAATGCAAGATGCAGTGATTAACATGAATGCTATGCATGATTCCAGGTTAATGTTAAAATAAGAAAAAAAAAAGAGGCTAAATTGAAAACAATAAACAAGAAATAGATTGAGAAAGAAGCGACCATACCATGGTGGGTTGTCTCCCACCTAGCACTTTTAGTTAAAGTCCTTAAGTTGGACATTGGAAGAGTATCCTGTTATGGTGGCTTATGTTTAAATTCGTCCAAAAATTTCCACAGTGCTTGGAATGCCAATAGCCTCCGGGGTCCCAAACTAGGCATGTAAAGCTTCTGAGCAGCTTCAAACAGATGTTCAGCCTCCCGGGATGACGAATGTCAGAATATAATCCATGATCCCAAGCTGTGTTTTTAGATCTGCCTCCGTTTTGATTTGTAAGTTTCCATTTGGGCGGGTTAAAAAGTAGAATCTCACCGTGGTGACCAAACGTTCTTCGTGATCCATGCAATTGAGCATGATACCAATCCGTGTACTTTGAGGTGAAGCGTGGAACCTTATTGAACCTTGATGAGCGGATAATTTATACGCTTTTTGGCATTGTTTTTAGTATGTTTTTAGTAGAGTCTGGTTACTTTTAGGGATGTTTTTAATAGATTTTATGTTAAATTCACATTTCTGGACTTTACTATGATTTTGTGTGTTTTTCTGTGATTTCAGGTATTTTCTGGCTGAAATTGAGGGACTTGAGCAGAAATCAGATTCAGAGGTTGAAAAAGGACTGCTGATGCTGTTGGATTCTGACCTCCCTGCACTCAAAGTGGATTTTCTGGAGCTACAGAACTCGAAATGGCGCGCTTCCAATTGCGTTGGAAAGTAGACATCCAGGGCTTTCCCACAATATATAATAGTCCATACTTTGGCCAAGAATAGACGACGTAAACTGGCGTTCAACGCCAGCCTTCTGCCCAAATCTGGCGTCCAGCGCCAGAAAAGGATCCAAAACCAGAGTTGAACGCCCAAACTGGCACAAAAACTGGCGTTCAACTCCACAATTGGCCTCTGCACGTGCAACACTTAAGCTCAGCCCAAACACACACCAAGTGGGCCCCGGAAGTGGATTTATACATCAAATACTTACTCATGTAAACCCTAGTAGCTAGTTTATTATAAATAGGACCTCTTACTATTGTATTAGGCATCTTTGAACGCATTGTTCTTAGACCATGGGGGCTGGCCTCTCGGCCATGCCTGGACCTTCACTTATGTATTTTCATACGGTAGAGTTTCTACACTCCATAGATTAAGGTGTGGAGCTCTGCTGTTCCTCAAAGATTAATGCAAAGTACTACTGTTTTCTATTCAATTCTTCTTATTTCTCTTCTAAGATATCCATTCGCACCCAAGAACGTGATGAAGGTGATGATTATGTGTGACGCTCATCATCCTTCTCCCTTATGAACGCCTGCCTGACAAACACTTCTGTTCTACATGAAATAAGCTAGAATGAGTATCTCTTAGATCTCCTAACTGGAATCTTCGTGGCGTAAGCTAGAATGATGGCGGCATTCAAGAGAATCCGGAAGGTCTAAACCTTGTCTGTGGTATTCTGAGTAGGATTCAATGATTGAATGACTGTGACGAGCTTCAAACTCGCGAGTGCTGGGCGTTAGTGACAGACGCAAAAGAAGGGTGAATCCTATTCCAGCATGATCGAGAACCGACAGATGAATAGCCGTGCCGTGACAGGGTGCGTGAGCATATTATTCACTGAGAGGAGGGGATGTAGCCACTGACAACGGTGATGCCCTTGCATACAGCCAGCCATGGAAAGGAGTAAGACTGACTGGATGAAGATAGCAGGAAAGCAGAGGTTCAGAGGAACGAAAAGCATCTCCATTTGCTTATCTGAAATTCTCACCAATGAATTACATAAGTATCTCTATCCCTATTCTATTATTTATAATTCGAAAACCACATAACTGTTTTATATCCGCCTAACTGAGATTTACAAGGTGCCCATAGCTTGCTTCATACCAACAATCTCCGTGGGATTCGACCCTTACTCACGTAAGGTATTACTTGGACGACCCAGTGCACTTGCTGGTTAGTTGTATCGAAGTTGTGACAGACTGTAAAACTAGATCAGAGTATCTGGCCTAAGAAGCCATTACCAGAGATCACAATTTCGTGCACCAAGTTTTTGGCGCCGTTGCCGGGGATTGTTCGAGTTTGGACAACTGACGGTTCATCTTGTTGCTCAGATTAGGTAATTTTCTTTTTGTTTTGTTTTCAAAAATTTTTCAAAAATCTTTCAAAAACTCTTCCTTTGTTTTCGAAAAAAAAATATAAAATAAAATAAAATGTTTTCAAAAATAAATTATTCTATGGCTTCAAAATTTTTAAGAATGAATTCTAGTGTTTCATGAAATATGTTGAATCATATCTGGCTGTAAAGCCATACCCAAACTACTTTGGGATTGGTATTCAACTGATCACTCCAGCCCATGTAATTATATGCTAAAGCTTGGCTGGCTGTTAAGCCATGCCAGACCCTTTGATTGGAGCTTTAAGACTAACATGGCAAGATTCCTGGAATTCATATTAAAAATTTTGGAATCCTTATTTTCTTTTTCAAAAGAATTTTTCGAAAAATATAAAATAAAAATCCAAAAAAAATTAGAAAATCATAAAAATTAAAAATATTTTTGTGTTTCTTGTTTGAGTCTTGAGTCATATCATAAGTTTGGTGTCACTTGCATATGCATCTTGCATTTTTCGAAAATTTCATACATTCATGGTGTTCTTCATGATCTTCAAGTTGTTCTTGGTAAGTCTTCTTGTTTGATCTTGATGATTTTTTGTTTTGTGTCTTTTCATGTTTATCATATGCATTCTTGAATTCTTAGTGCGTAAGCATTAAAGAATTCTAAGTTTGGTGTCTTGCATGTTTTCTTTACATTAAAAGTTTTTCAAAATTGTGTCTATGATGTTCATCTTGGCATTCAAAGTGTTCTTGGTGTTCATCTTGACATTCATAGCATTCTTGCATGCATCACATGTTTTGATCTAAAAATTTCATGCATTGCATAATTTTCATGTTTTTCATAAAAATTTCAAAAATCAAAAAAATATCTTTCCCTTTTTCTCTCATCAAATTCGAAAATTTGAGTTGACTTTTTCAAAAATTTTTAAAATCAAGTTGTTTCTTATGAGTCAAATCAAATTTTCAATTTGAAAATCTTATCTTTTTCAAAAATAAAATCTTTTTCAAAATTCTTAGTTATTTTCGAAAATTTCAAAAATATTTTTCAAAAATCTTTTTCTTATTTTTATATAAAATTTTCGAAAATAACTAATCAATTAATGTTTTGATTCAAAAAATTTCAAGTTTGTTACTTACTTGTTAAGAAAGATTCAAACTTTAAGTTCTAGAATCATATCTTGTGATTTCTTGTGAATCAAGTCATTAATTGTGATTTTAAAAATCAAATCTTTTTCAAAAACTAATTTCTATCATATCTTTTCAAAAATATCTACTTATCTTATCTTTTTCAAAAAATATCTTCTCAAAATATCTTTTCTAACTTCCTAACTTCTTATCTTTTCAAAATTTGTTTCAACTAACTAACTAACTTTTTGTTTGTTCCTTAACTTTTTTCAAAACTACCTAACTAATTCTCTCTCTCTCATTTTTCGAAAATATCTTCCCCCTTTTTCAAAATTTCTTTTTAATTTATTAATTATTTTAATTTTTAAATCTTAATTTTCGAAAATTACTAACATTTTTCAAAAACTATTTTCAAAAATCACTAACTCTTTTTCAAAAATTATTTTCGAAAATTCTCTTCTCTCTCATCTCCTTCTATTTTTTTTATTTATTCATCTACTAACATCTCTCCCTCATTCAAAAAAAAAAAAGGATCTCTATTATTATTATTTTTCTGTGCCTTCTTCTTTGTCATATGAGCAAGAGCAAGGACAAGAATATTCTTGTTGAAGCAGATCCAGAACCTGAAAGGACTCTGAATTACAACTAACCAGTAAGCACCTGTTAGGAATTTTCAAACAAGAAGAGGAGATGGCAGCCGAAAATAATAATAATGCAAGGAGGATGCTTGGTGACTTTACTGCACCTAATTCCAATTTACATGGAAGAAGCATCTCCATTCCTGCCATTGGAGCAAACAAATTTGAGCTGAAACCTCAATTAGTTTCTCTGATGCAGCAGAACTGCAAGTTTCATGGACTTCCATCTGAAGATCCTTTTCAGTTCTTAACTGAATTCTTGCAGATATGTGATACTGTTAAGACTAATGGAGTAGATCCTGAAGTCTACAGGCTCATGCTTTTCCCTTTTGCTGTAAGAGACAGAGCTAGATTATGGTTGGATTCTCAACCTAAAGACAGCCTGAACTCTTGGGATAAGCTGGTCACGGCTTTCTTAGCCAAGTACTTTCCTCCTCAAAAGCTGAGCAAGCTTAGAGCTGATGTTCAAACCTTCAGGCAGAAAGAAGGTGAATCACTCTATGAAGCTTGGGAAAGATACAAACAGTTGACCAAAAAGTGTCCTTCTGACATGCTTTCAGAATGGACCATCCTGGATATATTCTATGATGGTCTGTCTGAGCTATCAAAGATGTCACTGGACACTTCTGCAGGTGGATCCATTCACCTAAAGAAAACGCCTGCAGAAGCTCAAGAACTCATTGACATGGTTGCTAATAACCAGTTCATGTACACTTCTGAAAGGAATCCTGTGAGTAATGGGACGCCTATGAAGAAGGGAGTTCTTGAAGTTGATACTCTGAATGCCATATTGGCTCAAAATAAAATATTGACTCAGCAAGTCAATATGATCTCTCAGAGTCTGCATGGAATGCAAGCTGCATCCAACAGTACTAAAGAGGCTTCTCCTGAAGAAGAAGCTTATGATCCTGAGCACCCTGCAATAGCAGAGGTGAACTACTTAGGTGAACCTTATGGAAACACCTATAACTCAACATGGAGAAATCATCCAAATTTCTCATGGAAGGATCAAAAGCCCCAACAAGGCTTTAATAATGGTGGAAGAAACAGGTTTAGCAATAGCAAACCTTTTCCATCATCAACTCAGCAACAGACAGAGAACTCTGAACAAAATGCTTCTAATTTAGCAAATCTAGTCTCTGATCTATCTAAGACCACTGTAAGTTTCATGAATGAAACAAGGTCTTCCATTAGAAATCTGGAAGCACAAGTGGGCCAGCTGAGTAAAAGGATCACTGAAATCCCTCCTAGTACTCTCCCAAGCAATACAGAAGAGAACCCAAAAGGAGAGTGCAAGGCCATTGACATAAGCGCCATGGCCGAACCTGTGAGGAGAGGAGAGGACGTGAATCCCAAGGAGGAAGACCTCCCGGGATGTCCAGTGATCAATAAGGAGCTTCCCTCTGAGGAACCAAAGGACTCTGAGGCTCATCTAGAGACCATAAAGATTCCATTGAACCTCCTTATGCCCTTCATGAGCTCTGATGAGTATTCCTCTTCTGAAGAGAATGAGGATGTCACTGAAGAGCAAACTGCCAAGTTTCTTGGTGCAATCATGAAGCTGAACGCCAAATTGTTTGGCATTGATGCTTGGGAAGTTGAACCTCCCTTGTTCATCAATGAACTAAGTGATCTGGATCAACTGACATTGCCTCAGAAGAGACAGGATCCTGGAAAGTTCATAATACCCTGTACCATAGGCACCATGATCTTTAAAGCTCTGTGTGACCTTGGTTCAGGAATAAACCTCATGCCCCTCTCTGTAATAGAGAAACTGGAAATCTATGGGGTGCAAGCTGCTAAAATCTCATTAGAGATGGCAGAGAGCTCAAGAAAACAGGCTTATGGACAAGTAGAGGACGTGTTAGTAAAGGTTGAAGACCTTTACATACCTACTGATTTCATAGTCCTGGATACTGGAAAGGAAGAGGATGAATCCATCATCCTAGGAAGACCTTTCCTGGCCACAGCAAGAGCTGTGATTGATGTTGACAGAGGTGAAATAGTCCTTCAATGGAATGAGAACTCCCTTGTATTCAAAACTCAAGGATCTCCCTCTGCAACCATGGAGAGGAAGCTTGAAAAGCTTCTCTCAAAGCAGAGTCAACCAGAGCCCCTACAGTCAAACTCTAAGTTTGGTGTTGGGAGGCCACAACCAAACTCTAAGTTTGGTGTTGGAGAGTCTCAACAAAGCTCTGCACATCTGTGAGGCTCCATGAGAGCCCACTGTCAAGCTATTGACATTAAAGAAGCGCTTGTTGGGAGGCAACCCAATGTTTATCTAATTCTTATTTTTATTGTTTTTCGTGTTTTCTTAGGTTCATGATCATGTGGAGTCACAAAATAAACAAAAAATTCAAAAACGGAATCAAAAATAGCAGAAGAAAAATCACACCCTGGAGGAGCATCTGTCTGGCGTTCAAACGCCAGAACAGAGCATAGTTCTGGCGCTGAACGCCCAGAATGGGAGCATCCTGGCGCTGAACGCCCAGAACAAACATGGTTCTGGCGTTCAACGCCAGAAATGGCAGCAAAGGGGCGTTGAACGCCCAAAATGGGCACCAACCTGGCGCTGAACGCCCAGAGTTGTGTGCAAGGGCATTTTACATGCCTAAATTGGTGCAGGGATGTAAATGCCTTGACACCTCAGGATCTGTGGAACCCACAGGATCATCTCAGGATCTATGGACCCCACAGGATCCCCACCTACCTCATCATCTCTCTTTCCATTCATGATCATCCCTTCTTTTTTTCCATTTACCACTCACATCCATACACCCACTACCTTCAAAAATTCAACATCTCTCTCCCACCCAATCCCACTCATATGGCCGAATACACACTCCCATCCATCTCCTCCATATCTTCTTCTTATTCTTCTATTCTTTCTTCTTTTGCTCGAGGGCGAGCAACATTCTAAGTTTGGTGTGGTAAAAGCATAGCTTTTTTGTTTTTTCCATAACCATTGATGGCACCTAAGGCCAGAGAAACCTCTAGAAAGAGGAAAGGGAAGACAAAAGCTTCCATCAAGGGTCTATAGCTCAGTGGTAGAACATTTGACTGCAAATCAAGAGATCCCTGAGATACCTCAGGGGATACATTTTCTTCCACACAATTATTGGAAGCAACTAAGGGTGGAACATCAAGAGCACTCCATCATCCTTCATGAAATCAGAGAAGATCTAAAAGCAATGAAGGAGGAGCAGCCAAGGCAAGGAAGAGACATAGAAGAGCTCAAGGACATCACTAAGGTGGACTCATTCCTTGTTCTTACTTTCTCTGTTTTTCATTTTCTATGTTATGTGCTTATCTATGTTTGTGTCTTCATTACATGATCATTAGTAGTTAGTAACTCTGTCTTAAAGTTATGAATGTCCAATGAATCCATCACCTCTCTTAAAATAAAAACTGTTTTAATTCAAAAGAACAAGAAGTACATGAGTTTTGAATTTATCCTTGAACTTAGTTTAATTATATTGATGTGGTGATAATGCTTCTTGTTTTTTGAATGTATGCTTGAACAGTGCATATGTCTTTTGAAGTTGTTGTTTAAGAATGTTAAATATGTTGGCTCTTGAAAGAATGATGACTAGGAGACATGTTATTTGATAATCTGAAAAATCATAAAAATGATTCTTGAAGCAAGAAAAAGCAGCAAAGAGCAAAGCTTGCAGAAAAAAAAAATAGGCGAAAAAAAAATAGAAAGAAAAAGCAAGCAGAAAAAGCCAAAAGCTCTTAAAACCAAGAGGCAAGAGCAAAAAGCCAATAACCCTTAAAACCAAAAGGCAAGGGCAATTAAAAAGGATCCCAAGGCTTTGAGCATCAGTGGATAGGAGGGCCTAAAGGAATAAAATCCTGGTCTAAGCGGCTAAACCAAGCTGTCCCTAACCATGTGCTTGTGGCGTGTAGGTGTCAAGTGAAAACTTGAGACTGAGCGGTTAAAGTCAAGGTCCAAAGCAAAAAAAGAGTGTGCTTAAGAACCCTGGACACCTCTAATTGGGGACTTTAGCAAAGCTGAGTCACAATCTGAAAAGGTTCACCCAATTATGTGTCTGTGGCATTTATGTATCCGGTGGTAATACTGGAAAACAAAGTGCTTAGGGCCACGACCAAGACTCATAAAGAAGCTGTGTTCAAGAATCATCATACTAAACTAGGAGAGTCAATAACACTATTCGAAATCTGAAGTTCCTATAGATGCCAATCATTCTGAACCTCAATGGATAAAGTGAGATGCCAAAACTATTCAAGAGGCAAAAAGCTATAAATCCCGCTCATATGATTGGAGCTATGTTTCATTGATAGTTTGGAATTTATAGTATATTCTATTCTTTTTATCCTACTTGATTTTCAGTTGCTTGGGGACAAGCAACAATTTAAGTTTGGTGTTGTGATGAGCGGATAATTTATACGCTTTTTGGCATTGTTTTTAGTATGTTTTTAGTAGAGTCTGGTTACTTTTAGGGATGTTTTTAATAGATTTTATGTTAAATTCACATTTCTAGACTTTACTATGATTTTGTGTGTTTTTCTGTGATTTCAGGTATTTTCTGGCTGAAATTGAGGGACTTGAGCAGAAATCAGATTCAGAGGTTGAAAAAGGACTGCTGATGCTGTTGGATTCTGACCTCCCTGCACTCAAAGTGGATTTTCTGGAGCTACAGAACTTGAACTAGCACGCTTCCAATTGCTTTGGAAAGTAGACATCCAGGGCTTTCCAGAAATATATAATAGTCCATACTTTGACAAAGAATAGATGACGTAAACTGGCGTTCAACGCCAGCCTTCTGCCCAAATCTGGCGTCCAGCGCCAGAAAAGGATCCAAAACCAGAGTTGAACGCCCAAACTAGCACAAAAACTGGCGTTCAACTCCACAATTGGCCTCTGCACGTGCAACACTTAAGCTCAGCCCAAACACACACCAAGTGGGCCCCAGAAGTGGATTTATACATCAAATACTTACTCATGTAAACCCTAGAAGCTAGTTTATTATAAATAGGACCTCTTACTATTGTATTAGGCATCTTTGAACGCATTGTTCTTAGACCATGGGGGCTGGCCTCTCGGCCATGCCTGGACCTTCACTTATGTATTTTCATACGGTAGAGTTTCTACACTCCATAGATTAAGGTGTGGAGCTCTGCTGTTCCTCAAAGATTAATGCAAAGTACTACTATTTTCTATTCAATTCTTCTTATTTCTCTTCTAAGATATCCATTCGCACCCAAGAACGTGATGAAGGTGATGATTATGTGTGACGCTCATCATCCTTCTCCCTTATGAACGCGTGCCTGACAAACACTTCTGTTCTACATGAAATAAGCTAGAATGAGTATCTCTTAGATCTCCTAACTGGAATCTTCGTGGCGTAAGCTAGAATGATGGCGGCATTCAAGAGAATCCGGAAGGTCTAAACCTTGTCTGTGGTATTCTGAGTAGGATTCAATGATTGAATGACTGTGACGAGCTTCAAACTCGCGAGTGCTGGGCGTTAGTGACAGACGCAAAAGGAGGGTGAATCCTATTCCAGCATGATCGAGAACTGACAGATGAATAGCCGTGCCGTGACAGGGTGCGTGAGCATATTATTCACTGAGAGGAGGGGATGTAGCCACTGACAACGGTGATGCCCTTGCATACAGCCAGCCATGGAAAGGAGTAAGACTGACTGGATGAAGATAGCAGGAAAGCAGAGGTTCAGAGGAACGAAAAGCATCTCCATTCGCTTATCTGAAATTCTCACCAATGAATTACATAAGTATCTCTATCCCTATTCTATTATTTATAATTCGAAAACCACATAACTGTTTTATATCCGCCTAACTGAGATTTACAAGGTGCCCATAGCTTGCTTCATACCAACAATCTCCGTGGGATTCGACCCTTACTCACGTAAGGTATTACTTGGACGACCCAGTGCACTTGCTGGTTAGTTGTATCGAAGTTGTGACAGACTGTAAAACTAGATCAGAGTATCTGGCCTAAGAAGCCATTACCAGAGATCACAATTTCGTGCACCAAACCTGGTGCACCAGCTCTAAGTACAAGCCAATTCCCTCTTACTCTTAAAGCCGCAGAGAGCTCTAAGTTGGCCATCTGTTTCAAGCAAACCATATTCAAGTGAATAAGTAAAATTATAAGTTAAGGATTGTACCCACTTGAAGCTTGTATTAGGTGGTAATGGCCTTGGGATAGGTGTTTTTGGTGGTTCTGCAAGTTCCATTTCCTTGTGCCCTTCTGTGAATTCTTCCACTTCCTTGCAAAGATCTTCAATTGTATCTGTATCCTGGTCAAAGTCTTCTATGTCTTCCTCATCACTTGAGTCATAGATTGGAGGTTGAGAGAAATCTACCTCCACATCATCTTCATATTCACTTGGGGAAAATTTTCCGATCTCAGAGAATTCACTTGCGGACGCAAGTTCATCACTAGGAGAACTAGACTTGTGACTATCATCATCAAGGAAATTTGCTTCTTGGATTATTCCGTCTGATTCTTCGTAAACGACTTGCCTTGGAGATTGTACGGTATCCTCCTTAGCATCAACTGTAGCATCTTGGACGGAGTTTTCCTCAATTATGGATTCCCAAGGAAGTTCAGCATCTCCTAGATCTTCAACCAACTCTTCTTCTTGAACAATGACAGCTTCTTCCACTTGTTCTAGTACAAATTCATTCTCTGTCTTGTCCACTGGAGTCTCTAGTATTTCTTTCATGCTACGCTCTTCATCGGGCTGTCCACATGGAGCTGTGGTTGATCCTTGTATATTTGAGCGCCTAGTGGCCCATTGAATTAGTGCTTGCTCCAGTTGTTGAATGGTTGTTTGAAATTTAATTACTGTTTCTTTTAGGCGATCCTCTGCTTCGCGGTTTGCCGGACTTGGACATGATACAAAGGAAAGTGGTGATGATTGGGAATGATTGGATTGGTATTGGGGTAGGGAAGGATCATATGATGGCGAATGGTGAAGAGAAGCTTGTGAGTGTGGCGGTTCGAGGTTATATTGAAAGGATGGTTCATATGCACGGGGTGGGGCTTGTTGGTAGTTACAAGGTTGTCCACCATGTCTTTCAGCTGGGTATGCACGGTAGGATGGTCTTTGTCCAGGATATCTCGGAGGGTGTTGCTGCCAAAAGGGTTGATTAGATCCTCTTGGTTCCATCCATCCTTGATTGGTCTGACCTTGATGCACATTCCTGCTGTAACTTCTATTTTCTTTAACAATATTAGAACCAAACTCAAAGCGAGAGGGGGTGAGAGTTCATAGTAGCAAATAAAGATAAAAAAGAAAAACAAAAATAAATAAACAAGCAAAAGAAAAATATTTACAATAACCAATAATAAGGCACACGTTAGCAGTTCCCCGGCAACGGCACCATTTTGATGAGAGAACTTTTGCGTGGTCTAGAAATTTGCGGATAAATCCTCGTTGCAAGTATAGTTTCTAAACCTTCAAAGGTCCTTTCATACAAACGTTTTGGGTGTCACAAGTAACAAACCCCTTAAAAATTGTTAACCGAGTATTCAAACCTCGGGTTGTCTTCTCAAGGAACTGCGAGGAAGTGTGTTCTTATTATTGGCTATAAAGGTTGTAATTGGGGTTTAGAAGATGAGAAGCAAGTAATTTAAATGACAAGTAAAGTAAATGGCAATTAAAATAAATAAATACTGCAAAGCAAACTTTTGGCAAGGTAAGAGAAGTCGGAGGTCCAACGTAGTTATCTCTCTCAACTATAATGAAAGTTGAATCTAAACTCCACTTGGTCAACCTTTACTAGGGCAAAGGAAAGTCAGGGGACTAATTAAATTGACCTTTGAATCCTATTTATTTCCTAAGAAAAGGTTGGGATTGCTTAAGTTCAGCTCAATTAGCAAGATAACGATTATCAATTATGTTGAGTTTAATAACTGT
Organism: Arachis hypogaea; assembly: GCF_003086295.3. NCBI lineage: Eukaryota > Viridiplantae > Streptophyta > Magnoliopsida > Fabales > Fabaceae > Arachis > Arachis hypogaea. The sequence goes on along the minus strand of NC_092052.1, from coordinate 43,738,414 downwards.
TGAGTTACTAAATTCTTAACCAGAACCAAAAGGGGAAAAAGTAAAATTGCTGGAATAATAAAAATATCCTTAGATAGGAAGCAATGGTGACTTAAATCAAAGAGAACAATCATAAACTGAAAATACCTCAATTATCATTAATTCAAATAACTGTCTGTAACACGGAATAATTCGTAAATCAAATTATAATAATCAATTCAAATGTTAGAATAAATAAATAAAAGTAAAATTAAATAAAAGAACATTAAACCTGGGATCTAGAGTTACTCTTAAAACAAGAAGAAATCCTAAATCCTAAAAGAGAGAGAGAGAAGATCTCCCTCTCAACTAAATCTAAATCATTGAAAAGTAAAATATGCCAGCTCTCTCTGAATGGATACATTCCTCCACTTTATAACCTCTAATCTATGCTTTCTGTACTTGGATCTGGGCCAAAAAGGGCTCCAGAAATCGCTGGGGGCGTATTCTGTAAATTCTTATACGTGGCCTCTGTCACGTGTCCGCGTGGGTCACGCGGTCGCGTCATCTGGAATTTTTCCTTTCCACGCGGTCGTGTCAGTCACGCGTCCGCGTCGTGGGTGTTCTACTCAAGGCGCGCGGTCGTGTCAGTCATGCGGCCGCGTCGCTGCTTCTTTGCTTCTGGCACGCGATCGCGTTGTCCATGCGATCGCGTGGATACCAGTTTCCTTAAAGCTCCGTTTTGCCTTCCCCTTCCATTTTTGTATGTTTTCTTTTTCATCCTTTAAGTCATTCAGCCTTAGGAAACCTGAAGCTACTCAACATACTAATCACGGCATCGAATGGAATTAAAGGTAATAATTAATTTTTAAAGCCTAGGAAACATGTTTTTCACAAAATGACATAATAAGGAAGGGAAAGTAAAACCATGCAATTAATGTGAATAAGTAGGTGAAGAGTTGAATAAATCACTCTAATTAAGCACAAAAGAACTCATGAAATATGGGTTTATCAAGGGTACTAATCGCGACAAAGCTTCGGCAAGAGTGGCCATGCAATTCTCTTGCTTCTTTTGAAATTCCCTTTGTTCTTGGATGAGGGCTTGAAAGCTAGGCTCTCCATAAGGGAAGTTAATTGGGGTGGAATGGTGGGGAAGGCTAGGTTGTCCCACTTGTGGTGGTAGGTAGATGGGTGAAGATGGAATTGGTGGTGGAAAAGGTAGAGGGGCTCGAGAGTATGATGGTTGTATCTCATGTCGAGGGTATGGAGTATGAGCATATGGATGGCCAAAACTGTAGTGAGGACATGTCCCACTAGGTGTGAGAGGGTGATAGAAATTAGGATCGTAGGGCCCTTGCAACGGTCCTTGTTTGCCAAGAGTTGACTGCTTGTGATCCTCCCTCAAATTGACATCCCATACCTTGAGGTGAACCAACGTCGGAATTGCCACCACCTACATGATAACAACTAGACTCCAAGCCAAAAGGGTGATAGTTCATGATGAATAGGAAAAATAAAATGCAACGATATCAACAAAAGCAATGAACAAATGAGTATATATGTTCTAATTATATCTACTAGTCTAGGCCTAAACAAACAAAAAGTGTTAGTTGCTATCAATACTAGGATAGAGGTGCCTCTTACTAATTAGTGCCACGTAGCAAACCAAAATCAAGTATTCACAATATTCACATATTTACAACAACCAAAATAGTAGCACTCATTGCACATAAAGTGAACTCCCCGGCAACAGCGCCAAAATTTGATGCGATGAGGGGTAACCAACTCACATGTGGGTTAGGAACTCGGTTATCCAAAGAAATGGATTTAACGTTGTAAGTATAGCCCTAACCCAAAAAATTGGCCCCTCAAATCAAATTGAAAATTCACAAGATATGTCACAAGCAAAACCAAATTAAAACCGAGAGTAATAGACTCCCGAGTCGTCTCCCTAGGAGCACTTTAGAACAATGAGTCTGCAATTCCGGTTGTAGTGATCAACGGGTCGTGAATGAAGAAATAAACATATAAAGCAATAAAAGAACATGCAAAATTGTAATGATTGAACTAATTAAGAAATTAAAGAACCGACTATGCAATATAAACAAGTAAAGTATAAAAGAAATCAACATCTAACGGTATAAAAGATTGAAAGCATAAAAAAGAGTCTTGGCTTGGAGTGAGCTAAGGGTCCTTTCCTTGTTGAAACCACAACTATGACAATTATGATGGATTAGTCTCACTTGATCAACCCTTACATCGAAAAGTAAGTTAAATGAGCATAAGTGTCCTTAACTCACAAATCCTAACTTGCTTGCTAATTACTTTAGCAACAAATTAGCGTTAGTGGGAACAAGAACAATTAACAACCCAAGAATTGAAACTAAATATTGGACATTCCAACTCTAGGAACCCAATTGCTCACTTTACCCAAGCCAAGAACAAAAAATTTAGCCTAAAACCATGTTTGACATTTTGTCAAACACTTGGTGGGCAAAAAGCTTAAACATGAGGAAAATGAGTAAAGGCTTGAAACTAAAAGCAACAATTGATCTCAATTAACAAGAATAACACAAGAAAGCATGTAATAAACATCAAACATCAAATTCATCAACAAGAAATTTAAATTGTAAGAGAGAAGCAAAATTGAATTATAACTTGAATTAGAAGAAAGAGTAATGACAATGTAACTATAAAGAGTAATAACAAAATAATACTTACAATGAAAGCTTACAAAATCCAAGATCAAAAATGGAAATTGCACTTGAATATAAAACCCTAATATAAACCCTAATAGAGATGATGAAAATCTTAGAGAAAAAAAACTAACTAAAGCTTCCAACTACTACTCCTAAACTATCCTAAATGATATGCTATGTTATGTCTTCATTTCCCCCTCCAATATGAGCTAGAAGACTTCAGAAATGGGCCTCTAAAGCCCCAAATCATGAGGCACATTTTATTTTAATAAAGTCATGTGCGGACACCTGTGCGGACACACAGATGCGTCCGTCCGCACACTTCGGCGAAAATCCCAACCTGTGCGTACGTACAAGCAGCTGTGCATGCGCACACTAGGCGATGCTGGGACGGATACGCGACGTGCTCAAAGCACTCCACGCACTTTGCTTGGGTGGCTGTGCATACGCACAGGTAGCCGTGCGCACGCACACGTCTCTGAGCTCATCTCCTTTGATTTCTCTTGCTTTCTCCACTTTGCATGCTCTTCTTCTATTTTCTCCAATCCATTCCTACCTTATATACCTAAAAGCACTCACCAACAACATCAAGGTATCGAATAAAAGGAAAATGGAATAAAATAGATTCAATTAGGTATAAAAGAACATATTTTCATGATCAAGCACAATTTGGAAGGAAAGTTCAAAAGCATGCTATTCAAGGGAATAAGTGTGAGTTTATGTGATGAAAATCCATTCAATTCTAACCAAAAATCATCATCAAATATGGACTCATCAGCTACATATCCTAGACATTGACCACAAACACATGATGATTATGAAGAGTTAATCTTACTTAGTCAACCTTACATCAAAGATAAGTCAAATAGGCATAGTTAATTTCAATCCCTAAGTCCTATGTCAAAACTAAAGGGTCACATAGAGTTAAGGGAAACCAAATCAACTAACTACTCTAATATATCAAACAAGAATGGACATCAATGACTCAAGGATCACCAAAGTCAACAATTTCAAGCCAAGAGTGGAGAAAAACTAAGTAAAGACTAAGCCAAGCATTTTATCAAACACTTGGTGTGCATGAAAATAAAATAATATTAAAATGTATTAAAATAACTTCTAAAGCTACCAAAGCAAGAAAATAACAATAACAAATAAAGAAAACAATAAATGACATGGAAAGATAAATTTGCATTAATTGAAAGTAAAATGTAACAAGAGTGTCACAAAATATAAATTGACAAAATAAAGGAAATAACAAGAGAAATGAAGAAGAACAAGAAGCAATAACAATAAATGACAAGTAAAAGTAAATAGAAACAAGAATTAAAAGTAGAAATTACAAGAAATTAAACTAAAGAACCCTAATTCTAAAGAGAAGGGGGAGCTTCTCTCTCTAGAAACTAAGAGAAAACATCATAAAAATAAAACCTAATTGCCCCCCTTCATCCTTCTTCAATTTGGCCTTAAATAGCTTCAAAAAAATGAGTTGGATTGGGTTTTGGGGATCCAAAAATCGCTGCGAGCGAGTTGCAATTAATGAGGTCATGTGCAGGGACCTGTGCGGACGCACAGATGTGTGCGTCCGCACACATGCTGAATCCTGACTTGTGCGTATGCACAAGTACCTGTGCGTATACACACTTAGACTTATGTCCATTATAGCAAATTGTATATCATTTTGAAGCCCCGGACGTTAGCTTTCCAATGCCGCTGGAACCGCCTCATTTGAACCTCTGTTGCTCAAGTTATGACCAATTTAGTACAGAGAGGTAAGGGCTAGGAGCTTTCTAAATCCTTCATTTCTTGAATTCTTCCCTTTTGCATGCTCTTTTCCTCACTTCTTCAATCCATACTTTCCTTGGAAACCTGAAAATGACTTAACAAATACATCAAGACACCAAATGGGATTAAAGTGAATAAAATTGACTAAATTAAGCACAAAAGAGCTTGTTTTAACTTTCAAGCACAATTTAGGAAGAAATCTCAGAAGCATGCTATTTAGGTGAATAAATGTGGGTTTATGTGATGGAATCAACTCAAATCAAACTAAAATATATCGTAAAATATGGATTCATCAATTCTCCCACACTTAAACCAAGTATGTCCTCATGCTAAACCAATCAAAGGAGATGAATGAAGGGGTAATTATTAATGCAACTACCTACATGCATGTAACTATACTAAATGCTATCTATATATATCTACACTATGATTCCTATTGAGTTTGGCAAAAACAAACAAAAGAATATCAATCAATCCAAAGTAGGAACTTAGGGCCAAGACAAGGAAAATATAGCAATATGATCAATGTCCAAAGATTGATTTGAAATTTTCAAAATTAAGTTCAACAACTTGCAAAAAGATACAAAATAAGCAATGGAAATATAGAATTGAGCAATTGAAACCCTCACCGGATGTGTTTACACTCTAATCGCTCAGTGTGTAGGTTTTAATCACTCATTCCTCCTTTAATCATGTTTTTCAAAGATTTGCAAGTCATCTAACAATCAACTAATACTTGATGAATGAACGCAAATATCATGAGGACTTTTGTGGGTTGTAATGGGCTTAGGTAAGGGTAGGATTAATATGGTTAAGTGGGCTAATAGATTGGATCTTTGATTAGCTCAAGTATCCCACCTAATCCTATATATCATCCTATATACATAACAAAGCAATCCTAATTACCCATTTATTCTCTTTCTTACATTCACTCATGCATACTCTTTCCAATTCAACTACATATGCATCTCTTATTTACATTCTTATTATCATTTCTCTTTCTTTTCTTTTCTCTTTTTCTTTTTTTTTCTTTTTTTTCTTTTTTTTTTCCTTTCTTTTCTTTTCTTATTATCAACAAAAAGAGATGCATATGTTTTAACCAATAGATGCATGAGTAGTTACCCATTTTGCCATATTTTCAATGGACACCCAAAGCTAACTAACTACCAATGTTTTTCACAAATTCCCTCCACACTTGATTAACACACACACTCAAACCCAAGCTAATCAAAGATACAATCAATGGACATAATGATTTTTTACTTAGGGTGAATGATGTGCTTATAATGAGAACAAAGGGGAATTAAAGGCTCAAAAAGTGGTTTACAAAGATAGATGCAAGGGTTGGCCATATGGGTTAGTGAGCTATACAAAGATGGCCTCAATCATACTAAATGCAATCCAAAACAACAAATATAGGACATATAGACTAAAGCAAATCTAAGATCACAATCATAAAAGGAGTTTATCACACAAGAACAAAAAATTGTGGTTGAAAATGTGCAACCACACAATTAAAGCTCAAATCTCACTTGGTATTTGTTCAAGCTCTTTTCTATGTTCCATAAAAAGATACTTCAAGCAAGTTCAAAAACAAGTTTCAAATCTAATCAATGGAATGCTGATGAGCGGATAATTTATACGCTTTTTGGCATTATTTTTAGGTAGTTTTTAATATATTTTTACTAGTTTTTAAATAAAAATCACATTTCTGGACTTTACTATGAGTTTGTGTGTTTTTCTATGATTTCAGGTATTTTCTGGCTGAAATTGAGGGACCTGAGCAAAAATCTGATTCAGAGGCTGAAAAAGAACTGCAGATGCTGTTGGATTCTGACCTTCCTGCACTCGAAGCGGATTTTCTGGAGCTACAGAAGCCCAAATGACGCGCTCTTAATTGGGTTGGAAAGTAGACATTCTGGGCTTTCCAGCAATATATAATAGTCCATACTTTGCCCGAGATTTGATGGCCCAGACCGGTGTTCCAAGTCAGCATAAAAATTCTGGCGTCAAAACGCCAGAACTGGTATAAAAGCTGGAGTTAAACGCCCAAACTGGCACAAAAGCTGGCGTTTGACACCAAGAAAAGTCTCTACATGTGAAAGCTTCAATGCTCAGCCCAAGCACACACCAAGTGGGCCCGGAAGAAGATTTCTGCATTAATTACCTATTTTTGTAAACCCTAGGCTACTAGTTTTCTATAAATAGGACCTTTTGCTATTGTATTTTATATACTTTTCAGATACTTTTCATATACTTTTGATCTTGGAATACTTTTCATCTTTGGGAGGCTGGCCATTCGGCCATGCCTAGACCCTTTTGTTCTTATGTATTTTCAATGGTGGAGTTTCTATACACCATAGATTAAGGTGTGGAGCTCTGTTGTTCCTCATGAATTAATGCAAAGTACTATTGTTTTTCTATTCAACTCAAGCCTATTTCTTCTCCAAGATATTCATTTGTACTCAAGAACATGATGAATGTGATGATTATGTGACACTCATCACCATTCTCACCTATGAACGCGTGCCTGACAACCACTTCCGTTCTACATGCAAACAAGCTTGAATGTGCATCTCTGGGGTTTCTAATCTAAGATTAGAACATTCGTGGTATAGGCTAGAATTATTGGCAGCCATTCTTGAGATCCGGAAAGTCTAAACCTTGTCTGTGGTATTCCGAGTAGGATCTAGGAAGGGATGACTGTGACGAGCTTCAAACTCGCGAGTGTTGGGCGTAGTGACAGACGCAAAAGGATCAATGGATCCTATTCCAACATGATCGAGAACCGACAGATGATTAGCCGTGCGGTGACAGTGCATTTGGACCATTTTCACTGAGAGGAAGGGAGGTAGCCATTGACAACGGTGAAACCCAACATACAACTTACTATGGAAAGGAGTATGAATGATTGGATGAAGACAATAGGAAAGCAGAAGTTCAGGAGGAACAAAGCATCTTCATACGCTTATCTGAAATTCTCACCAATGAATTACATAAGTATCTCTATTCTATTTTATATTTTATTCATCTTTTAATTATCAATTCTCCATAACCATATGAATCCGCCTGACTGAGATTTACAAGATGACCATAGCTTGCTTCAAGTCGACAATCTCTGTGGGATCGACCCTTACTCACGTAAGGTTTATTACTTGGACGACCCAGTGCACTTGCTGGTTAGTTGTGCGGAGTTGTGACAAAGAGTTGAGATTACAATTGTGCGTACCAAGTTGTTGGCACCATTGATGACCATAATTTCGTGCACCAAGTTTATGGCGCCATTGCCGAGGATTGTTCGAGTTTGGACAACTGACAGTTCATCTTGTTGCTCAGATTAGGTAATTTTATTTTATGTTTAAGCTTTTTACTTTTTATTTTCGAAAAAAAAAGAAAAAAATAATATTTCTATTCTGTTCTTCAAAGTTTTTAAGAATGAATTCTAGAGTTTCATGATGATCTGTTGAAGTCTGGCTAGTTGTGAAACCATGTCTAAACTTTTGGACTGAGGTTTCAACTTATCATCACAAGAGCTTGTTGATTTCTATCAATTTTGCTATTGAAAGTAATGATCTGCTAAAGCTTGGATGGCCATTGGCCATGTCTCGTGTTTTTGACCGAAGCTTTCATTGAAGGCTTGGCTGGCTAGTAAGCCATGTCTAATTCCAAGACTGGAGTTTTAGACTAACATTGCATGATTCCTGGAATTCTCATTAAAAATTTTGAATTCCTTACTTTCTCTTTTTCCAATTAATTTTCGAAAAAAATTACAAAAAAATTATAAAATTATAAAACCAAAAATATTTTGTGTTTCTTGTTTGAGTCTAATGTCAATTTTTAAGTTTGGTGTCAATTGCATGTCTTTATTCTTCTTGCATTTTTCGAATATATGCATTGTGTTCTTCATTAATCTTCAAGTTGTTCTTGATGATTTCCTTGCTCTGATCTTTAAATTCTCTTGTTTTGTGTGTTTTGTTGTTTTTCATATGCATTCTCAATTTGTCAATGTCTCTAATATAAAAATTTCTAAGTTTGGTGTCTTGCATGCATTGTTTATTTGATCTTAGTTTTCCATGATTAGTTGTATTTTGATTGTTTGTCATCATTGAAAAATTCAAAAAAAAAATTTCAAATTATGTCTTTTCAAGTCAATAATACAGAGAATTGAAGATTCAGAACATTCAGCAGAGGAATTAAACAGAAAAAGCTGGGCGTTCAAAACGCCCAGTGAGGAAGGAAAACTGGAGTTTAAACGCCCAAAATGGTAGTATTTTGGGCGTTAAACGCCAGAATGGATACCATTCTGGGCGTTTAATGCCAGGATGGCACAGGAGGGAAGATTTTGTTTTCAATTCAAATCTTTTTCAAATTTTCATAATTTTTCAAAATAAAATCTTTTTCAAATCATATATTTTCAATCATATCTTTTCAAAATCAAATCCTTTCCATTTTTTTTACTATTTTCGAAGATCCTTGCTACAATTAATGATTTAATTCAAGATTTTCAAGTTGTTACTTGCCTATTAAAAAAGGATCAAATTTTAAATTCTAGAATCATGTCTTTTAATTTCTTGTTAGTCAAGTAATCAACTTTAATTTTAAAAATTCCTTTTTTAAATTGATTTTCAATCATATCTTCTCAATCATATCTTCTCAATCACATCTTTTTCAAAATAATTTTCAATCATATCTTTTTTATTTCTAATTTCAAAATCTTTTTCAAAATCACTTAACTACTTTCTCAATTTTAATTTTCGAAAATGATCAATCAATTTTTTTCAAAATTTCTTTAATTATTTCAAAATCTTTTTAAATTTAATTTCGAAAATTCTTCCCCTCTTCTCACGTCCTTCTATTTAAGGACTAACACTCCTCCACTATCAGCAATTCGGACTCTCTCTCTATAAGTTTGAATTCTCAGTTCTACTTTCTCCTTCTATTCTTCTTTTCCTCTGACACCTCAAGAATCTCTATACTGTGACATAGAAGATTCCATACTTTCTTCTCCTCTCTTCATATGAGCAGGAGCAAGGACAAAGGCATTCTTGTTAAAGCTGATCCTGAACCTGAAAAGACCTTGAAGAGAAAGCTAAGAGAAGCTAAAGCACAACTCTTTGTAGAGGACCTAACAGAAATTTTCAAACAAGAAGAAGACATGGCAGCCAAAAATAACAATAATGCCAATAATGCAAAGAAAGTGCTTGGTGACTTTACTGCACCTACTCCCGACTTCTATGGGAGAAGCATCTCTATCCCTGCCATTGGACCAAACAACTTTGAGCTGAAGCCTCAATTAGTTTCTCTAATGCAACAGAATTGCAAGTTTCATGGACTTCCATTGGAAGATCCTCATCAGTTCTTAGTTGAATTCTTGTAAATCTGTGACACTGTCAAGACCAATGGGGTTGACCCTGAGGTCTACAGACTTATGCTCTTCCCTTTTGCTGTAAGAGACAGAGCTAGGATATGGTTGGATTCACAACCTAAGGAAAGCCTGAACTCTTGGAAAAAGCTGGTCAGTGCTTTTCTGGCCAAATTTTTTCCACTTCAAAAATTGAGTAAGCTTAGAGTGGAAGTCCAGACCTTCGGATAGAAGGAAGGTGAATCCCTCTATGAAGCTTGGGAAAGATACAAACAATTGATCAGAAGGTGTCCTTCTGACATGCTTTCTAAATGGAGCATCATAGGTATCTTCTATGATGGTCTGTCTAAACTGTCCAAGATATCATTGGACAGCTCTGCTGGAGGATCTCTTCATCTGAAGAAGATGCCTGCAGAAGCTCAGGAACTCATTGAAATGGTTGTAAATAACCAATTCATGTACACTTCTGAAAGGAATCCTGTGAATAATGGAACAAATCAGAAGAAAGGAGTTCTTGAAATTGATACTCTGAATGCCATATTGGCTCAGAACAAAATATTGACTCAGCAAGTCAATATGATTTCTCAGAGTCTGTCTGGCATGCAAGCAGCAACAGGTAGTACCAAAGAAGCTTCATCTGAAGAAGAAGCTTATGATCCTGAGAATCCAGCAATGGAAGAGGTGAATTACATGGGAGAACCCTATAGAAACATCTATAATCCTTCATGGAGAAATCATCCAAATCTCTCATGGAAGGACCAACAGAGGCCTCAACAAGGCTTCAATAACAGCAATGGTGGAAGAAACAGGTTTAGCAATAGCAAGCCTTTTCCATCATCTTATCAGCAATAGACAGAGAATTCTAAGCAGAGCCACTCTAACTTAGTAACCATAGTCTCTGATCTAATTAAAACCACTCAAAGTTTCATGACTGAAACAAGGTCCTCCATTAGAAACTTGAAGGCACAAGTGGGTCAGCTGAGTAAGAAAGTTACTGAACTCCCTGCTAGTACTCTCCCAAGCAATACAGAAGAGAATCCAAAGAGAGAATGCAAGGCTATAAACACGTCCCACATGGCCGAATGCATAGAGGAGGGAAAGGCAGTGATTTCCACTGAGGAAGACCTCAATGGATGTCCACTGGCCTCCAAGGGGTTCCCTAATGAGGAACCATGAGAATCTGAGGCTCATACAGAGACCATAGAGATTCCATTAAATTTACTTCTGCCATTCATGAGCTCTGATGAGTATTCTTCCTCTGAAGAGGATGAAGATGTTACTGAAGAGCAAGTTGCTAAGTACTGATGAGCGGATAATTTATACGCTTTTTGGCATTGTTTTTAGTATGTTTTTAGTAGAATCTAATTACTTTTAGGGATATTTTCATTAGTTTTTATGTTAAATTTACATTTCTGGACTTTACTATGAGTTTGTGTGTTTTTCTATGATTTCAGGTATTTTCTGACTGAAATTGAGGGACTTAAGCAAAAATCAGATTCAGAGGTTGAAGAAGGACTGCTGATGCTGTTGGATTCTGACCTCCCTGCACTCAAAGTGGATTTTCTGGAGTTACAGAACTCAAAATGGCGCGCTTCCAATTGCGTTGAAAAGTAGACATTCAGGGCTTTCCAGAAATATATAATAGTCCATACTTTGGCCGAGTTTAGATGACGTAAAAGGGCGTTGAACGCCAGTTCTACGCTGCTCTCTAGAGTTAAACGCCAGAAACACGTCACAAGCCAGAGTTGATCGCCAGAAATACGTTACAAACTGGCGTTCAACTCCAAGATTGACCTCTACACGTGTAACACTCAAGCTCAGCCCAAGCACACACCAAGTGGGCCCCGGAAGTGGATTTATGCATCAATTACTTACTTCTGTAAACCCTAGTAACTAGTTTAGTATAAATAGGACTTTTTACTATTGTATTAGATCATCTTGGGACGTCTGGTTCTTAGATCAGAGGGGGCTGGCCATTCAGCCATACCTGGACCTTTCACTTATGTATTTTTAACGGTAGAGTTTCTGCACTCCATAGATTAAGGTGTGGAGCTCTGCTGTTCCTCAAAGATTAATGCAAAGTACTACTGTTTTTCTATTCAATTCAACTTATTCCGCATCTAAGATATTCATTCGCACTTCAACCTGAATGTGATGAACGTGACAATCATCATCATTCCCCAAGGAACGCGTGCCTGACAACCACTTCCGTTCCACCTTAGATTGAATGAGTATCTCTTGGATCTCTTAATCAGAATCTTCGTGGTATAAGCTAGATTGATGGCGGCATTCATGAGAGTCCGGAAAGTCTAAACCTTGTCTGTGGTATTCCGAGTAGGACTCTGGGATTGAATGACTGTGACGAACTTCAAACTCGCGAGTGCTGGGCGTAGTGACAGACGCAAAAGGAGGGTGAATCCTATTCCAGTATGATCGAGAACCTCAGATGATTAGCCGTGCTGTGACAGAGCATTTGGACCATTTTCACAAGAGGATGGGAAGCAACCATTGACACGGGTGATGCCTCCAGACGATTAGCCATGCAGTGACAGCGCATCGGACCATTTTCCAGAGAGGATTAAAAGTAGCCATTGACAACGGTGATGTCCTTACATAAAGCCAGCCATGGAAAGGAGTAGGATTGATTGGATGAAGACAGCAGGAAAGCAGAAGTTCAGAGGAACGAAAGCATCTCTATGCGCTTATCTGAAATTCTCACCAATGATATACATAAGTATTTCTATCCTTATTTTATTATATATTTTCGAAAACTCCATAACTATTTTCTATCCGCCTGACTGAGATCTACAAGGTGACCATAGCTTGCTTCATACCAACAATCTCCGTGGGATCGACCCTTACTCACGTAATGTTTATTACTTGGACGACCCAGTGCACTTGCTGGTTAGTTGTATCGAAGTTGTGAATGAAAAACAATTTATTAAGACGTGCGTACAGAGTTTTTGGCGCCGTTGCCTGAGATCACAATTTCGTGCACCAAGTACCTTGGAGCAATCATGAAGCTAAATGCCAAGTTATTTGGTAATGAGACTTGGGAGGGTGAACCCCCCTTGCTCACCAAAGAACTGGATGACTTGACTAGGCAGAGATTACCTCAGAAGAGACAGGATCCTGGAAAATTCTTAATACCTTGTACCATAGGCACCTTGACCTTTGAGAAGGCTCTGTGTGACCTGAGGTCAAGTATAAACCTCATGCCTCTCTCTGTGATGGAGAAGCTAGGGATCCTTGAGGTACAAGCTGCAAGAATCTCACTAGAGATGACAGACAATTCAAGGAAACAGGCTTATGGACTTGTAGAGGATGTCTTGGTAAAAGTTGAAGGCCACTATATCCCTGCTGATTTCATAATCCTAGACACTAGGAAGTGTATGGATGAATCCATCATCCTTGGCAGACCCTTCCTAGCCACAGCAAAAGCTGTGATTGATGTTGACAGAGGAGAATTGGTCCTTCAAGTGAATGAGGATTCCCTTGTGTTTAAGACTCAAGGTTCTCCTTCTGTAACCATGGAGAGGAAGCATGAAAAGCTTCTCTCAATACAGAGTCAAACAAAACCCCCACATTCAAACTCTAAGTTTGGTGTTGGGAGGCTACAACCAAACTCTAAGTTTGGTGTTGAGAGGCCACAACCAAACTCTAAGTTTGGTGTTGAGAGGCCACAACCAAACTCTAAGTTTGGTGTTAAGAGGCTCCAACCCTGCTCTGATTATCTGTGAGGCTCCATGAGAGCTCACTGTCAAGCTATTGACATTAAAGAAGCGCTTGTTGGGAGGCAACCCAATATTATTTAATTATATCTATTTATTTTCCATTGTTATTTTATGTTTTCTGTAGGTTGATGATCATGTGAAGTCACAAAAACAACTAAAAAAGCAAAAACAGAATGAAAAACAGTATTAAAAATAGCACACCCTGGAGGAGAAGCTTACTGGCGTTTAAACGCCAGTAAGGGTAGTAGAATGGGCGTTAAACGCCCAGTCTGGTACTATTCTGGGCGTTTAACGCCAGAAATGGGCACAGAACTGGCGTTTAACGCCAGAAAGGGGCACAGAACTGGCATTTAACGCCAGAAATAGGCACAGAGCTGGCGTTAAACGCCAGAAAGGGGGAGAAAAGCTGGCATTAAACGCCAGAAATGGGTAGCAACCTGGCGTTTAACGCCAGGATTGGCAATCAAGGGTGCGTTTACACACCAATATGGTGCAGGGATGAGAAAACCTTGACACCTCAGGATCTGTGGACCCCACAGGATCCCCACCTACCTCATCTCTCGCTCTTCTTCACACCTTCCCATTACACCCTTCCCCAAATACCCTTCACTAATCACCTCAATATCTCTTACCCAAAAACCCCTCACCTATCAAATCATACCCTCTTCTCCATAATCTCTTTACCAATCCACATCCATCCATCATAAAACCCCACTTAGCTCACCATTCAAATTCAAACCACTTTCCCTCCCAAATCCATCCATACATGGCCGAACCACTAAACCCTCCTCCATCTCCTCTATTTCTTCTTTTTCTACTCTCTTCTTTCTTCTTTTGCTTGAGGACGAGCAAACCTTCTAAGTTTGGTGTGGTAAAAGTGTTTCTTTTTGTTTTTCCATAACCATTTATGGCACCTAAGGCTGGAGAAACCTCTAGAAAGAGGAAAGGGAAGGCAAAAGCTTTCACCTCCGAGTCATGGGAGATGGAGAGATTCATCTCAAGGGTGCATCAAGACTACTTCTATGAAGTTGTGGCCAAGAAGAAGGTGATCCCCGAGGTCCCTTTCAAGCTCAAAAAGGGTGAATATCTGGAGATCCGACATGAGATTCAAAGAAGAGGTTGGGAAATTCTCACCAACCCTATTCAACAAGTCGGGATCTTAATGGTTCAAGAGTTCTATGCCAATGCATGGATCACCAAGAACCATGATCAAAGTGTGAACCCGGACCCAAAGAATTGGCTTACAATGGTCCGGGGGAAATACTTAGATTTTAGTCTGAAAAATGTAAGGTTGGCATTCAACTTGCCCATGATGCAAGGAGATGCACGCCCCTACACTAGAAGGGTCAACTTTGATCAAAGGTTGGACCAAGTCCTCATAGACATTTGTGAAGAGGGCACTCAATGGAAGAGAGATTCAAGAGGGAAGCCGGTTCAACTAAGAAGGCATGACCTCAAGCCCATGGCTAGGGGATGGTTGGTGTTCATCCAACGCTCAATCATTCCCACTAGCAACCGGTCTGAAGTTACTATAGACCGGGCTATCATGATCCATAGCATCATGATTGGAGAGGAAGTAGAAGTTCATGAGGTTATATCCCTAGAACTCTACAAGGTGGCTGACAAGTCCTCTACTTTGGCAAGGTTAGCCTTCCCTTATCTCATTTGTCAGCTCTGCAATTCAGCTGGAATTGACATAGAGGAAGACATCCTCATTGATGAGGACAAGCCCATCACTAAGAAAAGGATGGAGCAAACAAGAGAGCCCACTCATGAACCTCACCAAGAGCATGAGGAAATTCCTCATTACGAGATTCCTGAGATGCCTCAAGGGATGCATTTTCCTCCACAAAACTATTGGGAGCAAATCAACACCTCCCTAGGAGAATTAAGTTCTAATATAGGACAACTAAGGGTAGAGCACCAAGAGCATTCTATCTTCCTCCATGAAATTAGAGAAGACCAAAGAGTCATGAGGGAGGAGCAACAAAGGCAAGGAAGAGACATTGAGGAGCTCAAGCACTCCATAAGATCTTCAAGAGGAAGAACAAGCCGCCATCACTAAGGTGGACCCGTTCTTTAATTTCCTTGTTCTTATTTTTCTATTTTTCGAAAATTATGCTTTATATTTTATTTATGTTTGTGTCTTATTACATGATCATTAGTGTCTAAATGTCTATGCCTTAAAGCTATGAATGTCATATGAATCCATCACCTTTCTTAAATAAAAAGTGTTTTTAATTGCAAAAAGAAAAAGAAGTACATGAATTTTGAATTTTAAAACAGATTAATTATTTTGATGTGGTGGCAATACTCTTTGTTTTCTGAATGAATGCTTGAACAGTGCATATTTTTGAATTTGTTGTCTATGAATGTTAAAATTATTGGCTCTTGAAAGAATAATGGAAAAGGAGAAATGTTATTGATAATCTAAAAAATCATAAAAATGATTCTTGAAGCAAGAAAAAGCAGTGAATAAGCTTGCAGAAAAAAATATATGCGAAAAAAAAAGAGAAGAAAAAAAAGGGAGAAGAAAAAGAAAAAGCAAGCAGAAAAAGCCAATAACCCTTTAAACCAAAAGGCAAGGGTAAAATAAAAAGGATCCAAGGCTTTGAGCATCAGTGGATAGGAGGGCCCACAGGAATAAAATCCTGGCCTAAGCGGCTAAACCAAGCTGTCCCTAACCATGTTATTGTGGTGTGAAGATGTCAAGTGAAAGGCTTGAGACTGAGCGGTTAAAGTTATGGTCCAAAACAAAAAGAGTGTGCTTAAGAGCTCTGGACACCTCTAACTGGGGACTCTAGCAAAGCTGAGTCACAATCTAAAAAGGTTCACCAGCCATGTGTCTGTGGCATTTATGTATCCGGTGGTAATACTGGAAAACAAAATGCTTAGGGTCACGGCCAAGACTCATAAAGTAACTGTGTTCAAGAATCAACATACTGTACTAGGAGTATCAATAACACTATCTGAATTCTGAGTTCCTATAGATGCCAATCATTCTGAACTTCAAAGGAGAAGTGAGATGCCAAAACTGTTCAGAAGCAAAAAGCTAATAACCCCGCTCACCTAATTAAGACTGATCTTCATAGATGTTTTTGGAATTTATAGTATATTATCTTCTTTTTATCCTATTTGATTTTTAGTTGCTTGGGGACAAGCAACAATTTAAGTTTGGTGTTGTGATGAGCAGATAATTCATACGCTTTTTGGCATTGTTTTTAGGTAGTTTTTAATATGTTTTAGTCACTTTTTATTATATTTTTACTAGTTTTTAAATAAAAATCACATTTCTGGACTTTACTATGAGTTTGTGTGTTTTTCTATGATTTCAGGTATTTTCTGGCTGAAATTGAGGGACCTGAGCAAAAATCTGATTCAGAGGCTGAAAAAGAACTGCAGATGTTGTTGGATTCTGACCTCCCTGCACTCGAAGCAAATTTTCTGGAGCTACAGAAGCCCATTTGGCACGCTCTGAATTGAGTTGGAAAGTAGACATCCTGGGCTTTCCATCAATATATAATAGTCCATACTTTGCCCGAGATTTGATGGCTCAAACTGGCGTTCCAAGTCAACATAAAAATTCTGGCGTCAAAATGCCAGAACTGGCATAAAAGCTGGAGTTAAACGCCCAAACTGGCACAAAAGCTGGCATTTAACTCCAAGAAAAGTCTCTACATGTGAAAGCTTCAATGCTCAGCCCAAGCACACACCAAGTGGGCCCGGAAAAAGATTTCTGCATTAATTACCTATTTCTGTAAACCCTAGGCTACTAGTTTTCTATAAATAGGACCTTTTGCTATTGTATTTTATATACTTTTCAGATACTTTTCATATACTTTTGATCTTGGAATACTTTTCATCTTTGGGAGGCTGGCCATTCGGCCATGCCTAGACCCTTTTGTTCTTATGTATTTTCAACGGTGGAGTTTCTACACACCATAGATTAAGGTGTGGAGCTCTGCTGTTTCTCATGAATTAATGCAAAGTACTATTGTTTTTCTATTCAACTAAAGCCTATTTCTTCTCCAAGATATTCATTCGCACTCAAGAACATGATGAATGTGATGATTATGTGACACTCATCACCATTCTCACCTATGAACGCGTGCCTGACAACCACTTCCGTTCTACATGCAAACAAGCTTGAATGTGTATCTCTAGGGTTTCTAATCTAAGATTAGAACCTTCGTGGTATAGGCTAGAATTATTGGCGGCCATTCTTGAGATCCGGAAAGTCTAAACCTTATCTGTGGTATTTCAAGTAGGATCTGGGAAGTGATGACTGTGATGAGCTTCAAACTCGCGAGTGTTGGGCGTAGTGACACAGCAAAAGGATCAATGGATCCTATTCCAATATGATCGATAACCGACAGATGATTAGCCGTGCGGTGACAGCGCATTTGGACCATTTTCATTGAGAGGACGGGAGGTAGCCATTGACAACGGTGAAACCCAACATACAGCTTGCCATGGAAAGGAGTATGAATGATTGGATGAAGACAATAGGAAAGCAGAAGTTCAGGAGGAACAAAGCATCTTCATACGCTTATCTGAAATTCTCACCAGTAAATTACATAAGTATCTCCATTCTATTTTATATTTTATTCATCTTTTAATTATCAATTCTCCATAACCATATGAATCCGCCTGACTGAGATTTACAAGATGACCATATCTTGCTTCAAGCCGACAATCTCCGTGGGATCGACCCTTACTCACGTAAGGTTTATTACTTGGACGACCCAGTGCACTTGCTGGTTAGTTGTGTGGAGTTATGACAAAGAGTTGAGATTACAATTGTGCGTACCAAGTTGTTGGCGCCATTGATGATCACAATTTCGTGCACCAAATGCCCTAAAAAGAGGTTTCTTGAAAATTCTTTATTGTTTTACCAAAACTTATTTACTATATGTATGTATGTATGTATGTATGTTGTGATGAATGCAATTTCAAAATCTTTCCTAGTTCTATTCCAAATTTTCAACAAGCAAAAATTAACATGAACAATTAGGACAAAATTGAACTAGGTGCTATACTATTCACGTCATCCAATCACAATTTCTATCTATAAAATATATATTAAAGAAAAGATGCAAGAATGCAACATGCAATAACTAGAAATAAACTATGCATAAGCTAAGATATATATACTAAAAGAAAATGCAATGCAACAGTAAAAAATACTCCAAATATATACAAGAAGCCTACTAAAAGAAATAAAAATAAACTGCAAAGTGTTTGGGAGAAGAAAGTTTACACTCTAAAATGACGAGTCCTCCCCCACACTTAAAGGTTGCACGGTCCTCCGTGCACAAACAAAATCCGGGGAGAATGTCTCTCAAGAGCTCCACCTTCGGTTGGCGGATGCGGGGGCTTGGGTTGTGTGGAGATTGCCAAGTCCATGTATGCTCGGCATCTCCCTCCTCGGTGTCCTCCTCCTCTTCCGGCTCTTTGCCTTTGTGTCTCATCCTTAAAAAGAAGAGCAAAGTATAGTTATGACTCATAGGGCAAGTAGCATAAAAGGGTAAAAAGGAAGAGTGAATAAGCATTTAATTGAGGAAGTTCGCATAGTGGTGTGGAATATATACAACGGCCGGCTAACGTGGCATCCACACAATGAAAAAGTAAGCATGAGTTCCTCAACTAAATGGCCTAAGATGCAACTAAGAGATAAGTGTCATTCAAGCACATGCAACTTAGGCAACTACAACAAGAGTGAATTGAATGTAGGAATTATTGGATATTGAAGTTGTGCAAGTGAAAGCTCAAGAGTGATACAAAATAGCACAATAAACAACAACCAATCCATTAATGAAAAGAAAACTACTTATTCATCAAGAAAAACAAGGAAAAAGTCACATGGTATAGGTACTTGTTACAAAAAGTGATACACTTGATAGCAATCAAGTTAGGTCACTCAAACAAACACAAAGCATTAAAAAAAACAAGTACCGGACATGTGATCCATATGATATGAAAATCAAGATGAATAAGTAATTTCAACTCAATTCACCAAAGTGAAAGTGCACAATTCAAGATGCCAAACAAGGGTAAAGTTTAATGCATATGGTAGCTACAACATATGAATCAAACTCACAATTCATTTAGGCATGTAAACAAGGCTTTTAATGCTCAGTGCACATATTTATCAACTTGAAACCAAAATTCAAACAAGAAGCAACCCAAATCAACATCAATCAAACACTTGCAATTTATTTAATTAACAAGTAATTAAACCAAAACAAATATAATTACTAAAATAAAAATGAAATGCAATGGAAAGCAACTAGAATAAGTAGAAAAGAGGACAAAAGTAAGAGAAGAGAGGGGTGGAAGAAAGAAGAAGAGAAGAAAAGAAGTAAAGTGTGAGAAAACAGGGGCGTGCGCACGCACAGGGGTATGTGCGTGCGCACACTATGAGGAAAGGGGAAGGTGTGCGAGCGCACCTGCTATGCGAGCGCTCCTGGCAGAAGAGGGAGTAAGAAGTGTGCGTGCGCACAAGGGTGTGCGCACGCACCGAAGAATTTTTTTTTTGGGAAGGATCAGGTGTGCGTGCGCATACAGGTCTGTGCGTGCGCACAAGAGCGTAAGGGGCAGGGGTTCACGCGCACACGCTGTACCAACGCTCCTACCAGAGTGGTTGCAAGTTGGCGTGCGGACGCACAAGCCTGTGCAGCCACACATACAGCGCGAAAAAGGGTATGTGTGCGTACGCACAAGTACGTGCGCACGCACAAGGCGAAGAAAATAGGGCAATGCGTGCGCACAAGGCGTGCTGGCGCTGCGAACAGGGAGCAAAATCTTGCGTGTGCGTGCGCACAGGTCGGTGCACACGCATAAGTACGTGCGTACGCACAGATGCCCTGTTTTTCAAAATTTTTTCTTTCAAAATCTAAGGTACCAAGCCGTAGTTCAATCAAAACCAAACACCAAAACATGCAAGAACCCATAAATTCATAATCCAAACCAAAATTAACATACAAATCTCAAAATTAAACTAATCCTAAGCTACCCAAACATAACAAAAAGCAAATAAGTCAAAATATATACAAAAAGAGAAGAGAAGGAACAATGTTACTAAACACTTTTATTTAATATCTTTAAGTTAGACAATTGGGAGAGCCCTTTGCTATGGTGGCTTGTGCTTGACTTCCTCACCAATTGCTTGAATGTCCAATGTCCTCTAGGATCCCAATCCTAACAAAAGACAACCAAAAAGTAAGCTATTTACATATTAACATATTTACAATAGCCAAAAACATACACTATTGCAACTCCCCATCAACGGCGCCAAATTTGATGACGAACAAAAGCATAGGTTTGGATTTTCACACTAAAAGTAGAAATTGTCCGTTGTAAGTATAGTCCAAACCCAACAATTGATCATCAATCAAATATTAAATTCAAATCAAAATACATAACCGAGAGTAGTTAGCTCCCGTATCGTCTTCCCTAGGAGTTGCAATTAAGTGTACAATTATTGGCTATGAGAGAGAGCATATGGAATTGTGAATGCAAGAGAGAGCAAAAGATGTAAATAGCAAGAGTTGAAACAAGCATGTGAGGAATTGAAAAGAAAGCAATTAAAGGACACTTGGCAAGAAGTGGGCAATCTAGGTTTCCTATCCTAGTTATGGACCACAAACATGGCAATTGTGTGGAATCAATCCAAATCAATCAATCCCCCTTGAGAATTAGTCAAAAGATGTAATTGATCTCAATCCATAAGTCCTAGTCAACTCACTAATTACTTAGTAAAAGACTAGAGTCAATAGAAACCAAATCAATTAACTAATCTCACACAATGCAGAATGGACATCCACAACTCAATTCCACCCAAACACCCAATTTCTCAACCAAGAGTGTGAAAATTAAACATGCAAGAATATAAACATCAAAGCAATAAAAGTCAAATCAATTAAATGCAAGGAAAAGAAACTTCAAATGCAAGAAAACATCTTGGCAAGTAATTGAGAGCTAAGGCTACCTATCCTAGACATTGACCACAAACACATGATGATTATGAAGAGTTAATCCTACTTAGTCAACCTTACATCGAAGATAAGTCAAATAGGCATAGTTAATTTCAATCCCTAAGTCCTATGTCAACACTAAGGGGTCACATAGATTCAAGGGAAACCAAATCAACTAACTACTCTAATATATCAAACAAGAATGGACATCAATGACTCAAGGATCACCAAAGTCAACAATTTCAAGCCAAGAGTGGAGAAAAACTAAGTAAAGAGTAAGCCAAGCATTTTATCAAACACTTGGTGTGCAGGAAAATAAAATAATATTAAAATGCATTAAAATAAATTCTAAAGCTACCAAAGCAAGAAAATAACAATAACAACTAAAGAAAGCAATAAATGACATGGAAAGATAATTTTGCATAAATTGAAAGTAAAATGTAACAAGAGTGTCATAAAACATAAATTGACAAAATAAAGGAAATAACAAGAGAAATGAAGAAGAACAAGAAGCAATAACAATAAATGACAAGGAAAAGCAAATAGAAACAATAAAAGTAGAAATTACAAGAAATTAAACTAAAGAACCCTAATTCTAGAGAGAGGGGGGAGCTTCTCTCTCTAGAAACTAAGAGAAAACATCATAAAAACTAATCCTAATCCCCCCTTCATCCTTCTTCAATTTGGCCTTAAATATCTTCAAAAAAATGAGTTGGATTGGGTTTTGGGGGCCCAAAAATCACTGCCAGCGAGTTGCAATTAATGAGGCCACGTGCAGGGACCTGTGCGGACGCACACATCGCACACATGTGTGCGTCCACACACATGCTGAATCCTGACTTGTGCGTACGCACAAGTTCCTGTGTGTACGCACACTTAGACTTATGTCCACTATTGCAAATTGCATATCATTTTGAACTCCAGACGTTTGCTTTCCAATGCCGCTGGAACCACGTCATTTGGACCTCTGTAGCTCAAGTTTTGACCAATTTAGTACAGAGAGGTCAGGGTTGGCAGCTTTTCAAATCCTTCATTTCTTGAATTCTTCCCTTTTGCATGCTCTTTTCCTCACTTCTTCAACCCATACTTGCCTTGGAAACTTGAAAATCACTTAACAAATACATCAAGGCACCAAATGGGATTAAAGAGAATAAAATTGACTAAATTAAGCACAAAAGATCATGTTTTTACTTTCAAGCACAATTTAGGAAGAAATCTCAGAAGCATGCTATTTAGGTGAATAAATGTGGGTTTATGTGATGGAATCCACTCAAATCAAACCAAAATATATCGTAAAATATGGACTCATTAGCCACCATCCATTAAGAGGCCAATTGGTCATCCAAAGGTCCATAATAGGCAGAAAGACCTAGCAGAGGCTGTAATTGAAGGTGAAAAATTAAAGAGGAGTTTCTATATGTGACATGTAGCAAGTGTGGTCAGAGGGGACACAATTGTAAGACATGCAAGGGTGTGCCATCAAACACAAAATGGAAATCAAAGATGAAAAAATAAAGAAGAATGCCAACAAAAACCTTTCACTTGTGGTGCTTCCACTGTCACAATCAGCCTCCCAAACAGAAGTTCTTGACAAATTAAAGGATATTTCTGTCCCCCTGATAACAAATTGAAGGATTTAGTTGTTTATTTAAACTTTTTTTAGCGACCTCTTAGTATTTTTTAACTTTACATGAGGACTTTATTGTCACATTTAATTTATTACATCAACATAACATGATCTTTCAGGGTGAAGAGCAAAATGCAGCCGAGACAACCAACTAGAATCATTCTGAAAAAAATCCAACTGGCCAACATTCTATTAGGGTAAATCATGAAAAGTGCATATCTTTTTGAAAAATTCATTTTGAACTTATCTTGAACTTACTGATTGTATATCTCAAGCAACTGCATATCTATTTGAAGGCTAGCACAAGTCCAAATGTGCCCTAACAACAACCTACTCCAGAAGCACCATCTGTGCCTGTTTTTGCAATTCCTGCTAGGCAAGGCCAAGTACCATTCAAACCTCCAACCCAAGTTCTAGCAAGACCAACCAACAGTACCTTGAGACCCAAGCAACCAATTAGAAGGAAGGCTGTTGGCAAATAATAACATGTTCTAACACCACAGCAACCAAATGCAAGAGTTAGTGGAAGACCATCTCAGGAGACTTTAGCTACAGCAAGAATTGGAACTCAAAGGATGTTTAAGTTCATCCCTACCCCATGAGTCAACAATCCAAAGAATTGATGAAGTTATTTTAGGAAGTTAATTGTAGTTCATGTGAAACTTGAGATTTAGCCTTTTTTTTTTAGTGTATTGTGCATTCTATTATCTTTTTGGTAAATTTTTGGTGTTCATGTGGTGACCTACTATGTTATGTTATGTTATGTTATGTTATGTTATGTTATGTTGTTAGGATTGTAATCCTTTTAACTTATCATATCTTATGTTTGGATGTTTAATGAACCAAAATATTTAATGAAGTTCACATAGTTAGACCATCAACAAAATATTAGATATAGCCATTTAAACACATGATATAACAACAAAAAAATATTACCATTCATTAATGGATAAACATAACTAAATTCTATCAACTCAAACCATAGTTCATCCCAACTAGGGGTGGCAAACGAGTCGAAACCGTCAGAATGGACCGCATCACCCACCAAAAAAGGTGGACTGGGATAGAAATTTGAAACTACCAAACTTAAAAAATCCACCTAACCCGCAACTCTTAATTCGTGGGCTTTGGCGGGACGGGCTTCCCCGGCAGGCCATGCATTTTTTTTTATAATTTTCTATGATGTTATTGATCTACAAGAGGATAAAGATATAATTGAAGATGTTCTAAGTTATATTTTGGATTATGTTTTATGTTTGATTTATTATAAATTTGAATATGTTTGATTATATATTTTGGACAATATTTTTTTGTTTTGGACAATGTTGATTTTATTATTTGTTTCAAAAAGCTTAGTTTATAATTATGTTCATTACATATTTATAATTATAAAGTCTTTAGTGTTTGCGAATTTAGAAATTATAATTTTTTATATCTTTAGAAATTATAAATTTATTGAAATGGTTATAAAATTATATATATTATTTAATATTTAAAAGTTTTTTTTAAAAAAAAAATAGATTTGACAGGCTTGGCCCACCAACCCACCGTTAGGCGGGACGAGGAAGGAATTCAAGACCAACTCACTAGGCGGGGTGGAGCGGGCCAACCTGCCAGATAGCGGCCTTTTGGCAGGGCGGAGCGGGGTGGGGTGGGACAGGCTTTCCCATTTGCCATCCTTAATCACAACAACCATGCACAGCTTCTCTACTTATCTATTTTTCATGACTTAATTACACCAACAATAACACAAGTTCCTCTCCAATTCACTAGTCTCTGTTGTACTTTATTCTTGCACAAGTACTCTTCCACATCATCAAATTTATTGTCACAAATTTTTTCTGTGCTTCCAAATTTTGCAACATGATCATCAAGCCAGACAAAGAACTTGTAGTAGGATGAATTTTTCAACTGCAAGTATAAAAAGAAAATCAAAATTCAATTAACTACATAGCTTTACATAACCATCTTACCTTAAAAAAATGGCACCCAAGAAATAATCGGTTTGGCTTAGTTGGCGACGCAACGAATATTTGATAGAAATCGGACTCGTTGTGTGCTCTAGGAACCTCCTTTACTAGCCATGGAACACAACCCTTAATACAAAAATCCTTTAACTATAGGGTTGCAATGGCGTCTGGCACCGATGAGCTCTATGTTTCTTTTATTGAATGACGCTTTCATTACCGAATCCGAGCTTAGCCCCGTTTGATCCTGAAATTGAAAGAACCGCTTCATTTATTAGGTGAGCTCGGCGTCGGTTAGCTTCTGAGGGTGGTGAAGGGGTTTCTCTCAATTCACCAAGCTTACCCGAGGTTGAATCCGAAGTGTCATTTGAGGAAGAAACTAACTTCTCTCTACTAAATATATTGACGTCTCTTCCATTGATTTAGGTACTGATACTATGGCCGCTCCTAGAAGAATTACTCTCAAGGAGGCGGGTGCTCCGGATTTCACTCTTCAACCATTTCAAGCGCATCATCCGAATTTGAATGCCAATTTTGAGCTAAAGACATCATTGATTAATCTACTTCCTAAGTTCCACGGTCTACCCGCTCAAGATCCCATCAAGCACCTTAGAGACTTTCAAATGGCTTGTTCAACTGCTAGGTGGTATGGTGCGGATGAGGTTGCCATTTGGTTATATGCCTTCCCATTTTCTCTTGAGGGAAGGGCAAAGGAGTGGTTCTACACTCAACCCGAGAATGTTGTCACTAATTGGGACTTGCTTATAAGGGAATTTTTGGACAAGTTTTTCCCATCGGAGATCACGGATAGATTGAGGAAGGAAATCTCTTGCGTCATTCAAGGTGAATCAGAATCTCTCTATGAGTATTGGAAACGGTTTAGGAAGCTCCTTGATTCGTGCCCCCATCACATGATTGATGAGTTGGTGCTTATTATTTACTTTTCCTAAGGCATAAAGCCTCAAGATAAGATCCTCTTGGATGCTTCGAGTAATGGCTCTTTGACAAAGTACAAAACGGTGGTGGAAGCATGGCAACTTATCATCGATTTAGCCGAGTCTACCCAATATGCAAGGCACAGGAATAATCATCCCAAGGCTATTGCGGAAGTTTCCTCTAGTACTGAGTCTGCTCTTACCAAGACTTTGGGAGAGATGACCAATATCCTCAAGCAACTCCAACACAATCAACAACAACCTCCACCTCCTCACAATAGCAATGTCAATAGTTAGTCCCTTAAAGAGTATGTGGGATTTGTGCTTGCTATTCTCACTATACTGATGAATGTCCACAACTCCAAGAGGATAACACCTTGGCGGCTACCAATGCTTATTACAACCATCCAAATCAAGGGTACTATCAACAAGGCAGTAACTATAATCAAGGTGGTAACTACAACCAAGGTTGGCAAGATAATCCAAATCAAGGATGGAGAGACAACTACAACCAAGGAGGAAGAGACAATGGTGCAAACCAAAGGTAGAACAATAATTACCAACAAAATCGGTATCAACAAAACCCTCCTTACCAACAATAAAACTAGGGCCAAAGATATCAACCACCTCACCAAAGGCAAGCTCATGCACCTCAACTCACCTAACCACAAGTCCCCCAAATTACCTACCCTCCTTCTTCCTTCAACCAATATGAAACACTTCGCATCATTCTTCAAGGGCAAAAAGAGCTTCAAAATACACTTACCTCTAGCCTCACCGGTCTCACCTCTACTCTCCAAGCTCTTATATCCCGTATGGACCCCATTAAGCTCTAGTGCACTTCCCTCTCAACACTTACCTAACCCCAAGGGTGATATCAATGCCATCACCTTGAGGTCCGGCACTACATTGCAAGAGCGGAGTCCCAAAGAGCCAAATTCAAGAGAAGCCACTCAAGACGAAGGTGTTGTAGAGGTAGAAGATGTTGAAGATGAAGATGAGGTACAAGAGGCAGTTGAAGAAAAAGTTGCTCAACCGAAGGATGGAGTTTCTAAGGAAGAAAATGTTTTGAAAGAGGCTATTCTAATTCCTTTTCCACACCTAGCTAGGAGGACTAAAAAGCAAGTGGAGCTAGATCCCAAGATGGTGGATATCTTCAAAAAGGTCGAGGTAACTATTCCCCTTTTTGATGCTATTCGCCAAGTTTCTAAGTATGCTAAGTTTCTAAAGAATTTGTGCATGAATAAGGAGAAGATTCATGATTTAGAAATTATTCCCTTGGGTAGCTCAATTTCCGCTTTGATGGGTAATATACCAGAAAAATATGGTGATCCCAGTCCTTGTCTGGTTACTTGCACTATAGGTGGTATACAATTTGTTGATTGCATGTGTGACCTAGGTGCCTATATTAGTATTATGCCATTATCGGTTTATGATGCATTGAAGCTTCCACCGTCGAAAAGGTCAGCAGCCCATTTTGTTTTGGCAGATAAAAGCATAATCTCGGTGGTTGGCATTGCGAAAGATGTCTTAGTAAGCATTAAGGGGTTGACTTTTCCAATTTACTTCTATATTCTTGAGATGCCCCCTAATGACTCCAGAAGACCATCATCTATCTTGCTAGGGAGGCCATTCTTGAAAACCTCTCGATTTAAATTGGATGCTTTTTCAGGTACCTACTCTTTTGAAATTGATGGAAGAGCAGTGAGTTTCAACCTTGATGAAGCTATGAAGCATCCACCGGAAGACCATTCTATCTTCTGGTGTGATATGATTGATGATATTGTGGCCGAAGTCCACCAGGATATAGTTGATGAGAAGAACATGGTTCAAGGTGCAAGTGTGGGAAAACCCCCTGAATATGATGAAGACACCTTACCACCTTCGGTGCTTCCGGATAATCAAGTGCCAAGCCATGAGTTAAATATGGAGTTGAACCCCATAATTCTAGAAGTTGTGAAGAAAGAAGTGACCCGACTACTTGAAGCCAACATTATCTATCAAATCTTGGATAGTGAGTGGGTTAGTCCAGTACAAGTAGTTCCGAAGAAGTCCGGCATCACCATAGTCAAGAATGAGAATGGGAAACTCATGGCCACAAGGGTTAAGAATTCATGGAGAGTTTGTATCGACTACAGGCGCTTGAACTTGGCCACTCGCAAGGATCACTATCCACTACCATTCATCGATCAAATGCTTGATCGCCTATCAGGTAAATCACATTATTATTTTTTAGATGGCTATACTGGTTATTTTCAGATCCATATTAAAAATTAATTATTAATTTTTTTAATAAATAAGTAAAATACAACTCAAAACCCTAAAAATATGTATTAGCAATTAGTTAATAATAATGATTCTGTTTTATTATTAAATATTTCAAATAAAACTAAAATAACTAAATATAAAAATTAATAATAAATGAAAATTTTAATATTTTATGTAAAATAAATAAAATTTCTAAAAAATAAATACTAATAATGAATAATAATCATCAAAGCTAATATATTTTAATAAATTTTTAACACAAAAAGCTAAATCAATAAAAAATATATACTAACAACTATTAAATAAATAATTATATTTTTGAAAAGAATTATTTAAAATAAAACTAAAATTACTAAAATATGTACTAATAATTTATTAATAATATATACTAACAACAATTAACTAATACTAATACTATTACTATAGTTACAACAACAAATTATATTCTTTAACTAGTTCTAATCAACTAACAAATTTATTTAGGGCTAATCAATAACAAAATAATATTAATAAATTTAAACTTTTTTTCACTACTTTCAGCATAAAAAAATTTACATAATAACAATAACTAACTACTGATGAGTATTTTGGTGAAAAATAAATTACTCCCAAAACACACAAATCTAACCGGCAAGTGCACCGGGTCGCATCAAGTAATAAAACTCACGGGAGTGAGGTCGATCCCACAGGGATTGATGGATCAAGCAACTTTAACGGGTGATTAGTTTAGTCAAGCTAACATTGAGTGATTTGAGTGACACTTGAAGCCAACAGAATGTAAATGACAAGGAGAATTATAGTGCAGAAAGTAAATTGCATTGAAACTTAAAGAGCAAGAAATGTAAATTGCAAGAATCTTAAATGACAAGAAATATAAATTGCATCAAATGTAAAGGGAATTGGGGAATGTATTTGCAGAATTTAAACAAGGAAAAGTTGAATTGCATTGAACAGAAGAGGGAAAGGGAATTGAGATTGAACCGGATATGAAGCAGAAAAGTAAATGAGCATAAGAAGCAGTAAACAGAGAATTGAAATGGTAAATTCAGATCTCAGGGCCCAGAGACTAGAAAACCAAGTCTAGATCTCAATGCCTTCCTAGATCCAACAAGAACAATTGCAAGGGAATTGTAAATTGCAAAGAAAAGAGATGAAGAGTAATAAATCGGAAATGAAATTCAATTAAGCAGTAAATAAACAGAGAGATTCAAGATTGAGATTGAAACAGAATTTCTTCAATTCTCCAATCCAAAATCCAAGACAAAAGTAAAATGAAATTGAAAGCAATGAAAAACAAGGAAATTAAAGTTCACTCCGTAACAAAAGCTCTCCGAAAACTATTATGAAAATTCTAAAAGGAAAGCTCCCCGAATAACTTGAATTCTATCCTATTTATACACTTTCAAAAATGATCTTCAAGCCTTGAGTTGGGCCTTTGCTCTTGGTGGAATTGGGTTGAAAGAGGCCTTGGTTGATTGCTCTTGAAGTTTGAAGAAGAACCAAAGTGAACCAATTGAACCGGGTTTGAGGTTAGCCAAAGTTGGACCTAAAGTTTGAGCCAAAGTTAGGGGTCTAACTTTGGCTCCAACTTTTCATATCAGTTGGCACATTTTTCTGGTTTGGACGTTGGTGCCAACGTTAGGGGTCTAACTTTGACCCTAACGTTGGCCTCCCTTATGCACATTTATGGCGCCAACTTTGTCCTCTTGTCATGTTGCCAATTTTATGCCCAATATAAAGTATCATATATGGTTGGAAAGCTCTGAATGTCAGCTTTCTAACTCACTTGGAATCACTTCAATTGGACATCTACAACTCAAGTTATGATCATTTGAAGAGGGCATGGTCGCTGGCTTTGGTGTGCAGCGTTTGAGGTAACGTTAGCCCTCAAACGTTGGCGAAAACGCCAGTTCTGGAGGCTCAAATGTATTGTTCACCCCATACTATTATACATTGTTGGAAAGCCCTGGATGTCTACTTTCCAATGCCGTTTGGAGCACATCATTTGGAGCTCTACAGCTCGAGTTATACTCCTTTGAAGGTGCAGAGGTCAGTTGACCTCACTGCAGGTTGCCACCATGTTCGTTTATGCATATTGCGGGGCAGTTTTCTCCCTCAATTTTAGTGTCCACCATGCAGTGCCATATATGCTTGGAAAGCTCTTGATTCCTACTTTCCAATGCTTCTTGAATCACCTCATTTGGAGCTCTGTAGCTCAAGTTATTCTTGTTGGAAGTATACCCCTTCAAGCTGTTGTGGTGTGTGGCGCCAACGTTAGCCTCCAAGTTAGGGGGCTAACGTTGGCGCAAACGTTGGCCCCTCTCCCTTATGTTTTCATGTGCCAACGTTAGCCTCCAAGTTAGGGGGCTAACGTTGGCGCAAACGTTGGCCCTTCTCCCTTATGTTTTCATGTGCCAACGTTAGCCTCCAAGTTAGGGGGCTAACGTTGGCTCAAACGTGGGGAGCCCAGGGAGTAATCTTCATGCCTAACGTTAGCCTCCAAGTTAGGGGGCTAACGTTGGGGCTAACTTCATGCCTCCTGGTTCAATTTCACTTATTCCATTGTCCTCTCTTCACTCCTAGCCATTCCTTCTTGCTTCACCCTTTCTCCAAGCCTTCTTCACCTATCATTAATCAACCAAACACATCAAAGCTATGCTCAAAATTATGAGATATTCATTCTTTCATAATATGTGAAAATTTTAGCATAAAACCTCATGAAATAGCATGAATTCATACATGGTTGATTAAATCAAAGGAAACATGAAAATCTACCCAATTGGCTTGCTTATGGCTCAAGAAAGTGCATAATTCAATTGAAAACAAAAGAAAAAGGCTAGTTAAAATAGGCTAAGATGACTTGTCATCACAACACCAAACTTAAAGCTTGCTTGTCCCCAAGCAAGAAAAGAATCATGCAATAAAGATTGACAATCCAAGGCAAGAAGAATAGCAACTCAATGTTCATGGTAAGCTAGTTTTCTAAGCATACTACAATCACAAAAGAAATGTAAATGATTGATGCTTCCATCTAGCTCAATTTATGAAATCTTTTTCTTATATTTCTTCCTTGAAACAAGCTTTTGATTTTCTTATTAGCTTCTCCTTTTTGGGTGCTTTGCCCCATGAGTTGATAACAAAGCTACGACTTCTAAATGCTTTGTTTTCAAGTATTACCACTTGATACATAAGCACCACAAGCATTTGATTAGAGGACTTCATTAAGCTCATTTTTCTTTTCTTTTCTTGACTCTCTAATCATTGATGCTCAGAGCCTTGAGCTTTGAGGGAGTGCTTTTGCACTTTGAGCCTAACCTTGACTTCTAAGTGTTTTGTTTTCAAGCATTTGGCTTGATACATAAACACCACAAGTACTTAACAAATGAATTGCCATTGGTACTCAGAGCCTTTAGCTTTCTCATTCTTTCCCTTTTTCTTTTCTTGCTTTATTTTGCATTTGCTTCTTCAAGGTTTTCATGATTTTAAAAGATTTCACAAAATGTCCTAGATGAAAACTTCAATTAAATAAAATCTAATGCAATTAAGCAACAATCAGACATACTAACTTACCAATACTTTTATGCACATGCTAAAATCTTCTTTAATGCCTTGTTTGTTTATGATCATGATACTTTTGTTGCTTTTGAATTCACAAAACTCAAG
Source organism: Arachis hypogaea (assembly GCF_003086295.3). Lineage (NCBI taxonomy): Eukaryota > Viridiplantae > Streptophyta > Magnoliopsida > Fabales > Fabaceae > Arachis > Arachis hypogaea. The sequence goes on along the minus strand of NC_092052.1, from coordinate 43,706,443 downwards.
TTGGAAATTATAATGACATAGCACCATGTTGCAATTTAGAAATCAAACTATGCCTTTTCATACACACATGCATACAGAGAAGGTACAGACAATCATGCAGTTTATAGTGCTTTAAACAAATGAGAGGAAAAGGAACTTTACAACCTTGTAGTTCATCTTCTCTATTGTTGTCAATTTCCTCCCATTCTCCTCCTTCCCATACCAAACTCAGAATGCTTGCTCATCCTCAAGCAACTATTAGAACCGTGGCTATGGGGCTAAGATGTATCATGAATGTCTTACATAATGAAATGTTAGTAGCACATGTGTTTTAAGCAAGCAAAATTAAAGATAATAATCAAGGCACAAGATACAGAGACATTGTGATTGCATACTTAAGAAGATGAGCATAATACTTTGCATAGAAGATAAGTGGCACACTAAACTTAATGTGACACTTTCGCTTGGAATCAATGCAAGTATCCAGTAAAGATTTGAAGCAAATTGTGTTGCATAGCAACACCAAACTTAGAATGCAATCCTATGTCAATTTATTTGAACTAAAACTAAACAAAAGAAACTGTTATATGTTAAATACAATCACCAAATGAAGAGTCTGTTATGAATAAGGATGTCTTGGTGATGTATTAACAAAAACAGTTAATGAAGGAAAGCATTAAAAACAAGTAAATAAATGAAACAAAGAGAAAACAAAAATTATCCAACCAAGAAGAAAAATAACACTGTAAAAGGCAATATGATTATACAGACAAGTGATGTTGCTGGATTGATTTGCATAGAAAAATAGGTGGCACACCAAACTTAGAATCTTGGTGTGTCACTTTCATGTAAAATTGATGCAATCATCCATGAAGATGGAAAACAGTTTGTTGCAGGGCAACACCAAACTTAGAATGTAATCATATGCCAATTTATTGAAATTTAAACAAAACAAGGAGAAGAAATGTACCTACTGTCTACCTGTTCTTTACTTTCTTCCTTTTCTTCCAATTTGTTAAGAGAAATGACTTTAAAGGAGGAGAAGTTTCAGCTACTCTCCCTTGCCTTGGCCTTTCCTCAGCAAGCTTCCTTTTGCAAATGGCTTGATTGATCTTGCTTGCTGGTTCAGGGACAGGATTGGTGCTCTTGTTAGTTGCCTTCACTTCTTTGAATCCAAGTCTTGGTTGCTGTGTGATTATTGGAGTTTTATATTCATCCAGAGCCTTTTGAACTGGTGGTTCCATGAACTCCTCCTTTATGTACTTCTTTGCCTCACTTGAGTTTGGAATGACTTCTTCACTTTCCTGCTCTTCCACTTTATCCTTCACATCCATCAATTGGTCTTCATTTTCCTTGCTTAGTAGTTCTAAGCGTTTATCTGTGTCCTCCAATTGCTTATCCGTCTCCTGAGAAAGGATTTCTAGTTCCCTCCGGGATTGTTGATATTCCTCCGCCATTCTGTTGAACCTAGACTCAAATTCTGAAAACCATGAGTGGTTCATGGAAGTTTGTGTGGGTGGTGAGTTTTGAAAGGGGCTTTCGGTTGAAGTATGGTCAAGTGATGATATCTCTGGATGAATATCATATGGAGAACTAGAATTCCTTTCCCAGCCACCATTAGAATCATGACTTGCATTATTTTGTGGTGGAGAGAAATATCCCATATGATTTTCTTTCTCATCTTATGGTTCTGAAGCATAGCTCCATGAATTGGAGTGCCCAGAATTTGAAGTTTCTTGGTGATATCCCCAGCCATCATTAGAGATTGGTAATGGTGGGTGATATCCCATAAAATTTTGTTTGACCAAATGATGAGTTGAACTCCATTTGTATTTTGCAAACATCAATGAAAATTGAAATTACTCATATCAGAGATGAGAATTTCTTAGTGAGGCAATAACTCAAACACCTTGGTTTCAACTTAGAACACAGAACAAAAATAAAGAAAATGCTTGATCTAGACTTCTCACCCACATAATCATTGTTGATCTAATCAATCCCCGACAACGGCGCCAAAAACTTGATGAGTATTTTGGTGAAAAATAAATTTCTCCCAAAACACACAAATCTAACCGGCAAGTGCACCGAGTCGCATCAAGTAATAAAACTCACGGGAGTGAGGTCGATCCCACAGGGATTGATGGATCAAGCAACTTTAGTGGGTGATTAGTTTAGTCAAGCTAACATTGAGTGATTTGAGTGACACTTGAAGCCAACAGAATGTAAATGACAAGGAGAATTAAAGTGCAGAAAGTAAATTGCATTGAAACTTAAAGAGCAAGAAATGTAAATTGCAAGAATCTTAAATGACAAGAAATATAAATTGCATCAAATGTAAAGGGAATTGGGGAATGTATTTGCAGAATTTAAACAAGGAAAAGTTGAATTGCATTGAACAGAAGAGGGAAAGGGAATTGAGATTGAACCGGATATGAAGCAGAAAAGTAAATGAGCATAAGAAGCAGTAAACAGAGAATTGAAATGGTAAATTCAGATCTCAGGGCCCAGAGACTAGAAAACCAAGTCTAGATCTCAATGCCTTCCTAGATCCAACAAGAACAATTGCAAGGGAATTGTAAATTGCAAAGAAAAGAGATGAAGAGTAATAAATCGGAAATGAAATTCAATTAAGCAGTAAATAAACAGAGAGATTCAAGATTGAGATTGAAACAGAATTTCTTCAATTCTCCAATCCAAAATCCAAGACAAAAGTAAAATGAAATTGAAAGCAATGAAAAACAAGGAAATTAAAGTTCACTCCGTAACAAAAGCTCTCCGAAAACTATTATGAAAATTCTAAAAGGAAAGCTCCCCGAATAACTTGAATTCTATCCTATTTATACACTTTCAAAAATGATCTTCAAGCCTTGAGTTGGGCCTTTGCTCTTGGTGGAATTGGGTTGAAAGAGGCCTTGGTTGATTGCTCTTGAAGTTTGAAGAAGAACCAAAGTGAACCAATTGAACCGGGTTTGAGGTTAGCCAAAGTTGGACCTAAAGTTTGAGCCAAAGTTAGGGGCAACTTTTCATATCAGTTGGCACATTTTTCTGGTTTGGACGTTGGTGCCAACGTTAGGGGTCTAACTTTGACCCTAACGTTGGCCTCCCTTATGCACATTTATGGCGCCAACTTTGTTCTCTTGTCATGTTGCCAATTTTATGCCCAATATAGACTATCATATATGGTTGGAAAGCTCTGAATGTCAGCTTTCTAACTCACTTGGAATCATTTCAATTGGACATCTACAACTCAAGTTATGATCATTTGAAGAGGGCATGGTCGCTGGCTTTGGTGTGCAGCGTTTGAGGTAACGTTAGCCCTCAAACGTTGGCTAAAACGCCAGTTCGGGAGGCTCAAATATATTGTCCACCCCATACTATTATACATTTTTGGAAAGCCCTGGATGTCTACTTTCCAATGCCGTTGGGAGCACATCATTTGGAGCTCTACAGCTCGAGTTATACTCCTTTGAAGGTGCAGATGTCAGTTGGCCTCACTGCAGGTTGCCACCATGTTCGTTTATGCACATTGCGGGGCTGTTTTCTCCCTCAATTTTAGTGTCCACCATGCAGTGCCATATATGCTTGGAAAGCTCTTGATTCCTACTTTCCAATGCTTCTTGAATCACCTCATTTGGAGCTCTGTAGCTCAAGTTATTCTTGTTGGAAGTATACCCCTTCAAGCTGTTGTAGTGTGTGGCGCCAACGTTAGCCTCCAAGTTAGGGGGCTAACGTTGGCGCAAACGTTGGCCCCTCTCCCTTATGTTTTCATGTGCCAACGTTAGCCTCCAAGTTAGGGGGCTAACGTTGGCGCAAACGTTGGCCCTTCTCCCTTATGTTTTCATGTGCCAACGTTAGCCTCCAAGTTAGGGGGCTAACGTTGGCGCAAACGTTGGCCCTTCTCCCTTATGTTTTCATGTGCCAACGTTAGCCTCCAAGTTAGGGGGCTAACGTTGGCTCAAACGTGGGGAGCCCAGGGAGTAATCTTCATGCCTAACGTTAGCCTCCAAGTTAGGGGGCTAACGTTGGGGCTAACTTCATGCCTCCTGGTTCAATTTCACTTATTCCATTGTCCTCTCTTCACTCCTAGCCATTCCTTCTTGCTTCACCCTTTCTCCAAGCCTTCTTTACCTATCATTAATCAACCAAACACATCAAAGCTATGCTCAAAATCATGAGATATTCATTCTTTCATAATATGTGAAAATTTTAGCATAAAACCTCATGAAATAGCATGAATTCATACATGGTTGATTAAATCAAAGGAAACATGAAAATCTACCCAATTGGCTTGCTTATGGCTCAAGAAAGTGCATAATTCAATTGAAAACAAAAGAAAAAGGCTAGTTAAAATAGGCTAAGATGACTTGTCATCAACTACTAAATCAATAAACAATATATAAAATACTTACTTATTATGTATGTGTTGTATTTAGTGGGTCTTAAGGAGCTTTTGTTTTCTGCACAAAATCCTATACTGTTTTGTTCAACCAAGCTTTGGTGGGGTGAGGCTCTTTTTCTTTGTGGAAGTGATGGAGGCTAACCAAGGAAGAAAAAATGAGGGAAGAGATAGATGGGGTTGGCTTCAGGTAAACATAGAGTGGGAGATTGTCCACGTGTCGTAGCACATGCAACACAAAATGTTAGCAATATTTTTTCAACATGTCATCAGCGTTTTCTTCTTAACAGCGTCGCCGAGTTGCACTATCCTGTCGCCGCCAGCCACAATGGCATAACACATGCCTCAACAATAATTTTTGTGAGTTACACCACTAACAACCAAATATTAGAAAAAAATCCTAATTTAATAGGTGGGTGTGAAAAACTTTATTATCATTTTTAATTAAAAAGAATTATAAATATCAAAATATCAAAGTAGACAATAACCACACGACCACAAATAAACGAATAGACTGGGCTGTTATAGCAGCCATGGTGCATAGCTTGAGGCAATTCTATAATATAAACTTCATATTTGATACCTAAGTTTAACAAAAATTAATATTTTTTAGGAGTGTTTATGGATCGGATTCGATCTGCATATCTGCAATATTTATTTAGATCCGATCCAAAAATTGCGAATAAAATCTTATCCGCACACTAATAAGATCGGATTGCAGATTTCGGGTAAATACCCATAAATTTGATCTGCAGATCCGTAGATCCGCAATTAATATATATATATATATATATATATATATATATATATATATATATATATATATATATATATATATATATATATATATATATACCTTCGTGTGTATTGTGTGAAACCCTAATAAAAAATACTCTACCCCCAATTTCCCTCCCTTCCCATTCGGTTCTTGCTATCACTGCTCATTCCATCCCCTCGGTCTCTATCCACCAACATCGTCCATCATCTTCATAGCATTGTCGCCATGCCGGAGGCTGATCTTATGTTGCTTCCACCTGACGCATTCAAGGTTTCTCACTCAGCCACTCCTTTCTTCCTCAGCCTCAGTGTTAATCGTATGGTTCATTGTCAAGTCGTTCATCACCGCATTGTTCCTCACTGTTACGCCACCTCGCCGAGTCGCTGACTCTGTTCATCGCCAAATCTCCGTATCTGTTCATCCTTTGTTATTCGGCTTTCGTGCTCACTACAAGAAAAATGTTGAATACCGTCGGATTTAGTTACACATAAGCGTTGGATTTACCGGTGAATGTATAGATGGTTTTGATGTGGAATTCATTTGGTCAATTCGTTACTAGCGGATTCCAGTTTTTGACGGTAAATTCGCCGGTAATACTTGGAGGGAAAATAGGGGAAATAGGCGCGAAATTTAGCATCAAATTTACCATCAAAACGAGTTACCATCGGATTTATCCACCAGTAAATCCGATGGTAATGAGCCCTAAAATTCAAAGTGCGAACCCTCTCCCCCTTCATTTCAAAATTTCCTTTCTTTCTCTCTAACCTCTATTCTTCTTTTCTTTCTCTAACTGCCGCCTCTCTCCGTCGTCCGTCCTCAGCCCCGCCACTGCTTGTCCCTCTATTAGCCCGTTCCTTCTCTCCCCTTCGTTAGCTGTGACTCCCTTTTTCTCTCTGTTCATCAACAGTCGTTGCCATCCAGCACCGACGCCATCGCCATCGCGGTCCAGCAACAACGCGACTCCCGCTTTCTCTTTGTTCTTCTTCCTTTATTCTCTCTTCAGGTTCCATGGTCCTTCTTTTTCCTTTATTTATTAGGATTTAGTTATATGTTAATTTTGGACTAGGATTTGATTATTATATGCTAATTTAGGATTTAGTATTAGATTAATTTAGAATTTAGGATTTGGTTATCAAATGCTAATTTAGGATTTAGGATGAAGTTAATCTAGGATTTAAGAATTAGTTATATGTTAATTTAGGATTTAGGAAGAAGTGCAAGATGCTTGAATTTTGAAGTAGGAAATGTACGAGAAAATGTTATAAGCCTTAAGCTCATACAATATTCTCTTTGCAGACATGACGACAGGTAGCAAAGGTAGATCGAGTGGGTCTCATGGTCATGGTAGAGGGAGGGGTTCCACCAAATCCCCAAGGATTGTTCAATCATCGCCCTCTACTCCGACTACCCCCATCGACCCCTGTAACGTCACAAGCGGGTCCAGTGGATCAATAGTTCATTTCCTAAACCCAAACTACGTGCCTCCCTCTGCTACGCTCTTCCTGCAGATCCAGTGACAGATACCGTAGTGGGTGATTCCTCTAGTGCCCCCCAGCAGGATGCCCTTCCACCACCGCCTGTCATTCAGCTGAGGATTTGGCCCGATGGCATGCAGGAGTGAGTACATACAATTTTTTAATCTTAAGTTTGTTAAGCTTAAGTTTATGTATTTATATGTGTTTGTTAATATTAGGTTTATTTCTCTGATAGGTATGCACTAAACAACAATTGCTTACACACAACAGATTTCTAAGGTCATTAAGTTAATATACAACCACCCGTGGCCAAGGTACACGATCATCCCGGCTGAGACCAGAGACCGGTCATTTCAGAAGTGGATGGTAAGAACCCAATAATGTTAAATTAATTAACTGTATTTGAATTGTATTTTATCCTGACTTACTAATATTGTTGAATCACTTTGTGCAGTTGAAATTCATATGAGATACGGAACATAATCTCATTATCAGGAAGATCTATGCCCACCGGACAACTAAAGAGTTTCAGCAGATGATGAACAACCTTCGTTAGGGGCGCGATAATGCATCCGCATCTTTAGTAGTTTTTAGTTGTTATTCCTTTAAATAGTGGTATTGATTTGTTGTTTTTTTTTTAGGAATGTCATGCTTTCAATCAATGCTCTTAGTATTTCTTTACTTATATTCAAGTTAGAGATTTTTCTTGCTTTAATTGAGATTTTTGGTGCTTTAATCAATGCTCTTTGGAGTTGTATTGTGTTTTGATAAGTATAGAAAATGAAACAAGGATCAAAAGAACAAAGGAGGAAGCCAAGGACACACTTTGGAAGGAAGGACATGCTTTGAAGGCTTAGGATACACTTTTTGAAAAACTCAAAATTTAAGCCTGAAAGCTTTGCCGTCCAATGTGGTGATAATGGCGTCCAACAGCAATCATGTGTACACATGGATCATGCGTATGCACACTTGTTGAAATAAGCAAAATCATGCGCTCAAATGACCCATGCGTATGCATAACCCCCGTTTAACATCCCATGCCAGTTTTGTGACGTCCTACGCTGAAGCAAAACATAGTATATTTTGGGCCATGAATTAAAGCAACGTTGCAGGCATCCCACATCCCTCAATTGGCGTGTCACGGTAAAGTAAACAGAGGCTAAATTGGGCTATTATTTGAGAAGCAAAGTATGTCATTCAACCTATTTTGCATGCTACTTAATGGCTCATCCTTAGCCCAACCTCCAGTGCTCAAATTCATCATTCATTCTTCAATTCTCCAAGGTTCAAAAGAGTGGATCAAGCCCAAGAAATCAATCTCAATTTAGTTTTGAATTTAATGTAATTTGAATTTCATTTGAATTTTAGATAGGTTATAAATAGAGGATGAAGGGGACACTTTCGGGGGCTTTCCCTCCATTCTTCTTCTCTCTATTTTTCACATTTTATAAGCCTTGTGTGACAAGTCTCTTTTCATTGAGGAAAGAGATCTATTGAATTTAATGGATCAAATGTAATTTACTCTTCACACTACAAGAAAATAAGCTTTCTGCCACGCTTTTAAAGCGTGCCGAAAAGTGCTAAAAGGCGTGCATATAGCTTTTTGCCACACTTTTTGAGCTATCGGCACGCTATTGAAAGGGTCACATCCGCTAGCGTGCCGATTGCTCTATCGCCACGCTTTTGTGGATCTATCGGCACGCTTTCTTTTTGGCCACGCTTTCAACTCTTGACACGCTTAAAAGCGTGGCTATAGGTGTTAATCTATCGGTACGCTTTAAAAACGTACCGAAAAGTTCACATATCGCCACGCTTTTCAAGCGTGACAAGAAAGTTGGTTTTGCCTACGCTTTGAAAGCGTGCCGATAGAGCACATATAGCCACGCTTTTAAAAGCATGGCTTTTCCACTAAAGCCTTTTGCCACGCTTTCAAAGCGTGGCCTATTCCTTTGTCAAATTAAAAAAAAGAAAAAAATTAGAATGCATAATAATAATTAAAAAATTACAATTATATAATAATAACTAAAAAGAGAAAATTAGAAGTCATAATTGATTTTTTATTGATTTACATGAATTATTTACATGCTATAATAATAATTTAAATTAAAACTATAATGCTCCCAAAGATATGAAGGATGGAAAACCAAAAACTGATATACAGCATAATTATGATTAACAAAAAGTTGATGTGGGAAGAACTCCTGCTACCATTTGCTTTAAAACTCCTCGTCTTCACTGGCCGCAGCTTCTTCCTTATCATATTTTTTCTAGAAGGGCAACTAAAAACTCCAGTACCTTTGCTCCCAGAATCCAAATGACCATTCATATTTACCATAAATTTGTGTCAGCAAAACACACAATCTTAATAAGTCATCATGTAACAAAATAAAACATAGGTTTTCATTACAATTTTCCAAGAAAATATGTATGTGCATCATTGAATTTTCTGACATTTTGCAAAAATATAATCATTTTGTGACACTGTAACATATGCATCAGTTATGGAAATTGATGTTCATAATCCATATCTCAATTTATTCTCTAGCTATGCTTTTACAGCCATGCACTCTACAGAGCTAAAGTCAACCCATAAACACTTCACTCCCAAAATAATCTAATGTGAAACGTCTAGAATTAACACCTAGTATTTCTCTAACAACCAAATTAATCCATAGAATTAAGAGCTATATAGTTATATATACTACAAAAAAGCCAATCACAACTGTTTCTCAATCAGATAAGAATTACTAAGATTAAATTTAATCACAAAATAGTAGTGTGAGTCACATATTAACACAATTACAATTCAGTATTAATAGTGTCTAATGAACAATTCAATTACTAGGTGGAGTAATAATTATTAAGATGGTACCTTTTGCTACCTAAATTTTCATAATATACCATTAGAAATCAATTCTGCCAGACCCCAAATCTCATCTGGTTCAAGCCACCATTAGCATTTATGAGGATATAGCCGTTGGTCTTTGCATCTAGCCCTGATGAAAAAGAAAGAAAAAGGAAGAGTGAGAAGAGAGAAATCACAGAATAACCCACTGCATAATACGAGATAGGAGGGTACTTGAGTCATACTCTTATGATTTCTTGGCAGTTCTATGCATTGTGTGAAATTGTCACTGTTGGGTTTAGACTAGATTCCTGACTCCTAAATGAAAATGCAAACTTTATAAATGAAAAATAATAGACATCTCTAAACACAACATATACTACAGAGGGGATTTAAGACTTACTTCGGCCATAGCAATCTTGCTACCAATTACTCCTGTGTCTACCATCTTTAGAGTTCATTCAGCATCACCTTCTCCATCCCTATAACCATAATCAATGGAGCTTTGGTCCATTATTAATCTAGAAACGGAGCCAGATAGTTCCTGATAAAAGGGTAAAATAAAGGAACATGTTCACAAAACATAGCGTCTTCGCTCGCCAACAAAAAAGCTGATTAAACAACTTTGCAATGCAATATCCAAAATTTGACCTTCCACTCATTAAGAAATTATATATACTTTGCATCTTAAAACTTAAGATTCCTATAGAAAACCGAATCCCCCCAAAAAATAATATTAATAAATCATTCATCATGCTGGCCACTCCCAAAAAGGAAATAATCAAGCCAACAAAGGCAAGGAAATCCCTAAAAGTCAGGGGCAAAAAATAGTTACTACTCAGAATCCCAAACCTAACATGCAAAAAACCAAATTGCAAAGCTCTGTCTCAAATAAAAAAGGCACTATCTCCACTAATCAAACCAAGATGAATGCTCCAATTAATCAAAAAGGAAAACAACAAGCAACTCTAGCTAAGCCTAACTCTCATGAAACAAAAAACAGCAGCAGAATATGTTCTTAATAAAATCAGGGATAAACAGGAAAACCATCAGGAATATTGGAGAAGCTTTAGCTATATGCTGAATGATCAATATAAGGTGTACAAAGAGGGAGGTTATGTGCCCCTAGTAGGTGAGGATAAAAATCTTACCATTAGTGACATGATGAGTTCCCATGGGGATGCATTTTGTTCAAAGGTGGTTCAGCAGCATCCTTCAAACACCTCATTTTTCATAAGTTAGATTATGCTTGCTACCTAGGTGGAGTAACAAATTGAATGAGAGATTAAAATAATGAAAGACTAGAGAAAATTCTGAAACAGAGTAATGCCAAACAGAATAGAGCATTAATGAGACCGAAACTTTCAAGGTTTATCATTCAGTTTCCTTTGTATCAAACTATTCATCTAATTTCCATAATTTGGTAAAAAAATAAAAATCAAGTTCAAAGAAAACTAATGCTCAAATATCTTTAAAAAAATATCAGATTCACACCAGATATTTTTTTCCTTAAAAAAAAGCAGTTCAGGAATCAACACAGATACTAAGAACTGAAATGGAAGAAAACCCAAATTATTAAAAAAAAGTGCAGAAAAGAAATTCAAACTATATACCTGATCTCTTCTATGTACTGAATAGGACTGATTTCTTAAGAAACAGATATTCAAATTCAGTAGGTGGAATTTTGCAGCTGCAAAAATTGGATTTTGGCTTTGATTTCTTGGACCCTTTTATGAAAATATTTCATGGAAGATAAAAAGGGAAATACTTGAGAAGTTGGTAATGGATGGCAGCTTATGGTTGGTGTGAGCGAGGGAGAGAGAACTAACCTTCGAGCAGCATCGCAAGCAGAACCGCGACAGAGAAGCGAGCAGAACCACGAGAGAGAAGGGCGAGCAGCACAATCACCAGAACGGAGAACTGGCGAGGAATGGCGAGCTGGCTAATGATAAACCCCAATTTTGTGGTTTATATTGTGTAGAATTTGGGGGGGGGGTTTGTCAATATTTTTCACACTTATTCACAAGAATTGCATGGTTTTATGTTCTCATCCTAATATTGCTTCATGATGGAAAACATGCTTCTTTTGCCTTAGAATTGCTATATTTTGATCCTCTTTTATTACCATTCAATGCCGTGACCCGTTTGTTGAGTGATTTCAGAATTTATGGGGCAAGAATGGCCTAGAAGAGAGAAAGAAAGCATGCACAAGAGGAAGGAACATGAAGATTTGGATTTTGGGAATTTCAGCATCGGCACGCACGTGCACCTCGCGCGCACGCGTGGATGTGGACAGCTGGAAGCGGCGTGTGAAGATCGGCGCATTCGCGCGGATTAAAGAAATCCACACCAGTGCACACGCGTACATGGTGCGCATGCAGGGATAGCAAAATCAATTGGCGCGCACGCACGCATGGCGCATACGCGCGACGTGCCATAAGCACACGTGACCTCATTAAAAGAAATCGTACCTGGCGATTTCTGAGGCTCAAGAGGCCCAAATTCAAGCTGGTTCTGCATGGAAAAGACCCAAGGATGCTAGGGGAAATGGGGGATCATTCATTCACACTTAGACACAATTTTTAGCTAGTTTTTGGTTCTTGTTCTTCTAGAGAGAGAAATCCTTGTTCCTCTCTAGATCTAGTTTGATTTGATCTTTCCTTGTTGAATTCTGAATTGGACCTTGTTAATCACTAGTTTTGATTGCTTAATTTGAATTCTTAGCATAATTTTGTTTAGATCTTGTGTTAATTTTATGTTTTCTTGTCAATTGTCATTTTATACCCATTTCATGAACCTTGTGAATCTTGAATTGTTAATGTTACATTGATGATTTTTATGGTTAATTGTGTTGTTTGAGTGATTGTATGTTGATAATTGTTAGTGGGTACTTGTTAATTTCAATTTAATTGCAATTTGAATATGTCTTTTAGTAATGCTCACCATGTGTTTGATGAAATGTTTCCCTTGATTATGGAGTAGTTCTCTTTACTCTTGGCCTAGGCTAAGGGAATTGGGTAAACTTGAGTCATTGGGTCTAATGGATTTGATGATTTGGGAATCCTTAGTGGTCAATTTGATAACCATTGACACTAGCCTACTACTAAGTCAATTAGTAGCTAGGTTGGACCTTATGGGTTGATGTTGACTAAACCATTTAATATACTTCAAGTATAGAAGTAAACTTAATGAGTTTGGTTCCTCATAATTGTCAAGATATGGTTATTAGACAAGGATAGTGACCCCAATTTCCATGTCTAGCCAAGAGTTGTTTTTATTATTCATATTTGAAAATCTAAAAATCCTAATTGCTTTGTCTTAGTTATAGTTATTTGTTTAGTCTTAGAGTAGAATTATATTGGATGTTATCTTATTAGTTTGGAATTGCCCACATCTTACTTTAGTTATTTGAATTAGTTTCTTGCACTTCAAGATTACTTGCTTGTTAGGATTCTTAGTTTAATTTCTTGCTCATAACTTGCAACCCCGGAATCCTAACCAATGTTGATGCACATGTTTGCCCATTCCTTGTGAGACAACCTGAGGTTTGAATACTTTGGTTACTTTTATTGGGGTTGAACTTGTGACAACCAATTCCTTCAAAATTTGGTTTGCGGATTATTTGTCGGTTGAGGGCTATACTTGCAACGCGAAAATCTTGTGAAATTCCTTACCGACGGTATCCCGCCTATCAAATTTTTGGCGCCGTTGCCGGGGAATGGTTGCAACATATGCCTTTATATTGGTTATGTAAATATGTGAATATTGTAAAAAGTTTACTTGCTTTCAATACTTAGCTATAGTTTAGATTTTTTTTGTATATGTGCTATGACTCCCAAGTTTGATGACTCGGTCTCAACCAAATTCTAGCTTAGCCGAGTTTGACCCTGAGATTGAAAGAACTTTGTTACACACTCGGCAAGTTAAACGGCGGTTGGACTATACGGCTAGTACTTTGGCCTCTCTTGAGGAATATACCGAATCACTAGACGGTACTGAGAGTGACTTGGAGTCCGCTACTTCCTATTCTTCTGTTGGCACTACTAATACATCTTTTCATCCTACAGGTGAGCTATACATGGCAGAGCCACGACGGATCACTTTGCATGAGCAAGGGGCTCCGTATATCATACTCCAACCTTTGCAAGAAAGTTATCCCAACCTTGATCCAAACCTTGAGTTGAAGAGTAGCTTGATACATCTACTTCCTAAGTATCATGGGTTGCCGGGTCAAGACCCCATCCGAAATCTAAGAGATTTTCAAGTTGCTTGTTCTACGGCTCGAAGGCATAGAGCCGATGAGTTGGCTATTATGGTTTTTGCCTTTCCTTTCTCTCTTGAAGGGCAAGCAAAGACATGGTTTTATTCGCAACCGGATTAGATTGTGACCAATTGGAATTTCTCGAGAAGAGAGTTTCTAGATAAATTCTTCCCACCGGAGAAGACCGACTACATCCAGAAGGAGATATCGGGTATAATGTAAAAGGACCAAGAGAGTTTGTATGAGTATTGGACTCGGTTCAAGAGGCTATTGGAATCTTGTCCACACCATGGATTGAACACTCACTTGCTCATTAGTTACTTCACCGGAGGTCTTTGTGCGGAAGAGAGAAGATTGCTCACCGCTTCTAGTGGTGGTTCCCTTTCAAAAAATAAGACGGAGGGAGAAGCTTGGAAGTTGATAAATGATGTTGCCGAGGCTACACAACATGTAAGGGTGAGAAGTAATCCTCTCAAGGGTGTGGTAGAACCATCCCCTTCCAAAGCAAGCTTAACCAAGGCGCTTGGAGATATGACCACTATCCTTACACAAATACAAAAAGATCAAAAGGAATACCACTCCATCCAAGCCATCCAAGCCCCACCCCAAGTTGCTCAACTTGAAGGCCCTCCTCGAATTTATGGTTTGTGCTCTAGCACCACACATTACACTGATCAATGCTATCAAATTTAAGAGGAGCATGCCCTTGTCGTGGCCAATGTGAATTACAACAACTGTCCACCCTATCCTTCTCAAGGCCAAAATAACTACTCTCATAGTGGTAATCAAAATCAAGGGTGGAGGGATAATGCACAAGGGAGCAATCAAAACCAAAGATGGAACAACTCTTCTTCTCATTACAAAAACAACCAATCTTCATCCCAATACCACCATAACAACAACAACCACCAAGCCAACCAAAATCACCACAACCAAAACCAAAACAACTACACCAAATACCAAGCACCACACCATAGACAACAATCCAACCAAACCTCTTCATCTTCCACCAATCAAGTTGATGAGCTTAGAGCCACTATGGAGAAACGGGACGAGAGCAACAATGCTCAATTCGATGCCTTGAGCACTCAATTGGCCAACCTCACCGACATGATTTCAAAGATGTCCATGTCCTCCTCCAATAACAACACCAACCAACCCTCAAGCTCTTCTAACCTTTCATCCCAACCCCTTCCAAATCCCAAGGGTGGTCTCAACGCCATCACTCTACGGTCGGGGACTACACTGAAGGAGATACATCCTAGGGTCATGGAAGATATTCATGAGGAAGAAGTGGTTATTGAAGTTCCGCATGAAGAAGAGGAGGTAGACAAAAGGCATGAGGAAGAAGGAGTAAGCCTTAAGGAACCCAAGAGGAAACCTATAGTGGATGAGTCCATTCCTATCCCATTCCCTTCCATGGTGAAGAAGGCAAAGAAGACTCCGGAATTTGATTTGAACATGCTTCAAGTGTTCAAGAAGGCTGAGGTAACCATACCACTTCTTGATGCTATCCAACAAATTTTGAAGTATGCAAAATTTTTGAAAGACTTGTGTACACACAAGGATAGGGAGAGTTGGAGACATTATCCTTGGGTAGTTCGATTTCTTCCTTGATGGAGCCCATTCCAAAGAAATGTGGTGACCCTGGGCCTTGTTTGGTGTCTTATTGTATTGGTGGGCGCACTTTTCATGACTGTATGTGTGATCTAGGAGCTTGCGTAAGCATTATGCCACTTTCTATCTTTGTACGGTTGAATTTAGCTCCATTAAAGAAGTCGGCGGCGAAGTTTGCCTTAGCCAATAAAAGTGTGATCACTGTGATGGGAATAGCAGAAGATGTACTTGTGGCGATCAAGGATTTAGTCTTTCCGGTTGAATTTTACATCCTTGAAATGCCTCCAACAGAAAATAGACGCTCATCCTCCATTCTACTTGGTAGACCCTTCCTTAAGACCTCTAAATTCAAGCTAGATGCCTTCACCGGCACATATTCCTTTGAGGTCGGGGACAAGACTATCAAGTTCAATTTGGAAGAAGCTATGATGCATCCTCCCAAAGAGCATTCCGTTCTCCGATGTGATGTAATCGATGAAGTGGTAGCGAAAGTGCGAAAAGAATACTATAACAAATTATGCTACCCCATTATTGAGAAGACGGATAATCAAGAGGATGAACAAGAGAAAGTTGTTGAGAATGAACTCCGTGAGCTTGATGAAAAGGAACCTCAGCTTGAGGCAAAGAGTGAACTGAAGCCTCTTCCATCTCATTTGAAGTATGCTTTCTTAGAGGACAACCAAAAATTTCCGGTCATTATTGCTAGTGAGCTTTCTAGTGAAGAAGAAGGAAATCTCATAAATGTTCTAAGAAAGCACAAGAAGGCAATTGGTTGGAGTCTAGCCGATATTGTGGGGATTGACCCCCGCAAGTGCATGCATCGTATATTTTTCCAAGAGGGAGCTCGGCCGGTTAGGCAACCACAAAGAAAACTCAACCCAACCATCCTTGATGTGGTAAAGAAGGAGGAAACTAGGCTACTTGATGTGGGTATCATATACCCAGTTTCTGACAGTGAGTGGGTGAGCCCGGTCCAGGTTGTTCCCAAGAAATCGGGCATCACTACGGTTAAAAAGGATGATGGTGAAGTGGTCACCAAGAGAGTACAAAATGCGTGGCGAGTGTGCATCGATTATAGAAGATTGAACGCCGCTGCAAGGAAGGACCACTACGCTTTGCCCTTTATCAACTAGATGTTGGACCGTTTGGCGGGTAAATCCCATTATTGCTTTCTTGATGGATTCACTGGTTACTTCCAGATTCACATTGCCCCTGAGGATCAGGAAAAGACTACATTCACTTGTCCTTTTGGCACCTTTGCCTACAAGAGGATGCCATTTGGACTATGTAATGCACCTGCTACTTTTCAGCGGTGTATGACGAGTGTCTTTTCCGATCTGATAGAGAATTGTCTGGAAGTCTTTATGGATGACTTCAGTGTTTATGGAACTTCATTTGATTGTTGCTTAGAGAGCTTGGCCAAGTTCTTAGCTAGATGTGTTGAAAATAACCTTGTCTTGAACTTTGAAAAATGCCACTTTATGGTAAGACAAGGTATAGTGTTAGGACATGTAGTATCTCATGAAGGTATTTTTGTAGACCCGACCAAGGTCGATGTTATCACCACTTTACCTCACCCCTCATCTGTGAGGGAGGTCCGCTCGTTTTTGGGACATATGGGATTTTACAGGCGCTTTATTAAGGATTTCAGCAAGATTGCTTTGCCATTGTCGCGCCTACTCCAAAAAGATGTGGACTTTGAGTTTGACAGTGCATGTGTGAATGCGTTTGAAGAGTTAAGGAGAGTTCTTACCACAGCACCGATTGTGCGAGGCCCCAACTGGACGCTACCATTCGAGATAATGTGCGATGCATCAAACCATGCTGTAGGTGCTGCGCTTGCACAGCGTAATGGTAAACTTCTTTATGTCATTGCTTACTCTTCTAAAACATTGGATGCAGCACAATCCAACTATACCACTACAGAAAAGGAACTCCTAGCTATTGTTCATGCTTTAGATAAATTCAGATCTTATTTTCTAGGGTCCAAGATAGTGGTATACACGGATCATGCAGCTTTGAAGAACTTGTTGACAAAGAATGAGTCAAAACCTAGACTCATACGTTAGATCATGCTTTTGCAAGAATTCGACATTGAGATTAGGGACAAGAGTGGGTCTCAAAACTTGGTTGCGGATCATTTAAGCTGCCTTGAAAATTTAAAATTTGACCCATTTCCGATCGATGACTCATTCCCATTGGATAGTTTGCATGCTGTGTCGGATAGCTTTCCTTGGTTTGCACCAATGGCGAACTACTTGGTTGCAAAAATCTTCCCTCCTAACTTTTCTAAACACCAAAGAGACAAGTTGAGGAGTGATTCCAAATACTACATTTGGGATGACCCTCACTTGTGGAAGAGGGGAGTGGACCAAGTAATTCGAAGATGTGTCCCGGAATCTAAAATTCAACCCATTCTTGAAGCTTGCCATTCGTCCGAATGTGGTGGCCACTTTGGCCCACAGAGGACAGCTAAAAAGGTGTTGGATTGTGGATTCTAGTGGCCAACCTTATTTAAGGATGCTATTCGGTTCTGTGTGTCTTGCCATCAGTTTTAGAAGTCGGGAAATACGTCCCAAAGGGATGAGATGCCTCAGCAACCTATGTTGTTCTGTGAGATATTTGATGTATGGGGTATCTATATATCCTGTTAGCGGTTGACTACGTGTCAAAGTGGGTAGAAGCAATACCTACCCACCTTGATGACACCAATACCATCATTTCTTTTATTAGAAATCATATTGTATGCCGTTATGGGTCGCCACGAGCAATTGTGAGTGACCAAGGATCCCACTTTTGTAACAGGAAAGTAGAGGCACTGCTCAAGCGCTATGGGGTATTGCATAAGGTTGCCATTGCTTATCACCCACAAACCAACGGACAAGTGAAAGTGTCCAACTAGGAGATTAAGAGAATCTTGGAGAAAGCGGTAAACCCACAAAGGAAGGATTGGAGCCTCCGGCTAGGAGATGCACTATGGGCGTATAGAACGGCCTACAAGACTCCGCTAGGGATGAGTCCCTTCCGGATCGTCTATGGGAAGGCATGCCACCTTCCGGTGGAGATTGAGAATAAAGCCTATTGGGCGGTAAATCAGTGTAACATGGATTTCACCAAGGCGGGTGTGGCCAGGAAATTACAGCTAGAGGAGCTCGAGTGTTTGAGGAACGAAGCATATGAGAATGCCTGGATCTACAAGGAAAAGACTAAAGCATTCCATGACAATCACATCAGGAAGAAGAATTTTCAAGAAGGTGATGAGGTTCTCCTCTACAATTCAAGGCTCAGATTCATGCCTGGTGATGAGCGGATAATTTATACGCTTTTTGGCATTGTTTTTAGTATGTTTTTAGTAGAATCTAGTTACTTTTAGGGCTGTTTTTATTAGTTTTTATGTTAAATTCACATTTCTGGACTTTACTATGAGTTTGGGTGTTTTTCTGTGATTTCAAGTATTTTCTGACTGAAATTGAGGGACTTGAGCAAAAAAATCAGATTCAGAGGTTGAAGAAGGACTGCTGATGTTGTTGGATTCTGACCTCCCTGCACTCAAAGTGGATTTTCTGGAGCTACAAAACTCAAAATGACGCGCTTCCAATTGCGTTGGAAAGTAGACATCCAGGGCTTTCCAGCAATGTATAATAGTCCATACTTTGATCGAGTTTAAATGACGTAAAAGGGCGTTGAACGCCAGTTCTACGCTGCTGTCTGGAGTTAAACGCCAGAAACACGTCAGAAACCAGAGTTGAACGCCAGAAATACGTTACAACCCGGCGTTCAACTCCAGAAAGAGCCTCTGCACGTGTAACATTCAAGCTTAGCCCAAGCACACACCAAGTGGGCCCCGGAAGTGGATTTATGCATCAATTACTTACTTCTGTAAACCCTAGTAACTAGTTTAGTATAAATAGGACTTTTTACTATTGTATTAGACATCTTTGGTCTCAGTTTTAATCTATTATTCATCTTAGGAGACTATTGATCACGTCTAGGGGGCTGGCCTCTCGGTCATGCCTGAACCTTTCACTTATGTATTTTTCATACGGTAGAGTTTCTGCACTCCATAGATTAAGGTGTGGAGCTCTGCTGTTCCTCAAAGATTAATGCAAAGTACTACTATTTTTCTATTCAATTCAACTTATTCTGCTTCTAAGATATTCATTCGCACTTCAACTTGAATGTGATGAACGTGACAATCATCATCATTCCCCCACGAACGCGTGCCTGACAACCACTTCCGGTCCACCTTCGATTGAATGAGTATTTCTTGGATCTCTTAATTAGAATCTTCGTGGTATAAGCTAGATTGATGGCGGCATTCATGAGAGTCCGGAAAGTCTAAACCTTGTTTGTGGTATTCCGAGTAGGACTCGGGGATTGAATGACTGTGACGAACTTCAAACTCGCGAGTGCTGGGCGTAGTGACAGACGCAAAAGGAGGATGAATGCTATTCCAGTATGATCGAGAACCTCAGATGATTAGCCATGCTGTGACAGAGCATTTGGACCATTTTCACAAGAGGATAGTATGCAGCCATTGACAAGGGTGATGCCTCCAGACGATTAGCCATGCAGTGACAGCGCATCGGACCATTTTCCAGAGAGGATAAAAAGTAGCCATTGACAACGGTGATGTCCTTACATAAAGCCAGCCATGGAAAGGAGTAGGATTGATTGGATGAAGACAGCAGGAAAGCAGAGGTTCAGAGGAACAAAAGCATCTCTATGCGCTTATCTGAAATTCTCACCAATGATTTACATAAGTATTTCTATCCTTATTTTATTATATATTTTCGAAAACTCCATAACTATTTTATATCCGCCTGACTGAGATCTACAAGGTGACCATAGCTTGCTTCATACCAACAATCTCTGTGGGATCGACCCTTACTCACGTAAGGTTTATTACTTGGATGACCCAGTGCACTTGCTGGTTAGTTGTATCGAAGTTGTGAATGAAAAACAATTTATTAAGACGTGCGTACAGAGTTTTTGGCGCCGTTGCCTGAGATCACAATTTCGTGCACCAAGTTTTTGGCGCCGTTGCCGGGGATTGTTCGAGTTTGGACAACTGACGGTTCTTCCTGTTGCTCAGATTAGGTAATTTTCTTTTTATTTTGTTTTTCAAAAATTTTTCAAAAATTTCTCATCTGTTTTTGAAAATTATTTCAGAATTTTTAAGAATGAATTCTAGAGTTTCATGAAAAATGTTGGAGCCTGGCTGGCTGTAAAGCCATGTTTAATTCCTTTGGATAGGGGCTTCCAACCATCAGCATAGAGGCAAGTTAATTGGAATGTCAGCTGTGTCATGTCTGAGTTACATACTAAAGCTTGGCTGGCTATTAAGCCATGCCTAACCCTCAGATTGGAGCTTTAGACTAAGAGTACAAGATTCCTGGAATTCATATTAAAAATTTTGAAATCCTTATTTTCTTTTTTCTATATGTTTTTCGAAAATAATATACAAAAATCCAAAAAAAATTAGAAAATCAAAAAATCAAAAAAATATTTTGTGTCTCTTGTTTGAGTCTTGAGTCAGATTTTAAGTTTGGTGTCAATTGCATGTTCATCTTGCATTTTTCGAAAAAAATTATGCATTCATGGTGTTCTTCATGATCTTCAAGGTGTTCTTGGTGTTCATCTTGACATTCATAGCATTCTTGCATGCATTCATTGTTTTGATCCAAAATTTTCATGCATTGCATCATTTTCATGTTTTTTTCTCTCATCATTAAAAATTCAAAAAAAAAAATCAAAAAAATATCTTTCCCTTTTTCTCTCTTAAAATTTCGAAAATTAGATTTGACTTTTTCAAAAATTTTTAAAATCTAGTTGTTTTTATGAGTCAAATCAAATTTTCAATTTAAAAATCTTATCTTTTTCAAAATATTTTTCAAAAATCAAATCTTTTTTATTTTTTTATTTATTTTCGAAAATTATAAAAATATTTTTTAAAAATCTTTTTTTTATTTTATCTCATAATTTTCGAAAATATCATCATCAATTAATGTTTTGATTCAAAAATTTCAAGTTTGTTACTTGCTTGCTAAGAAAGATTCAAACTTTAAATTCCAGAATCATATCTTATGATTTCTTGTGAATCAAGTCATTAATTGTGATTTTAAAAATCAAATCTTTTTCAAAAACTAATTTCAATCATATCTTTTCAAAAATATCTTCTTATCTTATCTTTTTCAAAAATTTGATTTTAAAATATCTTTTCTAACTTCTTATCTTCTTATCTTTTCAAAATTGATTTTCAAATTTGTTTCAACTAACTAACTAACTTTTTGTTTGTTTCTTATCTTTTCCAAAACTACCTAACTAACTCTCTCTCTCTAATTTTCGAAAATATCTTCCCTCTCTTTCAAAATTTCTTTTTAATTAACTAATTATTTTAATTTTTTATTTTAATTTTCGAGAATTACTAACCTTTTTTAAAAAAACTATTTTCAAAAATCACTAACTCTTTTTCAAAAATTATTTTCGAAAATTCTCTCTCTCTCTCATCTCATTCTATTTATTTATTCATCTACTAACACTTCATCTCACCCAAATTCGAACCCCCTCTTCCATCTGTGTTCGAATTTTCTCTTCTTCCCTTCTTTACATTACATTCTTTTCTTCTTACATAGGGGAACCTCTATACTTAGGCAAAAAGGATCCCTATTATTATTATTTTTCTGTTCCCTCTTTTTCATATGAGTAGGAGCAAGGATAAGAACATTCTTATTGAAGCAGATCCAGAACCTGAAAGGACTCTGAAGAGGAAACTAAAAGAAGCTAAATTACAACAAGCCAGCAAGCACCTGTCAGAAATTTTCGAACAGGAAGAGGAGATGGCAGCCGAAAATAATAATAATGCAAGGAGGATGCTTGGTGACTTCACTGCACCTAATTCCAATTTATATGGAAGAAGCATCTCCATCCCTACCATTGGAGCAAACAATTTTGAGCTGAAACCTCAGCTAGTTTCTCTGATGCAGCAGAACTGCAAGTTCCATGGACTTCCATCTGAAGATCCTTTTCAGTTCTTAACTGAATTCTTGTAGATCTGTGATACTGTTAAGACTAATAGAGTAAATCCTGAAGTCTACAGGCTCATGCTTTTTCCTTTTGCTGTAAGAGACAGAGCTAGAGTGTGGTTGGACTCTCAACCCAAAGATAGCCTGAACTCTTGGGATAAGCTGGTCACGGCTTTCTTAGCCAAGTTCTTTCCTCCTCAAAAGCTTAGTAAGCTTAGAGTGGATGTTCAAACCTTCAGACAGAAAGAAGGTGAATCCCTCTATGAAGCTTGAGAGAGATACAAGCAACTGACCAAAAAGTGTCCTTCTGACATGCTTTCAGAATGGACCATCCTAGATATATTCTATGATGGTCTATCTGAATTGGCTAAGATGTCACTGGATACTTCTACAGGTGGATCCATTCACCTAAACAAAACGCCTGCAGAAGCTCAAGAACTCATTGACATGGTTGTCAATAACCAGTTCATGTACACTTCTGAGAGGAATCCTGTGAGTAATGGGACGCTTATGAAGAAGAGAGTTCTTGAAATTGATACTCTGAATGCTATATTAGCTCAGAATAAAATATTGACTCAGTAAGTCAATATGATTTCTCAGAGTCTGAATGGAATGCAAGCTGCATCCAACAGTACTCAAGAGGCATCTTCTGAAGAAGAAGCTTATGATCCTAAAAACCCTGCAATAGCAGAGGTGAATTACATGGGTGAACCATATGGAAACACCTATAATCCCTCATGGAGAAATCACCCAAATCTCTCATGGAAGGATCAACAAAAGCCTCAACAAGGCTTTAATAATGGTGGAAGAAACAGGTTTAGCAATAGCAAGTCTTTTCCATCATCCACTCAGCAACAGACAGAGAACTCTGAACAAAATACTTCTAATTTAGCAAACTTAGTCTCTGATCTATCTAAGGCCACTGTGAATTTCATGAATGAAACAAGGTCCTCCATTAGAAATTTGGAAGCACAAGTGGGCCAGCTGAGTAAAAGGATCACTGAAATCCCTCCTAGTACTCTCCCAAGCAATACAAAAGAAAATCCAAAAGGAGAGTGCAAGGCCACTGAATTGATCACCATGGCCGAACCTGTAAGGAAGGGAGAAGACGTGAATCCCAGTGAGGAAGACCTCCTGGGACGTCCAGTGATCAATAAGGAGTTTCCCTTTGAGGAACCAAAGGAATCTGAGGCTCAACTAGAGACCATAGAGATTCCATTAAACCTCCTTATACCATTCATGAGCTCTGATGAATATTCCTCTTCTGAAGAGAATGAGGATGTTACTGAGGAGCAAGTTACCAAGTACCTTGGTGCAATCATGAAGCTGAATGCCAAATTATTTGGTATTGAGACTTGGGAAGATGAACCTCCCTTGTTCACCAATGAACTAAGTGATCTGGATCAACTGACATGGCCTCAGAAGAAACAGGATCCTGGAAAGTTCCTAATACCTTGTACCATAGGCACCATGATCTTTGAAAAGGCTCTGTGTGACCTTGGTTCAGGGATAAACCTCATGCCCCTCTCTGTAATAGAGAAACTGGGAATCTTTGGGGTACAAGCTACTAAAATCTCATTAGAGATGGCAGACAATTCAAGAAAACAGGCTTATGGACAAGTAGAAGACGTGTTAGTAACGGTTGGAGGCCTTTACATTCCTGCTGATTTCATAGTCCTAGATACTGAGAAGGATGAGGATGAATCCATCATCCTTGGAAGACCCTTCCTAGCCACAGCAAGAGCTGTGATTGATGTTGACAGAGGTGAACTAGTCCTTCAATTGAATGAGGACTCCCTTGTGTTTAAAACTCGAGGTCATCCTTCTGTAAACAAGGATAGGAAGCATAAAAAGCTTCTCTCAAAACAGAGTCAACCAGAGCCCCTACAGTCAAACTCTAAGTTTGGTGTTGGGAGGCCGCAACCAAACTCTAAGTTTGGTGTTGAACTCCCATATAAAAACTCTAAGTTTGGTGTTGGGAAGTCTCAACAATGCTCTGAACATCTGTGAGGCTCCATGAGAGCCCACTGTCAAGCTATTGACATTAAAGAAGCGCTTGTTGGGAGGCAACCCAATTTTTATTTATCTAATTTTATTATTCTTTCATGTTTTATTAGGTTCATGATCATGTGGAGTCACAAAATAAATATAAAAATTGAAAACGGAATCAAAAACAGCAGAAGAAAAATCACACCCTGGAGGAGGATCTCACTGGCGTTTAAACGCCAGTAAGAAGCATCTGGCTGGCGTTCAACGCCAGAACAGAGCATGGTTCTGGTGCTGAACGCCCAAAATGGGTAGCATCTGGGTGTTTGAACACCAGAATTGCACCCTGGAGAAGAGCTGGCGCTGAACGCCCAAAACAAGCATGGTTCTGGCGTTCAACGCCAGAAATGGGCAACAAATGGGCGTTCAACGCCTAGAACAAGCACCAATCTGGCGCTGAACACCCAGATTTGTGTGCAAGGGCATTTTGCATGCCTAATTTGGTGCAAGGTTGTAAATCCTTGAACACCTCAGGATCTGTGGACCCCATAGGATCCCCACCTACCTCCACTCACTTCTTCTCACCCCTCTTTCACACAATCCCATAAACACTCTTCCCCAAAACTCTTCACCAATCACCTCAATCTCTCTTCCCTATCACCACTTCACCACTCACATCCATCCACTCTTCCCCATAAACCTACCTCATAAACTTCACACAACACAACCCTCTCTTCCCTTCTTGGCCGAATACACCCCTCCCCCCTCTCCTCCATATTTTCTTCTTCTTCTTCATCTATTCTTTCTTCTCTTGCTCGAGGGCGAGCAATATTCTAAGTTTGGTGTGGTAAAAGCATAAGCTTTTTGTTTTTCCATTACCATTGATGGCACCCAAGACCGGAGAATCCTCTAGAAAAGGGAAAGGGAAGACAAAAGCTTCCACCTCCGAGTCATGGGAGATGGAAAGATTCATCTCCAAAGCTCATCAAGACCACTTCTATGATGTTGTGGCAAAAAAGAAGGTGATCCCCGAGGTCCCTTTCAAGCTCAAGAAGAATGAGTATCCGGAGATCCGACATGAAATCTAAAGAAGAGGTTGGGAAGTTCTAACAAACCCAATCCAACAAGTCGGCATCCTAATGGTTCAAGAGTTCTATGCCAATGCATGGATCACTAGGAACCATGATCAAAGTAAGAACCCAAACCCAAAGAATTATATTACAATGGTTCGGGGGAAATACTTAGATTTTAGTCCGGAAAATGTGAGGTTGGCGTTCAACTTGCCTATGATGCAAGGAGATGCACGCCCCTACACTAGAAGGGTCAACTTTAATCAAAGGTTGGACCAAGTCCTCATGGACATATGTGTGGAAGGAGCTCAATGGAAGATTGACTCCAAAGGCAAGCCGGTTCAATTAAGAAGACTGGACCTCAAGCATGTGGCTAGAGAATGGTTGGAGTTCATCCAACGTTCCATCATCCCCACTAGCAACCGATCTGAAGTTACTGTGGATCGGGCCATCATGATTCATAGCATCATGATTGGAGAGGAAGTAGAAGTTCATGAAGTCATCTCCCTTGAATTCTACAAAATAGCCGAAAAGCCCTCTCCTGGGGCAAGGCTAGCTTTCCCTCATCTTATTTGCCATCTATGTTACTCAGCTGGAGCTTTCATAGAAGGAGACATTCCCATTGAGGAAGAGAAGTCCATCACTAAGAAAAGGATGGAGCAAGCAAGAGAGCCCATTCATGGATCTCAAGAGACGCATGAAGCTCATCACCATGAGATCCCAAAGATGCCTCAAATGCATTTTCCTCCACAAAACTATTGGGAGCAAATCAACACCTCCCTAGGAGAATTAAGTTCCAACATGGGACAATTAAGGGTGGAACATCAAGAGCACTCCATCATCCTTCATGAAATAAGAGAAGATCAAAAAGCAATGAGGGAGGAGCAACAAAGACAAGGAAGAGACATAGAAGAGCTCAAGGACATCATTGGTTCCTCAAGAAGGAAATGCCACCATCACTAAGGTGGACTCATTCCTTGTTCTTACATTCTCTGTTTTTCATTTTCTATGTTAAGTGCTTATCTAAGTTTGTGTCTTATTACATGATCATTAGTATTTAGTAACTTTGTCTTAAAGTTATGAATGTCCTATGAATCCATCACCTCTCTTAAATGAAAAATGTTTTTAATTCAAAAGAACAAGAAGTACATGAGTTTCAAATTTATCCTTGAACTTAGTTTAAATTATATTGATGTGGTGACAATACTTTTTATTTTCTGAATGAATGCTTGAACAGTGCATATGTCTTTTGAAGTTGTTGTTTAAGAATATTAAATATGTTGGCTCTTGAAAGAATGATGACAAGGAGACATGTTATTTGATAATCTGAAAAATCATAAAAATGATTCTTGAAGCAAGAAAAAGCAGCAAAGAACAAAGCTTGCAGAAAAAAAAATTGGCAAAAAAAAAATTTAGAAAGAAAAAGAAAAAGCAAGCAGAAAAAGCCAAAAGCTCTTAAAACCAAGAGGCAAGAGCAAAAAGCCAATAACCCTTAAAACCAAAAGGCAAGGGTAAATAAAAAGGATCCCAAGGCTTTGAGCATCAGTGGATAGGAGGGCCCAAAGGAATAAAATCCTGGCCTAAGCGGCTAAACCAAGCTGTCCCTAACCATGTGCTTGTGGCGTGAAGGTGTCAAGTGAAAACTTGAGACTGAGCGGTTAAAGTCAAGGTCCAAAGCAAAAGAAGAGTGTGCTTAAGAACCTTAGACACCTCTAATTGGGGACTTTAGCAAAGCTGAGTTACAATCTGAAAAGGTTCACCCAGTTATATGTCTATGGCATTTATGTATCCGGTGGTAATACTGGAAAACAAAGTGCTTAGGGCCACGGCCAAGACTCATAAAGTAGCTGTGTTCAAGAATCAACATATTGAACTAGGAGAATCAATAACACTATCTGAACTCTGAGTTCCAATAGATGCCAATCATTCTGAACCTCAATGGATAAAGTGAGATGCCAAAACTATTCAAGAGGCAAAAAGCTACAAGTCCCGCTCATCTGATTGGAGCTATGTTTCATTGATAGTTTGGAATTTATAGTATATTCTCTTCTTTTTATCCTATTTGATTTTTAGTTGCTTGGGGATAAGCAACAATTTAAGTTTGGTGTTGTGATGAGCGGAAAATTTATACGCTTTTTGGCATTGTTTTTAGTATGTTTTTAGTAGAATCTAGTTACTTTTAGGGATGTTTTTATTAGTTTTTATGTTAAATTCACATTTCTGGACTTTACTATGAGTTTGCGTATTTTTCTGTGATTTCAGGTATTTCCTGACTGAAATTGAGGGACTTGAGCAAAAAAATCAGATTCAGAGGTTGAAGAAGGACTGCTGATGCTGTTGGATTCTGACCTCCCAGCACTCAAAGTGGATTTTCTGGAGCTACAGAACTCAAAATGGCGCGCTTCCAATTGCGTTGGAAAGTAGACATCCAGGGCTTTCCAGAAATGGATAATAGTCCATACTTTGACCGAGTTTAGATGACGTAAAAGGGCGTTGAACGCCAGTTCTACGCTGCTGTCTGGAGTTAAACGCCAGAAACACGTCACAAACCAGAGTTGAACGCCAGAAATACGTTACAACCCGGCGTTCAACTCCAGAAAGAGCCTCTGCACGTATAACATTCAAGCTCAGCCCAAGCACACATCAAGTGGGCCCCGGAAGTGGATTTATGCATCAATTATTTACTTCTGTAAACACTAGTAACTAGTTTAGTATAAATAGGACTTTTTGCTATTGTATTAGACATCTTTGGTCTCAGTTTTAATCTATTATTCATCTTAGGAGACTATTGATCACATCTAGAGGGCTGGCCTCTCGGCCATGCCTGAACCTTTCACTTATGTATTTTTCATACGGTAGAGTTTCTGCACTCCATAGATTAAGGTGTGGAGCTCTGCTGTTCCTCAAAGATTAATGCAAAGTACTACTGTTTTTCTATTCAATTCAACTTATTCCGCTTCTAAGATATTCATTCGCACTTCAACTTGAATGTGATGAACGTGACAATCATCATCATTCCCCCACGAACGCGTGCCTGACAACCACTTCCGTTCCACCTTCAATTGAATGAGTATCTCTTGGATTTCTTAATCAGAATCTTTGTGGTATAAGCTAGATTGATGGCGGCATTCATGAGAGTCCAGAAAGTCTAAACCTTATCTGTGGTATTCCGAGTAGGACTCGGGGATTGAATGACTGTGACGAACTTCAAACTCACGAGTGCTGGCCGTAGTGACAGACGCAAAAGGAGGATGAATCCTATTCCAGTATGATCGAGAACCTCAGATGATTAGCCGTGCTGTGACAGAGCATTTGGACCATTTTCACAAGAGGATGGGATGCAGCCATTGACAAGGGTGATGCCTCCAAACGATTAGCCATGCAGTGACAGCGCATCGGACCATTTTCCAGAGAGGATAAAAAGTAGCCATTGACAACGGTGATGTCCTTACATAAAGCCAGCCATGGAAAGGAGAAGGATTGATTGGATGAAGACAGCAGGAAAGCAGAGGTTCAGAGGAACAAAAGCATCTCTATGCACTTATCTGAAATTCTCACCAATGATTTACATAAGTATTTCTATCCTTATTTTATTATATATTTTCGAAAACTCCATAACTATTTTATATCCGCCTGACTGAGATCTACAAGGTGACCATAGCTTGCTTCATACCAACAATCTCCGTGGGATCAACCCTTACTCATGTAAGGTTTATTACTTGGACGACCCAGTGCACTTGCTGGTTAGTTGTATCGAAGTTGTGAATGAAGAACAATTTATTAAGATGTGCATACAGTGTTTTTGGCGCCGTTGCCTGAGATCACAATTTCGTGCACCACCTGGCAAGCTCTGTTCTAGATGGGAAGGACCCTTCAAGGTGAAGGAGACAAAGCCTTATGGGGTGGTGGAATTGTTTGATCCTAAAAGTGAAGCAACTTTCAAGGTGAATGGACATAGAGTGAAGAAGTACCATGGCTACAAGTTTTCGAAAGAGCTAGAGGTGTTCCTACTAATGGATGCACCTAGAGGAGGAGAAGGTTGAGCGACTGACCGTCCAACTTAAGGACGTTAAAGAAAAGTGCTTGGTGGGAGGCACCCCACCGTGGTAAGATCTTCCTTGTGTATACCTTCTTGATTTTAGCTCTAGATTCTTATACATTTTGTGACTTCTTGACGTTGTTGATTGCATAGGAATGCTGGTTTTGTTGATCTTGTTGGATAACTAGGATGTTTATATAGATTTCATCATTTTGGTATGGATGAATTGTTGAAATAGAGAGAATGCTTTGTTTTGAATAGTGCATGAATTTGTGAGTGTTTCCTTGACTACTAGCTTAAACACCTGCCAAGAATGTGTTAGAATAGCCTTTTCTATGTTGTTTAAAAAAGAAAAAGAGGGAAAAAGGGGGCAACCGCACGCGAGCATGCTGTGCGCGCGCGCGCCGGTGGTACATTTCACACTCCTGGTACAAAAACCCGAGAGTTATGCCCACCTTGTGCCCACTTCGTGGCGCCTGCGCGCCCCTCCCCGCTTAGCCATCGACGCGCAAGTGCACCGTGCGCGCACGCGTCGGTTGTGCAATCTGAACTCCCTGGTACAAAAACCAGAGAGTTGTGCCAAACGTGTGCCTATTTTGTGCCCGCGACTGACACGCAGGCCCACTTCACGCGTCCATGCCGATCGCCACCTTCATCAGGCACGCGTCCGCGCACTGTGCGCGTCTGCGCCACCTGTGCTGCATGCCAGCTCTGGTACAAAAAACCCGAGAGTTAGGCCTACTTTGTGCCAACTCTATGCTAGGAGCCCAACTGTCTTCACGCGTACGCGCCCTTGACACGTACGCGTCCCTCGTTCAACCCTCACCGACGCGCAAGCGCACCGTGCATGCGTGCGTCGGTCGCACGAACCAGTTTTAAAGCTACCGCGCCCTGCTTCTGTCCTTCTCTCACCTTCTTTCTTGTTTCTTTCTTCTTCTTTCTCCATCACCTCTCTTCTCTTCTTCCTCTTCCACAACCCACCACCACCACCTCCGGTAGCACTACATCTCTTCTCTCTCTCTTTCTCCTTTCTCACAAAAGAATACTCCACCTTGTTCTCTTCCCCTTCTCAAGGTTTTACTTCTTCTAAACTTCATCTCTTACTCTCTTTGCATAATCTCTTCTAGTTACATGTTTCTTTTTGATTGATTCTCTTATTTTCTCTTTTAGTTGCATGATCATACTACTTGCTTTTTGCTTGTTTACTTTTTCCTTCTCTTGTTTTCTCGTGGATGTTGAACTTGAGTTTTAGTTTGCTTTGATAGATCTTCTTCTTATCTTTTATTATCATTGTAAGTATGTGGTGTTGTGTGATTATTGATATTTTATTTTGGGCTTCTAATTGGTTGAGTATCTCTTAATCACTCATTTCTTGATAACTGCACGCCAAGTGTTCGAGGAAATGCACGAACGCCATTTTGGTTTATTTTAGTCATATACCTTCAATTTGGTGCTTGCTCCTCATTCACTTGCTCTCTTCTAAGTGCATTGAGTCCACTTTGCTTTATGCTTGCTAACTAGATACTCATTGAACATGACTTGCTCTTTGTTATGGATGCTTGAGATTATTCTTCTCATGCCATATTGCATGCTTCACTTCCTCTTGCATCCTATGCCAAGTGTTGTGACCCATGCCTCTATGATCACTTTGTTGCACTATTTCTTTTGGGCACTAACTTTCACTTACATGTTTTTGCTGAGATGATTCTTTGGGTTTAATGCTTTCTCTCTTTCCCTTCCTTTTTCAGGATGGCCACCAAGAAAGGCACGGAGAAAGCTTCAAGGAAACTAGCCACAAAGAGGGCACCCCAAAAGTCAAACTCTAAGGTGCACTCTTCATTAGGAGCCAAACCCCTATCTAAGAAGGCGAAGGCACCCGCTCCTATTGATGAAAAAGAGAAGAGCAAACCGGCAAGGGATTCTTCAAGGTTCCCCAACCGCTTCTGTGAACTTGTGTTCCCCGCCATGGTTGAGAGGAACTATCATGCCGAGCATCTACTCGCTCCGCCGGACAAAGTTGCTCATTGTATCTTACCCCGCATTAAACGGCGAGGATGGGAGTTTCTTCTGAGAAAACCACAGGAGGTCAACCTCTCATGGGTGGTAGAATTCTACACTAACTACCATCTTCCCTCTCTTCAATCGGTATACGTGCACCAGAAGCAAGTCTCAGTTTCAAAAGAGGCTATTCAACAAGTGCTTAATGTCTTACCGGTACCAAGTGACATGGATGGTTACCAAGAGGTCTTACGTCAGCGAGAAGAGTTTGGGTTTGATTGGGACTCGATCCTCCGAGTCATTGCTGAACCAGAGACATTTTAGACCCAAGGTCGACTCTAGATGCGGCCCAAGTGCATTGACGCACGTTCTCTCACTGTAGAAGCTAGACCTTGGGCCCAGATCCTATCCCACTATGTGCTACCTAGCACCCACAAGTCGCCCTTTACGGCGGATCTCGCCTTGCTTGTTTGGTGTATTCTCACGGAGAAACCGGTGAACATTCTGCTTCTTATCAAGCAAGCGATGGGTCAAGTCCACACCTGGGGAAATTTGCCATTTCCATCATTGGTGTCTAATTTAGTTGCTACTGCGGGTGTTCCTTGGGAAGCCATGGACACGAAGGCTATAATTTCGGCTAAGGGCGATGTTGTCCCAAGCGGAAAATACTTACAGCTTCCTATGAACAACCCTAGCCTTGACATAGCCCCTCCACCTACTATTCCATCTACCTCATCGTCACCACCACGGCAAAGATCCACCCATCAAAGGATAGAAGATCTACACCGGAAGATTGATAGATATGAGCGGCGAAACCAACGCCGATACACTTACATCAAGAACTTTTTATACTTTTTGTTTCCCCTAGCATGGAGGAACCCAAAATATTCACATCCAACTTAAACCCAAGTGACGGGAGCTCTGATGAAGGGGATAGTGAAGGTTCCGGTCCCGACCACCCTTTGCGCATTGTTGGTAGCACGGAGGACCGTGCTAAATTCTAAGTGTAGGGAGGTCGTTTGACCGATCTCCATGGGTAACAATCTCTTCCCTTCAACACCCATGGATTTATCTTTTGCTTAGAAGTTAGTACATTGCATGTGTAGTTAGTTTTTCTTGTAAATACCCTTTGCATGATAGTTAGTCTCTATAGAGTTACTTGGTCAAAATAATGACTTTTTCCCCAAGAAACTGTAATTTCGGGGTACCCTACCAATTTTGAAAGAAAAAAAATTGCAGTAAACTTGCTTCAAGAATGTATTTTGGAACATAGTGATTGAGCTAAGAACACAAGCATGTGAGTTTTGAGCTTATTGTGTGGTTATATCTTTTAACCACTATTCCCCATTCTTGTGTGCATTATTATCTCTCTATGATTGTAATCCTTGCTTTGTCTGATTCTATATGTCCATTACTTTGTGTATGAATGCATTTACATGATTGAGGCCATCATTTCAATAGTCACTTCTCCCAAACGGCCTTAACCCTTTTATCTACCATTGCTAACCAATTTTGAGCCCATGATAAACCCTTTTTGTTCTTAAATAGAGCACATTAACAACCCTAAGTGAAAAACAATGAATGTCCCTAGATTTGGATCCTTGATTAGCTTAGGTGAGTGAGGGTGTGTAGCATTCAAATGGGAGGGTGTACTTGGGAACTTGGGAACTTGGGTAGATGTAAAGGTGTGTATTTGTAGTTGTAATTGGAAATTCTGGGATTTGGGAACATACTAATATATTGAATGATTGAACCATATGCATTGAAACTTTTGTACATGAAACCCCAAGAAAAAGGGGACCAAAAAGAAAATAATTTTATGTGTATATATGAGAATGTAAGGAAAAAAAGAAAAAAAATATAATAAATAGAAGAAATAAAAATATGGAAAAAAAAGAGAAAGCAATGAAAGGGAACAAAAATGTCCCAAGACAAAGTAATAATAGTAATGCATATGGGATGTGAATTGAAAAGAATGCATGAGTATGCAAAAAAGTGAAAATCATGGGTAGTTAGGTATTGTATTATAGTTGTATTAGGTTGTTCTATGTGTCTGGTGGGATCTTAGGTTAATCAAGGATTCAAATTTCAAGCTCACTTGACCATATGCATCCTTACCTTCACCCTAGCCCCGTTACAACCCATGAATAAGACCTCATGGTACTTGTATACATGCATTAAGTAATTGTTGATTGTTAGATGAAAGACAAATCTTGGAAAGCATGATTAGGAGAGGATTGAGTGACGAACCCTATACACTCGAGCGAATAGAGCGGATACACTTCCGGTGAGGGTTCGATGCTCAACTCCTTGTCCCCGGCTTTCACAAGCATTCATCTAGCAAGTTATATGCACTACATAGTGATACTCAAATTGGTAAGATTCATGAACTACATATCATTTTCACCTTGTATGCTCATATGTGTTCTTGGAGGATAGATTTACCCTTGACCAAGTAGATAAACGCTCTTACATTAGTTGCATGCATTCATTTAGGTAATTTGTACTTCATGAACCCTTTCTTACCATGATCTTTGGTCTTTTTATTTTAAGCATGAGGACATGCTTCGCTTAAGTGAGGGGAGATTTGATAAACTCCAATTTTGTGGTTTATATTGTCTAGAATTTGGGGGATTTTGTCAATATTTTTCACACTTATTCACAAGAATTGCATGGTTTTGTATTCTCTTCCTAATATTGCTTCATGATGGAAAACATGCTTCTTTTGCCTTAGAATTGCTATATTTTGATCCTCTTTTATTACCATTCGATGCTGTGACACGTTTGTTGAGTGATTTCAGAATTTATGGGGCAAGAATGGCTTAGAAGAGAGAAAGAAAGCATGCATAAGAGGAAGAAACATGAATATTTGGATTTTGGGAATTTTAGCATGGGCGCGCACGCGCACCTCGCGCGAATACGCGGATGTGGACAGCTGGAAGCGGCACGCGAAGATCGGCGCATCCGCGCGGATTAGAGAAATCCACACTGGCGCGCACGCGTACATGGCGCGCACGCGTGGATCGCAAAATCAATCGGCGTGCACACACGCATGGCGCGTATGCGCAACAAGCTGCACGTGACCTCATTAAAGGAAATTGTGCCTGATGATTTCTGAGGCTCAAGAGGCCCAAATTCAAGCTGGTTCTGCATGAAAAAGACCCAAGGATGCTAGGGGAAAAGGGGGGATCATTCATTCACACTTAGACACAATTTTTAGCTAGTTCTTTGTTCTTGTTCTTCTAGAGAGAGAAACCCTTGTTCCTCTCTAGATCTAGTTTGATTTGATCTTCCCTTGTTGAATTCTGAGTTGGACCTTATTAATCACTAGTTTTGATTGCTTAATTTGAATTCCTTAGTATAATTTTGTTTAGATCTTGTGTTAGTTTTATATTTTCATGTCAATTGTCATTTTATACCCATTTCATGAACCTTGTGAATCTTGAATTGTTAATGTTACATTGATGATTTTCATGGTTAATTGTGTTGTTTGAGTGATTGTATGTTGATAATTGTTAGTGGGTACTTGTTAATTTCAATTTAATTGCAATTTGAATATGTCTTTTAGTAATGCTCGCCATGTGTTTGATGAAATGTTTCTCTTGATTATGGAGTAGTTCTCTTTACTCTTGGCCTAGGCTAAGGGAATTGGGTAAACATGAGTCATTGGGTCTAATGGATTTGATGATTTGGGAACCCTTAGTGGTCAATTTGATAACCATTGACACTAGCCTACTACTAAGTCAATTGGCAGCTAGGTTGGACCTTATGGGTTGATGTTGACTAAACCATTTAATATACTTCAAGTATAGAAGTAAACTTAATGAGTTTAGTTCCTCATAATTGTCAAGATATGGTTATTAGAAAAGGATAGTGACCCTAATTCCCATGTCTAGCCAAGAGTTGCTTTTATTATTCATATTTGAAAATCCAAAAATCCTAATTGCTTTGTCTTAGTTATAGTTATTTGTTTAGTCTTAGAGTAGAATTATATTGGATGTTATCTTATTAGTTTGGAATTGCCCACATCTTGCTTTAGTTATTTGAATTAGTTTCTTGCACTTCAAGATTACTTGCTTGTTAGGATTCTTAGAGTAATTTCTTGCTCATAACTTGCAACCCCGAAATCCTAACCAATGTTGATGCACATGTTTGCCCATTCCTTGTGAGATGACCTGAGGTTTGAATACTTCGGTTACTTTTATTGGGGTTGAACTTGTGACAACCAATTCCTTCAAAATTTGGTTCGCGGATTATTTGTCGGTCGAGGGCTATACTTGCAACGCAAAAATCTTGTGAAATTCCTTATCGACAGTATGCCGCCCATCAACTAACACAAGAATTCTTTAGCATTATCTATCTGTACAACTTTAACGGAATTTCCAGTTTGGTTTTTCATAAGAAACTTGTTGTAAAATTTGCAGAACTTGAGCTTTTGAATTAAGTAAGTATAAACAATTGTATCTTGTGTAAACATCTACAATGCTCATATAGTAATTCTGATCTGGAAACAATTGGGACAGAAATCCATACATCAATGTAAATTAATTCAAGAGGAGAAATAAAAACAATATTAGACAAAGAGAAAGGTATGGTATGCATTTTGCCTTTTGCACAAGCTTCACACACAACAGAATCAAACTCACTTTTATTTGAATATATTACAGTGTCTAAGAATAATCTCAAAAATAATAAGTGATGGATGTCCTAATCTTCTATGCCAAGTTCTAAATTAGATTTATACATAGCGAGAAAAGATTGAAATACTTTGGATTCATTAATCTGTCTAGGTATATACATGTTCTCAAAAACATATAGATCTTGTTTAAGTATTCCTTGAAGGAGCACCTCCTTAGACACCTGAGATAACACATTTTCAATTGTAAAAAATGCCTGGCCTCAATCCATGACCTACAACTAAAATTATGAAAGGAATAACTCAGCTATCTCAACTTTAGTATTTTGCAGTTAGAGTTTTCCAATGTTGCTGTAAGACTGAACACTCAATCTAGACTCCAATTTAAAAATGACCACTGAAAATCTAGACTCCTATTTAAAAATGACCACTCAAACCCCATCATGCTAAGGTTGAAAACTCTGTTTTCTGCACAAGTTCTTGAGTCCTATTCTTTTTCTGTTTTGTACTTTCAATGATCATCCAAATTACTTGGTTAGAAACTTCCAATTATAGTTTAGAAAACTTTGGTTTAATTTGTCTAATTTGTATATGCATAGAAATGAAAGGTTCATAGTAACCAATATATTAAATAAACTTTAGTGTGTTTACTTAATACATTTTATAACATTAAGTCATAAACACAGTAACTCCAGAACTTTAACAATATTGACAAAATGGTTTTTTCAAAAAAAATAAAGGGAAAAATCTTGAAAACGGGTGTTTCGTATTAGCATATAGCAAGAATGCATATTGAAAGAACAATGCATTTTAATTCATTTTTATACGTTAGCAATTTGATTTTTGAGGATGCATAAAATTCAAAAAACACATTGTTATCTAAAGTAGAGATAGAGTAAAGTAAGACTCACCTCTTTATTTTTTAAGTCTATCAGTAAATTTTAGGCACTATAGAAGAGACCTTAATTTTAGTATACTGATAGCATCATAGTTGCATAGAACTTCCAATACACCTTTATCATGGATACACGGATGCACCAAGACCGTTCTAGGTGGCGGTGCACCAGACACACTCACACCCTCAAGAAACCCCCATTTTAGTATTTCTTTACCAAAAAAATTAAAGAAAAAAATTAGAAACCATTCCAATAAGCAATTTACATCATAACCAAACAAAATAACAAACGATCATATCAATCAAACCTTGTATCAAGTATATGTACTATTCGAACAAATGCATGTGTGTCATAATAAAGTGTAATTCATATACTAAGATTAAAAGAATACCAGTGAATGAATCTCATTATCCAAGTTGAAATAAATTTCATATACTCCAATATAAGAAATCAGTACAACTCATATACCAGTAGTGACTTGATAGTTTTCCATGCAGATCCCACTAAAGACAGGGCTTTTTTTTTCTTGTAGTGTAATTTGTCACAAACTATGAATTTATCTAAAAATTTTATTCATTCAGACTTCAAATATGAATATGATAAATTAAAACCCTAAAAAAATAGTAGGATTTGTACCTCTTGGATAATTTAAATAGCAACCACTCCTATGCTTTTCTTCATAATCGGTTTCTTCTTCGTCCAACGGCAGTCGAAGATGAAGTAGGCCAAAGCTACACACAGCAAAATGGCGCCACCGAAGCCAACGGCGCGAGGGATGAGTGACTAGTTGGGGAACAAATAGAAGATTAATAGCAAATTAAACATAGCAAAACCAATTTAATAACAGAATCAAAACAAATAGAAGATTAACAGAGAGAAGAGAGGTCTAGAAGATTTAAAAAATAGAGTAGTTAAAAGGAGAATTTCACAAACCCAGGAATCAGGAAGAACGACAGCGGCGTTCACGGGACGGGGAGGACAGCAATGTTCACGGGACGGGGAGGACAACGACGCTCACAGGATGGGAGAGTAGGACACAGACGTTCACGGGATGGAGATGACATGACAAGGAGAACACGCCTTGGACTGAGACCGCGAGACGTGTGAGTCTGCGATGGCGTGTGTGAAGGGGATTCTGTGCGACGGCGGTTCTGGCGTGTGCGAGGGAGAGAAGAGAGTGACGGAAGAGAAAACTAAAAGGCAGATAAGAGAGCGAGAGAAGAGACTTAGGGAGTTAGGGTTCCAGTGAGGGGAGGGTGATTTTAGATTTAGGGTTCGATAGATGAATGAGGGTTCGACAGAGAGAGGGTTAGAGGAAAGGCATGGGTGCGAAGGTCATTGGCTTAGACAGATAAGGATGAAGGCGATGAAGGCGATGAACGGTCTCGGACGATGAAGGCATGAGGACGAAGGTCATTGGGTTAGAGGAAAGGCATGGATCATGAACGATGAACAATGAACGATGAAGATGGTTAGATGGAGATGTTGTTTGAGAATGATGACGGCGCGAGTAACTTTTAGGGTTTTTTTTTTGTGACGGGGTCACTTTTAGGGTTAAAACTAGTGTGTGATGTTGTTTGGATTAAAATTGTAAACTAAGGAAAAAATGTTAAGTGTGGAAAAAAATGGAGTGGAAAACTAAATTTTAGGGGAGGGAACTCTATTGGTACGTTTTTTTGTGGGGTGCCAAAATAAACAGAATATGGGCATGCTTTAAAAAGGTGACCATTGAAACACAAACTAGCCACGCTTTACAAGCGTGCTGGTTTTCCTCTATGGCCACGCTTTTTAAGCGTGACAAAAAAAAGGGTGGCCAAATTTTTAATAGTGGGCACCCTCGTAAAAGCGTGGCCAAATTTCAAGTAAGTGGGCACCCTCGTAAAAGCATACTGATTTCCCTCTATGGGCATGCTTTTCAAGCTTGACGAAAAAAGCGTGGCCAAATCACAAATCAGTGGCCACCCTCGCAAAAGCGTGGCTATAGACCACTTTTGGGCACGCTTTAAAAGCGTGGCAAGAAAAAAGTGTACCGACAGGCCTTTTTTCTTGTAGGAGGTAATAACCAAATCAGTACCCAAAATATTCAAACGCTGACATTTTGGTACCTCATTATTGTTATTGACAAAATGGTCCTTAAAAGGTTTTAAAATTTGACAAGCGTATCCACGAGTTCACCGGAGCACATTTTCGGCAAGCACAGTGCTGATGTGGTCAACGTGTTTTGGTGACTTGGCAAACCACCCCCAAAGTTCCCTCCTCAACGCATACTCCCTCCCCTTCCCTCTCCCTTCCTGTCGCAGCCCCATCCCCAACGCACACTTCTCCCTAATCGTAGTCCCCGCCGCATCACAAGCCCCTCTCCAACGTACACTTTCCATTCCTCCCTCAACACCACCATTCACAGCAACAACAACTTTAACATCAATAGCAACAACAACCTCCACTACTCTCTCTCTCTCTCCATCACTCCTCCTTCCCCAACGCACACTTTCCTCTCCCTCCCTCAACACCACCATTCACAGCAACAACAACCTCAACATCAATAGAGTTGCCCCAAATCATGAATTATCCCAAATTTTTTGGTTAAATTATCATTCAAAAAGATTAATCACAATAAAACTCAGAAACAAATTCATATACAATAATCAAAATAAAATAAAATAAAACTTAATACAGACACCACCAAAGCAAGAATAGAAGAAGAACACCAGACACAGAGGGGGCAGGACACGATAGAGCCAAGATGGAACCCAGACAGAGGAGGCATGGCAACGACTGGGGGCTAGCAGCAAGCAGATACAAGCAGTGAAGGCAACAGCGGTGAAGGCATGCAGACAACGCAATGCTACGAAGGAGACACTGGCGGACGCAGAAGACCTGACAACGAGATGGCGACAATGCGGTGTCGATGACACTGGCTCTGTAAGACTGAAAAGGTTGAGCTCTACTGCTGTTTTGGGGGAGAGTGAGTTGAGAGTGTGAGACACTGTGTTAGGAAGGAGATTAGAATTCAAAGAGGCAAGGGAAGGGGATTAGGGTTTAAAAAGGGGGATTTTGGACTGAGGAGGGGGAAGTGCGTTGGAGATGGAGAATTTGGATTAGAGAGGGGAAGGGAAGAATTAGAGTTGGAGAGAGGGGAGAATGCATTCAAGAAGGGGAAGGGGGGAGTGCGTTGGGGAGGGGGAAAGAGAAGGAGAAGAATTAGGGTTAGAAGGGGGAGGGAAGGATTAGGGTTGGGGTGGGGGGAGAATGCATTCAGGAAGGGGAAGGGGAGAGTGCATTGGGGAGGGGGAAGGAGAAGGAGAAGAATTAGGGTTTTGGGGGGGGGGGGAGGTATTTGCCATGTCATCAAAACGCAGCGGCCATGTCAGCACTATGCTTGCCGGAAATGTGCTCCGGTAAACTCGTGGATACGCTTGTCAAATTTTAAAATCTTTTAAGGACCATTTTGTCAATAACAATAGTGAGGTACCAAAATGTTAGCGTTTGAATCTTTCGGGTACTGATTTGGTCATTACCTCTTTCTTGTAGTGTCATCTTCAATTCATCTTTCATTTGCTTCTTTAGAAAGAATCTTCGTTTTTTTAATCCAAGGATTCAAATCTATTGAAAGATAGCTTGAATCTCATTTGAATCCTATGAAAACTTAAGAAAGGGATCATAGGAATTGAGCTAGAAGTTCTTTCTCCCAATTTGGAGATTTTAGATTTTGGGATTGATATGTGATATATAATCAACCCAAAGCCTAATTCATGAAATTGTGTGGTTCTAAATCAGAGATCAATCTTCATCTCTTCTCATGAGCAATTAGATCAGAAAATTAGCAATTGGTCAAGTTAAGAGAGATTGAATTACCTAGACATTGAAATTTAATCACTTATGATTTGCCAAGAGATCAATGATTGTATGATTGAAGTTTAGATGAAAAACTATTTGATCCAGAAAATTCAATATCTTTGTACCTCAATGATCTTCCCTTATTCTATTATCCCTTTCTTTATTAATTGTTTTCAATTAATGCTCATTTATATTGCTTTCTTTACATTCTTGCAATTTATTTTTTTGCAATTTACTTTTCCAGTATTTATATTCTAGAAATTTAAATTCTCAGCAATTTATATCTAAGGTATTTATTTTCAAGTCATTGATTGCTTTCATTTACTCATTGCGGAAGTCATTTACATTTCATGTTTCTATTATCAATTGTTCAGCATCAAATTGTGAATTGTTTGACTAGAATACTCAATCAATTATTGATTACTTAATTCCTTAATCCTCGTGGGATTGACACTCACTCACCGTGAATTTATTACTTGATACGACTCGATACACTTGCCAGTAGTTATGCAAGATTGTAAAAATCCCGTTTCACGTGACCACCTAAATACCTAGATCCATCCATCCATCAAGAAGGAACTGGAAGACCAATTTAGAAATGATGAGGGGTTCAAGTGTCACTATCTGACGAATGTCACGAACAGGGCTTTGCCCAGGTCGTCGAAGTATACGGGTGGATAGGCGACTTTCATGAAGATGAAGAGAAGATTGGTAAGTAGTTTGGTAATGTTTAATTTTTTAGTTGTTACTTGAATTAGTTGTTTAATTTGTTGATATATTTTATTTGTTGATATAATTTGTAGTCTAAGTCGTTAGATCGTGAGGCGACACTGGCGGAGATCTTCAAGTATACCCATACTTTGAAGGCCAACAAGGAGAGATTTGCTGACTGGTTTGCGGCCCATTATGTGAGATTAAATTAATCCTATGTTTCAATTTTTTTTTGGTTTAAATTCAATTAATTGCTATCCTAATCACAACGTGTGTGACACATGAGGATGACACGCAGAGGCTGGAGGCCGCAACCCAACAGTCTCAGCCCCCCAATGGGAACAACGAAGCAGGTTTCGAGACCTCAGTGGTAGATCCTGATAGGGTTTGGCGCGAGACCACCTCTGGACCCATAAGAATCACCGTTTCGGGTTAGGGTTATTCTTTTCCAGTGGCTTTGACTCCTCCGCATTACAGCTTTCTCTACCTCTACCTCTACCACTAGCCTTGCCGATCCCTAGAAAGTTATCAACTTGAGGGAGGAGATACATATCTGACACAGGAGCTTCACCATCAAGCACAGTAGTATGAGCAGAGGTATAATGACCTTCTTGCATACGTGGGAGGAGCCGTTGCAATAAGCTCGTACATGACGGAGAAGCTGCAACAGCTAGATCATTTGCGAGAGCAAATGGAGGTGTACAACCAGCAGATGTGCGTTGGAGCCAGCGGCACTGCTGGTTCCAACGGCAACACTGCTGGTGGAAAACCGACGTCGGCACCTACTCCGCCACCTGATAAACGCCAATTTTGTGGTTTATCTTGTGCTTAATTTGGGGGATTTTATCACCTTTTCTCACATTTATTCAATGAAATAGCATGATTTTGTAATTCTCCCTAGATTTGTGCTTAAGTGTGGAAACATGCTTTTTAGGCCTTAAAATAGCTAAATTTAACTCAACTTTAATTCCATTTGATGCCTTGATATGTTTGTTGAGTGATTTCAGGTTCATAAGGCAAGTATTGTTCTTAGTTCTCTTGTCAATTTTACTTTTATGTCTCTTTTATGTTCATGAATGCTCATGTTGGATTTTATTTACATTTAATGAAATTTAATGTTTGATGTCTTATAATTGTTGATTTGAGTTGTTGATTTAATTTCTTACAATTGGTAGTTGGTAGATTTATTACTCTTGCACTTTTACTATACTTTCCTTATACACCCACCAAGTGTTTGACAAAATTCTTGTTGGGATTTAGAGTAGATTTTGAGCATTCTTGGCTTGAAAAGAGTAATTGGGTAATCTTGAGTCATTAATACCCAATTTAGATTGGTGATCTAGAGTTGTTAGTTAATATCATTTTCAATAACTCTAATCTCTTGCTAATTCAATTAGTGAGTTGATTAGAATTTTTGATTTGAGATTAACTAGTCTTATTTGACTTTCTCTAATGGAAGATAACTTATACCTTCTTCCAACATTGGGGATGACAAGATAAGATAAATTCTTGTTAAGTATTGTTGCGATTAATGACTAGGATAGAAAGCCTATGATCTCAAACCTTGCCATGAATGTCTCTCTTTATTAATTGCTTTCTTTAATTGCTTGTTTGAAATACTTTTCTTGCCATTTATTTTTTTGTCCTCTTATAAAATCAAACCCCCCCTTGCATCCTCAAAGCCAATAATTGAGCACTTCATTGCAATTCCTTGTGAGATGACCCGGAGTCTAAATACTTCGGTTAATTTTTATTGGGGTTTATTACTTGTGACAACCAAATTTTTTATTGGGAGGATTGTTTGTTGGTGTAGAACTATACTTGCAACGAGAATTCATTCATTTGAAGAAATTCTATACCATCACAACAATCTCGCTCATCACCGCCTCAGCAGGGGGACCCCGACGATGACGATTACGACGACGACGATTACCGGCATATGTAGGGTTTAGGAATTTATTTTTTGTTTGTCTATTTCGTTGTATTCTACTTCTATGATATTTTATTATATTCATACTATTATTTATAATAAAATAATTTGTTCATTTCTAATCATTTTGGATTTCTGCTAATAATTTTGTTAACAAGAATTTTAATTTGACTACTAATTGTGGCTTAACTGTGCCAAAAAATAAAAAAAATAAAAAACTATCGTAGGATTTACCGGCGGATAAATCTAACGGTAACTTGGCGCCTAAACACGTGAAATGACACCAAAGTTACCGTCGGATTAATCGAATGGTAATCATCAACTCAGTCTTGACAAATCAATTTAAAAAACTGATGAAAATAATCTGCCAGTAAATAGTTTTCGGCACCGTTTACACCATCAACTCTAGGACGACAGTAAATCCAATGATAAACTTATTACCGATAGATTTATTTGATGAATTCGATGGTAAATCTAACAGTAATCAACATTTTTCTTGTAGTAGCTCAACCTCTATCACTGGTGAACCAGTGCCTCACAAGTCTCATCCAATCACATTCTTCACTTTTTGGATTTTGCATTCTCTATTTTTTGTGTTCTCTAAGCTATGCTGCGATTTGGTTATGTTCTTCGATTCCTGTTAATTTTATGTTAATTTTGATTGATTTTCTGTAATTTTTGTTAGTTTTTGTTAATTTTCTGTTATTGTCTGATTTTGTGGATA
Organism: Arachis hypogaea; assembly: GCF_003086295.3. Taxonomy (NCBI): domain Eukaryota; kingdom Viridiplantae; phylum Streptophyta; class Magnoliopsida; order Fabales; family Fabaceae; genus Arachis; species Arachis hypogaea. The sequence continues at coordinate 43,662,240 of NC_092052.1, read as the reverse complement.
TATTCGATATCCGATCTGATCATATCTGCAAATGTGCGAGTCGGATCAGATCCAAACCTAAAAATACAGATATTGGATCCGATCCGATGAATTTAGTGTGGATCGGATCAAAATTCGACCTTATTCGATCAATGAAAATCCCTAATTTTTTTTACTTTTCTATTTGAGTTTCTACTTTTGTTTTAGTTAAGATTTCTAACTTTTTTTTAGGAAAGAAAAAAAATTGAGAAACTACTAAAAAGACAACAAATGATATACAAATAGAACTTCATCATATAGACCAAGAGAGTTTAAAAAATTAATTTTAGAATTAAATAAATTTAATAAAAGATACCAAAAATATTAAATTTAATAAAATTACATAAATTAAAAAGCAACATAAGATTTGAGAGTGTTCGATATAAGATAACTGAGGATATGAACCTTCATATGAAGGTATGGAAGATACTAACTTCGCAATATAATTTTTTTGGTGTACATAATAAAACAGAGAAAAAATACTAACCACCACTATATATATAATAAAAGTTTAATTTTATTGTTTCCATAACTTATTTTATTAGTCATGTGTGATTTTTTCTTAAACAATCTATAATGTTGAATGAGTTATTTATTATTAATTAATATACATTTGACATATACATCATCCATATTTGGTAATATTAAAATTTAAGTTAATGTTGATTTAAAAAAAATTATGTCAACATCAAGGATAGGACAGAGTTTGGTACCATACTTCACCCAATCCTATCGTGTTCGCATCCTATCTCAAGGTCCTTAACTCCTACTTGTAGGTATTGAAAATTTTGTATTCTAACCCATTATATATCTTTGGACTTTCCTCTCGAATACGGTTGTCATTATTTTAGTTTAAATTAATAACATTTAGTGTACAACATCAAAATCGGTGTATGGGTAAAATGACAAATGCATATCCGACTAAAATCCTAATTTATCACTTTATGTATTTTTGTGTACTTTTATATATTTTTGGAGACAATAATAATAGCTTATACTTTTAAGTTTCGTTCCCAATAAGATTTTAGAGAGAATTTGGATGAAGTTTACCGAAGATACGACAAACTCTATAAAATTATAAAAGTTCACCGGAGATACGACGAACTCATCTTAAACAAAAAAAATACATACCAAAAATTAAAGTTAAAATAATTTATTTGTAAAAATAATATTTTTTATTTTAAAAAAACCTAATTTTTTATATTTATGTTTCTGTTAATTGTATCTATATATATATATATATATATATATATATATATATATATATATATATATATATATATATATATATATATATTTTAGATATGACATTTATTTATTTAAAAATATGAATTTTCAATTATGATTAATGTTGAGGATATTGTTCTAAAAAATGAATCAGACTGAACGAATAAGACTGAACGATTCGACTAGATTAATCGAAAACTGATTATCTGGTTGGTCTAGTTGACATAAAAAAATTATTTTATAAAAAATCAACTTAAAAATCGGTCGAACTGACGGTTAATCGATGAATCGTTAAAACCGACTGAATCTTTTGAGAATTACTAATTCTTTTGAGAGAGAGAGAGCATTGCCGAAAACCCAAAAATCAACCCTAACGTTCAAAACCCTTCGTGGAACCCAGTCATTATTGCATTGCCGAACTCTTCTCCTTTGGCACAGGGTGCTTCGCCGCTGGCGGGGATAGATCGTAGTGCTGTCGTCACCCTTAAAAGTCTGCTTGCTTCTCCTCGACCTTCTTTTCCTCGGCGTCTGACAAGCGGATAAATGTCGGTCAACATTACCAAAAGATTTTCTTCCAAATCAATGTCGCAAGTATAGTCTTAACCGACGAGATTTTCGCTAATCAAAGTTAAAAAGTGTGTCACAATTAAATTCAATAACTGGGAGTAGAATCTCGAGTCGTTTTCCTAGGAGTTGACACAAGATGCAAATTATTGGTTAGGATTTTCTGGAGATTTTTGAAGTTGAAAACAAGAAAAATAAATAACTAAAAATTAGAACAATAGATAACTAGCAAGAGTTGTAAAATAATTAATATAAAAGGTCTTGGCTAGGGGTGAGAATCGGAATTTCTATCCTTATTATCTTTCCCCAAGTATGATGGTAAAAGCTCATTGCTCTCACTTAGTTATCCTCTAACGATTGAAAAAAAGTCAAGTGAAACAATTAACTTTAGCTCACAAGTCCTAGTCACTACGTAGAGAAGAACTAGAGTTGGTGAGTTTCAAGCTAATTAGCAATCTTCATTTACCAATCAACACTTGAATATTACAATTCAAGTGGCTCCAATTGTTCAACCCCAAACCAAGCAAGAAAATCTACTCCATGACATTGGATGACATTTTCTCAAATACTTGGTGAGCAAAGATAAAAGACATGATAATGACTAGGAAACTAACTCAATTCAAATTACCACTAAAAATAATTAACAAGAACAAAATAAGCAATAATAAGAAAGATGGAAATAATTCAATGCATTAACAAAATTCAATAGTAACAAGATCCAAACATGAATTCAAGTAACGAAATTGAAAAGAGTACTAAAGGAATTAGAGAAGAAACTATAAGGAAAATTACTAAAATTGAAGGTAACCACAACTTCTCTCAAGATCCAATTGAAACGTAAACTAAGAAAACTAGAAACCCTAGAGCGAAGTAGGAGTTTCTCTCACTAGAATTAAAAAACTAAGCAAAAACTAAAACTAAAGTGAAGTGTGTTCGGTCTCAGCTCCATCCCAGCCTCTAGTCTACAATTTCGGGCTTGAAACTGGGGCAAAATCAGCCCATAAATCGCCCCCAGCGTATTCCTTTAATTGCAGCACGTGACGCTCGTCACGCGTACGTGTCAGCCACGTATATGCATCAGTCATGCGTATGCGTCAGTGGTCGACATACCTGGTCACACGTACGCATCAGTCACGCGTATGCGTTGTTTGGAAAATGCCTTGACCACGAGTATGCTTTAGCCATGCGTGCGCGTTGCTTCCAGCTTTTCAAATCTTCAAATTCTTGTGTTCCTTCCACTTTAGCATGCTTCCTCTTCATCCTCTATGCCATTCCTACTCTATAAATCCTGTAATCACTTAACGCACATATCACGGTATCAAAAGATAATAACAGAGGATTAAAAATTATCGATTTAGAGGCCTAGGAAGCATGTCTTCAATCATAGCACAAAATTAGGAAGGAAACTTAAAAACATGCAATTTACATCAATAAGTGTGAGAATAGTTGACAAAACCCACTCAATTCAATCCAAAATATACCATAAAATAGTGGTTTATCAAATCTCCCCACACTTAAATATTAGCATGTCCTCATGCTAAGTTCAAGGGAACCAAAAGAGTGAAGGAAAAATGGTGAGACTTATGCAACGCAACTTATCTATATGAATGCAACTATATGTTAAATGCTTCTACCTACTTGGTTAAAAGTAAATAAATCTTCCAAGAACAAATATAAACTAGATTCCACTAATTTAAATATCAAAATGAAGTACAATAGACTTGCAAGAAGAAAGCTCGTGAAAACTGGGAACAAAGAATCGAGCACCGAACCCTCACTGGAAGTGTATACACTCTAATCACTCTAGTGTTTGAGGGTCGATTCTCTCAATTCTCTACTAATCTTGCTTTCTAAGGCTTGCTCTTCTTCTACCAATCAACAAAAATTTAATGCACAAATACACATATCAAGAGGTCTTTTCAAGGGTTGTAATGGGGTTAGGGTCAAGGTAGGAATGTATTTGGTTAAGTGGACTAAAATCCGAATCCTTGATTAACCTAAACTGCCCACCTAACCTAAGACACTCCATGTCATTATAATGCGAATCCTAGCTACCTATTGACTATCTTTCCACAAATTCATACACTTTGATATTTTTTAATACAAATCATATGCATTGATACCATTACTTATCTTACAGCATTTTATCCCCTTTTTATTGCTTTCTCTTTTGCTTTCCTTTTTCATTTTTTTTTCTCTTTTTTTTTATTTTTTATTTTTTTTAATATGCATATATGGTAGGGAATATATATATATATATATATACACACACACACAAGGAGTTAATACATATGATTAAAGTGTTAGATGCATGAACAAGTGCCCAAACTATTTTCACATTCTCATATAAGAATAAAAAATACCCAATTTCCAAACCAAGTATTCCCCAAACCCAATTTTTCCACACTTAATTCATGTACACTCTCACTAGTCTAAGCTAACCAAGGATTCAAATTAGGGACATTTATTGTTTTCCACTCAGAGTTAGTGATGTGCTAAAACAGAGAACAAATGGAGTAAAATAGGCTCAACATTGGGTTACAAAGGATGATGAAAGGGTAAGGCCATATGGGTATGTGAGCTTAGTGAAACAAAGGCCTCAATCACATAAGTGTATGCATACATCAACCAATGAAAATATAGAATCAAGGAAGAAAAAGATCACAGTCTTAGAGACAACAACACACACCAAAATAAAACATTGGTTGATAAGATGCAACCAATCAAATAGGTTCAAAAAGCTCACTAGGCTTGTGTGTTCGAGTTCTAAAACCATGTTCCAAATTAAATTTCTTCAAGCAAGTTTAACAAAAAATTTTTTATTCAAATTAGTGAAATGCCTTAAAACAGTTTCTTGAAAAAGAAATTATTACTTCAACCAAGTAGTACCTAAATGCAAGAAACTAACTACGGATGCAAGTTATCATATCTAACAAAAGAAAATTAAAATATTGGTGTTGAGAGGAAAGAGGGTTGTTACCTTCGGGAGTCAGTTACCGACCTCCCCATACTTAAAGCTTGGCATGGTCCTCCGTGCCATCAGTGATGAGCAATGTGGGATCAAAATCATCACTTCCACTATCTGGCTCATGATTGCTTTCCATGATGTGATTTGAAGTGGATTCTGGAGTGTCGGGGATCCTCCGAAGGTGGATGAATACAACCAATGAGCTCCTTCAAGTAGTTGTAACGGCGCTTGTTGCGGCGCTCAATTTGCTCAATCCTCCGGTCTTGCTGGTCTACCTTCTCAAGGAGCTCAAGTAACAAATGGTGGGTGGATGGTGATGGTGCATGTGGTGTCGATGATGGTGGGGCAGAGGATGAAGGAGCTTCAAAACACAGGTCCTTATTCCGACTCACGGGTGGCACTGGAGGCCGAATATATTTTCCATTCAAGAAATTTCGTCATCCCTTGGAGTCATGGTCTTCACATCCCTAACCTGATAGGAAACTCCAACCGCAGACACCAAGTCCGTAACCAAAGCGGAAAAAGGTAAGTTGCCCACGGTTTGCACTCGGCCCATGGCTTGTCGGATGAGTCGTGGAAAGTTGAGAGGTTTCTCTGTGAGGATGCACCAAACAAGAATGGCCATGTCTATAGTAATAGTGGACTCATGAGTTCTCAGCAATATATAGTGAGACATGATCTATGCCCACACTCGATCCTCCATAGTGAGCTCCTGTGCGGAGATGTCCTTGGGTTGAGCTCTGCCCCTCCCTTGGATCCACTCGCTTCCGGGTTGAGCAATGACCCTAAGGACGGGATCCCAATTAAAATCGAATCTCTTTCGCTCCAGTTGTGCTTCTTGGTAGGCATCCATCCCATCCGGACTTGGTAAAAGATCAAGTAGCCACTGAATAGCATCTTCCGAGATAGGAACTTGCCTTTGGCGCACAAAAACTGACTGAAGGGTAGACGAGTGATAATTGGCATAGAATTCAACTACCCAAGAGAGATTAATTTTGCTCCGCCTCCGGTTTAAGAATTCCCAAAGCGTCCTCTCAATGTGGGGCACCACAAATTGAACGAAGTGTTCTGGAAGAAGTAGGAGGTGCTTGATGAGCGGATATTTTATACGCTTTTTGGTATTGTTTTCATATAGTTTTCAGTATGTTTTGTTTAAAGTTTTATTATGTTTTCATAGGTTTTAGTGCAAAATTTACATTTTTGGATTATACTTTGAGTTTGTGTGTCTTATGGTGATTTCAGATATTTTCTGGCTGAAATTGAGGAGCTTGAGCAGAAGTCTGATTCAGAAGTAGAGAAAGGATTGCAAATGCTATTAGGATCTGACCTCTGTGCACTCGAAGGGGCTTTTCTGGAGCTACAGAAGTCCAAATGGCGCGCTCACAACGGCTATGAAAATCTAATATCCACAGCTTTCCAAAACTATATAATAGTTTATACTTTGTTTCGGAAATGAAGGCCCAAAATTGGCGTTCAACGCCAGCCACCAGCCCCATTCCTGGTGTCCAGCTCCCACAGGGGAGCAACTGGAGTTCAACACCCAAAAGAGGGTCCCTAGCCAGCGTTCAATGCCCCTAAGGGTGTGTGTGGTTCAAGTATTACTTTGTTACAAAGATTCCATTCCCATGGGAATCAAATATACCCAAGGGGAAGGTCAGAATTGAAATGATGGAATTTTGATTCCCTGGAATCAAACTTGCTTGAAAATAGCTTTTCAAACTTTGAACCAAACATAGGCATATGATATTCCCATCTTAAAATTCCTAGGAATTATTTATAATTCCCCCAACCACACACACCATAAGGGTCATTAGCACGTGGGAAACACTTAAGCTCAGCCCAAACACTCACCAAGTGGGCCGTAGAAGTGAATTTTCGCACTATCAACTTAGTTTATCTTATTTCTGTAATCCTTAGTTATTAGATTAGTATATATAGACAAGAGTTCACCATTGTTAGGGATGACTTTTTGGACTCTTGCCCACTTTTACATTTTCATTGTATCTTTCTATCAGCATGAGTCAATAAACCTCCTAGGTTAAGGTTAGGAGCTCTGCTGATTTTCATGGATTAATAAAAGTATTATTGTTTTATTCAATTCGTGTGTGACTCTATTCTAAGATGTATCTTCGTTCTTCAACCTTATGAATGAGATGATCCGTGATAATCATCCTCATTCTACATAGGTTCAGTGTGAGTCCTTGACCGGAGATCACTGAACCACAAGCTTGATTATACATCTCTTAGACGGCTAATCCACGACTTCGTTGGGGACTTCTCGAAATACCAATTCAGCCAAGGTATGAGAGATTAGGGTCTTTATGGTAGAGGCTAGAACCAAAGGCGCAGCATTCTCTGATCCAGAAGATTTGACCTTGTCTGTGGCATTTTGAGTAGGATCATCAAGGGGATGAACTGCAGGAGCTTCACCCTCATTCTGATTGGGCGCACACTAAACCTAGCGTTCGGCCTGAGAGAGGAAGATTGGCGGCCATTAAACCGGCATTGAACACTTACAGCCTACCATGGAAAGAATCACTCACAGTTGGAGAAGACAGTAGGAAAGGTTAATCCAGAAGAATGAAGCATCTCTGAAGCCTCAACTGTTCTCTTATCACTGGTTTCACTCAAATTAAGTAATTTCATCCCTATTCTTATTTTATGCGTTTCTCTCAATAAACTATCTTTTCTAATCGCTTGACTAAGATCTACAAGGTGTTCATAGCTTGATTCAAGCCAACAATCTCCGTGGGATCGACCCTGACTCACCTCAGGTATTACTTGGACGACCTAGTGCACTTGCTGGTTCAGTTGTGTGAGTTCTTATTTCACGCACCAGTGCTCATTGTTGTAATTTCTCTCTACCAAGATTGAAAATGTCTGCTCACAATAGCGGTTTGTGAATCTTGCGGAGTCCTTTGTGGGAAATTCCTTGACTCTTGAGGAGGTTTGTGCCTTAGCGGAGGCTTTTTGAGTCGGCCTTTTAGCCAGTGTCTTTTTAGAATCCTTTTCTTTCCTTTTCTTAGTGGCCATCCTGAAAAAGGAGAGAAAAGAGGGAATATTAAACTCAAAGAGATAAACAACCGAATTAGCAAGCCATAAATAATGAGCATTTTGATGATGAAAAGCCATGGAAAATAAGCTCAATACACACGAAGGGTAAGTATTTGTGAAAAAGAAGCACTAAGTTGCAAGAATAAGATAGAAAATAAATCAATATATCATTGGTGCTTTTTCACAAACACTTGGTGTACATATCATAAACAGGAAGCAAGTTGAGAAATACAAGTGTGTAGTAGACCCAAAATAGAATACCAATTATCAAAGCAACACCACATAACACAAACAGGCTAAGAAATATCAAAATAATCCGTCAATTCACAAAATATTCAACTTAAAATTCCAACATCAATATAAAAATGCAAGGAGAGAAAAAGAAATAAAAGGAAATTGTAAATAACAAAACTAATATGAAATTAAGAACAATTAACATATTCAAATGCAAGAAACAAAAGAAGAATGAAAGAGTAAAATAGAGTAATAAAAGAAACCTTGAAAAGAGGGGAAGAGAGGAGGGTAAATGCAAGTAAGAAGATGATAAGGGGTGTGAGAAAAGAAAAGAAAAAGAAAAGAAAAGGGGTTTGGATCGCCGGAGGTGGTGGTAGAAGAGGGGAAGAAAGAAAGAAGAAGGAAGAAAGTAGGAGGAAGAAAGAAGAAGGATTATATTTAAAAGAAAGAAGAATAAGGAAAGGAGGCTGGGCGGCGTGAGGATTAAATTGAATCCACGCTGTGACGCATACGCGTGGAAGGGCCAAAAGTGAACGTGACGCGTGAGCGTCAATCACGCATTCGCGTGACTACTCTTCGTGCTAGACGCACGATACTGGCACAATTCCATCACAACTCTCTAGTTTTTGTACCAGAGGCAACATTAAGAGACGACACGTACGCATCGGCCACGCTCACGCGTGGGTAGCCAGGAAACAAAGTGATGCGTACGCGTCAACGAGGCTCACGCGTGGGTTGTTTTATGCGCCTAGTACCCTACTCGCACAGTTCCAGCGCAAGTCTCTGGTTTTTGTACCAGGGATTGTCGCATTAGCATACGACGTGTGCGCGTCGCTCACGCACACGTGTGGAAAGGTGAAATTGCTGGGTGACGCGTACACGTCAACGAGATGTACGTGTGTAATGGGTTGTGCGCCTGGCACCCCACCCGGATGGTTTTAGCACCACTCTCTGGTTTTTTGTACCAGAGAGCAGCAGCAGCAACTTTTTTGGGTCGTTGACACGCTCACGTCGGTTACGCGTACGCGTGACAGCCCCTTTTTTTTATAAGAACAAAAGCAAATATGCATAATTTGAAAAAGATGACACACATCTAATGAAGCAAAGATAAGTAAATAAATAAAAAAAACTATAGAAAGGAAGATCATACCATGGTGGGTTGTCTCCCACCTAGCACTTTTCTTTAACGTCCTTAAGTTAGACGGTCTATAAGCTCAGTCCTCTTCCTTGGCCGGGTCCTTCAAGAGACCATGATAAAGCTTTAAATGGTAGCCATTGACCTTGAAGAAGGTAGGGCAGGAGGGGTGACTCACGTGGACAACTGTATACGGTTCAACCTTTTTCACTACATACGGTCCATCCCACCTTGACCTCAGTTTGCCTGGCATTAATCTCAACCTTGAGTTATAGAGAAGGACTTGATCCCCTTCTTTAAACTCTCTTCTCTTGATGTTCTGATCATATACCGCCTTCACCTTTTCTTTGTAGGGCCTTGAGTTTTCATAAGCCTCTAGCCGAATACACTCAAATTCTTCCAGTTGCAGTTTTCTTTAAACTCCGGCTCCTCCCAATCCAGAATTACATTCCTTCACAGACCAATAAGCCTTGTGTTCCACCTCTACCGGAAGGTGACAAGCCTTTCCGTAGAATAGGCGAAACGGACTCATGCCAATCGGTGTCTTGTAAGCCATCCGATAAGCCCAAAGCGCATCTCCAAGCCTAGAGCTCTAATCCCTCTTGTGGAGTTTTACTATCTTCTCAAGTATGCACTTAATCTCTCTATTAGACACTTTGGCCTGGCCATTTGTTTGGGGATGATAAGCCATCGCCACCTTGTGAATAATGCCATGTTTCTTCATCAAACCTGTCATTCTTTTGTTAAAAAAAATGAGAGCATTGATCACTCACGATTGCTCATGGTGATCCAAAGTGGCAAATGATGTTATTTTGCACAAAAGAGACAACCACATTAGCATTATCAGTACGATTAGGAATTGCTTCCACCCACTTAGAAACATAATCAACTGCTAACAGAATATATAAGAAACCATTCAAGTTTGGAAATGGACCCATGAAGTCAATACCCGAAACATAAAAAATTTTACAAAACAACATGAGTTATTGGGGCATCTCATCCCTCTTGGATATGTTTCCAAACCTTTAGCATTGGTGGCAAGAGTTATAGAAAAGATTAGCATCTTTAAAAAGTGTGGGCCACAAAAATCCGCCGTCTAAGATTTTTCTTGAAGTTCTTTGAGGGCCAAAGTGGCCACCACTTTCAGAAGAGTGGCATGCCTCCAAGATAGACTGAATTTCAGATTATAGAACACACCTTCTAATTATTTGGTCGGCACCACATCTCCACAAATATGGGTCATCCCATATGTAGTACTTGGACTCGCTTTTGAGCTTGTCCTTTTTATGTTTAGAAAAATGTGGAGGAAAGGTGTGACTAACCAAATAATTAGCTATGGGTGCATACCAAGGAACTACCTTAGATATTTTTTGCAAGCTATCAAGAGGAAACGCATCATTGATAGGAGTGGAGTCACTTTTTATACGCTCTAGGCGTCTTAAGTGGTCCGCCACTAAATTTTGGAAACCACTCATGTTCTTGATCTCTAAATCAAACTCTTGCAATAGCAATATCCAACGGATTAACCTTGGCTTTGAGTCTTTCTTAGCTAGCAAGTATTTCATAGCCGCATGCTCTAAATATACTACCACTTTGGTTCTAAGTAAATAGGCCCAAAATTTATCCAAGGCAAAAACAATTGCTAAAAGTTCCTTTTTAGTGGTAGTATAGTTAGACTGGGCACCATCTAAAGTCTTAGAAGCATAAGCTATGATATAAGGATCCTTACCTTCGCGCAACCGCATAGTTAGATGCATCACACATTATCTCGAACGGCCTACTCCAGTCAGGCTCTCTCACAATAGGAGCTTGGGTTAAGGCAATCTTCATCTTGTCAAATGCTTCTATACACTCTTCACTGAAGTCAAAATCCACATCTTTTTGCAACACACAGGAAAGGGGTAGTACAACCTTACTGAAGTCCTTGATGAAACGCCGGTAGAAACCTGCATGACTAAGAAAAGAATGGACTTCCCTCACAGAAGATGGGTAAGGTAAACCAGAAATAACATCAACCTTTATAGGATCAACAGAGATACCAGTATTAGAAACAACATGACCCAGAACAATACCTTGCTTTACCATAAAGTAACATTTTTCAAAATTAAGCACAAAGTTTGAACTAGCACATCTTTCTAATACTCTAGCAAGATAATCCAAAAAAAGGTCAAAAGAATCACCATAAATACTAAAATCATCCATAAATACTTTCATACAGTGCTCAAGAAGATCCGAAAAGATACTCATCATGCACCTTTAAAACGTAGCCGGTGCATTACATAAACCAAAAGGCATTCTTTTGTATGCAAACGTTCCAAAGGGGCATGTGAAAGTTGTTTTCTCTTGGTCTTCAGGAGCAAGTAGTTTTTGTGTTTAAAATAATGATTAGTAATTAGAGGTATTCAAAATTTATCCAATTCGAACAAAACTAATGGACCGAACAAAAAAAAAACTGAAAACCAAACAAATGATGTTTTGTAGTTTTTGCTGCGTTCTTCGGTTCATCTAAGGAAAACCCTGACCAAACCAAACTGAACCGATGTTTAGTAAAAACCCTAAATTAACAAACCCCTTCAACTCGAATGACCTAACACCTTTAGTCTTCACATTGCTGAAATTCGCACTCCCAGTCTCCCATAACGGCGAATCTTCTCTCACTCTCTCAGCCTCTCACAGCGACGAAACACGTCCCTCTTCTTTGCCATTGACGCCGCCAGATAGTACCAATCCTGACTCGTGTCCAATAGCGGAGTGACCCCTTTCCTCTCCCTCCCTCTTTCCCGTAGTGCTTCTGTCTCTGTCCTCCTCCTTGGTGTCACGCATCAACAGCCACCGTCTTTCTCAGTCTCTCTCTGCGTCATGCTCACTTCTCAGTCTTTCAACGTTGTCATTCTCAGTCTTTGTATCATTCTCTCTACCATCGTCGTGGTGTACCTATGTTGTTCTCACTCCTCAGCGCTGTCATTCTTAGTAGGTAGCAGTGGCGCAGCGTGGTTTTCAATGAGTCAACGTCATCGTTATTGTTGTCAATGATGTGCCGTTACGGTACTTTATCTCTCCATTTCATCACTGCATCTTCCAGTTTTTAATGGAGACTTAGCCTTAGGTATGAACATGTTTCATTGATTTCAGTTTAATTTTTGTTCTGTTGATTTTTTGTTTTGTTTATTATGATTTTTTATTTTTTTTATTTCTATTTTGAATTTCTATTTCTATGATTCTAATTCTTGATGTTCTATTTGTAAATTTGTTGTTATGATTATGATTTTTTATTTTTTATTTTTATGATTCTATTTTCTTGACCAAAATTTGTTGTTATCATTCTAAGTTATTTTTATGATTCTGTTATAATTTCACTGTTTTAAATGGATTTTCTTTCTCAGAGCTTGGAATCAACTAACACATTTGGGAAAAGAAGGTGAAAGGCGGAAAATATGCCGCAACTAAAATTAACTAGCACATTTGTTGAATTTTTTCTATTCTTATTTATTTTTGTTATAGTTTTATTTGTTCTTTCTGATTCAGTATCTTACTTTCTTTTTTTGTTTTGATTTTTTCTGAGTCAGGATGATTATTGTTCCATCTGCTTCTGCTATTTTTACAAAATTGTTAATGATTTTAATTTGTTAGTAATTTCTGAGTCAGTTAATTATTATTAGTGATTTCTGACTCAAGTTGATTATTGTTCTATCCCTTTTGATTTTAGGTTTATTTGCTTAAAGATGTTGTGCTGTTTTGCTGGAGAGAACATCAAAATGTGGTTGTCTTAAGGAAAATTAGTTTGGAAAATGCTATTTACACACTACTTTTCAGCCACCAATTCAACCACTCTCAATAAAATACAGTAGAAAATACAGTTACATATAAGGAAGCTAATACAACGCGCTGGCGTTGGGAGTTTCTTCATCGCGCCAAAATCTCTCGTGATTTCTTCTCTTCTCGCAGAGAGGGTTCCATTGCATACACTACAACAAATATGGCCTTTAGCAACGCCAAATTTTGCAACGCCTTAAAACCGTTCTCTTAGATAGTTTTAGACAACGGTTTTTTATAGTGTTACTATTGAATTCAATTTTTCATTATTTTATAGCAACAAATTAAAACCGTTCCCTTTGACTATTTTAAAGAACGGTTTTATAACCGTTACCATGATTTGTTTTTAAGCAACGGTTTTTGCTTGTTGTTTAAATAATTGTACAAAAGAAATGCATAAAAACCGTTGCCAAAATGCTACACTTTAAAACCGTTCTATTAGATGGTCTTAGACAACGGTTTTTACAGTGTTACTGTTGAAGTTCAATTTTTATTATATTATAGCAACGAAATAAAACCGTTCTCTTTGACTATTTAAAGAACGGTTTTATAACCATTACAATAATTATTTATCAAACAATAATTTTTCAATATTAATTAAATAATTATACAAATTAAACAATACCAATAAAAATAATTTAAAATAATAATATAAATTAAAAATATTTTTTCTATAAATATATAACAAATATTATTTTTCAAAAAACTAAAATTAAAATAAATTTATAATAAATATTATATATTTTTGTTATAAATATATAACAAATATTATTTTTAAGAAAAAATAAAGTTAAAATACATTTATAATAAATATTATATATTTTATTATAAATATATAATAAATATAATTATAAAAAAATAAAATTAAAATAATTTTAAAATAAAGATTAAATATTTATTAAAAAATTTTTTCTCTAAGATAACATCGAAGGACTCTACTAAAAATAAAAAACAAAAACGAAGGACTTCACTGATCTCTTAAAAAAGAAATCAGAGCGTGCTCTTCTTCCTCCCTCCAACATCAACGTAATCCTAACCCACACCAATCCAGGCCATCAGACCATCATCATACCGCAGCTTACCATGTAGACTGAACCCATTGTCGAAGAAAGAGTTTCCGGTGCGCCGTCCTTGTTCCCAAAATCGTAGCTGCTTCCTTCTTCCCAAAATCGTCGCTACGTCCTTCTTCCCAAAGTCGTCGTTGCGTCCTTCAATTCCCGGAGTCGCTGACTCTCTCCTCTCCGCGGCGTCGCTGCTTCTCCCCTCTCTGTGGTGTCACTGCTTCTCTGTTCGCTGTGGCCTCCTTGCTTCTCCCATGTTCTGCTTCTGCTTCGCTGCTTCTCCCATGTTCTTCTTCTGCTTTGCTGCTTCTACCTTACTTCTTCTGCTTCACTGCCTTGGCTAATTGTGGGTTGTGATTCTGCTTCGCTGCTGCTGCTTTGCTGCCTTGGCCATTTGTGGGTCTGTGGTAAGTGGTTTTTGTCTCTGATTTTCTTTTGTTTAGATAGGGCGTGTTTGCCTTGGCCATTTTTGTCTCTGCTTCATTTGTGTTTGCTTCAGTCCTTTTGAATAGTGCTGTGTCAAAGGTAGTCATCGAATATTGGTGTATGAATTTTTGGAGAACAATAGCCTTGCAAGTTCTTTGCTTGGTAAATATTATAACAACTTGAATGTTTATTTATCTGTGAATATTTCCTGAGTTGGATGGCTAATTGGCTACTGAACCTTTAGGTTTTTAATTATTAGAGTTTGGATCGAAATGAGACGTGATTAACTGATTATGGTGTTGCGATTAGGGAGCAGAATAAAGTATGAGAATGTGGGATTTGCTAATCTTTTGCTGTTGCTTTTGTTCACTAAATTATTATTTGGAAATGCTGTTATAATTTTATTTTGATTTTAATGTTGATTTTCTGGCCCAATTTTAGGCCTAAGAGATAAACAGTTGCTTCAGTTGAAGGCAGAGATGGTCCAAGACCCCCAAAAAAAGGCAGAGACAGGCCGTTCATCTTAGCCGTTTCGAGAGCAGATGGCATCTTGAGAGACCACCGATCCAGGGACAAGTTTGAGCGCGGTTGGCAATCTCTTTGACGGCGGCAGCAGCTTTAGTCAGTCCTTGTGGGCTTGTGGAGGAGTCTTCATATAAAGTGGTATGAAAGTTGCATTCCATCTGTTTGATGTTTTGCTTCATGTATATCATTGTAATAGTTCATCTCAGAAGTTGAATATATAATGCCATATACTTAAAGCAGCTAGGAATTCTATGATTTGCTAGCTTGTTGCATAATCTCTATAGACACAAAATGGGTAATGGTTCTCTGTCAATGCTACTCTGATTTTGTTTTAATTTTAATATTAATTTGTTATAATACTGTTATGATTTTGATTTGGTAATTAGTTCTCTGAAAATGTTATTCTGGTTTTGCTTTGATTTTAAACTTAATTTTATATTAATTTAGTATAGTGCTATTCTGATTTTGATTTGGTAATTGGTTATGTGAAAATGCTGTTCTGATCTTGTGTTATTTTTAATATTGATTTTGGTCATTGGTCTGTTTTGGTCATTGATTTAAAATAGAAAAATATTACCACAATTATGAAGATTTGTATATGTGATAAATCACTATTTTATGGTTTATCTTGTGCTCAATTGAGTGGATTTTATCAACTCTTTACCCACTTATTCATACTATTTGCATGTTTTACGTTTTCCTTCCTGATTTTGTGCTATGATTGAAAACATGCTTCTTTGATCTTATATTTGCTTATTATTAATCCTTTCTTATTACCATTAGATGCCTTGATATGTGTGTTAAGTGTTTTCAGAGATTATAGGACAGGAATGGCTTGGAGGATGGAAAGGAAGCATGCAAAAGTGGAAGGAATACAAGAAGTTGGAGAAATTGCTAAGCTGTCCAGCCTGACCTCTTTGCACTCAAACAGCAATAACTTTAGCTATAGAGGTCCAAACAATACAGTTCCAGTTGCGTTGGAAAGATAACGTCCGGGGCTTCGATTTGATATATAATATGTCATAGTTTTCCTGACGCTAGGTGACGCGACTGCATGCTCCATGCGGCCGCGTCGCAGTGACAAAATCTAGCGTGGTTGAATTCGAGACCAGCAAATTCTGGGCTGTTTCTGACCCAGTTCTCGGCCCAGAAAACACAAATTAGAGGCTATAAAGAGGAGGAATGCATCCATTCATAAGAAGGCTTTCATATTCACAATTTTAGGAGTAGATGTAGTTTTTAGAGAGAGAGGTTCTCTCCTCTCTCTTAGGATTAGGATTTAGGACTTCTCTTAGTTTTAGGAGTGACTCTCAATCCCAGAAGGAAGCACCAAAAGGCGTAGACACCACAGACAACACTACTCCTATTCCATTTCCACAACTTGCAAGGAAGCCCAGGAAGCAACTGGAACCCGATCCTAAAATGGTAGAGATATTCAAAAAGGTTGAGGTAACTGTTCCCCTTTTTGATGTTATTCAGCAAGTACCTAAATATGCAAAGTTTCTAAAAGACTTATGTATCCATAAAGACAAAATTAATGAATTAGAAACTATTCCTTTAGGTAGTTCTATATCTACTTTAATGGGAAGATTACCTGAAAAATGTAGTGATCCAGGTCCTTGCATAGTTAGTTGTACTATTGGTGGTGTAGTAATTTATGATTGCATGTGTGATTTAGGAGCATGTGTCAGTATAATGCCTTTGTCTATATATGATGTTTTGAGGCTCCCTCCCTTAAAAAGGTCGGCAGCTCGTTTTGTGTTAGCAGATAAAAGCATTATTACCGTGGCTGGAGTTGCTGAGGATGTTTTGGTGAACATTAAAGGGCTCACATTTCCCACTGATTTTTATATCTTGGAGATGCCTTACAATGATTCAGATAAGCCATCATCAATCCTACTTGGAAGACCATTCCTGAAGACATCAAAATTCAAATTGGATGCCTTTTCAGGAACATACTCCTTTGAAATAGATGGCCGCATAGTAATCTTCAATCTGAATGGAGTCATTGACAACCCCCCAGAAGATCGTTCTATCTTCCAGTGTGATGTCATAGACGAAAGTGTGGCTGAAGTTCAAAAGGAAGAGTTTGAAGAGAGGCACACTGGACAAGGTCCAAGTGTGGGGACCCTCTTAACTGACAATGGGAGCACTTCGCCATTTTCACAAGCCCCAGATTATCCAGAGCCCGCCCATGATCAAAAGTTAGAATTGAAACCTCTCCCTCCACATCTCAAATATGCTTATCTTGAGGATGAGCAGAAGCTTCCGGTTATTATTGCAAGGGAACTGACTTCTCAACAAGAAGAGCAGTTACTTGATGTACTGAGGAAGCATAAGAAGGCAATTGGGTGGAGTTTGGCAGACATAGTGGGAATCAACCCTCAAGTATGTGAGCACAGAATATTTTTAGAAGAGGGAGCAAGACCTGTCCGTCAACCCCAAAGAAGATTGAATCCCACCATCTTGGAAGTTGTCAAAAATGAAGTGACCAGACTATTGGAAGCAGGTATCATATATCCCATTTCAAACAGTGAATGGGTAAGCCCAGTACAAGTGGTGCCCAAGAAATCTGGAGTCACTACAGTGAAGAGTGAGCATGGAGAGCTCATAGCAACTAGAGTTTAGAATGCTTGGAGAGTCTGCATTGATTACAGGCGTCTCAACCAAGCTACCCGTAAGGATCACTACCCACTTCCATTCATTGATCAAATGCTGGATCGCCTGTCAGGTAAATCACATTACTGCTTTTTAGATGGTTACACAGGTTATTTCCAGATTCATATAGCTCCTGAGGATCAGGAAAAACTAATTTTACATGTCCTTTTGGGACTTATGCTTATAAGAGAATGCCCTTTGGCTTGTGCAATTCACCAGCTACCTTCTAAAGGTGCATGATGAGTCTTTTTTCTGATCTTATTGAGGACTGTATGGAAGTTTTTATGGACGATTTTAGCGTTTATGGTGATTCTTTTAGCCTTTGCTTAGAGGGATTATCTAGAGTATTAGATAGACGTGTTAATACAAACCTTGTATTGAATTTTGAAAAATGCCACTTTATGGTAAAACAAGGGATTGTATTAGGACATGTGGTATCTAATAATGGCATTTCTGTAGACCCAGCAAAGGTAAATGTTATTTCTAGTTTGCCTTACCCCTCTTCTGTGAGGGAAGTCCGTTCGTTCCTTGGCCATGAAGGTTTCTATAGGAGATTTATTAAAGACTTTAGTAAGGTGGCACTTCCCTTATCCAGATTACTGCAGAAGGATATTGAGTTCGAGTTCAGTGAGGATTGCAAACAAGCGTTTGATAAGCTGAAGACTGCTCTAACTCAAGCCCCAATTGTGAGAGGACCCGACTAGAGCCAGCCGTTTGAAATCATGTGCGATGCTTCCAACCATGCCGTAGGAGCAGCACTGGCTCAGCGTGAAGGTAAGGACCCTTTTGTTATTGCCTATGCGTCTAAGATTTTAGACACTGCCCAGTCCAATTATACTACTACTGAGAAAGAGCTTCTTGCTATTGTTTTTGCTATGGATAAATTCCGAGCTTATTTACTTGGTACTAGAGTAGTAGTGTATTCAGACCATGCAGCTCTAAAGTATCTATTAGCTAAAAAGGAATCCAAACCAAGACTTATACGTTGGATACTGCTGTTACAAGAATTTGATTTAGAAATAAAGGATAGGAGTGGTAATCAAAATTTAGTAGCAGACCACTTGAGTCACCTTGAACATATTAAGGATGATTCTAGTACTATAGATGATAATTTTCCTTTTGATAACCTGCATGCAGTATCTGAGGTAATCCCTTGGTATGCACCTGTTGCTAATTATTTAGTTAGCCGCACATTTCCTCCACATTTTTCCAAACATCAAAGAGACAAGCTGAAAAGCGAGTCTAAATATTATATATGGGATGACCCATATTTATGGAGATGTGGCACTGACCAGATAATTAGACGTTGTGTGCCTCAATCAGAATTCCAGTCCATTTTAGAGGCCTGTCACTCATTTGAGAGTGGAGGACATTTTGGCCCTCAAAGAACAGCTAGAAAGATCTTAGACTGCGGATTCTGGTGGGCTACTCTTTTTAGAGACGCTGTTGAGTTTTGTAAATCTTGCCCCCCATGCCAGAAATTTGGTAATATATCTAGGAGGGATGAGATGCCTCAACAATATATGCTCTTCTGTGAAATTTTTGATGTTTGGGGCATTGACTTCATGGGTCCATTTCCAAATTCTAATGGATATTTTTATATATTGTTAGCTATGGATTATGTTTCCAAATGGGTGGAAGCAATTCCTACCCGCACTGATGATGCTAACACTGTTGTTTCCTTTGTGAGAAACCATATTATATGTCGCTTTGGATCACCACGAGCGATCGTAAGCGATCAAGGCACCCATTTTTGTAACAGGAGACTAACATGATTGATGAAGAAGCATGGGATAATCCATAAAGTTGCAACCGCTTACCATCCCCAAACTAATGGGCAACCCGAGGTGTCGAACAGAGAAATTAAGCGTATCTTGCAAAAGATAGTAAAGCGTCATAGAAAAGACTGGAGCACCAGGCTACAAGATGCACTGTGGGCATATAGAACATCATACAAGACACCCATTGGGATGAGTCCCTTCCGCTTGGTTTATGGCAAAGTTTGTCATCTCCCAGTTGAAATAGAACACAGAGCCTTCTGGGCAGTTAAGGAGTGTAACATGGAAATTGAGAACACCGGAGCTGAAAGGAAGTTGCAACTGCAGGAACTGGAGAACCTTTGCCTAGAAGCTTATGAGAACTCTAGAATTTACAAGGAAAAGATGAAAGTCGTGCATGATCAAAACATCAAGAAGAAAGAGTTCCAACCTGGAGATTTTGTCCTCCTTTACAAATCTCGACTAAGGCTCATGCCCGGTAAGTTGAGATCAAAATGGGAAGGTCCATACAAAGTAGAGAAGGCTGAACTGTATGGAGTTTATCACCTAAGCCATCCTTCAAGCTCTAAACTTATTAAAGTAAATGGACAATGCCTGAAGCTGTACCATGGTGAGAAGGTGCAGAAAAATAAGGAGCTTGAGATCTTTCGCCTGGAAGATCCCCACATAGCAACCGATTGAGCTAGTGGAGCGTCCAACTTACGGACGTTAAAGCAAACTGCTTGGTGGGAGACAACCTACCGCAGTATGATCGTTCTTTTCTTCACTTTTAGTTTTTCTTCTTTCATAACTCTTCTCTTTATTAGTGCTTTTGTACTCTTTCATTTACATGTCTTTATATTACAAAAAAAAAAAATTTGCCACGCAACGCGATTGCATCAGCGACGCGTCCGCGTCGCAAAGGGGGTGGAGAAAACAAATAAACGAACAGAGAGTCCGGCTGGAGCGTGGCTGGAGGCGTGCCAATGGCACAAATCGACCCACGCGACCGCGTCCCTGACGCGTTTGCGTCGCATGGGAATCATGGCCTCCCACGCGGCCGCGTGTCCTGAGTTTTCAACGTAAAAGGGTGCACATCAACATTTTGTGCGAGCGTGATGCTGGATTGGTGCTGGAGGCACAATCCTTGTCACGCAACCGCGTTGCCGATGCGGCCGCGTCATCTATTTTCTGACGCACCCTCACGCGGTCGCGTGACCCATGCGATCGCATCACCCCAATTTGGCAATTAAATTAAATTGAACAGAGAGTTGTGCTGGAGCGAGGCTGCACTCGCGCCAGCAGCGTAACATGGGTCACGCGACCGTGTGACCGACGCGATCGCGTCCCCTTACCTGACGCGCACCCACGCGAACGCGTGCCCCACGCGGCCGCGTCGCATGCGCCGCACAGCTCAACCTAAAATTGCCACATATCTTATCTTCCTCTCCCCCAAATCCTAATTTTTCTTTTCCCTACTTATTTCTTCCTTCCCCCTTTCCCCCTTCTATCTCACCTCTCACTCTCTATCTCTCTCACCACCATTAACAAGGTTTTACCTTCTTCTTCCTTCTTCTCTTTTCCATCATTCTTATTATATTATATACATTTTTATTTTCTTTTTATTTTTTTATTTTATTTTTCATCTTCTTCTTTCCCTTTTTACATGGTGCTAGAAATTTTTTGAGTCATTATCCCTCATTATATGCTTGTGACTTGTTACAATTTATTTGACAATTATTATTATTTTTAAGGGATTGCTTGCATGTTCAATTTCTTACTTTTTATATCTTACTTACCATGCATGCCATGTGTTTGTGAAAAAGCCTATATAGCCCTATGCACTTTTCTACATTACTTTACTCTACTATTCAATGCTTGCTTTTCACAAATTCTCCTTATTATTTTATTAATTGAATTCAATTGTCAATACAAACGTGATAGTTTGTTATAAAGTAATGCTTGGTCTATGCTACTCATGCCCTTTGCCAGCATGCCAATAAACACCTTGCATTCACTTGTTTTTATCTGCACTAGCTATTTTCCATTGATGGCTTTTACTGTGCATCATTCACCCTCTTCTCTGTTTCCTTCCTTGCTGTATATCTCTTTGAATTTAATTTACTTTCTCTTCCTTTCTTCAGAATGGCCACCAAGGAAGGAAAGGAGAAAGCTACTCCCAAACCGCCGGTAAGGAAAGGAACAAAAAAGAGCCCAGCTGAGAAACCACAACCCCCATCCACTTGCACATCTTAGCATGCACCGAGGACGGTGTAATCTTTAAGTGTGGGAAGGTCGATACCGATCTCCATGGGTTAGTACCTTCTTATCTAAACACCAATGTTTAAATTTTCTTTGTAGATTAGTTGTTGCATTTGCATATTTGTTTAATTTTTGCATATTTTACCACTTGGTGGAAGTAATATTTTCTTTTTCAAGAAAATTTTTAGAGAATTTCACTAATTTGAATAAAATTTAATGTTACACTTGTTTGAAGAGATATTATATTGGAACATGGTTTAGAACTCGAACACACAAAACCTGTGAGATTTTGAGCCTATTTGAATTGGTTGCATTTTATCAACCAATATTTTATTTTTTGTGTGTGTGTTTTTCTCTCTAAAATTGTGATCTTTGTCTTGCTTAATTCTATATTTCCATGGTTTGATGTATGCATGCACTTATATGATTGAGGCCTTTGTTTCACTGAGCTTACATACCCATATGGCCTTAACCCTTCATTATCCCTTGCAAACTAATTTGAGCCTATTATACCCCTTTGTTCTTTACTTTAGCACATCATTAACTCTAAGCGGAAAACAATAATGCCCTTAATTTGAATCCTTAGTTAGCTTAGACTAGTGAGAGTGCTCATAAATTAAGTGTGGGGAAGCGAATTTGGAAACAATTGGTTTGAGAATTGAGTATGTTAGAATTTTCTGAAAATGTGAAAAAAATGTTTAGGACATGATTCATGCATCCAATAATTTAATCATATGCATTGAGAAAAATAAAAGAAAAAGAAAAATTATGTATAAAAAAAAGAAAAAAAAAGAAAAGAGGAAAAAGAGCAAATAAGAAAAAGGGGACAAAATGCCCCAAAGTAAATGTTGAAAACAATGCATATGAATTGTACTTGAAATTAGAATGCATGAATATGTGGAAAACATGGTTGATGGATAGTTAGATTTTGTACTGTGATTACATGGATTGTTTAAGTTAGGTGGAAAGTTTAAGTTAATTAAGGATTCAGATTTTAGTCCACTTGGCCAAATACAATCCTACCTTAACCCTAACCCCATTACAACCCTTAAAAGACCTCTTGATATGTGTATTTGTGCATTAAAATTATGTTGATTGTTAGATGAAGAGCAAGCCTTAGAAAACAAGGTTAGTAGAGAATTGAGAGAATCGAACCTTAAACACTTGAGTGACTAGAGTGTATACACTACCAGTGAGGGTTCGATGCTCAATTCCTTGTTCCCTGCTTTCATGAGCTATTTTCTTCTACAAGTCTATTTGTACTTCATTTTTTATGATTTGAATTAGTGAAATCCAGTTCATATTTGTCTTGGAGAACTTATTTACTCTTAACCAAGTAAGTAAAAGCATTTAGCATGTAGTTGCATTCATAGGTTGCATTTCATGCATTCTACCATTCCTCTTCATTCTTTATAGTTTCTCTTGAGCTTAGCATGAGGACATACTAATGTTTAAGTGTGGGGAGGTTGATAAACCACTATTTTATGGTTTATCTTGTACTCAATTGAGTGATTTTTATTAACTCTTTACCCACTTATTCATACTATTTGCATGGTTTTATATTTCCTTCCTAATTATGTGTTTTGATTGAAAACATGCTTCTTTGATCTTATATTTGCTTATTATTAATCCTCTCTTATTACCATTAGATGCCTTGATATGTGTGTTAAGTGTTTTCAGATATTATAAGGCAGAAATGGCTTAGAGGATGGAAAGGAAGCATGCAAAAGTGGAAGGAATACAAGAAGTTGGAGAAATTGCTAAGCTGTCCAGCCTGACCTCTTCGCACTCAAATGGCTATAACTTTAGCTACAGAGGTCCAAACGATGCGGTTCCAGTTGCGTTGGAAAGCTAACATCCGGGGCTTGGATTTGATATATAATATACTGTAGTTTCCCTGACGCTAGGTGACGCGACTGCATGATCTATGCGGCCGCGTCGCAGTGACAGAAATCAGCGTGTTTGAATTCTTCTCCAGCGATTTCCTGGCTGTTTTCGACCCAGTTCGCGGCCCAAAAAACACGGATTAGAGGCTATAAAGTGGGGGATTGTATCCATTTATATGGAGGCTCACACAATTTACAATTTTAGGAGTAGATGTAGTTTTTAGAGAGAGAGGTTCTCTCCTCTCTCTTAGGATTAGGATTTAGGATTTCTCTTAGTTTTAGGAGTGACTCTCAATCCCAGGTTCTTTATTTTTATTTATTTTTCTAATTTAATTTATGAACTCTTCCATGTTACATTTGATATCTTTATTAGTGCTAATTTGAGGTATTTCAATTCATGATTGCTTTCTTTTATTTACATGATTACTGCTTCCCATCTGAAGACATTTTTAATTCAGTAAATTTACTCTTTTCTTTTTGGCTTTCGTTAAGTAATTGGTAACGCTTGAGCTGTCAAATAAAGGAGTGGTTGAAATTGGGAGTTGCTCCAATAACTCTAGTCTTTCCATCGAAATTGACTAGGACCTGAGGGTTAAGCTAATTAATCCACTTGATCTACCTTCATAGTTCGAGGTTAACAAAGTGAGATTAAAATCCAAATTTCATCATAATTGATAAGGATAGGACCTCCAGTTCTTGTACCTTGCCAAGAGATTTTATTGTTATTATTTTATTTTACTTGTCATTCAATATATTCCCTCCTTACCTCATAATAAACCCCAATTTACAACTCATGACCAATAATAAGAACATACCTCCCTGCAATTCCTTGAGAAGACGACCCGAGGTTTAAATACTCGGATATCAATTTTAAAAGGGGTTTGTTACTTGTGACAACCAAAACGTTTGTACGAAGGGATTTTTGTCGGTTTAGAGACTATATCTACAACGCAACTGTTTCTATGAATCTCTTTACTGGTAAAAATCCCAACGTCAAAATGGCGCCGTTGCCGGGGATAAAAATTGGTGGAATTTGAAGGAGATAAGGGAGGGGAGGTTGATAAACCCATATTTCATGAGTTCTTTTGTGCTTAATTTGAGTGATTTATACAATCCTTCACCTACTTATTCACATTAATTGCATGGGTTTACTTTCCCTTCCTTATTATGTCATATTGTGAAAAACATGTTTCCTAAACTTTAAAAATTAATTATTTTAATTACTTTTATTTCCATTCGATGCCGTGATTAATGTGTTGAGTAGTTTCAGATTTTCTAAGGCATAATGACTTAAAGGATGGAAAAAGAAACATACAAAATGGAAGGAGAAGGCAAAACAGAGCTTTGAAGGAAACTGGTATTCACGCGATCGCATAGACGACGCAATCGCGTGCCAGAAGCAAAGATGCAGCGACGCGGCCGCATGACTGACGCGACCGCGCGACATAAGCAGAACGCATACGACGCGGACGCGTGACTGACGCGACCGCGTGGCAAGAAAAAGCTCCGAATGACGCGACCGCGTGACCCACGCGGACGCGTGACAGAGGCCACGTATCAGAATTTACAAAATACGCCCCCAGCGATTTCTGAAGCCCTTTTTGGCCCAAATCCAAGTACAGACAGCATAGACCAGAGGTTATAAAGTGTGGGAATGCACCCATTCAAAGAGAGCTCGCATATTTTATTTTTCAATGATTTAGATTTAGTTGAGAGGGAGATCTTCTCCTCTCTCTCTTAGGATTTAGGATTTCTTCTTGTTTTAAGAGTGACTCTCAATCCAGGTTTTATATTTCTTTATTTTAAACTTCCTTTTCACTTTATTTATTTATTTCAGTATCTGAGTTGGCTATTTACCTTTATAATTGAATCTATGAATTCTTCCATGTTACAGACTGTTATTTGAATTAATGATAATTGAGGTATTTTTAGTTTATGATTGTTCTCTTTGATTTAAGTTACCATTTCTTCCCATCTAAGGATATTTTTATTATTCCAACAATTTTACTTTTTCCCCTTTTGGTCCTGGTTAAGAATTCAGTAACTCAACAGTTATTAAACTCAACATAACTAATAATCGTTATCTTGCTAATTGAGCTGAACTTAAGTAATCCCAACCTTTTCTTAGGAAATAAATAGGATTCAAAGGTCAATTTAATTAGTCCCTTGACTTTCCTTTTCCCTAGTAAAGGTTGACCAAGTGGAGTTTAGATTCAACTTTCATTATAGTTGAGAGAGATAACTAAGTTGGACCTCTAATTTCTCTTACCTTGCCAAAAGTTTGCTTTACAGTATTTATTTATTTTAATTGCCATTTACTTTACTTGTCATTTAAATTACTTGCTTCTCATCTTCTAAACCCCCTATTACAACCTTTATAGCCAATAATAAGAACATACTTCCTCGCAGTTCCTTGAGAAGACGACCCGAGGTTTGAATTCTCAGTTAACAATTTTTAAAGGGGTTTGTTACTTGTGACACCTAACACGTTTGTATGAAAGGACTTTTGTTGGTTTAGAAGCTATACATGCAACGAGGATTTATCCGCAAATTTCTAGACCACGCAAAAGTTCTCTCATCAAAATGGCACCGTTACCGGGGAACTGCTAACGTGTGCCTTATTATTGGTTATTGTAAATATTTTTCTTTTGCTTGTTTATTTATTTTTGTTTTTCCTTTTTATCTTTATTTGCTACTATGAACTATCACCCCTCTCGCTTTGAGTTTGGTTCTAATATTGTTAAAGTAAATAGAAGTTACAGCAGGAATGTATACCAAGGTCAGACCAATCAAGGATGGATGAAACCAAGAGGATCTAATAAACCCTTTTGGCAGCAACACCCTCCGAGATATCCTGGACAAAGACCATTCTACAGTGCATACCCAGCTGAAAGACATGGTGGACAACCTTGTAACTACCAACAAGTCCCACCCCGTGCATATAAACCATCCTTTCAACATAACCTCGAACCACCACACTCACAAGCTTCTCTTCACCATTCGCCACCATATGATCCTTTCTTACCCCAATACCAATCCGATCGTTCCCAATCACCACCACTTTCCTTTGTATCATGTCCAAGTCTAGCAACCCGAGAAGCAGAGGATCGCCTAAAGGAAACAGTACATAAATTTCAAACAACCATTCAACAACTGGAGTAAGCGATAATTCAATGGGTTTCTAGGCACTCAAATACACAAGGATTAGCCACAGCCCCATGTGGACAGCCCAATGAAGAGCAGAGCATGAAGGAATTGCCAAAAACTCCAGTGGATAAGACATAGCATGAATTTGTACTAGAACAATTAGAAGAAGCTGTCATTGTTCAAGAAGAAGAGTTGGTTGAAGACCTAGGAGATGCTGAACTTCCATGGGAATCCATAATTGAGGAAAACTCCGTCCAGGATGCTATAGTTGATGCTAAGGAGGATACTGTACAATCTCCAAGGCAAGTCGTTTATGAGGAATCAAACGGAATAATCCAAGAAGCAAATTTCCTTGATGATGATAGTCACAGGTCTAGCTCTCTTAGTGATGAACTTGCATCCGCAAGTGAATTCTCTAAGATCGAAGAATCTTCCCCAAGTGAATATGAAGATGATGCGGAGGTAGATTTCTCTCAACCTCCAATCTATGACTCAAGTGATGAGGAAGACACAGAAGACTTTGACCAAGACACAGATACAATTGAAGATCTTTGCAAAGAAGTGGAGGAATTCACAGAAGAGCACAAGGAAATGAAACTTGCAGAACCACCAAAAACACCTATCCCAAGGCCGTTATCACCTAATACAAGCTTCAAGTGGGTACAATCCTTAACTTATAACTTTACTTATTCACTTGAATACGGTTTGCTTGAAACAGATGGCCAGCTTAGAGCTCTCTGCGGCTTTAAGAGTAAGAGGGAAATGGCTCATACTCAGAGATGGTGCACAAGGTTCAATAAGGTTCCACGCTTCACCTCGAAGTACACGGATTGGTATCATGCTCGATTGCATGGATCACGGAAAATGTTTGGTCATCAAGGTGAGATTCTACATTTTAACCCGCCCGAATGGAAACATGTAGATCAAGACGGAGGTGGATTTAAAAGCAAGGCTTGGAATCCTGGACTCTATCCTGACATTCGTCGTCCCGGGAACCTGAAAATCTGTTTGGAGCTGCTCAGAAGCTTTGCATGCTTGGTTTGGGACCCCGGAGGCTATTGGCATTTCAAGCACTGGTGGAGATTTTTAGACGAATTTAAACATAGCCATAACAGGATACTCCTCCAATGTCCAACTTAAGGACTTTAACTAAAAGTGCTAGGTGGGAGACAACCCACCATGGTATGGTTGCTTCTTTTTCAATTTATTTCTTGTTAATTGCTTTCATTTTTCCTTTTTCATTTTAAGTTATTAGACCTGGAATCATGCATAGAATTCATGTTAATCATTGCATTATGCATTTTTTTTATGCATATATAAAAAAAAGGGGGTGCACGACGCGACCGCATGCCCCATGCGATCGCGTCATATTGCGAGAAACACCACCCATGCGACCGCATGACCCACGCGGCCGCGTGGTATATATATATATATATTGGTGTAAGGATCCAACGAACAGAAAGTTAGGCTGGAATCATGCGGCCCTTGTGCGTTTCGTATAAATTGGCCCACGCGATAGCATGCCCCATGCGATCGTGTCACTTGCACAATACCAATCCCACATGACCGCGTGAGCGACGCGATCGCGTCGCATGGATTGCACATTGGTGCACGAATTGTGAATCACACTTTTCACAACGCGTACCACTAACCAGCAAGTGCACTGGGTCGTCCAAGTAATACCTTACGTGAGTAAGGGTCGAATCCCACGGAGATTGTTGGTTTGAAGCAATCTATGGTTATCTTGTAAATCTTAGTCAGGAAGTCAATTATGTTTATCAGTTGAATTGTGAATAACCAGTAGAGCATAAATTAAAAGTTACTTGTTGTGCAGTAATGGAGAATATGTTGGAGTTTTGGAGATGCTTTGTCCTCTGAACCTCTGCTTTCCTCTGTCTTCTGATTCACGCACGCACGTCCCCCTATGGCAAGCTGTGTATTGGTGGATCACCGTTGTCAATGGCTACCTTCCATCCTTCCAGTGAAAACTACGCTCACGCGCTCTGTCACAGCACGGCTAATCACCGGTTGGTTCTCGATCCGGTTGGAATAGGATTTACTATCCTTTTTTGTCTGTCACTAACGCCCAGCCTTCAGGAGTTTGAAGCTCGTCACAGTCATTCAATCCTTGAATCCTACTCGGAATACTACAGACAGGGTTTAGACTTTTCGGATTCTCATGAATGCTGCCATCAGTTCTAGCTTATACCACGGAGATTCTGATTAAGGAATCTAAGAGATACTCATTCAATCGTATATAGAACGGAGGTGGTTGTCAGGCACGCGTTCATGGTTTGAGGAAGGTGATGAATGTCATGGATCATCACCTTCATCACAATTAAGCGCGAATGAACATCTTAGATAGGAACAAGCGTGTTTGAATGGAAAACAGAAATACTTGCATTAATTCATTGAGACACAGCAGAGCTCCTCACCCCCAACAATGGGGTTTAGAGACTCATGCCGTCAGAGAATACAAAGTTTAGATCTGAAATGTCATGAGATACAAAATAAGTCTTTAAAAGTTGTTTAAATACAAAACCAGTAGCCTAGGGTTACAAAATATGAGTGGACTATGATGGATGATGCAGAGATCCACTTCTGAGGCCCACTTGGTGTGCTGGGGCCCACTTGGTGTGTGCTGGGGCTGAGACTTTAAGCAATTCACGTGCAGAGGCCATTTGTGGAGTTGAACGCCAGTTTTTGTGCCAGTTTGGGCGTTCAACTCCAGTTTTTGATCCTTTTCTGGCGCTGGACGCCAGATTTGGGCAGAAGGCTGGCGTTGAACGCCAGTTTACGTCGTCAATTCTTGTGCAAAGTATTGACTATTATATATTTCTGGAAAGCCCTGGATGTCTACTTTCCAACGCAATTGGAAGCACGCCATTTCGAGTTCTGTAGCTCCAGAAAATCCACTTTGAGTGCAGGGAGGTCAGAATCCAACAGCATCAGCAGTCCTTTTTCAGCCTGAATCAGATTTTTGCTCAGCTCCTTCAATTTCAGCCAGAAAAATACCTGAAATTACAGAAAAACACACAACTCATAGTAAAGTCCAGAAACATGAATTTTTCCTAAAAACTACTGGAAATAAACTAAAAACTAACTAAAACATACTTAAAACTATATGAAATTATCCCCAAAAAGCGTATAAAATATCCGCTCATCACAACACCAAACTTAAACTGTTGCTTGTCCTCAAGCAACTAGACAAATAAAATAGAAGACTAATAGGTTGAGAGCAATAATATCTCAGAGTTTTTGAATGAAGCTCAGATTCTAATTAGATGAGCGGGACTAGTAGCTTTTTGCTTCTGAACAGTTTTGGCATCTCACTTTATCCATTGAAGCTCAGAGTGATTGGCATCTATAGGAACTTAGAATTCAGATAGTGTTATTGATTCTCTTAGTTTAGTGTGATGATTCTTGAACACAGCTTCTTTATGAGTCTTGGCTGTGGCCCTAAGCACTTTGTTTTCCAGTATTACTACCGGATACATGAATGCCACAGACACATAACTGGGTGAACCTTTTCAGATTGTGACTCAGCTTTGCTAAAGTCCCCAATTAGAGGTGTCCAGAGTTCTTAAGCACACTCTTCTTTTTGCTTTGGACCTTGACTTTAACCGCTCAGTCTCAAGTTTTCACTTGACACCTTCACGCCACAAGCACATGGTTAGGGACAGCTTGATTTAGCCGCTTAGGCCAGGATTTTATTCCTTTTTGGCCCTCCTATCCACTGATGCTCAAAGCCTTGGGATCCTTTTTATTACCCTTGCCTTTTGGTTTTAAGGGCTTTGGCTTTTTCTGCTTGCTTTCTCTTTTTTCTTTCTCTCTCTTTTTTTTTTTTTCTGCAAGCTTTGTTCTTTGCTGCTTTTTCTTGCTTCAAGAATCATTTTTATGATTTTTCAGATTCTCAATAACATGTCTCATGTTCATCATTCTTTCAAGAGCCAACATATTTAACAGTCTTAAACAACAAATTCAAAAGATATATGCACTGTTCAAGCATTCATTCAGAAGACAGAAAGCATTGCCACCACATTTAACTAATTAGAATTTCTCTTATTAAAACTCGAAATTTTATTACTTCTTATTTAAAAGATCTACTATTTTATTCATGTTTGCTGATGATGAGAAAAATAAACTATAGCTTAATTGGAGATAAAATCAAAATAGACTAATTACTACTATATGACTCCTAAGGTAAAATTAAAATAAGAACAGTTATCACAGAGTTAAGGCTAAGATTAGAACTCAACAACCTTGAGGTTTGGGAAGTGGATGTTCCTCTAGTCTGTGAGGTGCTTGGTCCTTCAAGAGAGAATTTCTGGCGCTTCAGTTCCTTTAAATCACGCCCTTGCTCCTCTTGGAGTGGGTTGTTTTCCTTTAGGGGCCATGATCTTAGTGATCACGGATAAGCACACCAAACTTAGAGCTTTGCTTGTCCTCAAGCAAAAGAAAAAGAAGGAGATGGGTAGAAGGAGAGCTCCTCCCCCCCATCCTGGCGTTTGAACGCCCAAATGCTGCTATCTTGGGCGTTCAACGCCCAGTTGTTGCCCTTTTCTGGCGTTGAACGCCAGATAGCTATCCTTACTGGCGTTCAGCGCCCACTGGATGCCCATTTTGGGCGCTGAACGCCCAAAATGGCCTTCACTGGCGTTTTCTTGCCAGTAAGCTCCCTATCTCTGTTTTGTGTGTAGATTCCTTCTGTAACCCTGTAAACTTATGCAAATGATTCTTTACCTTAGTGTCAGTGAACTTTATATAAACAAATAAAAATAAAAATAGGGCAAAATGCTTAGAGGATTGTTGCCCCATGGCTGGGTTGCCTCCCAGCAAGCGCTTCTTTATTGTCTTTTGCTGGACCTTGCTGAGCTTTTAATCTAGCTTCAGCCTTGAGCATTCTTGCTCAATGTTGCCCTCAAGATAATGCTTGATTCTCTATCCATTGACAATGAACTTCTTATCAGAATCAATATCTTGAAGCTCCACATAACCATATGGTGATACACTTGTAATCACGTATGGTCCCCTCCACCGGGATTTCAGTTTCCCGGGGAATAGCCTGAGTCTAGAGTTAAACAACAGAACCTTCTGTCCTGGTTCAAAGATTCTAGATGACAGCTTTCTGTCATGCCACTTTTTTTATTTTTCTTTATAAAGCTTGGCATTTTCGAAAGCTGTGAATCTGAATTCCTCTAGCTCATTTAGCTGGAGCAATCGTTTTTCTCCTGCTAATTTGGCATCTAAGTTTAGGAATCTGGTTGCCCAGTAGGCCTTATGTTCCAGTTCCACGGGCAAGTGGCATGCCTTACCATACACGAGTTGGTATGGAGAGGTCCCTATAGGGGTCTTGAATGATGTTCTGTAAGCCCACAGAGCATCATCCAAGCTCCTTGCCCAATCCTTTCTACGGGTACTTACTGTCCGTTCCAGGATTCTCTTTAATTCTCTATTAGAGACTTCAGCTTGCCCATTGGTTTGTGGATGATATGGTGTGGCCACTTTGTGGCGAATTCCATACCGAACCATGGCAGAGTAAAGCTGTTTATTGCAGAAGTGAGTGCCCCCATCACTGATTAACACTCTAGGGACACCAAACCTGCTAAAGATATGTTTCTGGAGGAACTTCAGCACTGTTTTAGTATCATTGGTGGGTGTGGCAATAGCCTCAACCCATTTTGATACATAGTCAACTGCCACCAGAATATAAGTGTTTGAGTATGATGGTGGGAAAGGTCCCATGAATTCAATTCCCCATACATCAAACAACTCTATTTCCAAGATTCCTTGTTAAGGCATGGCGTAACCATGAGGCAGATTACCAGCTCTTTGGCAACTATCACAATTACGTACAAACTCTCGGGAATCTTTATAGAGTGTGGGCCAATAGAAGCCACATTGGAGGACCTTGGTGGCTGTTCGCTCACCTCCGAAATGGCCTCCATATTGAGATCCGTGGCAATGCCATAGGATTCTCTGTGCTTCCTCTCTGGGGACACACCTACGGATAATTCCGTCTGCACATCTCTTAAAGAGATAAGGTTCATCCCACAAGTAGTACTTTGCATCAGTAACTAATTTCTTCTTTTGTATTCTATTGTACTCCTTGGGTATGAACCTTGCAGCTTTATAGTTTGCAATATCGGCAAACCATGGTGCTTCCTGAATGGCAAATAGATGCTCATCAGGGAACGTCTCAGAGATCTCAAGAAAGGGGAGGGACGTCCCTTTCACTGGCTCTATCCGGGACAGATGATCAGCCACTTGGTTCTCTGTCCCTTTTCTGTCTCTTATTTCTATATCAAACTCTTGCAGAAGCAATACCCATCTGATGAGCCTGGGTTTTGAATCCTGCTTTGTGAGTAGATATTTAAGAGCAGCATGGTCAGTATACACAATCACTTTTGATCCTACTAAGTATGATCTGAACTTGTCAATGGCGTAAACCACTGCAAGTAGTTCTTTTTCTGTGGTTGTGTAATTTTTCTGGGCATCATTTAGAACGCGACTGGCATAATAAATGACATGCAGAAGCTTGTCATGCCTCTGTCCCAATACTGCACCAATGGCATGATCACTGGCATCACACATTAACTCAAATGGCAATGTCCAGTCTGGTGCAGAAATGACTGGTGCTGTGACCAGCTTAGCTTTCAGCGTTTCAAACGCCTACAGGCATGCTGTGTCAAACACAAATGGTGTGTCAGCAGCTAGTAGATTGCTTAGAGGTTTTGCGATTTTTGAAAAACCCTTTATAAACCTCCTATAGAATCCTGCATGCCCCAGAAAGCTTCTGATTGCCTTAACATTGGCAGGTGGTGGTAATTTTTCAATTACCTCTATTTTTGCTTGATCCACCTCTATTCCCTTGTTTGAGATTTTATGCCCAAGAACGATTCCTTCAGTCACCATGAAGTGACACTTTTCCCAGTTTAAAACTAGGTTGGTTTCTTGGCATCTTTTCAGAACAAGTTTCAGGTGATCAAGACAGGAGCTGAATGAGTCTCCATACACTGAGAAGTCATCCATGAAGACTTCCAGAAATTTTTCCACCATGTCAGAGAAAATAGAGAGCATGCATCTCTGGAAGGTTGCAGGTGCATTGCATAGCCCAAAGGGCATCCTTCTATAAGCAAACACTCCGGATGGACATGTGAATGCTGTTTTCTCTTGATCCTGGGGATCTACTGCAATCTGGTTATAGCCTGAGTAGCCATCCAAAAAGCAGTAATAATCATGACCTGCTAGTCTTTCTAGCATCTGGTCTATGAATGGTAAAGGAAAATGATCCTTTCTGGTGGCTGTATTGAGCCTCTGTAGTCAATACACATGCGCCACCCTGTAACTGTTCTTGTAGGAACCAGTTCATTTTTTTCATTATGAATCACTGTCATGCCTCCCTTTTTGGGACGACTTGAACAGGGCTCACCCAGGGGCTGTCAGAAATAGGATAAATAATCCCAGCCTCCAGTAATTTGGTGACCTCTTTCTGCACCACTTCCTTCATGGCTGGATTTAGCCGCCTCTGTGGTTGAACCACTGGTTTGGCATTATCCTCCAATAGGATTTTGTGCATGCATCTAGCTGGGCTTATGCCCTTAAGATCACCTATGGACCACCCAAGAGCTGTCTTGTGTGTCCTTAGCACTTGAATAAGTGCTTCCTCTTCCTATGAATTTAAAGCAGAGCTTATGATCACTGGAAAAGTGTCACCTTCTCCTAGAAATGCATATTTCAAGGATGGTGGCAGTGGCTTGAGCTCTGGTTTAGGAGGTTTTTCCTCTTTCAGAAGAAAGTTCAGAGGCTCTTTCATGTCCCATGAATCCTCCAAATCAGGCTGAACATCTTTAAAGATGTTTTCCAACTCTGATTCGAGACTCTCAACCATGTTGATCTCTTCTACCAAAGAGTCAATAAGGTCAACTTTCATGCAGTCTGTTGATGTGTCTGGATGCTGCATGGCTTTGACAGCGTTCAATTTGAACTCGTCATCGTTGACTCTCAGGGTTATTTCCCCCTGCTGGACGTCAATGAGGGATCGTCCAGTTGCTAGGAAGGGTCTTCCTAGAATGAGAGTAGCACTCTTGTGCTCCTCCATTTCCAGCACAACAAAGTCAGTGGGAAAGGCGAATGGCCCAACTCTGACAATCATGTCCTCAATCACGCCTGATGGGTATTTAGTGGAACCATCAGCAAGTTGGAGACATATCCGGGTTGGTTTAACTTCTTCAGTTAAGCCAAGCTTCCTGATAGTGGATGCAGGTATCAGGTTGATGCTTGCCCCAAGATCGCATAAAGCTGTCTTGGTGCAATCACCTTCTAATATGCATGGTATCAGAAAACTCCCAGGGTCTTTAAGCTTTTCAGGAAAGCTTTTCAGAATGACTGCACTGCATTCTTCAGTGAGGAGAACTCTTTCTGTTTCTCACCACTCCTTTTTATGACTCAAGATCTCTTTCATGAACTTGGCATAAGAAGGTATTTGCTCAAGTGCCTCTGCAAATGGAATCTTTATTTCAAGAGTCCTTAGATAATCTGCAAAGCGAGCAAATTGCTTATCCTGCTCCTCTTTCCGGAGTTTTTGAGGATAAGGTATCTTGGCTTTATATTCCTCAACCTTAGTGGTTAAAGAAGCCTTTTTAGAAGGGTTGTTGTCAGCACTTGTGTGTGTCTGATCCCTCACTGGCAATTGAATGCCAGAGTCAGAAGCTGGAGTGACGTTAGACACCAGCTCACTGTCTGTTCCTGGCGCCTGAACGCCAGAAATGTGCCCCTGTTGGGCGTTCAACGCCAGATTCTTGCCCATTTCTGGCGTTGAACGTCAATCCTGCCTTGTTTCTGGCGCTGAATGCCAGCTTTGGGCATGGTCTGGGCGTTCAGCGCCAGCCTTCCACCCATTTTCTGGCGTTTTAGTGCCAGAATTATTTTTCCCTGGGCTCTTACTGTCCTCAGGGGAATCTTTGGTGGGTTGCTCATTTCTTGAATTTTTGATGCCTTGAGGTGGGGTATTTAATGTTTTCCCACTTCTTAATTGAACTGCTTGGCATTCTTCTGCTATTTGCTTTGATAGCTGCTGCTTTGTTTGCTTAAACTGTTCTTCCATATGTATATTAGCTATCCTTGTCTCCTGTAACCTGTCTTTGAATTCAGCTAGCTACTTTGTTAGAAAATCTAATTGCTGATTGAATTCAGCAGCTTGTTTTACAGTACTGAATTCAGCAGTTACTGTTTTAACCTCTTCATTCATGGAAGAGTTGCTGCTTAGATACAGATGCTGATTCCTGGCAACTGTATCAATGAGCTCTTGAGCCTCTTCGATTGTCTTTCTCATATGGATAGATCCACCAGCTGAGTAATCTAAAGACATCTGAGCTCCTTCTGCAAGCCCATAGTAGAAGATGTCTAACTGAACCCACTCTGAAAACATTTCAGAGGGGCATTTTCGTAGCATCTCTCTGTATCTCTCCCAGGCATCATAAAGAGATTCATTATCTCCTTGTTTAAAGCCTTGGATGTCCAGCCTTAGCTGTGTCATCCTTTTTGGAGGGAAATATTGATTCAAGAATTTTTCTGTCAGCTGTTTCCATGTTCTTATGCTGGCCTTAGGTTGGTTATTTAACCACCTCTTAGCTTGATCTTTTACAGCAAATGGAAACAGTAATAGTCTGTAGACATCCTGATCTATTTCCTTATCATGTACTGTGTCAGCAATCTGTAGAAACTGTGCCAGAAACTCTATAGGTTCTTCCTGTGGAAGACCGGAATACTGGCAACTTTGCTGCACTATGATAATGAGCTGAGGATTCAACTCAAAGCTACTAACTCCAATGGAGGGTATGCATATGCTACTCCCATATGAAGCAGTAGAGGGGTTAGAATATGACCCCAGAGTCCTCCTGGACTGTTCATTTCCACTTATGTCCATGATGGATCTATGGATATAACTTGGACTGATTTACCTTTTTATTTATTTTATTTTATAAGAAGTAAATACTTAAATAAAATAAAATAACTAAAAAGAATTTGAATTTTGAAAATATTATTTTTTTTTATTTTATTTATTTTTTTTTTCGTAAAAAAAATTAAAACTAATTAGTAAAAAAAAACAGAAATTTTTGAAAAAGAGGGAGGATATTTTCGAAAATTTGAGAGAGAGATAGTTAGTTAGGTAGTTTTGAAAAAGTTAAGAAACAAACAAAAAATTAGTTAGTTAGTTGCAACAAATTTTGAAAAGATAAGAAGTTAGGAAATTAGGAGAGATATTTTTGAAAAGATATTTTTGAATTTAGTGAGGAGAGAGAAAAACAATAAGATAGTACAAGATTTAAAATTTTTAGATCTAATGCTCCTTGTTTTTGAGATTTTGGAGGGAAAACACCAAGGAACACCAAACTTAAAAATTTTAAGATCAAGACACAAGGAAAACTCAAGAACACTTTGAAGACTCACAAGAACACAAGAACATGAAGGAAGAACACCAAACTTAAAATTTTTAGAAAACCAAACCAAAATTTTCGAAAATCAAAGGGGAATCAACAAGAAAACACCAAACTTAAAGTTTGGCACAAGATTTAATAGAAAAAAAAATATTTTTGAAAAAGAAGGTTTTGAAAAGAGTATAAAAGATTCTAACCCAATTACCAAGAACACAGATTAACGCTCTAGCCAAATGAGTTATGGGACCTTAAAAAAAATTTTAGGAAAGATTATTTTTGAAAACACCAAACTTAAGATTTGGCACAGGATTTAATAGAAAAATTATTTTTGAAAAAGGTTTTTAAAAATATGATAGCCAATTATCATGAACATAAACACCACGTTCTAATTAACTGAGCTATAAATTTAAAGTGTTTTAACAAGGGATAAATAATAAAAGACTCTAAACCAAAAAAAAGAAAGATTTTTTCCTAATCTAAGCAACAAAATAATCCGTCAGTTGTTCAAACATGAACAATCCCCGGCAACGGCGCCAAAAACTTGGTGCACGAATTGTGAATCACACTTTTCACAACGCGTACCACTAACCAGCAAGTGCACTGGGTCGTCCAAGTAATACCTTACGTGAGTAAGGGTCGAATCCCACGGAGATTGTTGGTTTGAAGCAATCTATGGTTATCTTGTAAATCTTAGTCAGGAAGTCAATTATGTTTATCAGTTGAATTGTGAATAACCAGTAGAGCATAAATTAAAAGTTACTTGTTGTGCAGTAATGGAGAATATGTTGGAGTTTTGGAGATGCTTTGTCCTCTGAACCTCTGCTTTCCTCTGTCTTCTGATTCACGCACGCACGTCCCCCTATGGCAAGCTGTGTGTTGGTGGATCACCGTTGTCAATGGCTACCTTCCATCCTTCCAGTGAAAACTACGCTCACGCGCTATGTCACAGCACGGCTAATCACCGGTTGGTTCTCGATCCGGTTGGAATAGGATTTACTATCCTTTTTCGTCTGTCACTAATGCCCAGCCTTCAGGAGTTTGAAGCTCGTCACAGTCATTCAATCCTTGAATCCTACTCGGAATACCACAGACAAGGTTTAGACTTTTCGGATTCTCATGAATGCTGCCATCAGTTCTAGCTTATACCACGGAGATTCTGATTAAGGAATCTAAGAGATACTCATTCAATCGTATATAGAACGGAGGTGGTTGTCAGGCACGCGTTCATGGTTTGAGGAAGGTGATGAATGTCACGGATCATCACCTTCATCACAGTTAAGCGCGAATGAACATCTTAGATAGGAACAAGCGTGTTTGAATGGAAAACAGAAATACTTGCATTAATTCATTGAGACACAGCAGAGCTCCTCACCCCCAACAATGGGGTTTAGAGACTCATGCCATCAGAGAATACAAAGTTTAGATCTGAAATGTCATGAGATACAAAATAAGTCTCTAAAAGTTATTTAAATACTAAACCAGTAGCCTAGGGTTACAAAATATGAGTGGACTATGATGGATGATGCAGAGATCCACTTCTGGGGCCCACTTGGTGTGCTGGGGCCCACTTGGTGTGTGCTGGGGCTGAGACTTTAAGCAATTCACGTGCAGAGGCCATTTGTGGAGTTGAACGCCAGTTTTTGTGCCAGTTTGGGCGTTCAACTCCAGTTTTTGATCCTTTTCTGGCGCTGGACGCCAGATTTGGGCAGAAGGCTGGCGTTGAACGCCAGTTTATATCGTCAATTCTTGTGCAAAGTATGGACTATTATATATTGCTGGAAAGCCCTGGATGTCTACTTTCCAACGCAATTGGAAGCACGCCATTTCGAGTTCTGTAGCTCCAGAAAATCCACTTTGAGTGCAGGGAGGTCAGAATCCAACAGCATCAGCAGTCCTTTTTCAGCCTGAATCAGATTTTTGCTCAGCTCCTTCAATTTCAGCCAGAAAAATACCTGAAATTACAGAAAAACACACAACTCATAGTAAAGTCCAGAAACATGAATTTTTCCTAAAAACTACTGGAAATAAACTAAAAACTAACTAAAACATACTTAAAACTATATGAAATTATCCCCAAAAAGCGTATAAAATATCCGCTCATCACACATCACCCCAAAAGAAGACAGAGAGTTGCGCTAAAACGGCGCTGGAGTCGTGCGTTTAGCACGAATTCCAGCGACGCGATCGCGCGACCCACGCGATCGCGTCACCCCTCTTACCCCCTCTCATGCGATTGCGTGCCCCACGCGATCGCGTCACTCCCATTTTCACCCCAACCACGCGACCGCGTGCCCCACGCAGCCGCGTGGATTCGAAATTATATCCCCCCAGCCACGCGAACCCTATCAGTCGCGCAGCCCCCACCCCCAACCCTCTTCTCCCTCTCTGCTTCTTCTTCCTCCAGCCACCACCCAGCACCACCCAGCCGCTACCGCGCCACCACCCAGACGCCGCCGCCTTCCAGACACCGCCGCCGCAATCCCCTCCCCTCCCTTCTTCTCCCTTCTTCCTCTCTCTTCCCCTCTCCACCACTGCCCTCCGCATCCAGCCGTGCCCCCTCTCTCCGCCACCCGCCCGCAAACCCCCCCTTCTTCTATCATTAACCCTAAACCCTCTCTCCGCCACTGCCCCCCTCAGCCGTCACCGCGACGCCGTGCCCCGCCACCGTGCCGGACGCCGCCGCAGCCACCTTCTTCCCCGTTCCACCCCTCCCGCCTACCAGGTTCCGCAAAACGCAACCCCCTTTTATTTGTTCGTCGTTTTTCTGTAATTTTTTCCGTTTCTGTTCATCATTAGGATATATAGATATGCATGCTGTAGTGGATTTTTAGGTTGTTAGGTAGCTTAGGCTGTGGTTAGTGGATCTAGGTCTGTTTACTTGCACTGTTTCTGCTTATATTTTATCATAACTGCAATTCTGCTGTTCTTGTGACCTCGTTCATATGCTGTGATTTCTTGCAATTGCTGCTTGTTACTCTAAATTTTCCTGTTTCTATTCATTACTGGTAACTGCAGCAAGTTTTTAATTCATATGAACTGCTATGATTGCTGTTTATTTTCCGGGACAATCCAATTTCAGCCGGAATGCTGCCCAAATTTTTTGTAAATTATTTTCATTCATGTTTTGGTTTGGCATTTCTGAACTCTGTTTTACTCTGCTTTACCCAAACCATTTCATGAATGCTATGGCAGACTTTCTTATCCTCTTTGATTTCCTAGTTCATAAACTGCATTTGTGATTCACTGATTCTAATTTTTGCTTTCTTTATTTCTATGCGAATCAGCATCACCCTGTTTTCCTTGTTCGATTATGAGTACTTCTATTCTTACCTGTGAATCCTTGTTATATGGAATTTTTCTATGCCACTTACTTTAACCGCACTTTACTAACTCACTAATTTTAATTTACTAATTTCTTTTTCAAATTCTAACCATACTAACCCTTTTAATCTCTTTTTTTATTATTTTCACTTTCCTCTAACTTTCTCACTGTGGCATATTGATTATTTTTTCCATTTAACATAAATTCAATCACATTTCATTTACTCATTTTCCTTATTCTATTTCTCCCTTGCCGCTTTGAGTTTCCTTTTTTTAATTGCCTATTTGCTTTCCTATTTTATCCATATCCTGGTTTTCTGTTTTTCAGGATGTCTGCCTCACAAAGGAAAGGAAAAGGCAAGGCTACTGGCAAGCACAAGAGAGGAGATTCCTCCCAGTCCATCATTGCTCTAATGCACGATTCTTCATGGCGGAAAAAGAACTTCACACAGCAGGAAAAAGCTGACCAGCTGCTCCCTGTGCATGATCCTAAAAAATTTGCAAACCGGTACTGTGAGCTGAAGTACCCGGCTTTTGCAAACTCCAGAAATCTATACCTGGAACGAACTCTGAAGATTCCAAAAGCACTCCAGCAGTACACCACTGAGCAAATCAAGCAAAGGGGCTGGTTCTTTCTGGAGAGAACACTGACAGAGGTCAACGCATCTTGGGTCCGGGAGTTCTACTGCAACTACTACTTCACCACCTTAGATGCAGTAAACCTGAGAGAAAAATAAATTCTGGTCACTGAGGAGGCCTTAGAGGACATTCTCCGGCTCCCAGCCAAGTCCGATCAGCCTGATGGTTATTCAAAGGCTGAGGAGGACATACGTCAGATGCAGTTTGATTGGGATGCCGTGAAGGCACGGATAGCTCTCGACCCGAATGTTCCTTGGGAGATGGGTCAGGACACTACCATGCCTAGAGGGATCAAGAGAGCATACTTAAACGATGAGGCTCGGTTATGGCACCAGATCTTGAGTAATTATGTGATGCCGAGTACTCACGAGACGGAGATCCCGGCTACTATGATCACCCTCCTTTGGTGTGTGCTGGAGGGTAAGGACCTTTATCTGCCACGTTTCATTCGGCACTATATGGCCAGGGTCCACGTCCGAGGCACCCTCCCTTTTCCATATCTGGTTACACAGCTTGGCCGTCGAGCTGACGTGCCATGGGAGGCTGCCGATGAGAGACCACCAGCGGCAGATTGCAGGAAGATCATTCCGCACAGCCGGAACTTCTTAGCCCTGGGCCACAGACCACCACCATTCACTGCTACTGATGAGACAGCCCCACCATCTGCTGGACCCTCTTCCTCCGCTGCTATACCACCTACCCCTACTACCACCACTGCACCTCCACCTGCCACAGAGCGTCTATCATCTGGTGCACCGCTTGTTTCGACGACTTGACCAGATGGAGCGTCGCAACAAGCGACGCTATGAGCACCTAAAGATGATGATACGATCCGGTAACATTTCCTCCGAGCCTGACACACCATCCGAGGCATCTGAGGAGGAGGCGGATGCGCCCGTGGCAGAGACCCATCCCCAGGGAGAGGCAGCGCCGGCCGCACCACAGGCAGTGGTCCCACATCAGATTGAGGCTGCGGATCTTGAGATCCTGACCCAGTCTACCACCACTGAGACTCCAGCTACCATCCCTACCAGTGATGAGACCCCTTCACACCCGTCTTGATTGAGCATCAGGGACGATAGCATAGTTTAAATTGAAAAATATAAAAAGGAAGTAAGCTAGGAAATTGAACATATCAGATTTAAATCCATAAACCTTGTATATAGCATTACATGATGTAGTTAAGCTGACAACATTTCATCAAGGAGGAACATTAAAACTTTAAAAGCTACCCTAAATAATTTTTTTATGAGAATAATGGGAATTTTTAACTAAAACTGCATACAATATATAAATGATATATGATGCTTGAGTTAGAGAACACACAGCCTGTGAGTCTTGAGCTTAATTGTATGGTTGCATTCAAACCATAATTTCATTTCTTTTTATTCTGATGTTCTTTCCTTTGCTTTAATCTATATGTCCAATTATAGAATATAGAATAGATACATACCAAGAGATTGATTGAGGCCATCATTTGATTTCAGCTCACTTACCCCAAATTAGCCTACCTTTTACATCACCCTTGTTAGCCCCCTTGAGCCTTTTAAAACCCTTTTTATTCTATTTAGCCAAATTACTAGCCTTAAGCAGAAAAACAAAAGAAAATCCCAAGTGA
Organism: Arachis hypogaea; assembly: GCF_003086295.3. Taxonomy (NCBI): domain Eukaryota; kingdom Viridiplantae; phylum Streptophyta; class Magnoliopsida; order Fabales; family Fabaceae; genus Arachis; species Arachis hypogaea. The sequence continues at coordinate 43,619,488 of NC_092052.1, read as the reverse complement.
ATCCTTGGTTAGCTTAAGATAGGAAATTATAAATAGAGTAAAATGTGGGAAACCTTTTGGGAACATGGGTAATAGAAACAAAAGGGTAGAGAAGTTAAAAGAAATAAAATAAATTTGGGAAGCATGCTCATGAGAAAATCAAAGTGATTTAATTGCCATGTGCCTTGAAAAAAAAATGTCAGCATTTAATAAAAGGGGATACAAAAGAAATTCCCCAATGCAAAATAAAAGCAATGCACATGGAATAAAAAAATAAAATAAAAAGTGAAACATAAGCATGTAATAATAAGTGGGATAATATGGGAAAATAGGTAAAGAGATTTTGTTTTACTAATTATGTATGTTAGGTGAGATCTTAGTCTAATTAAGGATTCACTTATTAGCTCACTTGACCCTATACATAAATCCTTATCTTTATCTTGACCCCATTACAACCTCAATTAAAGACCTCATGACTTTTTGGTATGACTATATTTTATAATTGTTAATTGGTTAGATGAAAAACAAAGCTATAGAAAGTAAGAATAAAAAGAAAAATAGAGTGAATAAACCCAATAAACACTGAGTGACTAGAGAGTAAACACAAAATCCAGTGAGGGTTCAGTAACTCATCAACATATATCAATGCTTAAATTTACTAATTGTTTTGCAAGTTTATACAATATTTTCTTTCCCATCTCATTTGCTAAATTGCTTTATTATTTAAGGGTTGGCTATATATATACATGATTCCTTGAGAATGTGAATTAACTTGACTACATGTAAGCTTTATATATGAGTGAATAATTTAGAGTTGCATGATACATCATTCATTTAGGTAGTTGCATTTAAATTAGGTTGCATTGCATGACATTCCATCACTTTAACCTTAATTATTTACCTTGGATTTAGCATGAGGACATGCTAGTGTTTAAGTGTGGGGAGGTTGATAAACCCATATTTCATGAGTTCTTTTGTGCTTAATTTGAGTGATTTATACAATCCTTCACCTACTTATTCACATTAATTGCATGGTTTTACTTTTCCTTCCTTATTATGTCATATTGTGAAAAACATGTTTCCTAAGCTTTAAAAATTAATTATTTTAATTACCTTTATTTCCATTCGATGCCATGATTAGTGTGTTGAGTAGTTTCAGATTTTCTAAGGCAGAATGACTTAAAGGATGGAAAAGGAAACATACAAAATGGAAGGAGAAGGAAAAACGGAGCTTTGAAGGAAACTGGTATTCACGCGATCGCATGGACGACGCGATCGCGTGCCAGAAGTGAAGATGCAGCGACGCGGCCGCATGACTGACGCGACCGCGTGGCAAGGAAAAGCTCCGAACGACGCGACTGCGTGACCCACGCGGACGCGTGACAGAGTCCACGTATCAGAATTTATAGAATACGCCCTCAGCGATTTCTGAAGCCCTTTTTGGCCCAGATCCAAGTACAGACAGCATAGACCAGAGGTTATAAAGTGTGGGAATGCACCCATTCAAAGAGAGCTCGCATATTTTATTTTTCAATGATTTAGATTTAGTTGAGAGGGAGATCTTCTCCTCTCTCTCTCTCTTAAGATTTAGGATTTCTTCTTGTTTTAAGAGTGACTCTCAATCCAAGTTTTATATTTCTTTATTTTAAACTTCCCTTTCACTTTATTTATTTATTTCAATATCTGAGTTGGCTATTTACCTTTATAATTGAATCTATGAATTCTTCCATGTTACAGACTGTTATTTGAATTAATGATAATTGAGGTATTTTCAGTTTTTGATTGTTCTCTTTGATTTAAGTTACCATTGCTTCCCATCTAAGGATATTTTTATTATTCCAGCAATTTTACTTTTTTCCCTTTTGGTCCTGTTTAAGAATTCAGTAACTCAACAGTTATTAAACTCAACATAACTGATAATCGTTATCTTGCTAATTGAGCTAAACTTAAGTAATCCTAACCTTTTATTAGGAAATAAATAGGATTCAAAGGTCAATTTAATTAGTCCCTTGACTTTCCTTTGCCCTAGTAAAGGTTGACCAAGTGGAGTTTAGATTCAACTTTCATTATAGTTGAGAGAGATAACTAAGTTGGACCTCTAATTTCTCTTACCTTGCCAAAAGTTTGCTTTACAGTATGTATTTATTTTAATTGCCATTTACTTTACTTGTCATTTAAATTACTTGCTTCTCATCTTCTAAACCCCTATTACAACCTTTATAGCCAATAATAAGAACATACTTCCTCGCAGTTCCTTGAGAAGACGACCCGAGGTTTGAATACTCGGTTAACAATTTTTAAAGGGGTTTGTTACTTGTGACACCCAACACGTTTGTATGAGTGCAGCCTCGCTCCAACACAACTCTCTGTTCAATTTAATTTAATTGCCAAATTAGGGTGACGCGATCGCGTGGGTCACGCGACCGCGTGAGGGTGCGTCAGAAAATAGATGACGCGGCCGCGTCGGCGACGCGGTCGCGTGACAAGGATTGTACCTCCAGCACCAATCCAGCATCACGCTCGCACAAAATGTTGATGTGCACTCTTTTACGTCGAAAACTCAGGGCACGCGGTCGCGTGGGAGGCCATGATTCCCATGCGACGCGAACGCGTCAGGGACGCGGTCGCATGGGTCGATTTGTGCCATTGACACGCCTCCAACCACGCTCCAACCGGACTCTCTGTTCGTTTATTTGTTTTCTCCACCCCCTTTGCGACGCAGACGTGACGCTGATGCGATCGCGTCGCATGGCAAAAATTTTTTTTTGTAATATAAAGACATGTAAATGAAAGAGCACGAAAGCACTAATAAAGAGAAGAGTTATGAAAGAAGAAAAACTAAAAGTGAAGAAAAGAACGATCATACCGCGGTGGGTTGTCTCCCACCAAGCACTTTGCTTTAACGTCCGTAAGTTGGACGCTCCACTAGCTCAATCGGCTGCTATGTGGGGATCTTCCAGGTGGAAGATCTCAAGCTCCTTATTTTTCTGCACCTTCTCACCATGGTACAGCTTCAGGCGTTGTCCATTAACCTTAATAAGTTCAGAGCTTGAAGGATGGCTTAGGTGATAAACTCCGTACGGTTCAGCCTTCTCTACTCTGTATGGACCTTCCCATTTTGATCTCAACTTACCGGGCATGAGCCTTAGTCGAGATTTGTAAAGGAGGACAAAATCTCCAGGTTGAAACTCTTTCTTCTTGATGTTTTGATCATGCACAACTTTCATCTTTTCCTTGTAAATTCTGGAGTTCTCATAAGCTTCTAGGCGAAGGTTCTCCAGTTCCTGCAGTTGCAACTTCCTTTCAACTCCGGCGTTCTCAATTCCCATGTTGCACACCTTAACTGCCCAGAAGGCTCTGTGTTCTACTTCAACTGGGAGATGACAAGCTTTGCCATAAACCAAGCGGAAGGGACTCATCCCAATGGGTGTCTTGTATGCTGTTCTATATGCCCATAGTGCATCTTGTAGCCTGGTGCTCCAGTCTTTTCTATGACGCTTTACTATCTTTTGCAAGATACGCTTAATTTCTCTGTTCGACACCTCGGCTTGCCCATTAGTTTGGGGATGGTAAGCAGTTGCAACTTTATGGATTATCCCATGCTTCTTCATCAATCCTGTTAGTCTCCTGTTACAAAAATGGGTGCCTTGATCGCTCACGATCGCTCGTGGTGATCCAAAGCGACATATAATATGGTTTCTCACAAAGGAAACAACGGTATTAGCATCATCAGTGCGGGTAGGAATTGCTTCCACCCATTTGGAAACATAATCCACAGCTAACAATATATAAAAATATCCATTAGAATTTGGAAATGGACCCATGAAGTCAATGCCCTAAACATAAAAAATTTCACAGAAGAGCATATATTGTTGAGGCATCTCATCCCTCCTGGATATATTACCAAATTTCTGGCATGGGGGGCAAGATTTACAAAACTCAACAGCGTCTCTAAAAAGAGTAGGCCACCAGAATCCGCAGTCTAAGATCTTTCTAGCTGTTCTTTGAGGGCCAAAATGTCCTCCACTCTCAGATGAGTGACAGGCCTCTAAAATGGACTGGAAAATTCTGATTGAGGCACACAACGCCTAATTATCTGGCCAGTGCCACATCTCCATAAATATGGGTCATCCCATATATAATATTTAGATTCGCTTTTCAGCTTGTCTCTTTGATGTTTAGAAAAATGTAGAGGAAATGTGCGGCTAACTAAATAATTAGCAACAGGTGCATACCAAGGGATTACCTCAGATACTGCTTGCAGGTTATCAAAAGGAAAATTATCATCTATAGGAGTAGAATCATCCTTAATATGTTCAAGGTGACTCAAGTGGTCTGCTACTAAATTTTGATTACCACTCTATCCTTTATTTCTAAATCAAATTCTTGTAACAGAAGTATCCAATGTATAAGTCTTGGTTTGGATTCCTTTTTAGCTAATAGATACTTTAGAGCTGCATGGTCTGAATACACTACTACTCTAGTACCAAGTAAATAAGCTCGGAATTTATCCAGAGCAAAAACAATAGCAAGAAGCTCTTTCTCAATAGTAGTATAATTGGACTGGGCAGTGTCTAAAGTCTTAGACGCATAGGCAATAACAAAAGGGTCCTTACCTTCACGCTGAGCCAGTGCTGCTCTTACGGCATGGTTGAAAGCATCGCACATGATTTCAAACGGCTGGCTCCAGTCGGGTCCTCTCACAATTGGGGCTTGAGTTAGAGCAGTCTTCAGCTTATCAAACGCTTGTTTGCAATCCTCACTGAACTCGAACTCAATATCCTTCTGCAGTAATCTAGATAAGGGAAGTGCCACCTTACTAAAGTCTTTAATAAATCTCCTGTAGAAACCTGCATGGCCAAGGAATGAACGGACTTCCCTCACAGAAGAGGGGTAAGGCAAACTAGAAATAACATTTACCTTTGCTGGGTCTACAGAAATGCCATTATTAGATACCACATGTCCTAATACAATCCCTTCTTTTACCATAAAGTGGCATTTTTCGAAATTCAATACAAGGTTTGTATTAACACATCAATCTAATACTCTAGATAATCCCTCTAAGCAAAGGCTAAAAGAATCACCATAAATGCTAAAATCGTCCATAAAAACTTCCATACAGTCCTCAATAAGATCAGAGAAAAGACTCATCATGCACCTATAGAAGGTAGCTGGTGCATTGCACAAGCCAAAGGGCATTCTCTTATAAGCATAAGTCCCAAAAGGACATGTAAAAGTAGTCTTTTTCTGATCCTCAGGAGCTATATGAATCTGGAAATAACCTGTGTAACAATCTAAAAAGCAGTAATGTGATTTACCTGACAGGCGATCCAACATTTGATCAATGAATGGAAGTGGGTAGTGATCCTTATGGGTAGCTTGGTTAAGACGCCTGTAATCAATGCAGACTCTCCAAGCATTCTGAACTCTAGTTGCTATGAGCTCTCCATGCTCACTTTTCACTGTAGTGACTCCAGATTTCTTGGGCACCACTTGTACTGGGCTTACCCATTCACTGCCTGAAATGGGATATATGATACATGCTTCCAATAGTCTGGTCACTTCCTTTTTGACAACTTCCAAGATGGTGGGATTCAATCTTCTTTGGGGTTGACGGAGAGGTCTTGCTCCCTCTTCTAAAAATATTCTGTGCTCACATACTTAAGGGTTGATTCCCACTATGTCTGCCAAACTCTACCCAATTGCCTTCTTATGCTTCCTCAGTACATCAAGTAACTGCTCTTCTTGTTGAGAAGTCAGTTCCCTTGCAATAATAACCAGAAGCTTCTACTCATCCTCAAGATAAGCATATTTGAGATGTGGAGGGAGAGGTTTTAATTCTAACTTTTGATCATGGGAGGGCTCTGGATTATCTGGGGCTTGTGAAAATGGCGAAGTGCTCCCATTGTCAGTTAAGAGGGTCCCCACACTTGGACCTTGTCCAGTGTGCCTCTCTTCAAACTCTTCCTTTTGAACTTTAGCCACACTTTCGTCTATGACATCACACTGGAAGAGAACTTTGCAGTAATAGAGTGCTAATTTTATTAATTAGAATTTATTTATTTGCATTTTATTTTATTTTGCTACTATGAGCTGCATGTTTCTTCCGTCAAATGACGCGTTCACTTCTTGATCCGCGCTTGCTAATATTCGATCCTGAAATTGAAAGGACAATTTCACGAATAAGGCGAGAACAACGTCGGTTAGCCCGCTCTGAGGGCGGATCTGAAAGTGAATCTGAGGAAGAAACCAGCCCCCGTTCTACTAATTCGGTTGTTTTACGCGCAAAAAACATGGAAGCTAAGAGAGTTACCATCCAGGAGGAAGGATCCCCTGATTTTACAATGCAACTGTTTCAAGCGCATCATCCAGCGGTAGCTACAAATTTTGAAATCAAGCCCGCCCTGCTAAATTTGATGTCCAAGTTTCATGGCCTACCTGCTCAAGAGCCTATCAGGCACTTGAGAGATTTTCAGGCAGCCTGTTCTACCGTCAGGCGTGATGGCACTGATGAAACTTCAATTCTGCTGAAAGCTTTTCCGTTTTCTCTTGAAGGAAAAGCAAGAGAGTGGTACTACACTCAACCTCTAGCAAATGTATCCAACTGGGATACTCTCAGAAAGGAGTTTCTGGAGAAATTCTTTCCATCTGAAGTTACTGATAAGCTAAGGAAGGATATCTCCACAATTGTTCAGGATGACAATGAGACTCTCTTTGAATACTGGGAGCGCTTCAATAATCTTCTAGAAGCATGCCCCTACCACATGATTGACAAGATCGTGCTACTCAGCTATATTAAACAGGGTATGAGGCCCCAAGATAAGACCACACTGGAAAGTGCCAGCAATGGGTCTATGAAGAAGTACAATACCACTGATGAAGCTTGGCAATTGATAAGTGATTTAGCTGAATCCACTAGGAACCACAGACAAAAGCAAGGCCGTTCAAAAGCTGTTGCAGAAGTATCTTCTAGCGGAGAAACTGCTGCTCTAACTCAAAGCATCTGTGAAATGACCAACTTGCTGAAACAAATGCAGTTGAATCAACAAGCTCAGCAAGCTCAACCTCCTCCACCACAGCAAAACCAACAACTAGTCCCACAAAGAATTTGCAAAATCTGTGCTGATTATAGCCATTACACTGATGAATGCCCGCAGCTCCAACAAGAAGACAATATGGTGGCATCCACTCACAACTTCTATGACCGCCCCAACCAAGGGTACAATCAAAGTGGAAATAATAACCATGGATGGCAGGACAATTCAAACCAGAATTGGAGGGACAACAATAACAGGGGAGGCAGAGATAATCAGGGAAATCAGAGGTGGAATAATAATAACAACATGCAGCAAAATCAACCTTACAGAGTACCTCACCTGAGGCAAAACCAAGGACCACAGAACAATCAGCAGCAAACCTCTCAATTTACTCATTCTTCTTTATCTTCTAATGAAGATCTACTACAATCTTTTGAGAAAAGACAACAGACCATGGAAAGTAACATCATGAATAGTATTAACGCCAGTCTGAATGGTCTCACCTCTACTCTGCAAGCTTTTATGACACAACTTGGATCAGCACAAAATTCCAGTAACCAACCTTCAAGCACCACTAGAATCCCCTCTCAACCATTACCCAATCCAAAGGGAGGCATTAATGCTATCACCCTGAGGTCCAGAACCGCACTGTAGGAGAGGAATCAGGAGGAACCAAGCTCACCAGAATACGCCTCAACTGAAGAGGTGGTAGAAATCTAAGATGTTGAAGAGGAAGAGGATATACAGGACATAGCTGAAGAAGAGATAACTCAACCACAGAAGGAAGCACCAAAAGGCGCAGACACCACAGACAACACTACTCCTATTCCATTTCCACAACTTGCAAGGAAGCCCAGGAAGCAGCTGGAACCCGATCCTAAAATGGTAGAGATATTCAAAAAGGTTGAGGTAACTGTTCCCCTTTTTGATGTTATTTAGCAAGTACCTAAATATGCAAAGTTTCTAAAAGACTTATGTATCCATAAAGACAAAATTAATGAATTAGAAACTATTCCTTTAGGTAGTTCTATATCTTCTTTAATAGGAGGATTACCTGAAAAATGTAGTGATCCAGGTCCTTGCATAGTTAGTTGTACTATTGGTGGTGTAGTAATTTATGATTGCATGTGTGATTTAGGAGCACGTGTCAGTATAATGTATTTGTCTATATATGATGTTTTGAGGCTCCCTCCCTTAAAAAGGTCGGCAGCTCGTTTTGTGTTAGCAGATAAAAGTATTATTACAGTGGCTGGAGTTGCTGAAGATGTTTTGGTGAACATTAAAGGGCTCACATTTCCCACTGATTTTTATATCTTGGAGATGCCCCACAATGATTTAGATAAGCCATCATCAAATCCTACTTGGAAGACCATTCCTGAAGACATCAAAATTCAAATTGGATGCTTTTTCAAGAACATACTCCTTTGAAATAGATGGCCGCATAGTAATCTTCATTCTGAATGGAGTCATTGACAACCCCCCAGAAGATCGTTCTATCTTCCAGTGTGATGTCATAGACGAAAGTGTGGCTGAAGTTCAAAAGGAAGAGTTTGAAGAGAGGCACACTGGACAAGGTCCAAGTGTGGGGACCCTCTTAACTGACAATGGGAGCACTTCGCCATTTTCACAAGCCCCAGATAATCCAGAGCCCCCATGATCAAAAGTTAGAATTGAAACCTCTCCCTCCACATCTCAAATATGCTTATCTTGAGGATGAGCAGAAGCTTCCGGTTATTATTGCAAGGGAACTGACTTCTCAACAAGAAGAGCAGTTACTTGATGTACTGAGGAAGCATAAGAAGGAAATTGGGTGGAGTTTGGTAGACATAGTGGGAATCAACCCTCAAGTATGTAAGCACAGAATATTTTTAGAAGAGGGAGCAAGACCTGTCCGTCAACCCCAAAGAAGATTGAATTCCACCATCTTGGAAGTTGTCAAAAAGGAAGTGACCAGACTATTGGAAGCAGGTATCATATATCCCATTTCAGACAGTGAATGGGTAAGCCCAGTACAAGTGGTGCCCAAGAAATCTGGAGTCACTACAGTGAAGAGTGAGCATGGAGAGCTCATAGCAACTAGAGCTCAGAATGCTTGGAGAGTCTGCATTGATTATAGGCATCTCAACCAAGCTACCCGTAAGGATCACTACCCACTTCCATTCATTGATCAAATGCTGGATCGCCTGTCAGGTAAATCACATTACTGCTTTTTAGATGGTTACACAGGTTATTTCCAGATTCATATAGCTCCTGAGGATCAGGAAAAGACTGCTTTTACATGTCCTTTTGGGACTTATGCTTATAAGAGAATGCTCTTTGGCTTGTGCAATGCACCAGCTACCTTCCAAAGGTGCATGATGAGTCTTTTCTCTGATCTTATTGAGGACTGTATGGAAGTTTTTATGGACGATTTTAGCATTTATGGTGATTCTTTTAGCCTTTGCTTACAGGGATTATCTAGAGTATTAGATTGATGTGTTAATACAAACCTTGTATTGAATTTCGAAAAATGCCACTTTATGGTAAAACAAGGGATTGTATTAGGACATGTGGTATCTAATAATGGCATTTCTGTAGACCCAGCAAAGGTAAATATTATTTCTAGTTTGCCTTACCCCTCTTCTGTGAGGGAAGTCCATTCGTTCCTTGGCCATGTAGGTTTCTACAGGAGATTTATTAAAGACTTTAGTAAGGTGGCACTTCCCTTATCCAGATTACTGCAGAAGGATATTGAGTTCGAGTTCAGTGAGGATTGCAAACAAGCGTTTGATAAGCTGAAGACTACTCTAACTCAAGCCCCAATTGTGAGAGGACCCGACTGGAGCCAGCCGTTTGAAATCATGTGCGATTCTTCCAACCATGCCGTAGGAGCAGCACTGGCTCAGCGTGAAGGTAAGGACCCTTTTGTTATTGCCTATGCGTCTAAGACTTTAGACACTGCCCAGTCCAATTATACTACTACTGAGAAAGAGATTCTTGCTATTGTTTTTGCTCTGGATAAATTCCGAGCTTATTTACTTGGTACTAGAGTAGTAGTGTATTCGGACCATGCAGCTCTAAAGTATCTTTTAGCTAAAAAGGAATCCAAACCAAGACTTATACGTTGGATACTGCTGTTACAAGAATTTGATTTAGAAATAAAGGATAGGAGTGGTAATCAAAATTTAGTAGCAGACCACTTGAGTCGCCTTGAACATATTAAGGATGATTCTACTCCTATAGATGATAATTTTCCTTTTGATAACCTGCAAGCAGTATCTGAGGTAATCCCTTGGTATGCACCTGTTGCTAATTATTTAGTTAGCCGCACATTTCCTCCCCATTTTTCTAAACATCAAAGAGACAAGTTGAAAAGTGAGTCTAAATATTATATATGGGATGACCCATATTTATGGAGATGTGGCGCGGACCAGATAATTAGACGTTGTATGCCTCAATCAGAATTCCAGTCTATTTTAGAGGCCTGTCACTCATCTGAGAGTGGAGGACATTTTGGCCCTCAAAGAACAGCTAGAAAGATCTTAGACTGTGGATTCTGGTGGCCTACTCTTATTAGAGACGCTGCTGAGTTTTGTAAATCTTGCCCCCCATGCCAGAAATTTGATAATATATCCAGGAGGGATGAGATGTCTCAACAATATATGCTCTTCTGTGAAATTTTTGATGTTTGGGGCATTGACTTCATGGGTCCATTTCCAAATTTTAATGGATATTTTTATATATTGTTAGCTGTGGATTATGTTTCCAAATGGGTGGAAGCAATTCCTACCCGCACTGATGATGCTAACACTGTTGTTTCCTTTTTGAGAAACCATATTATATGTCGCTTTGGATCACCACGAGCGATCATGAGCGAACAAGGCACCCATTTTTGTAACAGGAGACTAACAGGATTGATGAAGAAGCATGGGATAATCCATAAAGTTGCAACTGCTTACCATCCCCAAACTAATGGGCAAGCCGAGGTGTCAAACAGAGAAATTAAGCGTATCTTGCAAAAGATAGTAAAGCCTCATAGAAAAGACTGGAGCACCAGGCTACAAGATGCACTATGGGCATATAGAACAGCATACAAGGCTCCCATTGGGATGAGTCCCTTCCGCTTGGTTTATGGCAAAGCTTGTCATCTCCCAGTTGAAATAGAACACAGAGCCTTCTGGGCAGTTAAGGAGTGCAACATGGGAATTGAGAACGCCGGAGCTGAAAGGAAGTTGCAACTGCAGGAACTGGAGAACCTTCGCCTAGAAGCTTATGAGAACTCTAAAATTTACAAGGAAAAGATGAAAGTTGTGCATGATCAAAACATCAAGAAGAAAGAGTTCCAACCTGGAGATTTTGTACACCTTTACAAATCTCGACTAAGGCTCATGCCCAGTAAGTTGAGATCAAAATGGGAAGGTCCATACAGAGTAGAGAAGGCTGAACCGTACGGAGTTTATCACCTAAGCCATCCTTCAAGCTCTGAACTTATTAAGGTTAATGGACAACGCCTGAAGCTGTACCATGGTGAGAAGGTGCAGAAAAATAAGGAGCTTGAGATCTTCCGCCTGGAAGATCCCCACATAGCAGCCGATTGAGCTAGTGGAGCGTCCAACTTACGAACGTTAAAGCAAAGTGCTTTGTGGGAGACAACCCACCGTGGTAAGATCATTCTTTTCTTCACTTTTAGTTTTTCTTCTTTCATAACTCTTCTCTTTATTCGTGCTTTCGTGCTCCTTCATTTACATGTCTTTATATTACAAAAAAAAAAAATTTTTTTGCCACGCGACGCGATCGCATTAGCAACGTGTCCGCGTCTCAAAGGGGGTGGAGAAAACAAATAAACGAACAGAGAGTCCGGCTGGAGCGTGGCTGGAGGCGTGCCAATAGCAAAAAACGACCCATGTGACCGCGTCCCTGACGCGTTCGCGTCGCATGGGAATCATGGCCTCCCACGCGACCGCGTGCCCCACGCGGCCGCGTGCCCTGAGTTTTCGACGTAAAAGGGTGCACATCAACATTTTGTGCGAGCATGATGCTAGATTGGTGTTGGAGGCGCAATCCTTGTCACGCGACCGCGTCGCTGACGCGGCCGCGTCATCTATTTTCTGACGCACCCTCACGCGGTCGCATATCCCACGCGATCGCATCACCCCAATTTGGCAATTAAATTAAATTGAACAGAGAGTTGTACTAGAGTGAGGCTGCACTCGCGCCAGCAGCGTAACATCGGTCACGCGACCGCGTGACCGACGCGATTACGTCCCCTTACCTAACGCGCACCCACGCGAACGCGTGCCCCACGCGGCCGCGTCGCATGCGCCGCACAGCTCAACCTAAAATTGCCACATATCTTATCTTCCTCTCCCCCAAATCCTAATTTTTCTTTTCCCTCCATATTTCTTCCTTCCCCTTTCCCCCTTCTATCTCACCTCTCACTCTCTATCTCTCTCACAACCATTAACAAGGTTTTACCTTCTTCTTCCTTCTTCTCTTTTCCATCATTCTTATTATATTATATACATTTTTATTTTCTTTTTCTTTTCATTTTTTTATTTTATTTTCCATCTTCTTATTTCCCTTTTTACATGGTGCTAGAAATTTTTTGAGTCATTATCCCTCATTATATGCTTGTGACTTGTTACAATTTATTTGACAAATATTATTATTTTTAAGGGATTGCTTGCATGTTCAATTTCATACTTTTTATATCTTACTTACCATGCATGCCATGTATTTGTGAAAAAGCCTATATAGCTCTATGCACTTTTCTCCATTACTTTACTCTACTATTCAATGCTTGCTTTTCACAAATTCTCCTTATTATTTTATTAATTGAATTCAATTGTCAATACAAACGTGATGGTTTGTTACGAAGTAATGCTTGGTCTATGCTACTCATGCCCTTTGCTAGCATGCCAATAAACACCTTGCATTCACTTGTTTTTATCTGCACTAGCTATTTTACATTGATGGCTTTTCATATGTACTAGAGAGCATGTGTTAATGTCATCTACATTTTACTGTGCATCATTCACCCTCTTCTTCGTTTCCTTCCTTGCTGTATATCTCTTTGAATTTAATTTACTTTCTCTTCCCTTCTTTCAGGATGGCCACCAAGAAAGGAAAGAAGAAAGCAACTTCCAAACCACCAGCAAGAAGAGGAACTAAAAGAGCATTAGTGGCAGAGCCTTCTTCACCCGCAGTCAAGCCCTCAACAAAAAGAGTTAAGCAGATAATAAAGGTTGACAAAAAGGAGAAAGCCTTTCCAGCAAAGGACACTGCGCGATTTCCCAATCGCTACTGTGAGCAGATGTTCCCTATCCTGGCAGAAAGGAATTATAACAATGAATACCTTCTTATCCTCCCGTCCAATATTGCCACCTTTGTTGAGTCGCAAATTGAGCAAAGACAATGGGGTTTCCTATGAAAACAGCCAATGCAGGCCAATCTTTCTTGGGTAGTTGAGTTCTACTCCAACTTCTACATGCCGACCCTGCAGTCTGTTTATGTCCGGCAGAAGCAAGTCCCCATCACAGAAGAGGCCATTCAGCAAGCTCTGAGTCTTCCCCCTATTCCAGTAGGAATGGAGGCTTTTCAAGAAGCCGCCCTTCAGCGCCAGAGATACCAATTCGACTGGGACTCCATTCTCGGAGTCATCGCATTACCTGGCAGCCGTTGGATCTACGGATACCACCGTACCCGCCCTAAGGGAATCTTGGCTTCAGCACTTACCTTGGAGGCTCACGTATGGGCGCATATCATGTCCCATTACGTCTTTCCGAGCACTCATGAGTCCTCCTTCACTGCGGACATGGCTATTCTACTATGGTGCATCCTTACAGACCAACCTCTGAATCTCTCAAGACATATCCGGAATGCTATGGAACACGTACAAATTGCGGGCAACTTACCTTTCCCCGCCTTGGTCTCAGATCTTGTCTCAGCAGCCGGAGTCTCCTACAGAGCTGGAGACACCAAAGCCGTGCTTCCACGGGATGATCAGTATGTCCCTAACGGGAAATACCTCAGACTCTCAGCAGCCACTACAAGCCTTCCTACTGCTCCAGTTGAAGATAATCCTTCTTCAACACCACAAGCATCTACAACTGAGAAATTGCTCCAACAGATAATCGAACGGTTGGATCGGCAAGAACAGAAAGCAAAGATGAGAGAGCGCCGTAACGAGCACCGATTCAAACACCTCAAGGAGCTACTCAAGGGACACTTCAGAGACTCAGACACCCCGGACTCCACTTCCTTTACTAGCACAGGGAGCCATGACGGCCCCGACTGTGGAGATACTGCTACCAGCCCACCCCTGTTCCTAGCAGATGGCACCGAGGACGGTGCAAAGCCTTAAGTGCGGGGAGGTCGGTCAGTACCTGACTTCCAGAGGTAATTTTCTTCTCTAGCACCAATAATTAGGATATTTTAGTTAGATTTTCTTTCCTTTATAGAATAGAATAAATTGCATAGGTTAGGATAGTTGCATGCATGTTCTACTTGATTAAAAAGACAATAAGTTTCTTTTAAAAATCTATCTTTGGAACTAAATTTCACTAATTTTTCAAAAATTCTTATGATAAATTTGCTTGAGTTGTATTTGGAACATGATATTTGAGTTAAAGAACACACAACCTGTGAAAGATTTGAGCCTTTATGAATGGTTACATTATTTAACCATAATTATTTTATTCTTATGTGTTTACTTCTCTATGATTGTAATCTATATTTTGTTTTATCTTATATGTCCAATAGTTATTATATTTGCATGCTTGTACATGATTGAGGCCATTATTTGTTTAAACTCACTCATCCAAATTAAGCCTACCCTTTTCAATTACCTTTGTTAACCACTTTGAGCCTTTAATTCCCATTTGTTCGATATTTTACCACATTACTAACCTTAAGCCGAAAAACAATTGTATATCCAATTTGAATCTTTGGTTAGCTTAAGATAGAATTGTGTGTGCTAGTTAAGTATGGAAATTATGGGAACAAAAGTTGTTAAGGGAATGTGTCATAAAATTTAAGGGGAATTTGGATACCTACTCATGTGAAAATATAAGAATGAAAATCTATGTGCATTGATAAGCTTTATTTATTTAAAATAAATATAATAAATATAATATATATATGTATATATATAAAATAAAAAATAAAAAATAAAAATATATGAAAAATCAATAAATAAGGGACAAAATTACCCCAATGTTAAATTCAGAATTCAAAAATCAGTGCACATATGATAGAATCAAAATACAAGTTGATACATGAGTAGGGATTGAAAAAGGGAACTCTGGGTAGCTAGGTATGAACTTTAAAGACTACATTAAGTGTATAAAGTTAGGTTGGAGCTTGGGTTAATAAGATTCAATTATTAGCCACTTGACCAAATATACACCCCTACCTATGCCTTAGCCCCATTACAACCTTGAAAAGACCTCATGATGTTTGCATTGTGTATTAACTATTGTTGATTGGTTAGGAGAAGAACAAAAGTTAGAAAGCATGATTAGAGAAGGATAGAGTGACCACCCTATACACTAGAGATTAGAGCGTACATACATTATCAGTGAGGGTTCAATACTTGAATTTTCAAGTTCCCTACTTTCATGAGCTATCTTCTTGCACTTTTATCCATTTTATTGTGTAATGATAAAATTAGTGGAATTTGATTTGTAATTTTTTGAAGAGCTTATTTACTTTTGATCAAGTGGACAAGAATCATATAGTTGCATTTATTTATATATATATATAGGTTTGCATTGTATTTCATGAGTTTCTACATGTTCATACTTATTTCCTTATCTCCTTCAATTAAGCATGAGGACATGCTAATGTTTAAGTGTGGGGAGGTTGATAAACCACTATTTTATGGTTTATATTGTGTTTAATTATGTGTTTTATCATGATCCTTACCCACTTATTCATTAAATTAGCATGCATATTAGATTTCTTCCCGGAATTTATTACCTATTTGAAAACTGCTTCCTAGAGACTTTAATTATTCAATTTTAATTCTCCTTTATTCCATTCGATGCCGTAATCTGTGTGTTAAGTGTTTCAGACTTTATAGGGCATGAATGAGTTGGAGATTGGAAAGGAAGCTAGCAAAATGGAAGGAACACAAGAATTTGAGGAGATAACCAGCGAGAAGTGACGCGGTCGCATGGCTCACGCGACCGCGCGAAGGAGAGCAAATTGCAGTGACGCGGCGCATGGTTCACGCGGCCGTGCGGATTGGAAAACCCAAGCGACGCGGTAGCGTGGACGACGCGAACGCGTGGCGAGGAAAAGCGCGAATGACGCATCCGCATGGATGACGCGATCGCGTGAATGTGCGATCTGCATAATCTGCAGAATTCATTGGGGGCGATTTTGGACCCTATTTCGACCCAGTTTTCGGCCCGGAACAGTAGACTAGAGTCAGAGAACATGCAGAAACAAATAACACATTCATTCAGAGACAGTTTTAGATCTAGTTTTACTTTTTTAGGTTTTTCTCTCTAGGTTTTAGAATTTTAATTTTCAATTGGTCTTAGCATTGGAACATTGAGAAGAGTTATTTCCTCATCAAGACTTCGTCATTCTAGTTTGTTTTCTTAACTTGGTTTCATTCTTCCATGTCCTTTGCTTTGTTCAATTTTGTCATTCAGATACTTTTATGATTATTTAATGCAAGATTATTTCTTTTTAATTCAATTTCAATTCCAATAATCATGTCTTCTTTTATTCCCTTTCATGTGCTATGGATTCTTTATTTACAATGCGTGAGTAGTTTCCTTACTTGATGGGGAGTTGATTAAAAGGAACTCTTGAGTTGGAAGGATTGAAGAAAAATTTGTAATTGGGTTAAATGTTGGATTGCTATCCTTTCACCAACGCCAATCCCTTTGAACTAAGTGGGTTGCAACTTGTGAACAGATCTGGCATTCCAGCTTGTTTGACTTTCCCTTACTTAGTAAGGATAACCAAAAGAACAACCATTAATTATAAATTAATCTTACAATCACTCCATCAATAGTAGAAATTCCAACCAATCAACTCCCAGTCAAGGCTTTTATTCATATTATTTAAATTTCCTCAATTTACATTCCAATTTACTTAGCTCAACTTCTTGGAACATCTGATTAATAAGATAGCACACTTTTCTGCAACTCGTTGGGAGACGACCTGGGACTTAAAACTCCCAGTAATTTTTAATTTAACTCTCTGTGACATATTTCTAAATTGATAGGCAGATTTTCGGTGAGTTAAGAACTATACTTGCAACGTAACCATTTTAATCATTTTTAATTCACCAACTTCTGCGTCTCATCAATTTTTGGCACCGTTGCCGGGGAGTTGCAATAGAGTGCTAATTTTATTAATTAGAATTTATTTATTTGCATTTTATTTTATTTTGCTACTATGAGCTGCATGTTTCTTCCGTCAAATGACGCGTTCACTTCTTGAGCCGCGCTTGTAATATTCGATCCTAAAATTGAAAGGACAATTTCACGAATAAGGCGAGAACAGCGTCAGTTAGCCCGCTTGAGGAAGGATCTGAAAGTGAATCTGAGGAAGAAACCAGCCCCCGTTCTACTGATTTGGTTGTTTTACGCACAGAAAACATGGCAGCTAGGAGAGTTACCATCCAGGAGGAAGGAGCCCCTGATTTTACAATGCAACCGTTTCAAGCGCATCATCTAGCGGTAGCTATAGATTTTAAAATCAAGCCCGCCCTGCTAAATTTGATGCCCAAGTTTCATGGCCTACCTGCTCAAGAGCCTATCAGGCACTTGAGAGATTTCCAGGTAGCCTGTTCTACTGTCAGGCGTGATGGCACTGATGAAACTTCAATTCTGCTGAAAGCTTTTCCATTTTCTCTTGAGGGAAAAGCAAGAGAGTGGTACTACACTCAACCTCTAGCAAATGTTCCAACTGGGATACACTCAGAAAGGAGTTTCTGGAGAAATTCTTTCCATCTGAAGTTACTGATAAGCTAAGGAATGATATCTCCACAATTGTTCAGGATGACAATGAGACTCTCTTTGAATACTGGGAGCGCTTCAATAATCTTCTGGAAGCATGCCCCCATCACATGATTGACAAGATCGTACTACTTAGCTATATTACACAGGCTATGAGGCCCCAAGATAAGACCATACTGGAAAGTTCCAGCAATGGGTCTATGAAGAAGTACAAGACCACTGATGAAGCTTGGCAATTGATCAGTGATTTAGCTGAATCCACTAGGAACCACAGATAAAAGCAAGGCCGTTCAAAAGCTGTTACAGAAGTATCTTCTAGCAGAGAGACTGCTGCTCTAACTCAAAGCATCTGTGAAATGACCAACTTGCTGAAACAAATGCAGTTGAATCAACAAGCTCAGCAAGCTCAACCTCCTCCACCACAGCAAAACCAACAACTAGTCCCACAAAGAATTTGCGGAATCTGTGCTGATTATAGCCATTACACTGATGAATGCCCGCAGCTCCAACAAGAAGACAACATGGTGGCATCCACTCACAACTTCTATGACCACCCCAACCAAGGGTACAATCAAAGTGGAAATAATAACCATGGATGGCAGGACAATTCAAACCAGAATTGGAGGGACAACAATAACAGGGGAGGCAGAGATAATCAGGGAAATCAGAGGTGGAAAAATAACAACAACAGTCAGCAAAATCAACCTTACAGAGCACCTCACCTGAGGCAAAACCAAGGACCACAGAACAATCAGCAGCAAACCTCTCAATTTACTCATTCTTCTTTATCTTCTAATGAAGATCTACTACAATCTTTTGAGAAAAGACAACAGACCATGGAAAGTAACATCATGAATAGTATTAACGCCAGTCTGAATCGTCTCACCTCTACTCTGCAAGCTTTTATGACACAGCTTGGATCAGCACAAAATTCCAGTAACCAACCTTCAAGCACCACTGGAATCCCCTCTCAACCATTACTCAATCCAAAGGGAGGCATTAATGCTATCACCCTGAGGTCCGGAACCGCACTGCAGGAGAGGAATCAGGAGGAACCAAGCTCACCAGAATACGCCTCACTGAAGAGGTGGTAGAAATCGAAGATGTTGAAGAGGAAGAGGATATACTGGACATAGCTGAAGAAGAGATAACTCAACCACAGAAGGAAGCACCAAAAGGCGCAGACACCAAGACAACACTACTCCTATTCCATTTCCACAACTTGCAAGGAAGCCCAGGAAGCAGCTGGAACCCAATCCTAAAATGGTAGAGATATTCAAAAAGGTTGAGGTAACTGTTCCCCTTTTTGATGTTATTCAGCAAGTACCTAAATATGCAAAGTTTCTAAAATACTTATGTATCCATAAGACAAAATTAATGAATTAGAAACTATTCCTTTAGGTAGTTCTATATCTGCTTTAATGGGAAGATTACCTGAAAAATGTAGTGATCCAGGTCCTTGCATAGTTAGTTGTACTATTGGTGGTGTAGTAATTTATGATTGCATGTGTGATTTAGGAGCATGTGTCAGTATAATGCCTTTGTCTATATATGATGTTTTGAGGTTCCCTCCCTTAAAAAGGTCGGCAGCTCGTTTTGTGTTAGCAGATAAAAGCATTGTTACAGTGGCTGGAGTTGCTGAAGATGTTTTGGTGAACATTAAAGGGCTCACATTTCCCACTGATTTTTATATCTTGGAGATGCCCCACAATGATTCAGATAAGCCATCATCAATCCTTCTTGGAAGACCATTCCTGAAGACATCAAAATTCAAATTGGATGCTTTTTCAGGAACATACTCCTTTGAAATAGATGGCCGCATAGTAATCTTCAATCTGAATAGAGTCATTGACAACCCCCAGAGATCGTTCTATCTTCCAGTGTGATGTCATAGACGAAAGTGTGGCTAAAGTTCAAAAGGAAGAGTTTGAAGAGAGGCACACTGGACAAGGTCCAGGTGTGGGGACCCTCTTAACTGACAATGGGAGCACTTCGCCATTTTCACAAGCCCCAGATAATCCAGAGCCCGCCCATGATCAAAAGTTAGAATTAAAACCTCTCCCTCCACATCTCAAATATGCTTATCTTGAGGATGAGCAGAAGCTTCTGGTTATTATTGCAAGGGAACTGACTTCTCAACAAGAAGAGCAGTTACTTGATGTACTGAGGAAGCATAAGAAGGCAATTGGGTGGAGTTTGGCAGACATAGTAGGAATCAACCCTCAAGTATGTGAGCACAGAATATTTTTAGAAGAGGGAGCAAGACCTCTCCGTCAACCCCAAAGAAGATTGAATCCCACCATCTTGGAAGTTGTCAAAAAGGAAGTGAACAGACTATTGGAAGCAAGTATCATATATCCCATTTCAAACAGTGAATGGGTAAGCCCAGCACAAGTGGTGTCCAAGAAATCTGGAGTCACTACAGTGAAGAGTGAGCATGGAGAGCTCATAGCAACTAGAGTTCAGAATGCTTGGAGAGTCTGCATTGATTACAGGCGTCTCAACCAAGCTACCCGTAAGGATCACTACCCACTTCCATTCATTGATCAAATGCTGGATCGCCTGTCAGGTAAATTACATTACTGCTTTTTAGATGGTTACACAGGTTATTTCCAGATTCATATAGCTCCTGAGGATCAGGAAAAGACTACTTTTACATGTCCTTTTGGGACTTATGCTTATAAGAGAATGCCCTTTGGCTTGTGCAATGCACCAGCTACCTTCCAAAGGTGCATGATGAGTCTTTTCTCTGATCTTATTGAGGACTGTATGGAAGTTTTTATGGACGATTTTAGCGTTTATGGTGATTCTTTTAGCCTTTGCTTAGAGGGATTATCTAGGGTATTAGATTGATGTGTTAATACAAACCTTGTATTGAATATCGAAAAATGCCACTTTATGGTAAAACAAGGGATTCTATTAGGACATGTGGTATCTAATAATGACATTTCTGTAGACCCAGCAAAGGTAAATGTTATTTCTAGTTTGTCTTACCCCTCTTCTGTGAGGGAAGTCCGTTCGTTCCTTGGCCATGCTAGTTTCTACAGGAGATTTATTAAAGACTTTAGTAAGGTGGCACTTCCCTTATCCAGATTACTGCAGAAGGATATTGAGTTCGAGTTCAGTGAGGATTGCAAACAAGCGTTTGATAAGCTGAAGACTGCTCTAACTCAAGCCCCAATTGTGAGAGGACCGACTGGAGCCAGCCGTTTGAAATCATGTGCGATGCTTCCAACCATGCCGTAGGAGCAGCACTGGCTAGCGTGAAGGTAAGGACCCTTTTGTTATTGCCTATGCGTCTAAGACTTTAGACACTGCCCAGTCCAATTATACTACTACTGAGAAAGAGCTTCTTGCTATTATTTTTGCTCTGGATAAATTCCGAGCTTATTTACTTGGTACTAAAGTAGTAGTGTATTCGACCATGCAGCTCTAAAGTATCTATTAGCTAAAAAGGAATCCAAACCAAGACTTATACGTTGGATACTGTGTTACAAGAATTTGATTTAGAAATAAAGGATAGGAGTGGTAATCAAAATTTAGTAGCAGACCACTTGAGTCGCCTTGAACATATTAAAGATGATTCTACTCCTATAGATGATAATTTTCCTTTTGATAACCTGCAAGCAGTATCTGAGGTAATCCCTTGGTATGCACTTGTTGCTAATTATTTAGTTAGCCGTACATTTCCTCCACATTTTTCTAAACATCAAAGAGACAAGCTGAAAAGTGAGTCTAAATATTATATATGGGATGACCCATATTTATGGAGATGTGGCGCTGACCAGATAATTAGACGTTGTGTGCCTCATTCAGAATTCCAGTCCATTTTAGAGGCCTGTCACTCATCTGAGAGTGGAGGACATTTTGGCCCTCAAAGAACAGCTAGAAAGATCTTAGACTGCGGATTCTGGTGGCCTACTCTTATTAGAGACGCTGCTGAGTTTTATAAATCTTGCCCCCCATGCCAGAAATTTGGTAATATATCCAGGAGGGATGAGATGCCTCAACAATATATGCTCTTCTGTGAAATTTTTATGTTTCGGGCATTGACTTCATGGGTCCATTTCCAAATTCTAATGGATATTTTTATATATTGTTAGCTGTGGATTATGTTTCCAAATGGGTGGAAGCAATTCCTACCCGCACTGATGATGCTAACACTGTTGTTTCTTTTGTGAGAAACCATATTATATGTCACTTTGGATCACCACGAGCGATCGTGAGCGATCAAGGCACTCATTTTTGTAACAGGAGACTAACAGGATTGATGAAGAAGAATGGGATAATCCATAAAGTTGCAACCGCTTACCATCCCCAAACTAATGGGCAAGCCGAGGTGTCGAACAGAGAAATTAACCGTATCTTGCAAAAGATAGTAAAGCCTCATAGAAAAGACTGGAGCACCAGGCTACAAGATGCACTGTGGGCATATGGAACAGCATACAAGACACCCATTGGGATGAGTCCCTTCCGCTTGGTTTATGGCAAAGCTTGTCATCTCCCAGTTAAAATAGAACACAGAGCCTTCTGGGCAGTTAAGGAGTGCAACATGGGAATTGAGAACGCCGGAGCTGAAAGGAAGTTGCAACTGCAGGAACTGGAGAACCTTCGCCTAGAAGCTTATGAGAACTCCAAAATTTACAAGGGAAAGATGAAAGTTGTGCATGATCAAAACATCAAGAAGAAAGAGTTCCAACCTGGAGATTTTTCCCACCTTTACAAATCTCGACTAAGGCTCATGCTCGGTAAGTTGAGATCAAAATGGGAAGGTCCATACAGAGTAGAGAAGGCTGAACCGTACGGAGTTTATCACCTAAGCCATCCTTCAAGCTCTGAACTTATTAAGGTTAATGGACAATGCCTGAAGCTGTACCATGGTGAGAAGGTGCAGAAAAATAAGGAGCTTGAGATCTTCCGCCTGGAAGATCCCCACATAGTAGCCGATTGAGCTAGTGGAGCGTCCAACTTACGAACGTTAAAGCAAAGTGCTTTGTGGGAGACAACCCACCGCGGTAAGATCATTCTTTTCTTCACTTTTAGTTTTTCTTCTTTCATAACTCTTCTCTTTATTAGTGCTTTCGTGATCTTTCATTTACATGTCTTTATATTACAAAAAAAAAATTTTTTTGCCATGCGACGCGATCGCATCAGCGACGCGTCCGCGTCACAAAGGGGGTGGAGAAAACAAATAAATGAACAGAGAGTCTGGCTGGAGCATGGCTGGAGGCGTGCCAATGGCACAAATCGACCCACGTGACCGCGTCCCTGACGCGTTCGCGTCGCATGGGAATCATGGCCTCCCACGCGACCGCGTGCCCCACGCGGCCGCGTGCCCTGAGTTTTCGACGTAAAAGGGTGCACATCAACATTTTGTGCGAGCATGATGCTGGATTGGTGCTGGAGGCACAATCCTTGTCACGCGACCGCGTCATCTATTTTCTGACGCACCCTCACGTGGTCGCGTGACCCACGCGATCGCGTCACCCCAATTTGGCAATTAAATTAAATTGAACAGAGAGTTGTGCTGGAGTGAGGCTGCACTCGCGCCAGCAGCGTAACATGGGTCACGCGACCGCGTGACCGACGCGATTGCGTCCCCTTACCTAACGCGCACCCACGCGAACGCGTGCCCCACGCGGCCGCGTCGCATGCGCCGCACAGCTCAACCTAAAATTGCCACATATCTTATCTTCCTCTCCCCCAAATCCTAATTTTTCTTTTCCCTCCTTATTTCTTCCTTCCCCCTTCCCCCTTCTATCTCACCTCTCACTCTCTATCATTCTCACCACCATTAACAAGGTTTTACCTTCTTCTTCCTTCTTCTCTTTTCCATCATTCTTATTATATTATATACATTTTTATTTTCTTTTTCTTTTCATTTTTTTATTTTATTTTTCATCTTCTTCTTTCCCTTTTTACATGGTGCTAGAAATTTTTTGAGTCATTATCCCTCATTATATGCTTGTGACTTGTTACAATTTATTTGACAATTATTATTATTTTTAAGGGATTGCATGCATGTTCAATTTCATACTTTTTATATCTTACTTACCATGCATGCCATGTGTTTGTGAAAAAGCCTATATAGCTCTATGCACTTTTCTACATTACTTTACTCTACTATTCAATGC
This sequence comes from Arachis hypogaea, assembly GCF_003086295.3. NCBI lineage: Eukaryota > Viridiplantae > Streptophyta > Magnoliopsida > Fabales > Fabaceae > Arachis > Arachis hypogaea. The sequence continues at coordinate 43,595,380 of NC_092052.1, read as the reverse complement.
TTGCTTTTCACAAATTCTCCTTATTATTTTATTAATTGAATTCAATTGTCAATACAAACGTGATGGTTTGTTACGAAGTAATGCTTGGTCTATGCTACTCATGCCCTTTGCCAGCATGCCAATAAACACCTTGCATTCACTTGTTTTTATCTGCACTAGCTATTTTCCATTGATGACTTTTCATATGTACTCGAGAGCATGTGTTAATGTCATCTACATTTTACTGTGCATCATTCACCCTCTTCTTCGTTTCCTTCCTTGCTGTATATCTCTTTGAATTTAATTTACTTTCTCTTCCCTTCTTTCAGGATGGCCACCAAGAAAGGAAAGGAGAAAGCAACTTCCAAACCACCAGCAAGAAGAGGAACTAAAAGAGCATTAGTGGCAGAGCCTTCTTCACCCGCAGTCAAGCCCTCAACAAAAAGAGTTAAGCAGATAATAAAGGTTGACAAAAAGGAGAAAGCCTTTCCAGCAAAGGACACTGTGCGATTTCCCAATCGCTACTGTGAGCAGATGTTCCCTATCCTGGCAGAAAGGAATTATAACAATGAATACCTTCTTATCCTCCCGTCCAATATTGCCACCTTTGTTGAGTCGCAAATTGAGCGAAGACAATAGGGTTTCCTACGGAAACAGCCAAGGTAGGTCAACTTCTACATGCCGACCCTGCAGTCTGTTTATGTCCGGCAGAAGCAAGTCCCCATCACAGAAGAGGCCATTCAGCAAGCTCTGAGTCTTCCCCCTATTCCAGTAGGAATGGACGCTTTTCAAGAAGCCGCCCTTCAGCGCAAGAGATACCAATTCGACTGGGACTCTGTTCTCGGAGTCATCGCATTACCTGGCAGCCGTTGGATCTACGGATACCACCGTACCCGCCCTAAGGGAATCTTGGCTTCAGCACTTACCTTGGAGGCTCGCGTATGGGCGCAGATCATGTCCCATTACGTCTTTCCGAGCACTCATGAGTCCTCCTTCACTGCGGACATGGCTATTCTACTATGGTGCATCCTTACAAACCAACCTCTGAATCTCTCAAGACATATCCAGAATGCTATGGAACACGTACAAATTGCGGGCAACTTACCTTTCCCCGCCTTGGTCTCAGATCTTGTCTCAGCAGCCGGAGTCTCCTACAGAGCTAGAGACACTGATGGGATATTTTCGCGGAAAAATGAATTCCTCCGAAACACCCAAATCTAACCGGCAAGTGCACCGGGTCGCATCAAGTAATAATAACTCACGGGAGTGAGGTCGATCCCACAGGGATTGAAGGATTGAGCAATTTTAGTTTAGTGGTTAATTTAGTCAAGCGAATCAAGATTTGGTTGAGAGATTTGTGATTTGTAGAATTTAAATTGCATAGAAAGTAAAGGGAATGGGTAATTGGCATGAAATTAAAGAGAACTCAAATTTAAAGTGTTGAATCTTAAAGAACAAGAAATTAAATGGCAGAAACTTAGAACGCAAGAAATGTAAATTGCAGAATCTTAAAATGCAAGAAATGTAAATGGCTTGAATTGTAAAGGGAATTGGGAGTTGGATTTGCAGGAATTAAACGAGGAAAAGTAAATTGCAACAAAGAGAGAAGTAAAGGATGTCTTGAATCAAACCGGATCTTAAAACAGAAAAGTAAAATGAGCATGAAAACAGTAAACAGAGGATGTAAATTGAGAATTCAGATCTCAGGACCCAAGAGACTAGAAAACCAAGTCTAGATCTCAATGCCTTCCTAGATCCAACAAGAACAATTGCAAAGGAGATTTTAAATTGCAAAGAAAGTAGATGAAGAACAATGAACCGAAACTGAAGTTCAATTAAGCAGAAAATTAAACAAGATCCCAAGGTGAGATTGAAACAAAATTTCTTCAACTCTCCACCCAAAATCCAAGACAAGAAAAGTAAAGAGTGCTGGGCAAGAACAAGGAAGAAGAGAGATCAATTCTCCTCCCAAATTCTCTTGAATTAAAACAACAATGCTAAGAAAAATAAAAGTGAGCTCCAAGCAAAACCGAAAAGAAAGCTATTCTGCAAAACTAAAAGGGGAGCTCCACTAAAACTTAAATTCAAATCTATTTATACACTTTCTTCAAATGGTCTTCAAGCCATCAATTGGGCCTTTGCTCTTGGTGGAATTGGGTTGAGAGAGGCCTTGGTTGATTGCTCTTGGAGTTTGGAGAAGAACCGAATTGAACCGGGTTGGAATCATGAAAGCTTGAGTAAAAGTTAGAGTAAAAGTTAGGGGTCTAACTTTTGCTCCAACTTTTCACATCAGCACCCTTGTTTTGCTGATACCAACGTTGGGGAAAAGTTAGGGGTCTAACTTTTGCTCCAACGTTGGCCTCCCCTTGGTTATTCATGGCGCCAACGTTAGCCAAAAAGTTAGAGGCTAACGTTGGCGCAAACTTTTGCTAGTTCAGGGAGTATTTTTCATGCGCCAACATTAGCCAAAAAGTTAGGGGTCTAACGTTGGCGCAAACTTTTTGTGCATCCAGGGAGTGTTTTTCATGCCAAAAGTTAGCCAAAAAGTTAGGGGTCTAACTTTTGCTCCAGCTTTTACTTCCTGGTTCATAATTAATCCAAAAGTTTGAGCTAAAGTTTGAGGCAAACTTTTGCTTAAACTTTTTGTTCTCTCTTCCTCCTAGCCCTTCCTTCTTGTATCAACCTTTCTCCAAGCTTTCTTCACCTATCATTAATCAACCAAACACATTAAAGCTATGCTCAAAATCATGAGATATTCATTCTTTCATAATATGTGACAATTATAGCACAAAACCTCATGAAATAGCATGAATTCATACATGGTTGATTAAATCAAAGGAAACATGAAAATCTACCCAATTGGCTTGCTTTTGGCTCAAGAAAGTGCATAATTCTATTGAAAACAAAAGAAAAAGGCTAGTGAAACTAGGCTAAGATGAATTGTCATCACAACACCAAACTTAAAGCTTGCTTGTCCCCAAGCAAGGAATGAATTTTGCTCAAAGGTTCTTTCAATTAAGACGGATTGAAGAATAAATTGTAAGGTCCTGTGAGTGAAGTGATCAAGTAACAGTGGGGTAAATTCTAAATCATATGCTCATGCAAGGGCTTCAGTGCTTACTAGTCCTCACATATTGGGAGTCTTAGGTCTTAGGATTTTCATCCAAATGGTATCATGGAGATCTCTTTATATGTAGTCACCTTGAAGCAGCTTATAGTTTCTGTGCTTTGGCCTTGACTCTAAGTGTCATGTCTCAAAGCGGCTCTTTAGATAAGCTTTCAATCAATACTCCTAAACCAGTTGGTTTTAAGGTATTAGGTGTTAAAGCACCCCTAAAGATTTACTTGCTCAAGCCTCTTTCCTTGACACAGCTCAACCACAAGCATTTACTAGGCTAACAACTCTTTGAGTTTTGTTTCTTCTTTCTTTTTCTGCCTAGTAATTGATGCTCAGAGCCTTGGGCCATGTTCTTTTTGCTTTTGTATTTTCTTTTTCTTTCTTTTGTTTTGTTTGCTGCTTCTTGGATCAATAAATTTTTGAGAATCTCCACAATACTTCTTTGAACTTCATGTCCCGCCTATGAGCTCCCATGCAAGTTTTCACAAGCATGCAACCTCAATACATAATCATACAACTAGAACCACCACTTCTCCTAATCTTTTGCTTGCCTCAAAATTGTTTAATTCCTCAATCCTTCTTTTCAAAGAACTTTCATGTGATGCAATTTTTTTGAACATTGAGTGCAAACAAGTTTTGAAGAGAAAAATGTTGTGAATGGTCAAGCATCTTGCTTATTGAATTACAGAAAAGAAATCATGCTAAACAGACAGATAATCAGGGAAACTAAACCACTCTCAATCATAGCAGTGTTTGATGTAAGATAATCACTTAACAATACAACCTTTTGGAGTTTGCTTGCTTTACTCCTCATCATCATCATCACTGATCCACACATTCCTCTTTTATTTCTTTGGTTGATGATGCTTAATCCTTCCAAAAGCTTGTATGGACCTCTGCAATGATATTGAAAGTTGCTTGTTCCCCAAGCACTTGGAAAATGGTTAGCATGCATGATTTATTTGTGGGCCTTTGTACTTACTTTGGTGTGGGAACACCAAACTTAGTACCTTGCCAATGATTTTCATACATCAAATTAACCATGTGTGATAAATTTTTTTTTCTTTTTCAAAAGCAGTAAAACTGAAAACAGCAGAATAGTTAACTAGTTTGTCTACATGCTTGAAGCTAGCATTATGCAGAAAGTGAGAATGCGTTTTATGATGAAATTTTTGGTGGAACACCAAACCTAGAATCCTTCATTCTCCCTTATATTGTTTTGGTGTGCAACACCAAACTTAGCTTCTTGCAATGTAGATAAACTAATTAACCTTTTTATTGAAATAGCTATGAAAGGAAAACTACCTCAGGTTGGGTTGCCTCCCAACAAGCGCTCTTTTATTGTCACTAGCTTGACATCCTCTGTGCTTGCTTAGTTCAGATTCTGAGCTTCCTTCTCCTTGTCCCCTTGTCCTCCTAAGTGAGGCTTTGCTTTGTGATGCTCATCCTGGATGAGTGATTCTTTTCCTTTAGCCCTTTTCTCACTCATTTCTGTGAGATTCTTAGCTAGTTGTTCCATTTGCCTCTCAATTCTCCCGAGTGAGGCCTCCTGGTGTTTACTTATCATCTCTTGATGTGTCATCATTTTCTCTATTAAGATCTCCAAATTGGTGATCCTATGAGAGTGTTGTGAAATTTGTTGGTTGTGAGGTATCTGAGGTTGGAAGGGTGGGCAGTGTGGTTTTTGCAAGTTTGGGAAATTGAGGTTGTTGTAGTTGAAGTCCCTTTGTTCCTGATGTTGAGATTCCCTCATTCTTAGATAAGAATGTGGCTTCCATGGTGGAAATTGTGCATTCACTGTGGCAGAATGTAGAAAATCAATTTGTCTAGCTATTGACTCTAATTGTTGTTGAGTTTGCTGGTATAGTTGTTTGTTTTGATTCATGATTGCCCTCACTCCTTCAAGATTCATTACTTCCTTTTCTGAAATTGCATTCTGTGGGGTCTCAAATGAGTGTTGGTTATTGGCTCTCTTGTCATTGAACTCTGCAGTTCCTTGGCCAGCTACTGTTGCTTTGAGTAGGTCATCTGAGAAGTAATCCACTGCTCTTCTTGTTTCTGGGGTTAATCCTTCATAGAACGCTTGGAAACCCACTTTGTCATTTGCTTTCTTGTATCTTTCCCATGCTTTGAACAATGGTTCTTCCTCTCCTTGTATGAATGGATGCATTCCCTCTTTCATCTTGATGTTTTGTTGGGATGAGGAGAATTTGGCTAGAAATTTGGCAACCAAATCATCCCAACTAGTGATACTTCCTTGGGGAAAAGTTTCAAGCCATTGTGCAGCCTCATCCTTTAGTGAGAAAGGAAATAACAAGAGCTTATAGGTATCATGATTTACACTATCGAGATTGACAGCACCACAAGTTCTCAGAAAATTGGATAGGTGCTGTTTAGGATTCTCCAGTGGAGTTCCACCATAGGAACAATTGTTCTTGATTAATGTAATGATTTGCAGTTTCATGTTGTGGTGTTCTTCTTTCTCAGAAACTCCTTCTTCAATGATATCCTTCCCTTTGGCTGCTCTTCTTCCCTATGACATATAAATCAACAACGGAACACACAGTGATACTTTTGCAAATTGAGTGTAGTCAGTTGAGACAAAACTTCAAACAGTTAGTGGGTTAGTCAAAAATTAAAGAAACAGGAAATAAAAATGCTAGATCTAGATCACCACCTCACTTAATCATTGTCAATCTAATCAATCCCTGGCAACGGCGCCAAAAACTTGATGGGATATTTTCGCGGAAAAACGAATTCCTCCGAAACACCCAAATCTAACCGGCAAGTGTACCGGGTCTCATCAAGTAATAATAACTCACGGGAGTGAGGTCGATCCCACAGGGATTGAAGGATTGAGCAATTTTAGTTTAGTGGTTAATTTAGTCAAGTAAATCAAGATTTGGTTGAGAGATTTGTGATTTGTAGGATTTAAATTGCATAGAAAGTAAAGGGAATGGGTAATTGGCATGAAATTAAAGAGAACTAAAATTTAAAGTGCTGAATCTTAAAGAACAAGAAATTAAATGGCAGAAACTTCGAACGCAAGAAATGTAAATTGCAGAATCTTAAAATGCAAGAAATGTAAACGGCTTGAATTGTAAAGGGAATTGGGAGTTGGATTTGCAGGAATTAAACGAGGAAAAGTAAATTGCAACAAAGAGAGAAGTAAAGGATGTCTTGAATCAAACTGGATCTTAAAACAGAAAAGTAAAATGAGCATGAAAACAGTAAACAGAGGATGTAAATTGAGAATTCAGATCTCAGGACCCAAGAGACTAGAAAACCAAGTCTAGATCTCAATGCCTTCCTAGATCCAACAAGAACAATTGCAAAGGAGATTGTAAATTGAAAAGAAAGTAGATGAAGAACAATGAACCGAAACTGAAATTCAATTAAGCAGAAAATTAAACAAGATCCCAAGGTGAGATTGAAACAGAATTTCTTCAACTCTCCACCCAAAATCCAAGACAAGAAAAGTAAAGAGTGCTGGGCAAGAACAAGGAAGAAGAGAGATCAATTCTCCTCCCAAATTCTCTTGAATTAAAACAACAATGCTAAGAAAAATAAAAGTGAGCTCCAAGCAAAACCGAAAAGAAAGCTATTCTGCAAAACTAAAAGGGGAGCTCCACTAAAACTTAAATTCAAATCTATTTATACACTTTCTTCAAATGGTCTTCAAGCCTTCAATTGGGCCTTTGCTCTTGGTGGAATTGGGTTGAGAGAGGCCTTGGTTGATTGCTCTTGGAGTTTGGAGAAGAACCGAATTGAACCGGGTTGGAATCATGAAAGCTTGAGTAAAAGTTGGAGTAAAAGTTAGGGGTCTAACTTTTGCTCCAACTTTTCACATCAGCACCCTTGTTTTGTTGATACCAACGTTGGGGCAAAAGTTAGGGGTCTAACTTTTGCTCCAACGTTGGCCTCCCCTTGGTTATTCATGGCGCCAACGTTAGCCAAAAAGTTAGAGGCTAACGTTGGCGCAAACTTTTGCTAGTTCAGGGAGTATTTTTCATGCGCCAACATTAGCCAAAAAGTTAGGGGTCTAACGTTGGCGCAAACTTTTTGTGCATCCAGGGAGTGTTTTTCATGCCAAAAGTTAGCCAAAAAGTTAGGGGTCTAACTTTTGCTCCGGCTTTTACTTCCTGGTTCATAATTAATCCAAAAGTTTGAGCTAAAGTTTGAGGCAAACTTTTGCTTAAACTTTTTGTTCTCTCTTCCTCCTAGCCCTTCCTTCTTGCATCAACCTTTCGCCAAGCTTTCTTCACCTATCATTAATCAACCAAACACATTAAAGCTATGCTCAAAATCATGAGATATTCATTCTTTCATAATATGTGACAATTATAGCACAAAACCTCATGAAATAGCATGAATTCATACATGGTTGATTAAATCAAAGGAAACATGAAAATCTACCCAATTGGCTTGCTTTTGGCTCAAGAAAGTGCATAATTCTATTGAAAACAAAAGAAAAAGGCTAGTGAAACTAGGCTAAGATGACTTGTCATCAGACACCAAAGCCGTGCTTCCACAGGATGATCAGTATGTCCCTAACGGGAAATACCTCAGACTCTCAGCAGCCACTACAAGCCTTCCTACTGCTCCAGTTGAAGATAATCCTTCTTCAACACCACAAGTATCTACAACTGAGAAATTGCTCCAACAGATAATCGAACGGTTGGATCGGCAAGAACAGAAAGCAAAGATGAGAGAGCGCCGTAACGAGCACCGATTCAAACACCTCAAGGAGCTACTCAAGGGACACTTCAGAGACTCAGACACCCCGGACTCCACTTCCTTTACTAGCACAGGGAGCCATGACGGCCCCGACTGTGGAGATACTGCTACCAGCCCACCCCTGTTCCTGGCAGATGGCACCGAGGACGGTGCAAAGCCTTAAGTGCGGGGAGGTCGGTCAGTACCTGACTTCCAGAGGTAATTTTTCTTCTCTAGCACCAATAATTAGGATATTTTAGTTAGATTTTCTTTCCTTTATAGAATAGAATAAATTGCATAGGTTAGGATAGTTGCATGCATGTTCTACTTGATTAAAAAGACAATAAGTTTCTTTTAAAAATCTATCTTTGGAACTAAATTTCACTAATTTTTCAAAAATTCTTATGATAAATTTGCTTGAGTTGTATTTGGAACATGATATTTGAGTTAAAGAACACACAACCTGTGAAAGATTTGAGCCTTTATGAATGGTTACATTATTTAACCATAATTATTTTATTCTTATGTGTTTACTTCTCTATGATTGTAATCTATATTTTGTTTTATCTTATACGTCCAATAGTTATTATATTTGCATGCTTGTACATGATTGAGGCCATTATTTGTTTAAACTCACTCATCCAAATTAAGCCTACCCTTTTCAATTACCTTTGTTAACCACTTTGAGCCTTTAATTCCCATTTGTTCGATATTTTACCACATTACTAACCTTAAGCCGAAAAACAATTGTATATCCCAATTTGAATCTTTGGTTAGCTTAAGATAGAATTGTGTGTGCTAGTTAAGTATGGGAAATTATGGGAACAAAAGTTGTTAAGGGAATGTGTCATAAAATTTAAGGGGAATTTGGATACCTACTCATGTGAAAATATAAGAATGAAAAATCTATGTGCATTGATAAGCTTTATTTATTTTTTTAAAATAAATAAATATATACATATATATATATATATATATATATATATATATATATATATGAAAAATCAATAAATAAGGGGACAAAATTACCCCAATGTTAAATTCAGAATTCAAAAATCAGTGCACATATGATAGAATCAAAATACGAAGTTGATACATGAGTAGGGATTGAAAAAGGAAACTCTGGGTAGCTAGGTATGAACTTTAAAGACTACATTAAGTGTATAGAAGTTAGGTTGGAGCTTGGGTTAATTAAAGATTCAATTTATTAGCACACTTGACCAAATATACACCCCTACCTATGCCTTAGCCCCATTACAACCTTGAAAAGACCTCATGATGTTTGCATTAGTGTATTAACTATTGTTGATTGGTTAGGAGAAGAACAAAAGTTAGAAAGCATGATTAGAGAAGGATAGAGTGACCACCCTATACACTAGAGATTAGAGCGTACATACATTATCAGTGAGGGTTCAATACTTGAATTTTCAAGTTCCCTACTTTCATGAGCTATCTTCTTGCACTTTTATCCATTTTATTGTGTAATGATAAAATTAGTGGAATTTGATTTGTAATTATTTTGAAGAGCTTATTTACTTTTGATCAAGTGGACAAGAATCATATAGTTGCATTTATTTATATATATATAGGTTTGCATTGCATTTCATGAGTTTCTACATGTTCATACTTATTTCCTTATCTCCTTCAATTAAGCATGAGGACATGCTAATGTTTAAGTGTGGGGAGGTTGATAAACCACTATTTTATGGTTTATATTGTGTTTAATTATGTAGTTTTATCATGATCCTTACCCACTTATTCATTAAATTAGCATGCATATTAGATTTCTTCCCGGAATTTATTACCTGTTTGAAAACTGCTTCCTAGAGACTTTAATTATTCAATTTTAATTCTCCTTTATTCCATTCGATGCCGTAATCTGTGTGTTAAGTGTTTCAGACTTTATAGGGCATGAATGAGTTGGAGATTGGAAAGGAAGCTAGCAAATATAGAAGGAACACAAGAATTTGAGGAGATAACCAGCGAGAAGTGACGCGGTCGCATGGCTCACGCGACCGCGCGAAGGAGAGCAAATTGCAGTGACGCGGTCGCATGGTTCACGCGGCCGTGCGGATTGGAAAACCCAAGCGACGCGGTAGCGTGGACGACGCGAACGCGTGGCGAGGAAAAGCGCGAATGACGCATCCGCATGGATGACGCGATCGCGTGATATGTGCGATCTGCATAATCTGCAGAATTCATTGGGGGCGATTTTGGACCCTATTTCGACCCAGTTTTCGGCCCGGAACAGTAGACTAGAGTCAGAGAACATGCAGAAACAAATAACACATTCATTCAGAGACAGTTTTAGATCTAGTTTTACTTTTTTAGGTTTTTCTCTCTAGGTTTTAGAATTTTAATTTTCAATTGGTCTTAGCATTGGAACATTGAGAAGAGTTATTTCCTCATCAAGACTTCGTCATTCTAGTTTGTTTTCTTAACTTGTTTTCATTCTTCCATGTCCTTTGCTTTGTTCAATTTTGTCATTCAGATACTTTTTTGATTATTTAATGCAAAGATTATTTCTTTTTAATTCAATTTCAATTCCAATAATCATGTCTTCTTTTCATTCCCTTTCATGTGCTATGGATTCTTTATTTACAATGCGTGAGTAGTTTCCTTACTTGATGGGGAGTTGATTACAAGGAACTCTTGAGTTGGAAGGATTGAAGAAAAATTTGTAATTGGGTTAAATGTTGGATTGCTATCCTTTCACCAACGCCAATCCCTTTGAAATAAGTGGGTTGCAACTTGTGAACAGATCTGGCATTCCAGCTTGTTTGACTTTCTCTTACTTAGTAAAGGATAACCAAACAGAACAACCATTAATTATAAATTAATCTTACAATCACTCCATCAATAGTAGAAATTCCAACCAATCAACTCCCAGTCAAGGCATTTATTCATATTATTTAAATTTCTTCAATTTACATTCCAATTTACTTAGCTCAACTTTTTGGAACATCTGATTAATAAGATAGCACACTTTTCTGCAACTCGTTGGGAGACGACCTGGGACTTAAAACTCCCAGTAATTTTTAATTTAACTCTCTGTGACATATTTCTAAATTGATAGGCAGATTTTCGGTGAGTTAAGAACTATACTTGCAACGTAACTATTTTAATAATTTTTAATTCACCAACTTCTGCGTCTCATCAATTTTTGGCACCGTTGCTGGGGAGTTGCAATAGAGTGCTAATTTTATTAATTAGAATTTATTTATTTGCATTTTATTTTATTTTCCTACTATGAGCTGCATGTTTCTTCCGTCAAATGACGCGTTCACTTCCTGAGCCACGCTTGCTAATATTCGATCCTAAAATTGAAAGGACAATTTCACGAATAAGGCGAGAACAACGTCGGTTAGCCCGCTTGAGGAAGGATCTGAAAGTGAATCTGAGGAAGAAACCAGCCCCTGTTCTACTGATTCGGTTGTTTTATGCGCAGAAAACATGGCAGCTAGGAGAGTTACCATCCAGGAGGAAGGAGCCCCTAATTTTACAATGCAACCGTTTCAAGCGCATCATCCAGCGGTAGCTACAGATTTTGAAATCAAGCCCGCCTACTAAATTTGATGCCCAAGTTTCATGGCCTACTTGCTCAATAGCCTATCAGGCACTTGAGAGATTTCCAGGCAGCTTGTTCTACTGTCAGGCGTGATGGCACTGATGAAACTTCAATTCTGCTGAAAGCTTTTCCGTTTTCTCTTGAGGGAAAAGCAAGAGAGTGGTACTACACTCAACCTCTAGCAAATGTATCCAACTGGGATACACTCAGAAAGGAGTTTCTGGAGAAATTCTTTCCATCTGAAGTTACTGATAAGCTAAGGAAGGATATCTCCACAATTGTTCAGGATGACAATGAGACTCTCTTTGAATATTGGGAGCGCTTCAATAATCTTCTGGAAGTATTCCCCCATCACATGATTGACAAGATCGTACTACGTAGCTATATTACACAGGCTATGAGGCCCCAAGATAAGACCATACTGGAAAGTGCCAGCAATGGGTCTATGAAGAAGTACAAGACCACTGATGAAGCTTGGCAATTGATAAGTGATTTAGCTGAATCCACTAGGAACCACAGACAAAAGCAAGGCCGTTCAAAAGCTGTTGCAGAAGTATCTTCTAGCGGAGAAACTGCTGCTCTAACTCAAAGCATCTGTGAAATGACCAACTTGCTGAAACAAATGCAGTTGAATCAACAAGCTCAGCAAGCTCAACCTCCTCCACCACAGCAAAACCAACAACTAGTCCCACAAAGAATTTGCGAAATCTGTGCTGATTATAGCCATTACACTGATGAATGCCCGCAGCTCCAACAAGAAGACAACATGGTGGCATCCACTCACAACTTCTATGACCGCCCCAACCAAGGGTACAATCAAAGTGGAAATAATAACCATGGATGGCAGGACAATTCAAACCAGAATTGGAGGGACAACAATAACAAGGAAGGCAGAGATAATCAGGGAAATCAGAGGTGGAATAATAACAACAACAGGCAGTAAAATCAACTTTACAGGGCACCTCACCTAAGGCAAAACCAAGGACCACAGAACAATCAGCAGCAAACCTCTCAATTTACTCATTCTTCTTTATCTTCTAATGAAGATCTACTACAATCTTTTGAGAAAAGACAACAGACCATGGAAAGTAACATCATGAATAGTATTAACGCCAGTCTGAATGGTCTCACCTCTACTCTGCAAGCTTTTATGACACAGCTTGGATCAGCACAAAATTTCAGTAACCAACCTTCAAGCACCACTGGAATCCCCTCTCAACCATTACTCAGTCCAAAGGGAGGCATTAATGCTATCACCCTGAGGTCCGGAACCGCACTGCAGGAGAGGAATCAGGAGGAACCAAGCTCACCAGAATACGCCTCAGCTGAAGAGGTGGTAGAAATCGAAGATGTTGAAGAGGAAGAGGATATACAGGACATAGCTGAAGAAGAGATAACTCAACCACAGAAGGAAGCACCAAAAGGCGCAGACACCACAGACAACACTACTCCTATTCCATTTCCACAACTTGCAAGGAAGCCCAGGAAGCAGCTGGAACCCAATCCTAAAATGGTAGAGATATTCAAAAAGGTTGAGGTAACTGTTCCCCTTTTTGATGTTATTCAGCAAGTACCTAAATATGCAAAGTTTCTAAAATACTTATGTATCCATAAAGACAAAATTAATGAATTAGAAACTATTCCTTTAGGTAGTTCTATATCTGCTTTAATGGGAGGATTACCTGAAAAATGTAGTGATCCAGGTCCTTGCATAGTTAGTTGTACTATTGGTGGTGTAGTAATTTATGATTGCATGTGTTATTTAGGAGCATGTGTCAGTATAATGCCTTTGTCTATATATGATGTTTTGAGGCTCCCTCCCTTAAAAAGGTCGGCAGCTCGTTTTGTGTTCGCAGATAAAAGCATTATTACAGTGGCTGGAGTTGCTGAAGATGTTTTGGTGAACATTAAAAGGCTCACATTTTCCACTGATTTTTATATCTTGGAGATACCCCACAATGATTCAAATAAGCCATCATCAATCCTACTTGGAAGACCATTCTTGAAGACATCAAAATTCAAATTGGATGCTTTTTCAGGAACATACTCCTTTGAAATAGATGGCCGCATAGTAATCTTCAATCTAAATGGAGTCATTGACAACCCCCCAGAAGATCGTTCTATCTTCCAGTGTGATGTCATAGACGAAAGTGTGGCTGAAGTTCAAAAGGAAGAGTTTGAAGAGAGGCACACTGGACAAGGTCCAAGTGTGGGGACCCTTTTAACTGACAATGGGAGCACTTCGCCATTTTCACAAGCCCCAGATAATCCAGAGCCCGCCCATGATCAAAAGTTAGAATTGAAACCTCTCCCTCCACATCTCAAATATGCTTATCTTGAGGATGAGCAGAAGCTTCCGGTTATTATTGCAAGGGAACTGACTTCTCAACAAGAAGAGCAGTTACTTGATGTACTGAGGAAGCATAAGAAGGCAACTGGGTGGAGTTTGGCAGACATAGGTGGAATCAACCCTCAAGTATGTGAGCACAGAATATTTTTAGAAGAGGGAGCAAGACCTGTCTGTCAACCCCAAAGAAGATTGAATCCCACCATCTTGGAAGTTGTCAAAAAGGAAGTGACCAGACTATTGGAAGCAGGTATCATATATCCCATTTCAGACAGTGAATGGGTAAGCCCAGTACAAGTGGTGCCCAAGAAATCTGGAGTCACTACAGTGAAGAGTGAGCATGGAGAGCTCATAGCAACTAGAGTTCAGAATGCTTGGAGAGTCTGCATTGATTACAGGCATCTCAACCAAGCTACCCGTAAGGATCACTACCCACTTCCATTCATTGATCAAATGCTGGATCGCCTGTCAGGTAAATCACATTACTGCTTTTTAGATGGTTACACAGGTTATTTCCAGATTCATATAGCTCCTGAGGATCAGGAAAAGACTACTTTTACATGTCCTTTTGGGACTTATGCTTATAAGAGAATGCCCTTTGGCTTGTGCAATGCACCAGCTACCTTCCAAAGGTGCATGATGAGTCTTTTCTCTGATCTTATTGAGGACTGTATGAAAGATTTTATGGACGATTTTAGCGTTTATGGTGATTCTTTTAGCCTTTTCTTAGAGGGATTATCTAGAGTATTAGATAGATGTGTTAATACAAACCTTGTATTGAATTTCGAAAAATGCCACTTTATGGTAAAACAAGGGATTGTATTAGGACATGTGATATCTAATAATGGCATTTCTGTAGACCCAGCAAAGGTAAATGTTATTTCTAGTTTGCCTTACCCCTCTTCTGTGAGGGAAGTCCGTTCGTTCCTTGGCCATGCAGGTTTCTACAGGAGATTTATTAAAGACTTTAGTAAGGTGGCACTTCCCTTATCCAGATTACTGCAGAAGGATATTGAGTTCGAGTTCAGTGAGGATTGCAAACAAGCGTTTGATAAGCTGAAGACTGCTCTAACTCAAACCCCAATTGTGAGAGGACCCGACTGGAGCCAACCGTTTGAAATCATGTGCGATACTTCCAACCATGCCGTAGGAGCAGCACTAGCTCAGCGTGAAGGTAAGGACCCCTTTGTTATTGCCTATGCGTCTAAGACTTTAGACACTGCCCAGTCCAATTATACTACTACTGAGAAAGAGCTTCTTGCTATTATTTTTGCTCTGGATAAATTCCGAGCTTATTTACTTGGTACTAGAGTAGTAGTGTATTCGGACCATGCAGCTCTAAAGTATCTATTAGCTAAAAAGGAATCCAAACCAAGACTTATACGTTGGATACTGTTGTTACAAGAATTTGATTTAGAAATAAAGGATAGGAGTGGTAATCAAAATTTAGTAGCAGACCACTTGAGTCGCCTTGAACATATTAAGGATGATTCTACTCCTATAGATGATAATTTTCTTTTTGATAACCTGCAAGCAGTATCTGAGGTAATCCCTTGGTATGCACCCTGTTGCTAATTATTTATTTAGCCGCACATTTCCTCCACATTTTTCTAAACATCAAAGAGACAAGCTGAAAAGCGAATCTAAATATTATATATGGGATGACCCATATTTATGGAGATGTGGCGCTGACCAGATAATTAGACGTTGTGTGCCTCAATCATAATTCCAGTCCAATTTTTAGGCCTGTCAATCATCTGAGAGTGGAGGACATCTTGGCCCTCAAAGAACAACTAGAAAGATCTTAGACTGCGGATTCTGGTGGCCTACTCTTTTTAGAGACGCTGCTGAGTTTTGTAAATCTTGGCCCCCATGCCAGAAATTTGGTAATATATCCAAGAGGGATGAGATGCCTCAACAATATATACTCTTCTGTGAAATTTTTGATGTTTGGGGCATTGACTTCATGGGTCCATTTCTAAATTCTAATGGATATTTTTATATATTGTTAGTTGTGGATTATGTTTCCAAATGGGTGGAAGCAATTCCTCCCCGCACTGATGATGCTAACACTGTTGTTTTCTTTGTGAGAAACCATATTATATGTCGCTTTGGATCACCACGAGCGATCGTGAGCGATCAAGGCACCCATTTTTGTAACAAGAGACTAACAGGATTGATGAAGAAGCATGGGATAATCCATAAAGTTGCAACTGCTTACCATCCCCAAACTAATGGGCAAGCCGAGGTGTCGAACAGAGAAATTAAGCGTATCTTGCAAAAGATAGTAGAGCCTCATAGAAAAGACTAGAGCACCAGGCTACAAGATGCATTGTGGGCATATAGAACAGCATACAAGACACCCATTGGGATGAGTCCCTTCCGCTTGATTTATGGCAAAGCTTGTCATCTCCCAGTTGAAATAGAACACAGAGCCTTCTGGGCAGTTAAGGAGTGCAACATGGGAATTGAGAACGCCGGAGCTGAAAGGAAGTTGCAACTGCAGGAACTGGAGAACCTTCGCCTAGAAGCTTATGAGAACTCCAGAATTTACAAGGAAAAGATGAAAGTTGTGCATGATCAAAACATCAAAAAGAAAGAGTTCCAACCTGGAGATTTTGTCCTCCTTTACAAATCTCGACTAAGGCTCATGCCCAGGAAGTTGAGATCAAAATGGGAAGGTCCATACAGAGTAGAGAAGGCTGAACCGTACGGAGTTTATCACCTAAGCCATCCTTCAAGCTCTGAACTTATTAAGGTTAATGGACAATGCGTGAAGCTGTACCATGGTGAGAAGGTGCAGAAAAATAAGGAGATTGAGATCTTCCGCCTGGAAGATCCCCACATAGCAGCCGATTGAGCTAGTGGAGCGTCCAACTTACGGACGTTAAAGCAAAGTGCTTGGTGGGAGACAACCCACCGCGGTATGATCGTTCTTTTCTTCACTTTTAGTTTTTCTTCTTTCATAACTCTTATCTTTATTAGTGCTTTTGTGCTCTTTCATTTACATGTCTTTATATTACAAAAAAAAAAAATTTTTGCCACGCGACGCGATCGCATCAGCGACGCGTCCGCGTCGCAAAGGGGTGGAGAAAACAAATAAACGAACAGAGAGTCTGGCTGGAGCGTGGCTGGAGGCGTGCCAATGGCACAAATCAACCCACGCGACCGCATCCCTGACGCGTTCGCGTCGCATGGGAATCATGGCCTCCCACGCAACCGCGTGCCTCACGCGGCCGCGTGCCCTGAGTTTTCGACGTAAAAGGGTGCCCATCAACATTTTGTGCGAGCGTGATGCTGGATTAGTGCTGGAGGCACAATCCTTGTCACGCGACCGCGTCGCCAACGCGGCCGCGTCATCTATTTTCTGACGCACCCTCACGCGGTCGCATGACCCACGCGATCGCGTCACCCCAATTTGGCAATTAAATTAAATTGAACAGAGAGTTGTGCTGGAGCGAGGCTGCACTCGCGCCAGCAGCGTAACATGGGTCACGCGACTGCGTGACCGACGCGATCGCGTCCCCTTACCTGACGCGTACCCACGCAAACGCGTGCCCCAGCGGCCGCGTCACATGCGCCGCACAGCTCAACCTAAAATTGCCACATATCTTATCTTCCTCTCCCCCAAATCCTAATTTTTCTTTTCCCTCCTTATTTCTTCCTTCCCCCTTTCCCCCTTCTATCTCACCTCTCACTCTCTATCTCTCTCACCACCATTAACAAGGTTTTACCTTCTTCTTCCTTCTTCTCTTTTCCATCATTCTTATTATATTATATACATTTTTATTTTCTTTTTCTTTTCTTTTTCTTTTCATTTTTTTTATTTTATTTTTCATCTTCTTCTTTCCCTTTTTACATGGTGCTAGAAATTTTTTGAGTCATTATCCCTCATTATATGCTTGTGACTTGTTACAATTTATTTGACAATTATTATTATTTTTAAGGGATTGCTTGCATGTTCAATTTCATACTTTTTATATCTTACTTACCATGCATGCCATGTGTTTGTGAAAAAGCCTAAATAGCCCTATGCACTTTTCTACATTACTTTACTCTACTATTCAATGCTTGCTTTTCACAAATTCTCCTTATTATTTTATTAATTGAATTCAATTGGCAATACAAATGTGATGGTTTGTTACGAAGTAATGCTTGGTCTATGCTACTCATGCCCTTTGCCAGCATGCCAATAAACACCTTGCATTCACTTGTTTTTATCTGCACTAGCTAATTTCCATTGATGGCTTTTCATATGTACTCGAGAGCATGTGTTAATGTCATCTACATTTTACTGTGCATCATTCACCCTCTTCTCCGTTTCCTTCCTTGCTGTATATCTCTTTGAATTTAATTTACTTTCTCTTCCCTTCTTTCAGGATGGCCACCAAGAAAGGAAAGGAGAAAGCAACTTCCAAACCACCAGCAAGAAGAGGAACTAAAAGAGCATTAGTGGCAGAGCCTTCTTCATCCGCAGTCAAGCCCTCAATAAAAAGAGTTAAGCGGATAATAAAGGTTAACAAAAAGGAGAAAGCCTTTCCAGCAAAGGACACTGCGCGGTTTCCCAATCGCTACTATGAGCAGATGTTCCCTATCCTGGCAGAAAGGAATTATAACAATGAATACCTTCTTATCCTCCCGTCCAATATTGCCACCTTTGTTGAGCCGCAAATTGAGCGAAGACAATGGGGTTTCCTACGGAAACAGCCAAGGCAGGTCAATCTTTCTTGGGTAGTTGAGTTCTACTCCAACTTCTACATGCCGACCCTGCAGTCTGTTTATGTCCGGCAGAAGCAAGTCCCCATCACAGAAGAGGCCATTCAGCAAGCTCTGAGTCTTCCCCCTATTCCAGCAGGAATGGACGCTTTTCAAGAAGCCGCCCTTCAGCGCCAGAGATACCAATTCGACTGGGACTCCGTTCTCGGAGTCATCGTATTACCTGGCAGCCGTTGGATCTACGGATACCACCGTACCCGCCCTAAGGGAATCTTGGCTTCAGCACTTACCTTGGAGGCTCGCGTATGGGGGCAGATCTTGTCCCATTACGCCTTTCCGAGCACTCATGAGTCCTCCTTCACTGCGGACATGGCTGTTCTACTATGGTGCATCCTTACAGACCAACCTCTGAATCTCTCAAGACATATCCGGAATGCTATGGAACACGTACAAATTGCGGGCAACTTACCTCTCCCCGCCTTGGTCTCAGATCTTGTCTCAGCAACCGGAGTCTCCTACAGAGCTGGAGACACTAAAGCCGTGCTTTCACGGGATGATCAGTATGTCCCTAACGGGAAATACCTCAGACTCTCAGCAGCCACTACAAGCCTTCCTACTGCTCCAGTTGAAGATAATCCTTCTTCAACACCACAAGCATCTACAACTGAGAAATTGCTCCAATAGATAATCGAACGGTTGGATCGGCAAGAACAGAAAGCAAAGATGAGAGAGCGCCGTAACGAGCGCCGATTCAAATACCTCAAGGAGCTACTCAAGGGACACTTCAGAGACTCAGACACCCCGGACTCCACTTCCTTTACCAGCACAAGGAG
Organism: Arachis hypogaea; assembly: GCF_003086295.3. Classification (NCBI taxonomy): domain Eukaryota; kingdom Viridiplantae; phylum Streptophyta; class Magnoliopsida; order Fabales; family Fabaceae; genus Arachis; species Arachis hypogaea. The sequence continues at coordinate 43,576,103 of NC_092052.1, read as the reverse complement.
CCATGACGGCCACGACTATGGAGATACTACTACCAGCCCACCCCTGTTCCTGGCAGATGGCATTGAGGACGGTGCAAAGCCTTAAGTGTGGGGAGATCGGTCAGTACCTGACTTCCGGAGGTAATTTCTCTTCTCTAGCACCAATAATTAGGATATTTTAGTTAGATTTTCTTTCCTTTATAGAATAGAGTAAATTGCATAGGTTAGGATAGTTGCATGCATGTTCTACTTGATTGAAAAGACAATAAGTTTCTTTTAAAAATCTATCTTTGGAACTAAATTTCACTAATTTTTCAAAAATTCTTAGGATAAATTTGCTTGAGTTGTATTTAGAACATGATATTTGAGTTAAAGAACACACAACCTGTGAAAGATTTGAGCCTTTATGAATGGTTACATTATTTAACCATAATTATTTCATTCTTGTGTGTTTACTTCTCTATGATTGTAATCTATATTTTGTTTTATCTTATATGTCCAATAGTTATTATATTTGCATGCTTGCACATGATTGAGGCCATTATTTGTTTAAACTCACTCATCCAAATTAAGCCTACCCTTTTCAATTAACTTTGTTAACCACTTTGAGCCTTTAATTCCCATTTGTTCGATATTTTACCACATTACTAACCTTAAGCCAAAAAATAATTGTATATCCCAATTTGAATCTTTGGTTAGCTTAAGATAGAATTGTGTGTGCTAGTTAAGTATGGAAAATTGTGGGAACAAAAGTTGTTAAGGGAATGTGTCATAAAATTTAAGGGGAATTTGGATACCTACTCATGTGAAAATATAAAAATGAAAAGTCTATGTGCATTGATAAGCTTTATTTATTTAAAAAAAATAAAAATAAAAATATATGAAAAATCAATAAATAACGGGACAAAATTACCCCAATGTTAAATTCAGAATTCAAAAATCAGTGCACATATGATAGAATCAAAATACAAAGTTGATACATGAGTAGGGATTGAAAAAGGGAACTCTAGGTAGCTAGGTATGAACTTTAAAGACTACATTAAGTGTATACAAGTTAGGTTGGAGCTTGGGTTAATATACACTTGACCAAATATACACCCCTACCTATGCCTTAGCCCCATTACAACCTTGAAAAGACCTCATGATGTTTGCATTGGTGTATTAACTATTGTTGATTGGTTAGGAGAAGAACAAAAGTTAGAAAGCATGATTAGAGAAGGATAGAGTGACCACCCTATACACTAGAGATTAGAGCGTACATACATTATCAGTGAGGGTTCAATACTTGAATTTTCAAGTTCCCTACTTTCATGAGCTATCTTCTTGCACTTTTATCCATTTTATTGTGTAATGATAAAATTAGTGGAATTTGATTTGTAATTGTTTTGAAGAGCTTATTTACTTTTGATCAAGTGGACAAGAATCATATAGTTGTATTTATTTATATATATATATATATAGGTTTGCACTGTATTTCATGAGTTTCTACATGTTCATACTTATTTCCTTATCTCCTTCAATTAAGCATGAGGACATGCTAATGTTTAAGTGTGGGGAGGTTGATAAACCACTATTTTATGGTTTATATTGTGTTTACTTATGTGGTTTTATCATGATCCTTACCCACTTATTCATTAAATTAGCATGCATATTAGATTTCTTCCCGGAATTTATTACCTGTTTAAAAACTGCTTCCTAGAGACTTTAATTATTCAATTTTAATTCTCCTTTATTCCATTCGATGCCGTAATCTGTGTGTTAAGTGTTTCAGACTTTATAGGGCATGAATGAGTTGGAGATTGGAAAGGAAGCTAGCAAAAATGGAATGAACACAAGAATGAGTCGATAACCAGCGAGAAGTGACGCGGTCGCATGGCTCACGCGACCGCGCGAAGGAGAGCAAATCGCAGTGACGCGGCCGCATGGTTCACGCGGCTGCGCGGATTGGAAAACCCAAGCGACGCGGTAGCGTGGACGACGCGAACGCGTGGCGAGGAAAAGCGCGAATGACGCATCCGCATGGATGACGCGATCACGTGACATGTGCGATCTGCATAATCTGCAGAATTCGGTGGGGGCGATTTTGGACCTTATTTCGACCCAGTTTTCGGCCCGGAACAGCAGACTAGAGTCAGAGAACATGCAGAAACAAATAACACATTCATTCAGAGACAGTTTTAGATCTAGTTTTACTTTTTTTAGGTTTTTCTCTCTAGGTTTTAGAATTTTAATTTTCAATTGGTCTTAGCATTGGAACATTGAGAAGAGTTATTTCCTCATCAAGACTTCGTCATTCTAGTTTGTTTTCTTAACTTGGTTTCATTCTTCCATGTCCTTTGCTTTGTTCAGTTTTGTCATTCAGATACTTTTATGATTATTTAATGCAAGGATTATTTCTTTTTAATTCAATTTCAATTCCAATAATCATGTCTTCTTTTAATTCCCTTTCATGTGCTATGGATTCTTTATTTACAATGCGTGAGTAGTTTCCTTACTTGATGGGGAGTTGATTAAAAGGAACTCTTGAGTTGGAAGGATTGAAGAAAAATTTGTAATTGGGTTAAATGTTGGATTGCTATCCTTTCACCAACGCCAATCCCTTTGAACTAAGTGGGTTGCAACTTGTGAACAGATCTGGCATTCCAGCTTGTTTGACTTTCTCTTACTTAGTAAAGGATAACCAAACAGAACAACCATTAATTATAAATTAATCTTACAATCACTCCATCAATAGTAGAAATTCCAACCAATCAACTCCCAGTCAAGGCTTTTATTCATATTATTTAAATTTCCTCAATTTACATTCCAATTTACTTAGCTCAACTTCTTGGAACATCTGATTAATAAGATAGCACACTTTTCTGCAACTCGTTGGGAGACGACCTGGGACTTAAAACTCCCAGTAATTTTTAATTTAACTCTCTGTGACATATTTCTAAATTGATAGGCAGATTTTCGGTGAGTTAAGAACTATACTTGCAACGTAACCATTTTAATAATTTTTAATTCACCAACTTCTGCGTCTCATCAAGCCCCTTTCCGCCATTCACCTCCATATGACCCTAACCCTCAACCACCATACCAACCACCTTATGAGCCATATGAACCATATATAGAACCACCCCAATTCCAACCCAATTACTCACAAGAACCACCACTTCAATATTCACCATCTCCATATCCATCAATCCAAGAGCACTATGATCCTATTTATGAAAGCCGAGTGCATCAAGAGACAAAGGATCGTTTCAAGGAAACAGTGGATCGATTTCATGCAACCATTCGTCAATTTGAGCAGGCGATAATTCAATTAGCTTCCCGACGTTCGGACACTCGAGGAACCCCCATGGCTTCATGTGGACAATCTAATGAAGAACGTAGCATGAAGGAGATACTAGAAACTCCAGTGAACAGTACGGAGCATGACTTTGTACTGGAACAAATGGAGGAAGCTGTAATTATCAAAGAAGAAGAATTGGTTGAAGACTTAGGAGATGCAGAACCTCCATGGGAAAGTCCAGTCATAGAACCCCCTTCCAAGACGTTTGAAATTGATGCTGAGGAGGGTGTACAACCTCCAAGGCATATCACAGTTGAAGACTTGGAAGAAGTTGATCAAGAGATGGAGATTCAAGAAGAAGAAGCACAACCTCCCATGCCCTTGGAAAGCAATGAAGAGGAGATTGAATTGGAAGAAAGATACCAAGAGGAAGAGGTTGAAATTGAAGAAGCTTGCAAAGAGGTGGTAATTATCAAAGAAGAGCACAAGGGAGTGGAGCTTGCAATTTCATTAAAAACACCTCCCCCTAAGTTGCCATCATCCTTCACAACATTCAAGTGGGTAAAATTCATATCCCTTAGCTTTCTAATTCCACTTGAATATGGGCTACTGGAGACGGATGGTCAACTTAGAGCTCTTTATAACATTAAGAGTAAGAGGAAGATGGCCAGTGGTAAGAATTGTCCTGCAAGGTTCATTATGGTTGGAAGCTTTAAGTTTAAATGCAAAGGTTGGTATAAAGCTCAACTGAAGGGGTCTAGGAAGCTGTTTGGATGTCTCAGTGAGAATTCCGACTGTTCACCACCCAAGTGAAAAAATGATGATCAACAAGAAGATGGGTGCAAAGGCAAGGTCTGGGACCCCGGAATTCAATCTAGAAATCAGCACTCTTGGGGCCTTGTCACTTGCTTTAGCTTACTTGAAGGCTTTCTGTGCCTAGTTTGGGACCCCGGAGGCTACTGGAGATGCAAACAGTGGTGGAGATTTCTGGATGAGTTCAAGCACAAGCCACCATAACAGGAAGCTCGCCAAATGTCCAACTTAAGGACTCTAACTAAAAGTGCTAGGTGGGAGACAACCCACCATGGTATAATCATTCCTTTCTCAATTTTAATTTTATTTAGTTTTGTTTGTTTTTGAATTTTATTTTATTTTATCATATTGAACCTGGAGTTTTGCATCACATTCATATTAACACTGCATTCTGCATTTTTCAGATTATGAAAAAAAAACGCACATGACGCGGCAGCATCGCTGACGCGTCCACGTCACCAGTGCATTAGGAGGAAAAGAAATTGAACAGAGAGTTACGCAGGAGCAGGGCTGGAGGCGTGCCAATAGCACAAATCGTCCCACGCGACCGCGTCGCTGATGCGGCCACATCATTTGCAAAATAGCTTCCCCACGCGTCCGCGTCATCCACGCGACCGCGTGGCCCTGTAAATCGACGTAACAAGGGTGTATGGCCGAAAGTTGAGCTGGAATTGGGCTGGACCCATGCTAGCAGCACAAGCCCTGCCACGCAAACGCGTAACCCACGCGTCCGCGTCATATTGGAAATAAGGCCACCCGCGCAATCGCGTCGATCATGCGACCGCGGCACCCTGGATTTTGGCAATACTAAGTTTTGAACAGAGAGTTGTGCGACCGCGAGGCTGCACTCGTGCCACTAGCACAAATCAAGTCACGCGATCACGTGCCCCACGCGTCCGCATCATCTGACCTTATTGCGCACCACGCAACCGCGTCACCCATGCGACCGCGTCGCCAGCGTTGCACAACCTATCCAGATTAGTGCCAATTTTCTTATCTTTTCTTCTCCGAATCCTTATTCTTCTTATCTTTTCTTACTTCTTTCTTCTTCCTTTCTTATTTTCTCTCACTTCCATTCTATTTTATTTAATTTATTTGCATACTTTCATTCATTGCATATTTTTATTTTTCTAAAATTATTATTGGTTTTCAAATGTTCTTATTCAACTGTTACATCTTTTCTGGTATTTTCTTGGTGCTTAGTGACTTATTTTATTCTGAATAGGTAATATTATTTATATCAATGCCAATCTTTTATACCTGTATTACTTTTACATTGACATGAATTTATATTATCTCTCATTACCCACTCTCCTCCCCATTGTTGCAATTTTGCACTACTGGTATGCCATGGCTTCTATTGTTTTCACACTTACATGTTGAAGCTTCCATGTAAATGAGACCCTTATCATTTGGCATTAACCCACCCATACCTCTTTTATTTTCTTATCTCTATTTCTGGGTTACTCTTCTTCCCTTTTTCTTTCAGGATGGCCACCCGGAAGGGAACCGGAAGACGTTTACATGGGGAGACAAACAAGTCCATCAGCACAATCCTTGAAGAAAAGCATCAGTTGGAACAGCCCGTCCACCTGCACATCTCAGCATGCACCGAGGACGGTGCAATCTTTAAGTGTGGGGAGGTCGATACCGATCTCCGTGGGTTAGTACTTTCCTGTCTAAACACTAATGTTTTATTTTCCTTGTTAGTTGTTGCATTTGCATGTTTGATTGCATATTTGTGTGATTTTTTTTTTTTGCATATTTTACCACTTGGTTAAAGTAATATTTTCTTTTTAAAGAAACCTTTTTAGAGAATTTCACTAATTTGAATAAAATTTAATGTTACACTTATTTGAAGAGATATTATACTGAAACATGGATTAGAACTCGAACACACAAAACCTGTGAGATTTTTGAGCCTATTTGAATTGGTTGCATTTTATCAACCAAAAATTTTGTTTTAGTGTGTATTTTTCTCTCTAAAATTGTGATCGTTGTCTTGCTTGATTCTATATTTCCATGGTTTGATGTATACATGCACTTATATGATTGAGGTCTTTGTTTCACGGAGCTTACATACCCATATGGCCTTACCTTTCATTATCCTTTGCAAACCAATTTGAGCCTATTTTACCCCTTTGTTCTTTACTTTAGCACATCATTAACTCTAAGTGAAAGACAATAATACCCTTAATTTGAATCCTTGGTTAGTTTAGACTAGTGAGAGTGCTCATGAATTAAATGTGGGAAAATTGAGATTGAAAACATTTGGTTTGAGAATTGAGTATGTTAGAAATTTCTGAAAATATAAAAAAATGTCTAGGACATGTTCATGCATTCAATAAATTAATCATATGCATTGAGAAAAAAAATAATATATAAATAATAAAAAAAATTTGAAAATGAAAAAAAAATGAAAAAAAAAGAGCAAAATAAGTGAAAGGGGACAAAATGCCCCAAAGTAAATGTTGAAAGCAATGCATATGTACTGTACTTGAAATTTGAATGCATGAATATGTGGAAAACATAGTTAATGGACAGTTAGATTTTGTATTATGATTACATGGATTGTTTAAGTTAGGTGGAAAGTTTAAGTTAATTAAGGATTCAGATTTTAGTCCACTTGGCCAAATACGATACTACCTTGACCCTAACCCCATTACAACCCTTAAAAGAACTCTTGATATGTGTATCTGTGCATTAAATTTGTGTTGATTGTTAGATGAAGAGCAAGCCTTAGAAAGCAAGGTTAGTAGAGAATTGAGAGATCGAACCTTAAACACCTGAGTGATTAGAGTGTATACACTACCAGTAAGGGTTCGATGCTCAATTCCTTGTTCCCTGCTTTCATAAGCTATTTTCTTCTTGCAAGTCTAATTGTGCTTCATTTTTATGATTTGAATTAGTGAAATCCAGTTCATGTTTGTTCTTGAAAGATTTGTTTATTTTTAACCAAGTAGGTAGAAACATCTTAGCATGTAGTTACATTCATAGGTTGCATTTCATACATTCTACCATCCCTCTTCATCTTTATAGCTTCTCTTGAGCTTAGCATGAGGACATGCTAGTGTTTAAGTGTGGGGAGGTTGATAAACCACTATTTTATGGTTTCTCTTGTGCTTAATTGAGTGGATTTTATCAACTCTTTACCCACTTATTAATACTATTTGCATGTTTTACGTTTTCCTTTCTGATTTTGTGCTATGATTGAAAACATGCTTCTTTGATCTTATATTTGCTTATTATTAATCCTCTCTTATTACCATTAGATGCCTTGATATGTGTGTTAAGTGTTTTCAGAGATTATAGGGCAGGAATGGCTTGGAGGATGGAAAGGAAGCATGCAAAAGTGGAAGGAACACAAGAAGTTGGAGAAATTGCTAAGCTGTCCAGCCTGACCTCTTCGCACTCAAACAGCTATAACTTTAGCTACAGAGGTCCAAACGATGCGGTTCTAGTTGCGTTTGAAAGCTAACGTCCGGGGCTTCGATTTGATATATAATATACCATAGTTGCCCTGACGCTAGGTGACGCGACCGCGTGCTTCATGCGGCCGCATCGCAGTGACGGAAATCCAGCGTGATTGAATTCGAGACCAGCGAATTCTGGGCTGTTTCTGACCCAGTTCTCGGCCCAGAAAACACAAATTAGAGGCTATAAAGTGGAGGAATGCATCCATTCATAAGAAGGCTTTCATATTCACAATTTTAGGAGTAGATGTAGTTTTTAGAGAGAGAGGTTCTCTCCTCTCTCTTAGGATTAGGATTTAGGACTTCTCTTAGTTTTAGGAGTGACTCTCAATCTCAAGTTCTTTCTTTTTATTTATTTCTCCAATTTAATTTGTATGTCAGATTTAAGTTCTTTTGTGAATGCAATTCGAGGTATTTTCAGACTTAATTTTGCTTTGCTTTATTTATATGGATGCTTTTAACTTAATTTAGATATTTTCCCTTTTGATCTTGGTTAAGAAATCAGTAACTCAGGAATTATCCAACTCAATAGCATAATTGATAATTGTTATCCTTGCTAATTGAATTGATCTTCAATAATCCCAATCTTTTCTTAGGAATTAACTAAGATTCAAAGATCTAACTAATTAGTCGCTTGACCTTCCCTTGTTATAGCAAAGGTTAACTAAGTGGAATTAAGATTCAGTTTTCATCATCATTGATAAGGATAACTAGACTGGACTTCCAATTTCTCATACCTTGCCAAAAGTTTATTTTTCAGTTATTTATTTATTTTTATTGCTTTGAAAATATACCTGTGCCCATTGCCCAAACTCCAAATTTCCCCAATTTACAAACTCATAACCAATAATAAGAACATACCTCCCTACAATTCCTTGAGAAGACGACCCGAGGTTTAAATACTCGGTTATCAATTTTAAAGGGGTTTGTTACTTGTGACAACCAAAACGTTTGTACGAAGGAATTTCTGTCGGTTTAGAGTACAACGCGACTATTTTTATGAAATTCTTTACTGGCAAAAATCCCTAACGTCAATATGGTAGATTGGTTTTACTCATGTGCTATTATTTTGAGTCTTTTTGAACTGTTCAATGCAAATAAGTTTGATTTTGTTGTTAATTTTTGGATGTCATAAATAAAAAAAGTGTTTTGGTTACGTGGTAACGAGTGTCAAAAAGAACTTCCTTCTAAATCTAGTGCTATGGCTCACAAGAATACTAGAGAAGTAGATTCTAGAATGAGTCAAGATTTGAAGAGAAAAGAGACCATAATTGTAGATGATGTTGAAGAGTGTGGCAGCTTGCAAGAAAGGCCAACTAAGAAGGGAAAAACACGTCAATTTGCTTCAATGCTGATTGAAACATTTCTTAAACTTAACAATTAACCTGATGGTGAAGAGCAATTGGATGAGAATGAAGGAGATAATATAGAGGAGCAGGACAAGGATTATATTAATCCAACTGAGGCTGAGGACATAGACAATACTTTGAAAGGTAATTTTTTTTCTCTGATGAGCGGATAATTTATACCCTTTGTGGCATTATTTTTACATAGTTTTAAGTATGTTTTAATTATTTTTTATTACATTTTTATTAGTTTTTATTCAAAAATCACATTTCTGGACTTTACTATGAGTTTGTGTGTTTTTATGTAATTTCAGGTATTTTCTGGCTAAAATTGAGGGACCTGAGCAAAAATCTGATTCAGAGGCTGAAAAAAGACTGCAGATGCTGTTGGATTCTGACCTCCCTGCATTCAAAGTGGATTTTTTGGAGTTACAGAAGCCCAATTGGTACGCTCTCAATTGCGTTAGAAATTAGACATCCTAGGCTTTCCAGAAATATGTAATAGTTCATACTTTGCCCGATATTTGATGGCACAAACTGGCGTTCAAAGTCAGCCTAAAACATCTTGGCGTAAAATACCCAAACTGGAACCAAAGCTAGTGTTTAACTCCAGGAAAAGCCTAAGCACGAAAAAGCTTCAATGCTCAGCCCAAGCACACACCAAGTGGGCTCCGGAAGTGGGTTTCTACACTATCTGCACTTAGCTACTCATTTTATGTAACCCTAGGTTACTAGTTTAGTATAAAAACTACTTTTAGAGATTTATTTTACGTCTTTTGACCAGGCTTTTGTCTTATCTTTTGATAAGCTTATGCCATATTTCATGATTGGAGGCTGGCCTCACGGTCATGCCTAGACCTTTCACTTATGTATTTTTTATGGTGGAGTTTCTACACCCCATAGATTAAGGTGTGGAGCTCTGCTGTTCTTCATGAATTAAAACAAGTACTATTGTTTTTCTATTCAATTCACGCCTACTTCTTCTCTAAGATATTTACTCGCACTCCAACCTGATGAATGTGATGACCCGTGACACTCATCATCATTCTCACTTATGAACGCGTGCCTGACAACCACTTCCGTTCTATCTACAATAGCTTGAATGTGTATCTCTTGGCCTCCTGGTTCACGACGCATGGTTGCCTCTCCTGACAACAGAGCATTCCATTCCGTGAGATCAGAATCTTCGTGGTATAGGCTAGAACCATTGGCAGCGTTCCTGAGATCCGGAAAGTCTAAACCTTATCTGTGGTATTCCGAGTAGGATCTAGGAAGGGATGACTGTGACGAGCTTCAAACCTGCGAATGTGGGGCTGATACACCCATATTTTATGATATATTTTGTGCCTAATTTAAGTGATTTATTCAATCTTTCACTCACTTATTCATGTTAATTTCATGGTTTTACTTTCACTTCCTTATTATGTGGGATATGTGAAAAACATGTTTCCTATGCTTTAAGAATAATTATTTTTACCCTTTATTACCATTCGATGCCGTGATTTGTGTGTTGAGTAGTTTCAGATCTTCTAAGGCAGGAATGACTTAAAGGATGGAAAGAAAACATACAAAAATGGAAGGAAGCACAAAATGGAGTTTTTGAAGAAACTGGCAGCGACGCGAACGCTTGACTGACGCAATCCCGCGCCACGAGCAAAACGCAGATGACGCGGACACATGACCGAAGCGAACGCGTGATAAGGAAAACTCTAGATGACGCAACCGCGTGACCCACGCGGACGCGTGATAGAGGCCACGCACCAGAAATTACAGAAAATGCTCCCAGCGATTTCTGAAGCCCTTTTTGGCCCAGATCCAAGTACAGAAAGCACAGATTAGAGGTTATAAAGTGGGGGAATGCATCCAGTCTAAGGAGTGTCTCCAATTATTCACTTTTCATGATTTAGATGTTGTTTTTAGAGAGAGGTTCTCTCCTCTCTCTCTTAGGATTAGGATTTAGGATTTTTCTCGCTTTCATGATTTCCCCTTTCTATCAGGTTCAACATTCCTTTTAATTAATTATTTTCTTAATTTAATTTATGAACTTTTCTATGTTACAAATTATTCTTTTAATTAATGTTATTTGAGGTATTTTAGTTTATGATTACTCTCTTTTATTTATGTTACTATTACTTCCAATCTGAAGATATTTTTATTCGAGTAGATTTACTTTTTCCCTTTTGGTCTTGGTTAAGAAATCAGTAACTCAGGAGTTATCAAACTCAAGGTGATCGATAATTGTTATCTTTGCTAATTGTATTGAACTTCAATAATTCCAGTCCTTTCTTAGGAATTGACTAGAACCTGAAGATCAGACTAATTAATCCACTTGATCTTCCCTTGCTTTAGTAAAGGCTAACTAAGTGGGAGTAAGACTCAATTCTCATCACCATTGATAAGGATAACTAGGATAGGACTTCCAATTTCTCATACCTTACCAAAAGTTTATTTTACAGTCATTTACTTATTTTAATTGCAATTTAAATTACTTGCTCCTTACTTTCAAAACCCCAATTTACAATCTTCATAACCAATAATAAGAACATACTTCCCTGCAGTTCCTTGAGAAGACGACCCGAGGTTTAAATACTTCGGTTATCAATTTATTTAGGGTTTGTTACTTGTGACAACCAAAACTTTTGTATGAAAGGACTTTTGTTGGTTTAGAAACTATACTTGCAACGAGGATCTAGTTGCGAATTTCTAGACCACGCAAAAGTTCTCTCTTCAGGGGCACAAGTGACAGTGTGCAAAAGGACAATGGTCCTATTCCGACGTTAGCGGGAACCGACAGATGATTAGTCGTGCGGTGACAGCGTATATGGATTTGTTTTCATCCGAGAGGATCATACAGCTTGCCATGGAAGGAGGTAACGCATGGTTGGAAGAAGGCAATAGGAAAGCAGACGTTCAGAAGCAACAAAGCATCTCCATACGCTTTTCTGAAATTCCCACCAGTGAATTACATATGTAACTTTATCTTATTCTATATTTTATTTATATTTTAATTATCAAAACCTCATAACCATTTGAATCCGCCTGACTGAGATTTACAAGGATGATCATAGCTTGCTTCAAGTCGACAATCTCCGTGGGATCGACCCTTACTCACATAAGGTATTACTTGGACGACCCAGTGCACTTGCTGGTTAGTTGTGCGGAGTTGTGAAAAAGAGTTGAGATTAAGATTGTGCGTACCAAGTTTTTGGTGCCATTGTTAGAGATCACAATTTCGTGCACCAAGTTTTTGGCGCCGTTGCCTAGGATTGTTTGAGTTTGGACAACTGACGGTTCATCTTGCTGCTCAGATTAGGTAATTTTATTTTATTTTTAAGCTTTTTATTTTCGAAAAATTCAAAAAAAATAATATATATTTTATTTTGTTCTTCAGAATTTTTAAGAATGATTTCTAGAGTTTCATCATGATCTGTTGAAGCCTGGCTGGCTGTCAAGCCATGTCTAAATTCTTTTGGACCGAGGCTTCCACTTATCATTGCAGGAGCTTTTTGATTCCCATCAATATGGCTGTTGTATGTAATGCTCTGCTGAAGCTTGGCTGGCCATTGGCCATGTCTAATCTTTTGGACCGAAGCTTTCACATAAAGCTTGGCTGGCTATTTAGCCATGTCTAAATTTTTGGACCGAAGCTTTAGACTAACATTGCATGATTCCTGGAATTCCTATTAAAAATTTTGAATTTTTTTTATTTTCTTCTTCCAAATTAATTTTCGAAAAAAATTAAAATAATAAAAATTTACACAAAAAAATTTATAAAACCATAAAACCAAAAATTTTATGTTTCTTGTTTGAGTCTTGTGTCAAATTTTAAGTTTGGTGTCAATTGCATGCTTTTACCTTTCTCTAAATTTTCGAAGAACACATGCATTGAGTTTCTTCATTGATCTTCAAGTTGTTCTTGATGATTGTCTTTATTTGATCTTTACATTTTCTTGTTTTGTGTCTTTTCTTGTTTTTTATATGCATTCTTAAATTATTAGTGTCTAAAGTTTAAAAATTTTTAAGTTTGGTGTCTTTCATGTTTTTCTTTTCATAACAATTTTCAAAAACATGTTCTTGGTGTTCATCATGATCTTCAAAGTGTTCTTGGTATCCATCTTGACATTCAAAGTGTTCTTGCATATTTTTCTTATTTTGATTCATAATTTTTATGTTTTGCATCATTTAGTTGTTTTTCTCTCTCATCATTAAAATTTCAAAAATAAAAAAAATATCTTTCCCTTATTTTGCTCATAAATTTCGAAATTTTGAATTGATTTAGTCAAAGGTTTTAAAATTTAGTTGTTTCTTGTTAGTCAAGTCAAAATTTCAAATTTAAAAAAAAATTATCTTTTTCAAATCTTTTTCAAAAATAAAATCTTTTTCATTTTTTTTATTATTTTCGAAAATTTAAAAATTTGATTTTCAAAATCTTTTTATTATTTAATGCTAACAATTAATGTTTTGATTCAAAAACTTTAAGTTGTTACTTGCCTATTAAGAAAGGTTCAATCTTTAAATTCTAGAATCATATCTTTTAGTTTCTTGTTAGTCAAGTAATCAACTTTAATTTTCAAAATCAAATCTTTTTAATTTCCTTTTCAAATCTTTTTTCAAAATGAATTTCAATCATATATTTTTCAAAATCAATTTCAAAATCTTTTCTAACTTCTTATCTTTTCAAAATTGATTTTCAAATATTTTTCAACTAACTACTTGACTTTTTGTTTGATTTTAAAAGTTTACTATTTCTTATCTTTTTCAAAATGACCTAAATACTTTTCTCTCTCTAATTTTCGAAAACTCCTCACCACTTTTTTAAAATTCTTTTTAATTAACTAATTATTTTAAATTTTAATTTAATTTTATTCCTTTTATAATTTCGAATTATAACTTATAATTAAAATAAAAACAAAAATATTTTTCTTTTATTTTAATTTAAAATTTGAATTCTCTCTCTCTCTCTCTCATCTCTTTTTATTTATTTATTTATTTATTTATTTATTTATTTATTTACTAACACTTCTCTTATTCTTATAATTCGAACCCTTTCTCCCTCTCTGTGTTCGAATTCTTCATCTTCTCTCTTCTTCATTCTACTCTTCTATTCTTCTACTCACATAAAGGAATCTCTATACTGTGACATAGAGGATTCATATTCTTTTATGTTCTCTTCTTTTTTATATGAGTAGGAGCAAGGATAAGAACATTCTTGTTGAAGCTGATCCGAAACCTGAAAGGACTCTAAAGAGGAAGCAAAGAGAAGCTAAAGCACAACACTCTGGAGAGGACCTGACAGAATTTTTCGAAAAAGAAGAAGGGATGGCCGAACTCAAAAACAATAGTGGAGATGCAAGGAAGATGCTTGGTGACTTTATTGCACCTTCTTCTGAGTTCTGTGGAAGGAGCATCTCAATTCCTGCAATTGGAGCAAACAACTTTGAGCTTAAGCCTCAATTAGTTTCTCTGATGCAGTAGAATTGCAAGTTTCATGGACTTCCATTGGAAGACCCTCATCAGTTTTTAGGTAAATTCTTGCAAATCTGTGACACTGTTAAGACCAATGGGGTTAATCCTGAGGTCTACAGACTTATGCTTTTCCCCTTTGCTGTAAGAGACAGAGCTAGGACATGGTTGGACTCACAACCTAAAGAAAGCCTGAACTCTTGGGAAAAGTTGGTCAATGCTTTCTTGGCCAAATTCTTTCTACCTCAAAAGTTGAGCAAGCTTAGAGTGGAAGTCCAAACCTTCAGACAGAAGGAAGGTGAATCCCTCTATGAAGCTTGGGAAAGATACAAGCAATTGATCAGAAGGTATCCTTCTGACATATTTTCAGAATGGAGCATCATATGTATATTCTATGATGGTCTATCTGAATTGTCCAAGATGTCATTGGACCACTCTGTTGGAGGATCTCTTCATCTGAAGAAGACGCCTGCAGAAGCCCAGGAACTCATTGAAATGGTTGCAAATAACCAGTTCATGTACACTTCTGAAAGGAATCCTGTAAATAAAGGGACAACTCAGAAGAAATGAGTTCTTGAGATTGATACTCTGAATGCCATATTGGCTCAGAACAAAATATTGACTCAGCAAGTCAATATGATTTCTCAGAGTCTGTCTGGAATGCAAGCTGCATTAGGCAGTACTAAGGAGGCTTCTTCTTCTGAAGAAGCCTATGACCCTGAGAATCCTGCAATGGAAGAGGTGAATTACATGGGAGAATCCTATGGAAATACCTATAATCCTTCATGGAGGAATCATCCTAATCTCTTATGGAAGGATCAACAAAAGCCTAATCAAGGCTTCAATAATAACAATGGTGGAAGAAACAGGTTTGGCAATAGCAAACCTTTTCCATCATCTTCTCAGCAACAGACAGAGAATTCTAAGCAGATGCCACTCTGACTTAGCAACTATAGTCTCTGATCTATCTAAGACCACTCTCAGTTTTATGACTGAAGCAAGGTCCTCCATTAGAAATTTGGAGGCACAAGTGGGTCAGCTGAGTAAAAGAGTTACTGAACTCCCTCCTAGTACTCTCCTAAGCAATACAGAAGAGAATCCAAAAAGAGAGTGCAAGGCCATAAATATAACCAACTTGGCCGAACCTAGTGAGGAAGAAAAGGCAGTGATTTCTAGTGAGGAAGACCTCAATGGACGTCCACTGGCCTCCAAGGAGTTCCCTAATGAGGAACCAAAGGAATCTGAGGCTCATATAGAGACCATAGAGATTCCATTGAACTTACTGTTGCCATTCATAAGCTCTGATGAGTATTCTTCCTCTGAAGAGGATGAAGATATTGTTGAAGAGCAAGTTGCTCAATATCTAGGAGCAATCATGAAGCTGAATGCCAAGTTATTTGGTAATGAGACTTGGGAGGATGAACCCCCATTGCTCATCAATGAACTAAATAATCTGGTTCAACTGAAATTACCTCAGAAGAAACAGGATCCTGGAAAGTTCTTAATACCTTGTACCATAGGCACTATGACCTTTAAGAAGGCTCTGTGTGACCTTGGGTCAAGTATAAACCTCATGCCCTTCTCTGTAATGGAGAAACTAGGGATCTTTGAGGTACAAGCTGCAAGAATCTCACTAGAGATTGCAGACAATTAAAGGAAACAGGCTTATGGACTTGTAGAGGATGTCTTGGTGAAGGTTAAAGGCTATTACATCCCTGCTGACTTCATAATCCTAGAGACTGGGAAGGATGAAGATGAATCTATCATCCTTGGAAGACCCTTCCTAGCCACAGCAAGAGCTGTAATTGATGTGGACAGAGAAGAGTTAGTCCTTCAAGTGAATGAGGACTACCTTGTGTTTAAGGCTCAAGGATCTTCTTCTATAACCATAGAGAGGAAGCATGAAAAGCTTCTCTCAATACAGAGTCAAACAGATCCCCCACACTCAACTTCTAAGTTTGGTGTTGGGAGGCCAACATCAAGCTCTGAGTCTTTGTGAAGCTCTCTAAGAGCTCACTGTCAAGCTATTGACATTAAAGAAGCGCTTGTTGGGAGGCAACCCAATGTTATTTAATTATATTTATTTATTTTCCATTGTTATTTTATATTTTCCTTAGGTTGATGATCATGTGAAGTCACAAAAACAACAAAAAAAAATCAAAAACAGAGTGAAAAACAGCATTAAAAATAGCACACCCTGGAGGACAGACTTACTGGCGTTCAAACGCTAGTAAGGATAGCAAAATGGGCGTTTAACGCCCAGCCTGGCAGCATTCTAGGCATTAAACACCAGAAATGGGCATCTGGCTGGCGTTTAACACCAGAAATGGGCAGCAGAGTGGCATTTAACGCCAGGAAAGGTAGCAGAGCTAGCGTTAAATGCCAGAATTGGCACAAAATGGGCGTTTGAATGCCAGAATAGTGCAGGGACTCAAATTCCTTGACACCTCAGGATCTGTGGACCCCAAAGGATCCCCATCTACCCCACTTCTTCTTCTCTCCTCTTCATACCTTTCCATAACACTCTTCCCCATACACCCTTGACCAATCACCTCAATATCTCTTTCTCAAACACCATTCACCTATCAAATCTTACCATCTTCTCCATACTCTCTTCACCACTCACATCCATCCATCATAAAACCCCACTTACCTCACCATTCAAATTCAAACCATTTCCCTCCCAAACCCTACCCTTCATGACCGAACCCCCCCCCTCTCTTACCCTATAAATACCCCTCCTCACTACCTTTAATTTCACACAACATACACACTACAACCCACCTTGGCCGAACCTACACCAACCCTCCATCTCCTCCATTTCTTCTTCTTCTACTCTTTTCTTTCTTCTTTTGCTTGAGGACGAGCAAATCTTCTAAGTTTGGTGTGGAAAAAGCTAAAGCTTTTTGTTTTTCCATAACCATCAATGGCACCTAAGGCGGGAGAAACCTCTAGAAAGAGGAAAGGGAAGACAATTTCTTCCACCTCCGAGTCATGGGAGATGGAGAGATTCATCTCAAAGGTCCATCAAGACCACTTCTATGAAGTTGTGGCCAAGAAAAAGGTGATCCCCGAGGTCCCCTTCAAGCTCAAAAAGAGTGAATATCCGGAGATCCGACATGAGATTTGAAGAAGAGGTTGGGAAATTCTCACCAACCCCATTCAACAAGTCGGGATCTTAATGGTTCAAGAGTTCTATGCTAATGCATGGATAACTAAGAACCATGACCAAAGTGTGAACCCAAACCCAAAGAATTGGTCACAATGGTTCGGGAGAAATACTTGGATTTTAGTTCGAAAAATGTGAGGCTAGCATTCAACTTGCCAATGATGCAAGGAGATCCTCACCCTTTCACTAGAAGGGTCAACTTTTATCAAAGGTTGGACCAAGTCCTTAGGGACATTTGTGTGGAAGGCGCTCAATGGAAGAGAGATTCAAGAGGCAAGCCAATTCAACTAAGAGGGCTTGACCTCAAACCCGTGGCTAGGGGATGGTTAGAGTTTATACAACGCTCTATAATTCCTACTAGCAACCGGTCTGAAGTTACTGTAGACCGGGCTATCATGATCCATAGTATCATGAATGGAGAGGAAGTAGAAGTTTATGAGATCATATCTCTAGAATTCTACAAGGTGGCGGATAAGCCCTCTACTTTGGCAAGGTTAGCCTTCCCTCATCTCATTTGTCACCTATGCAAATCAGCTGGAATTGTCATAGAGGAAGACATCCTCATTAAAGAGGATAAGCCCTTCACTAAGAAAAGGATGGAGCAAACAAGAGAGTCCACTCATGGACCTCAACAAGAGCATGAGGAAGTTCCTTATCATGAAATCCCTGAGATGCCTCAAGGGATGCATTTTTCTCCACAAAACTATTGGGAGCAAATCAACACCTCCCTAGGAGAATTAAGTTCCAACATGGGACAACTAAGGGTGGAGCACCAAGAGCACTCCATCCTCCTCCATGAAATTAGAGAAGACCAAAGAGCCATGAGGGAGGAGCAACAAAAGCAAGGAAGAGACATTGAGGAGTGGTGCACGAAATTGTGATCTCAATGGTGCCAACAACTTGGTACGCACAATTGTAATCTCAATTCTTTTTCACAACTTCGCACAACTAACAAGCAAGTGCACTGGGTCGTCCAAGTAATAAACCTTACGTGAGTAAGGGTCGATCCCACGGAGATTGTCAGCTTGAAGCAAGCTATGGTCATCCTTGTAAATCTCAGTCAGGTAGATTCAAATGGTTATGAGGTTTTGATAATTAAAATATAAATAAAATATAAAATAAGATAAGCGTATGTAGATGCTTTGTTGCTTCTGAACCTCTGCTTTCCTACTACCTTCTTCCAACCATGCGTTACCTCCTTCCATGGCAAGCTGTATGATCCTCTCGGATGAAAATAAATCCATATGTGTTGTCACCGCACGGCTAATCATCTGTCGGTTCCCGCTAGCGTCGGAATAAGACCATTGTCTTTTTGCACTCTGTCACTTGTGCCCCACATTCGCAGGTTTGAAGCTTGTCACAGTCATCCTTCCCAGATCCTACTCGAAATACCACAGACAAGGTTTAAACTTTTTGGATCCCAGGAATGGCTGCCAATAATTCTAGCCTATACCACGAAGGTTCTAATCTTAGATTAGAAAACTAAGAGATATGCACTCAAGCTATTGCAGATAGAACGGAAGTGGTTGTCAGGCACGCGTTCATAAGTGAGAATGATGATAAGTGTCACGGGTCATCACATTCATCAGGTTGAGGTGCGAGTGAATATCTTAGAGAAGAAGTAGGCGTGAATTGAAGGAAAAACAGTAGTAATTGCGTTAATTCATGAAGAATAGCAGAGCTCCATACCTTAATCTATGGGGTGTAAAAACTCCACCGTTGAAAATACATAAGTGAAAAGTCTAGGCATGGCCGTGAGACCAGCCTCCAAATGTGAACATACAAGTTCCAAAAGATAAAAGATGTATAATCTTAGATACAATAGTAAAAGGTCCTATTTATAATGAACTAATGGCCTAGGGTTTAAGAAAATAAGTAAATGATGCAGAAATCCACTTCCGGGGCCCACTTGGTGTCTGCTTGGGCTGAGCATTGAAACTTTTTCATGCTTAGGCTGTTCCTGGAGTTAAACGCCAGCTTTGGTACCAGTTTGGGCGTTTAACTCCAATTCTGGTGCCAGTTTGGGCGTTTTACGCCAGAATTCCTTGGTCTGACTTTGAACGCCAATTTGGGCCACCAAATCTCGGGCAAAGTATAGACTATTATATATTGCTGGAAAGCCCAGGATGTCTACTTTCCAGCACAATTAAGAGCGCGCCAATTGGGCTTCTGTAGCTCCAGAAAATCCACTTCGACTGTAGGGAGGTCAGAATCTAACAGTATCTGCAGTCCTTTTTCAGCCTCTGAATAAGATTTTTGCTCAGGTCCCTCAATTTCAGCCAGAAAATACTTGAAATCACAGAAAAACACATAAACTGAAAAATTTCACCCAGTTATGTGTTTGTGGCATTTATGTATCCGGTGGTAATACTGGAAAACAAAATGCTTAGGGTCACGGCCAAGACTCAAAAAGTAACTGTGTTCAAGAATCAACAAACTGAACTAGGAGAATCAATAACACTATCTGAATTTTGAGTTCCTATAGATACCAATCATTCTCAACTTCAAAGGATAAAGTGAGATGCCAGAACTATTCAGAAGCAAAAAGGCTACAAGTCCCGCTCATCTAATTGAAGCTAATCTTCATTGATAAGTTTGGAATTCATTGTATATTCTCTTCTTTTTATCCTATTTTGTTTTCAGTTTCTTGGGGACAAGCAGCAATTTAAGTTTGGTGTTTTGATGAGCGGATAATTTATACCATTTTTGGCATTATTTTTACATAGTTTTTAGTATGTTTTAATTACTTTTTATTATATTTTTATTAGTTTTTATTCAAAAATCCCATTTTTGGACTTTACTATCAGTTTGTGTATTTTTTTTGTAATTTCAGGTATTTTCTGACTGAAATTGAGGGACCTGAGCAAAAATCTGATTCAGAGGCTGAAAAAGGACTACAGATGCTGTTGGATCTGACCTCCCTACACTCGAAGTTGATTTTTTGTAGCTACAGAAACCCAATTGGTGCGCTATCAATTGCATTGGACATTAGACATCTTGGTCTTTCCAGCAATACATAATAGTCCATACTTTGCCCGATATTTGATGGTCCAAACTGGCATTCAAAGTCAGCCTAAAACATCTTGGCGTAAAACGCCCAAACTGGCACCAGAATTGGAGTTAAATGCCCAAACTGGCACCAAACCTGGCGTTTAACTCCAGGAAAAGTCTAAGCACAAAAAAGCTTCAATGCTCAGACCAAACACACATCAAGTGGGCCCCGGAAGTAGATTTCTGCACTATCTGTACTTAGCTACTCATTTTCAGTAACCCTAGGTTACTAGTTTAGTATAAAAACTACTTTTAGAGATTTATTTTATGTCTTTTCACCAGGCTTTTGTCTTATCTTTTGTTAAGCATATGCCATATTTCACGTTTGGAGGCTGGCCTCACGGCCAAGCCTAGACCTTTCACTTATGTATTTTTTACGGTGGAGTTTCTACACCCCATAGATTAAGGTGTGGAGCTCTGCTGTTCTTCATGAATTAATACAAGTACTATTGTTTTTCTATTCAATTCACACCTACTTCTTCTCTAAGATATTTACTCACACTCCAACCTGATGAATGTGATGACCCGTGACACTCATCATCATTCTCACTTATGAACGCGTTCCTGACAACCACTTCTGTTCTATCTGGAATAGCTTGAGTGTGTATCTCTTGGCCTCCTGGTTCACGACGCTTGGTTGCCTCTCCTGAAAATAGAGCATTCCATTCCGTGAGATCAGAGTCTTCGTGGTATAGGCTAGAACCATTGGCAGCATTCCTGAGATCTGAAAAGTCTAAACCTTGTCTGTGGTATTCCGATTAGGATCTGGGAAGGGATGACTGTGACGAGCTTCAAACCTGTGAATGTGGGGCACAAGTGACAGTGTGCAAAAGGAAAATGGTCCTATTCCGACGCTAGCGGGAACCGACAGATGATTAGTCGTGCGGTGACAGCGCATATGGATTTGTTTTCATCCGAGATGATCATACAGCTTGCCATGGAAGGAGGTAACGCATGGTTGGAAGAAGGCAATAGGATAGCAGAGGTTCAGAAGCAACAAAGCATCTCCATACGCTTATCTGAAATTCCCACCAATGAATTACATAAGTAACTTTATCTTATTCTATATTTGATTTATATTTTAATTATCAAAACCTCATAACCATTTGAATCTGCCTGACTGAGATTTACAAGGATGACCATAGCTTGCTTCAAGCTGACAATCTCCGTGGGATCGACCCTTACTCACGTAAGGTATTACTTGGACGACCCAGTGCACTTGATGGTTAGTTGTGCGGAGTTGTGAAAAAGAGTTGAGATTAAGATTGTACGTACCAAGTTTTTGGCGCCATTATTAGAGATCACAATTTCATGCACCAGTCTCCTTGAAAATATTTTATGACATCATTTCTCTTTAAATTGACTACTGTGAAATGATCTGCTGGTTGACTTTGCATTGTAAATAAAGGCAAGGATTAGAGGAGTCAAGTTAGGGTTAGTTTGAATGTGCTATGCCCATTATTGGTGCAGGTTATGTTTTTTTAGTAGTTTTTTTATATTCTATCTATCAAGTGATAAATCTGTCACTGAAATGAGATCAAATAAAATAAAATTCTGTCTTGGTCTTTTCCCTTGAAATTATAAATATTTATTTGATTATATTATAACTTAACTAGATTTATTTTTATGAAGACAAATGCCCTTTGTATGTCTGAATAGGAACAATATCTAAGTAGGTAAAACAAAATTCTGTCTTGGTCTTTGCCATTGAAATTATAAATATTAATTTGATTATATTATAGCTTAACTAGATTTACTTTTATAAAGACAAATGCGCTTTGTATGTCTGAATAGGAACAATATCTGAATAAGTAAAACAAAATTCTGTCTTGGTCTTTGCCGTTGAAATTATAAATATTAATTTGATTATATTATAGCTTAACTAGATTTATTTTTACGAAGACAAATGCCCTTTGTATGTCTGAATAAGAACAATATCTGAATAGGAAAACAGAAAATTCTGTCTTGGTCTATAACTCTTTTTACACTTTGACTTTAATTTTAGAAGCGACTTCTAGTTTTCATACGCAGCTGGAATAAATCATTAGCAATAATGAAATCATAGAATTTTATTCATTTGGCTAAATTAATGCAGCTGTTTTTTTTAATTAAATATATATAAATCAATAAGAGGGATGGTATATAATGCTAAAAATATTAATGTTTTAGTCTCCTTGAAAATATTATTGTAATTTTAATAAGTCTCTTTGTATAGAGACAACAGTGAAGAAAATACGAGGACCTACACAACGCTTGAAGATTCATGCAAGACAGTTAGAAGATATAGAAGAAATTACTTTAGATATTGAAGGAAAAGCAATTGGTCCTACTGATAAAGCTGTAAACAACTTGAGAAAATTTTTTGGCACAATGACAAAGAATTCATATTTTTGTCCATTAATTTACACAAACTGGAAGGGGATTAAAGATAAAGAAGCTATTTGGGAATATGTTCAAGTGAGAATATTAATTTTGTTACTTTTAGAAACTATTTGAAAATGTACACATATATTTTATAAGTTAAATTTGATGAAAAACGTTCAATTATTTTTCTTTAGTGACTTGATTCAAATAGTTTAGATTATTTATTGACACTAAATAATTAAAAAAATTGAAATTAATTTCATTCACGAGAAAACTATTGTAAATAAAGAATTATATATTACAAAAAAATCGTTGTCAAAAGTTAAAAGACAATGGTGTTAAAACCGTTGTCAAAGATGATTAATAATGGAAATGGTATTAAAATCGTTGTCTTAGATTCCTATAAAATGGCAATGGTATTAAAACCATTGCCAAAAAATGATAGCAACGGTAACACTTTGAAACCGTTGGCTATGTAAATAATAAAACTACAACAGTTTAAAATCGTTGGATTATTAATAAGAACGGTTCTAAACCGTTGCTTATCGAATAACGGTTCGAAACTGTTGTTTAAAATTTCCCTTCAAAACCGTTGTCTATACCAGTAACTGTGGCAACGATTTTTTTGTTACCGTTTTCTTAGGTAAAAAACCATTGCCTATGATCATTGGTAACGGCCGCATATACCACAGGTCAAAAACCGTTGTCAAAGCGTTGCCTAAAGTTTTAGGAACAGTTTTTTGATCTACGGCAACGGTTTTTTACCGTTTCGAAAACCCTTATTTGTTGTAGCGCATGCACCTCACTTTTCTTCTCTTCTCTTCGATCACACCAACCTCACTCCTTACTTCTCTTCGATCGTACCAACCTCACTCCTCTCTTTCTTCTCTTCCCTACTCTTTTCTCTGCTTTTCTTTACACTGTTTTTGGTTCTTGTTATCTTAGAATTTTGATTATAACTTTTTATTCAACGAAATCCACAACCTCGAATGATGAGGTTTGTGTTTAATTGACTTCATATGTTAATTTTTTATTCTTGATTTGATTTTAATTTTGATTATCCATATTTTATTTTTGATTTGATTTTAATTTTGTTGATTATCTAGTTACGCAAATGCTTCTGATTTAGCTTATGCTTCTGATATGTGGCTTCAATATGTACATTTATAAGTATCAAAACTATAAGATCCTAGATTTTTAAAAATTAAATAATTGACTATTTACAAGTTATTATATTATATTGAGATGTAATTTTTAAAAAAATTATTTTCAACAAAAATAATTAAATAAAATTTTATAATTATTAAAGTTTAATTTAGTTATTATTTATTTTATTAAATTTAAATTATTTATCAAAAATTATTTTAATTAGACAAAACTTAAATTTATTATTATTATTATTATTATTATTATTATTATTATTATTATTATTATTATTATTATTATTATTATTATTATTACTACTTAATATGCTTTCTATCATTATCATTACTATATTATATTATTATTTATTTTTTCTTTCTTTTAGCCGAAGCCTTAAAGGAATTACAAGAAAGAAAAGCTACATCGTGGCTTATATATGCATTGCATATATATATATGAGATTGAAATATGCTTTTATGCCTAGCCTAGGTATAAATAAATATATATATGCACATAGAATCAAAGGTAAAGAAAAGGGAAACGTGGCTTTAATGTAGGTAGGTAATATATGACCTTGACACCTCATGAAGCCTTAATCACCACCAATTACCCTTTTTGCTTAACTTTTCATTTCATTCACTAAGCCTCTGGAAAAATAAAAAAGAAAAGAAAAGAGAGAGAGACCGAAGCTTCACGAGAGAACCGTAAAAATTTTTGCGATCCGTAATTTTAATACAAAATCTAATCCGATAAAAGTATTTGTATTTTTCTTCTCTACGTGTTGGCGTTACTTTTGATCAGTGAAAATTGACGGTGACGTAGCCCCCTACCCCTTGAGTTTGGCAAACTGGAGTTTTAAGAGGCACAGACAATTTCGGATGTTTTTTCCTTCGGTAGCTCGGTCAGAAGACTCCTCCGAAGTTTCGCATATTTTGATTTCGTACGAATGTAGGATTTTGATAAATTTTCATCGGTTAAATTGGTATTTGGTAAGTGAATTGATGTCGTGATTACTTGTCGATTGAATTTATATTGATATTTGTGATAAGTTTGAGGTTAGGAGGGTTTAAGTGCAGCCAAGAATTGGGTTATCCTAATGAATTTGATTTCTGAATTACGTTGGGATAATTTGAAAAATGTTAGAATTTGTCTGGTTTGATTTGTTGGTATTGAATTGAGATTTGAAATGATTGAAAAGGGGTTGAAAGTGGTTCGGTTGGGACCCGAAAAGGGTGACAAAGTCCAACTTTAAGGAGAAATATTGTCCAATTTTTGTAAAAATATATAAAAAGTGATTTTACTTTAAAAATCTTATTTATAAGCTTATTTTTGAGAAATTATTGATTTGATTTGTTAATAATTATTGGTCTGACATAATAACACAAGATTTGAAAGGTCTGAATTTTATTAAAATGAAAAGTGGCTGAGCTTCAAAGAAAATGTTTTAATTACTGAAAACTATTTGATTTCGATTTATTACAGAAAGTCTTATTTTTAGCTTGATTTATTAAGAAAGTATAAGGTTTTACATTCATTTTTTGAGAATAGATTTTGTTTCAAGTTATGTCTTGAATTCGGTTTATTAAGTAAAGGGACCTCTGCCACAGAAGAGCAGAGAGCAGAAACTGAAAAGATATTGAGTGTTATTGGGCCTTAGTGCCAAGTGTCTAGTGAGGACGGCGATACGTAACACTCACTTGACACCATAGAGACGGCTCAGTGAGGACGGCGATACGTAACGCTCACTAGAAGCCGTGGGCCTTGTGTGTGAATGATTGTGCGGGGATACCCGTGTGTATGGAATGACTTCTAGGAGAAAGTAGCACATGCTTCAGCTGGTGAATCAGCACCTGCAAGTACTTGCAGAGGTCATGTTCAGCATACTTCAGCTGGAAAATCAGTGCCTACAAGAGGTTGAAACCTTGCAGAGGTTATGCCACTGGAATGCCTTATCTGACTTGCGAGTCAGATTGCGTCGGGTGCGGGTCGAAATCGACAAATGAGCTCATTACCTGTGATAGAAATAGACATGCATCATACTTGTTTGTGCATATTTGTTTGTGAGTGTATTTTCTGTGATTGTGAGTGTGCTAAATGGCTATCTGAATTATGTGTTCTATAATTGTTGAATTAAATTATCTCTTGTTGACTGTTATTACTGACCAAGTATATATAAAATGAACTTAACTTCTAATCCCGACCCTACTAAGAACTCCCCAGTTCTTACCCCCTATCTCCACCCCTTTCAGCTATAGGTACAAAGGCTCATTGCGAAGCTGCGGAAGCACAAAAGAATATATTTATGAGTTGAGTTGTTAGGATTTATTTTTCCATTGCCTTGTAAGTCAGAGATTTTATACGGGTGGGATTTATTTTTGGGAATCTTGAAATAAGTCTATGTATTTAATACTATGTGAATATATATACTTTTGTGATTTAGTGGTTCAAAATAAAGTCTCTTTTTGTTTTCCTAATTAAAGTTTTGGTTCGAATTCGCGAAGGCTCAATATTAAATAAATATAGTATATAATAAAAAGGTTTAAAGGTAAGTAGTGCTCGTACTTTTAGTACGATCATGAGGTGCTAAAAGTTAGGGTGTTACAAAAACTATTCGAGTGAAATATTTACAAGTATGTAACTCAAAACATAGAAATGGATTTGCATGTGGTGTGATGAGTTAGGTGAATTCTCCTTGAGTGCAGAAGCAGCTATTTGAATGGCTCTTGCAACCCTCCAGATTTCATGTTAAATTGCTGCTAACCTTTTTCTTTCACTCGTTGCCTTTGATGATCCCTATGTTATTGAATCAACAATCCCAGGAAAAAAATCTAGCTTGCTTTCTTAGTCCCTTGGAGGCCCAAACACCTATAAGAAGCATTCATGTACGTTGTGTAATGAGAAAAACGTTTAGCTCTTGGATTGGAGTCAAATTAGTAGTTTTATTGGAGACAAGTTCAGTGTTTGATTAATTTTATTATTATGGTTAAAATGCTTTATTATTGCTTTATTGATTGCTATTTTTTTTTAGCCACTTGTGGAGTTACCTTCGGAGTTGAGCATTACGTCTAACCAACCATATGGCTTTGTATCCTTGTTGAACTCAATGCAACAAAGCCACCATTTGGAAGAATAATAGTTTTATTTCTTTTTTTATAGATTTGTTACATGTTGTAAGGGAACTCTTGCATTTTTTTTCTTTGTAATAGTTTTAATTTTGATTTTACATGTGGTTAGTGAACTTACACTCAATATTCTAAGTTATCTAAGATTCTGAATTATTATTGGCTTAGGAACATAACCCTTTCTTCTAAGGTGAACACTGAACTGAACAATTTTGGTATTGTGAACAAAGGTTAGGGTTGATTTGGCACTTTGAGGTCTTTTGCGTCATTTTAGTTCATTTTAGTAAATATGTATAATCAAATTCAGTAGTTAAATATAGCACTGAACCTGAGTATAATCAAACTCAATAAACACATATAATCAAACTCAGTAGTCAAACACTGAACTTGAGTATAATCAAACTCGTTAAATATGTATAATCAAACTCAATAGTCAAATATATCATCAAACCTGACTATAATCATACTCAATAAACATGTATAACAAATTCAATAGTCAAGTACTGAACCTGAGTATAATCAAACTCAGTAAACATGTATAATCAAACTCATTAGTCAAATATAACACTAAACCTGAGTATAATCAAATTCAGTAAACATGATAATCAAGTTCAGTAGTAAAAAAATTGCTAACATGATAGTCAAATTTAGTAGTAAAAGTTCAGTAGAAAATTTATACAATCAATTCTTTCCCCTTGATGTGTCCTAAATTTTCTTTGGACTTTTCTTCTTTTATCTCCAATTATTCTTTCTAAAGTTTTCGTCCCAACATTTGCATATGGACTAACTTGGGAGGCTCCTAGTTTTCTTTGTCTTGGTGCTTTTGCCTCCTTCGAGGTATCCAAAGCTTTTTTTTCTTTTTTCTTTCTTTCCTTTTTATTGGCAATCTTTGAAAATTGATAACCCTTTGCTAGCTCCAAAATATTAGTTTGGCAATCATTTTGTAGGCATCGGAACATTTGATGATATTCTTTTTTAATCTATGACAATCATCTTGTTATTCAAATTAAACCATAAACAAATTCAGTAACTAAATTAAATCATAGCACTACATTAATGAAAATACTAATCATATTCGAATCAAATCATACATATAACGTAGTAGCGTGCTCAATTTCAATTCAGATTACCAACTTGTAATTAGTTAAAATAATAAATATTTCAATCTCTTAACCGAAAGTCTCAAATTTAAGTTCTAGGATCAAATCTAAATTTTAAGAATATCAATGGTACTAAAGCTATTGGAAAAAGGGTAAGGCTTTGCATCATTACTTTCTCTTTTTTCTAATTGATATGTGATATGAGATCCTGGCCTAATCTATTTTAGCACCACCTAATGTTGAAAATAAAAATGCTGTGTTGTCTCAGGCAAATTCTATATGGTTGTATATAGTGCCAAAAAGCATGAGAACCTTGATGAACTACATCAGACAAAAGTATGAGAACCCTACAATCTATAATCTATATCATAGAAAACGATAAGCTTCAAAACATAAATTACATAATTGATGCTTACTATGTATATTATGTCATAGAATCTAAACTATTAATTTAAAATATATTTTGTTCTGTGTACTTTCATGTTCCATAAATAGCACTAAAGTGTATATATAATAGTTTTGACTAGAAAGCTAAATCTTTACTTTCAACAATGGTTGTGACTTGTGACAGGGATGGACGATGGGAATAGCCCATTTACCTCCATTAAGGATGCTCTAAAGAATGAGAAACGGATTGGGTACCCCAGTGGCTATTTATCTAATTTACAAGCTGCTATAAAGTATGTACTAATAATTTATGGCTTCATTTCATTACTACCAATATTTTTTTGTCAATTGTATTATTATAAGCTTAGTAATGATGATCTAATTTGATGAATTGCAGAGATGGTTGCAATGTAAAGGGATATTTTGTGTGGTCACTACTTGATAACTGAGAGTGAGTAGTTGGATACAGTTCAAGATTTGGTTTATATAGTTCAAAAATAATAATCAAACACTAAAATACAGCACCTGTTAGTTAAAGTAGCATTTGTATTGTTGTGTAAACTAATATTTAGTAATGCATTCTGTATAATAAAATAAGAGCATGCAAAGATCTTATTAGATGGAAAAAAAATCTAGCTTAAAAAATAAAAAAAATAAAGACAAAATATCTTTTTTCACTTTATCTCCTTCAAAATTTTTTTGGATACTTTTTTCTTTTTTTTTTTTTTTTGGTGTCCCTGTTTTTTTGTTCTCTTTCTACTAGTTTTGGTGCAGTCTTTTTTTGTATTTTTTAAAACTAGCAAATTAAATAGTCAAAATCCAATCAAATTCAAAAAGTAAAAAAAAAAAGTTAAAACTCAATAATCAAATATCAAGTATGCTATAATCAAATATGCTGTAATATCATATTTTAAAAGTTGAGCATAATCAAATAGACTCCAAATTATATCACAAAATTTCAGTTATAATCAAACATTTTATAGATATCAACTAGGCTATAATATAATTTTTAAATACTGAGCATATTCAAACTTATTCAATATAATAATCAAACATAATCCAACTCATATCACAAAAATTCAGTTATAATCAATTGTTAAAATTAGCATACTGAGACTTCAATTCAAAATCCTAACTTAAATATTTTTAGTACAAATTATTCACAACACAAATTGATTCATAGAAACTCAAAATAAAGGAGGAAAATGCAGTCGAAGAAACTGATAGAAGCTCAAAACGAAAAAGAAAAATGCCGTTGAAGAAGGCGATAGAATAAACCAGAATAAAATGCAAGGAAAATACAGAATCAAATAAGGAATAGAAATTACCTTGTAGAATCAAAAATGGAAAATGCAGTCGATGAAATTCACGCCTAAGACAGAGAGCACCGTGTCCGAGAAAGAGGAAGGAGAATCGCAACCGCGCCTGAAAGAGAGCGAAGAAGAATCGAGCCACCAGAGAGAGAGAGAGAAAGAGAGAGAGAGAGAGAGAAAGAGAGGGAAGGAGAATTGTGCCGTTGGAGAGAGAGGAAAGGAGAATCACCATTGAGAATGAGGATGAAAAAGGAGTCGTGTCGGAGAGTGAGAGTGAGAGAGAGGGAAGGAGAAAGAATAAGGTTTGTTTCAGTGCGTGAGAGTACGGTTGAGGCTTAGATTTTATTTTTAATTTTTGAATTTTGTATTGTATGCGTAATGATGAGCGGATAATTTATACGCTTTTTGGCATTGTTTTTAGTATGTTTTTAGTATGATTTAATTAGTTTTCATTATATTTTTATTAGTTTTTAATTAAAATTCATATTTCTGGACTTTACTATGAGTTTGTGTATTTTTCTGTGATTTCAGGTATTTTCTGGCTAAAATTGAGGGACCTGAGCAAAAATCAGATTCAGAGGTTGAAGAAGGACTGCAGATGCTGTTGGATTCTGACCTCCCTGCACTCAAAGTGAATTTTCTGGAGCTACAGAACTCCAAATGGCACGCTTCCAATTGATTTAGAAAGTAGACATCCAGGGCTTTTCAGCAATATATAATAGTCTATACTTTGCCCGAGTTTCGATGATGCAAACTGGCGTCGAACGCCAGTTCCATGTTGCAGTCTGGCGTTCAGCGCCAGAAACAAGTTGCAAAGTGGAGTTCAACGCCAGAAACACGTTACAAACTAGCGTTCAACTCCAAGAATGACCTCTCCACATGAAAGCTTCATGCTCAGTCCAAGCACACACCAAGTGGGCTCCGGAAGTGGATTTCTACATCAATTACTTACTTCTGTAAACCCTAGTAGCTAGTCTAGTATAAATAGGACTTTTTAATATTATTTTTGGAGAATCTTTGGATTATCTTTTGATCCTTTGATCATGTTTTGGGGGCTGGCCATTTGGCCATGCCTGGACCTTATCACTTATGTATTTTCAACGGTAGAGTTTCTACACACCATATATTAAGGTGTGGAGCTCTGCTGTTCCTCAAGGATTAATACAAAGTACTACTGTTTTTCTATTCAATTCAACTTATTCCGCTTCTAAGATATTCATTCGCACTTTAATATGATGGATGTGATGATCGTGACAGTCATCATCATTCTCAACTTATGAACGCGTGCCTGACAATCACTTCCGTTCTACCTTAGATTGAATAAATATCTCTTGGATATCTAATACAGGGGACCGAGTCCGAGTTATTAGAGTCTTCGTGGTATAAGTTAGAACCCATAGATGGCCATTTCTGAGATCCGAAAAGTCTAAACCTTGTCTGTGGTATTCCGAGTAGGATCTGGGAAGGGATGGCTATGACGAGCTTAAAACTCGTGAGTGCTGGGCGTAGTGACAGACGCAAAGGGATCAATGGATCCTATTCCAGTATGATCGAGAACCGACAGATGAATAGCCGTGCCGTGACAGAGCATCTTGGACCGTTTTCACTAAGAGGATGGGAAGTAGCCATTGACAATGGTGATGCCCAACATACAGCTTGCCATGGAAAGGAGTAGGATTGATTGGATGAAGACAGCAGGAAAGCAGAGATCAGAGGAACGAAAGCATCTCCATATGCTTATCTGAAATTCTCACCAATGAATTACATAAGTATCCCTATCCTATTTTAATTTTCGTCCACTATAATCTCTTAATACATTTGAATCCGCCTAACTGAGATTTACAAGGTGACCATAGCTTGCTTCAAGTCGACAATCTCCGTGGGATCGACCCTTACTCACGTAAGGTTTATTACTTGGACGACCCAGTGCACTTGCTGGTTAGTTGTACGAAGTTGTGAAACAGATATAAAATCATGAACGTGCGTATTGAGTTTTTAGCGCCGTTACCAGGAATGAAATGATCACGATTTCACACACCACGTATATAAATACGGTGGCTGAAAATAGTGGCTGAAAGTGGTGTGCATATAGCACAACCCAATTAGTTTTTATCTATTTTGTGGTGACTATTGAACCTTTTATAACTTTAATTATCGTATTGTAATTTCTTTCGTCGTCAAATTTTTTGTGTCAAGACTTTTGTTAGTTATTGTGTTGTATGATTAATAAGTATGACATGTTTTTTAATTTATTGAAAAACCAAAAAACAAACCAAACTAGGTTTGGTTGGCCCCGGTAAAAAAATCAAACCAAACCAAACCAAACCGCAAAATTAACATAACATTGGATCGAATGACTTTTTCCTAAATAACCGAACTAAATCATACTGCAAACACTCTTATTAATAATTAATAATTAATCTAGTAATTATCCATTATTATAATTTATAGTAATTTAGTAATTATTAATTACATTTGTTACTAAACTGGGTATTAATTTATATTATTAGTAACAGTAGTTATTGATTGTTAATTATTATTTTTATTTTTAGGGTTCAAAAAATTTGCACAACAGACACTTATACCAAATAGACTCATATAATGTTAGGGTGGAGGAACAATTAAGAGAGAGAGAAATTTATCATATATCCCAATTTAGGTGAATCATGTCTCACGGTTTGACTATAGACACACTGATTGAAAGGTGGCGTCTTGAGACGCACATGTTTCACCTTTCACACGGCGAGTGCACGATTACTTTGAAGGATATCGCTATGATTTTCGTTTGAGGTGGGGATTGAGTACTAGACTACTAGTCTTAGTCCTTGATGCATAGTCCATGTTGTTGGGTTTCCTAATTGCCTGAATCGGGTTCTATACACCTTTTGGATTTCTTCCATCGTGCATACCTCATTCACATACTCTTTCTGAACCAAGTGCTGGTTTGCACAACAGGCAGATACATGGTGACAAGGAATTTGATCTACCTGAAACTTACCATAATCACAGTGCCAAAGATTCAAATTTACTACAAACTCCAAACTGTTGGAAATCTCACACACTTCAAAGACCTCATTCTGCCTATCAAATAACCTAACTTGGATGTTTTTACTGTGCACTGATTTGACTGAATTTTCTCAGTTCCATATTGAGAAAATAGATGATCTGTTGTTATACAGCCTCAGCCTTAGCCTTCTTCCTTGCGAATAACACATTTAGCCTGTAAAAGGTTGCCCTAACAAGGCCGGTGATGGAAAGATTGCATGTCCCATTTCTGTACTCTGTTAATGCATTCCACTAGTTGTCCATCATCATCTCCAAGGCATACTATGAAACGACTTCGTTTAGCTCTATGTCTAGCTAGTAAATCAGAGCTAACTGATAGACCACTATTTTATGGTTTATCTTGTACTAAATTGAGTAGATTTTATAAATTATTCGCACACTTATTCATACAAACTGCATGGTTTTACAAATCCTTCCTAATTTTGTTCCATGATTAAAAACTTGCTTCTGAAGCCTTTAAATTGTTAATTTTTAATTCTCCTTTATTACCATTCAATGACGTGATGTGTTTGTTAAGTGTTTTCAGATTTACAGGATATGAATGGCTTGAAGGATGAAGAGGAAGCATCTTAAATTGGAAGGAATACAAGAAACTAAGGAGCTAAGAAGCGAGGAGTGACGCGCACGCACGGCTGACGCATGCGCGTGGCTTTGAGCATTTTACAGAGACGCGGACGCATGACTGACGCATACGCGTGACCAGCGAAGTTGCACAGTGACGCGTACGCGTGACTAACGCGTACATGTGACAAGCGCAGAAGACCAGCGACACGTACGCGTGGCCAATGCGTATGCGTGACAGAGCGTCACGTGCTGCATTAATCAGAACTCGCAGGGGGCAATTTCTGGGCTCTTTTGGACCCAGTTTTCAGCCTAAAAACGCAGGCTAGAGGTAGGGGGCAAGTTGAGACTCAACACACATCCACTTTCACTTAGTTTTAGTTTTAGTTTTGAATTATAGAGAGAAACACTGCTTTTCCTAGGGTTCTTAGCATTCTTAGTTTTTTTGCTTTTGGATTGGATATTGAGAGAGCTGCTACTACCTTCGATTGAAGTCTTCATCGTTATAGTTTGCCTTTCTATCACTCTACTCTTTTGTTTTCCATTTAATTGCTTGTGGTCTGATGAGCGGATAATTTATACGCTTTTTGACATTGTTTTTAGTATGTTTTTAGTAGGATCTAGTTACTTTTAGGGATGTTTTCATTAGTTTTTATGTTAAATTCACATTTCTGGACTTTACTATGAGTTTGTGTATTTTTCTGTGATTTCAGGTATTTTCTGGCTGAAATTGAGGGACTTGAGCAGAAATCAGATTCAGAGGTTGAAGAAGGACTGCTGATGCTGTTGGATTCTGACCTCCCTGCACTTAAAGTGTATTTTCTGGAGCTACAGAACTCAAAATGGTGCGCTTCCAATTGCGTTGAAAAGTAGACATCCAGGGCTTTTCAGCAATATATAATAGTCCATACTTTGCTCAAGAATAGACGACGTAAACTGGCGTTCAACGCCAGCTCTCTGCCCAATTCTGGAGTTCAGCGCCAGAAATGGATCAAGAACCAGAGTTGAACGCCAGAAATGGATCAAAACCTGGCGTTCAACTCCACAAATGGCCTCTACATGTGCAACACTCAAAGCTCAGCCCAAGCACACACCAAGTGGGTCCCGAAAGTGGATTTATGCATCAATTACTTACTTCTGTAAACCCTAGTAGCTAGTTTATTATAAATAGGACATTTCACTATTGTATTTGACATCCTGAGTTTTATCTTCGGATCAGAGTAGTCTTGGTTACTCCAGTTCCCCTCTGGGGCCGAGACCAATGAACTCCATTATCACTTATGTATTTTCAACGGTAGAGTTTCTGCACTCCATAGATTGAGGTGTGGAGCTCTGCTGTTCCTCAAAGATTAATGCAAAGTACTACTGTTTTCCATTCAATTCAACTTATTCTGCTTCTAAGATATTCATTCACACTTCAACCTGAATGTGATGAACGTGACAATCATCATCATTCCCTATGAACGCGTGCCTGACAACCACTTCCGTTCTACATTAGATTGAATGAGTATCTCTTAGATCTCTTAATCAGAATCTTCGTGGTGTAAGCTAGAATGATGGCGGCATTCAAGAGAATTTGGAAAGTCTAAACCTTTTCTGTGGTATTCCGAGTAGGATTCAATGACTGAATGACTGTGACGAGCTTCAAACTCGCGATTGCTGGGCGTAGTGACAGACGCAAAAGGATAGTAAATCCTATTCCAGCATGATCGAGAACCGACAGATGAATAGCCGTGCCGTGACAGGGTGCGTTGACCACTTTCACTGAGAGGATAGGATGTAACCATTGACAAGGGTGATGCCTCCAGACGATTAGCCGTGCCGTGACAGGGCATTTGGATCATTTTCCCGAGAGAAGACCGAAAGTAGCCATTGACAATGGTGACGCATTACATAAAGCCAGCCATGGAAGGAGTAAGACTGATTGGATGAAGACAGCAGGAAAGCAGAGGTTCAGAGGAACGAAAGCATCTCTATGCGCTTATCTGAAATTCTCACCAATGATTTACATAAGTATTTCTATCCCTATATTATTAATTATTTTCGAAAACCCCATTACTATTTTATATCCGCCTGACTGAGATTTACAAGGTGACCATAGCTTGCTTCATACCAACAATCTCTGTGGGATTCGACCCTTACTCACGTAAGGAATTACTTGGACGACCCAGTGCACTTGCTGGTTAGTTGTGCGAAGTTGTGAACCATGGTATTGGCATCATGTTTTTGGCGCCATTACCAGGGAAAGAAAGAGCGATGAATTTTAGATAATTAAAGTGTAATCACAATTTTTGCGCACCAAGTTTTTGGCGCCGTTGCCGGGGATTGTTCGAGTTTGGACAACTGACGGTTCATCTTTTTGCTCAGATTAGGTAATTTTCTTTTTGTTTTCTCTTCAAAAATTTTTCAAAAATCTTTCAAAAATTTTTCTTTTGTTTTCGAAAAAAAATATAAAAAATAAAAAATATTTTTAAAATAAAAATGTTTTCAAAAATAAATTATTCTATGGCTTCAAAACTTTCAAGAATGAATTCTAGAGTTTCATGGTAACATGTTGAATCCTATCTGGCTGAAAAGCCATACCCAAACTCCTTTGGGATTGGTCTTCAACTAATCACCTCAATGGATGTAAATCCATTCTAAAGCTTGAATGGCTATTAAGCCATGTCTGACCCTTTGATTGGAGCTTTAGACTAAAGAGCACAAGATTCCTGGAATTCATATTAAAGATTTTGAAATCCTTATTTTTGTTTTTCAAATAATTTTCGAAAAAAAATACAAAAAAATTAGAAAATCATAAAAAATCAAAAATATTTTTTGTGTTCTTGTTTGAGTCTTGAGTCATGTTATAAGTTTGGTGTCAATTGCATGTGCATCCTGCATTTTTCGAAAAAATCATGCATTCATAGTGTTCTTCATGATCTTCAAGTTGTTCTTGGTAAGTCTTCTTGTTTGATCTTTGCATTTGCATGTTTTGTGTCTTTTCTTATTTTTCATATGCATTCTTGGATTCTTAGTGTCTAAGCATTAAAGAATTCTAAGTTTGGTGTCTTGCATGTTTTCTTTGCATTAAAAATTTTTCAAAAATGTGTTCTTGATGTTCATCATGATCTTCATAATGTTCTTGGTGTTCATCTTGACATTCATAGCATTCTTGCATGCATTCATTGTTTTGATCCATAACTTTCATGCATTGCATAATTTTCATGTTTTTCTCTCTCCTCATTAAAAATTCAAAAATAAAAAAAAATATCCTTCCTTTTTTCTCTCTCAAAATTTCGAAAATTAGATTTGACTTTTTCAAAAATTTTTAAAATCAAGTTATTTCTTATGAGTCAAATCAAATTTTCAATTTGAAAATCTCATCTTTTTCAAAATCTTTTTCAAAAATCAAATCTTTTTCAAATTTCTTAGTTATTTTCGAAAATTCTAAAAATATTTTTCAAAAATCTTTTTCTTATTTTTATATCAAATTTTTGAAAATAACAATGACAATTAATGTTTTGATTCAAAAATTTCAAGTTTGTTACTTGCTTGTTAAGAAAGATTCAAACTTTAAGTTTTAGAATCATATCTTGTGATTTCTTGTGAATCAAGTCATTAATTGTATTTTAAAAAAAAAATCAAACCTTTTTTCAAAAACTAATTTCTATCATATCTTTTCAAAAATATCTTCTTATCTCACCTTTTCTAAAAATTTGATTTCAAAATATCTTTTCTCACTTCCTAACTTCTTATCTTTTCAAAATTTGTTTTAACTAACTAACTAACTTTTTGTTTGTTTCTTATCTTTTTCAAAACTACCTAACTAACTCTCTCTCTCTCTAATTTTCGAAAATATCTCCCCCTTTTTCAAAATTTCTTTTTAATTAACTAATTATTTCAATTCTTAATTTTCGAAAATTACAAACATTTTTCAAAAACTATTTTCAAAAATCACTAACACTTTTTCAAAAATAATTTTCGAAAATTCACCTTCTTCCTTATCTCCTTCTATTTATTTATTCATCTACTAACATCTCTTCCTCACTTCATCCCACCCAAATTCGAACCCCCTCTTCCATCTGTGTTCGAATTTCTTCTTCTTCTTTTCTTCTACTTACACTGGGACCTCTATATTGTGGTAAAAAGGACCCATATTATTATTATTTTTCTGTTCTCTCTTTTTCATATGAGCAGGAGCAAGGACAAGAACATTCTTGTTGAAGCAGATCCAGAACCTGAAAGGACTTTAAAGAGGAAACTAAGAGAAGCTAAATTACAACAATCCAGAGAGAACCTTTCAGAAATTTTCGAACAGAAAGAGGAGATGGCAGCCGAAAATAATAATAATGCAAGGAGAATGCTTGGTGACTTTACTGCACCTAATTCCAATTTACATGGAAGTAGCATCTCCATTCCTGCCATTGG
This sequence comes from Arachis hypogaea, assembly GCF_003086295.3. Taxonomy (NCBI): domain Eukaryota; kingdom Viridiplantae; phylum Streptophyta; class Magnoliopsida; order Fabales; family Fabaceae; genus Arachis; species Arachis hypogaea. The sequence goes on along the minus strand of NC_092052.1, from coordinate 43,538,063 downwards.
AGCAAACAACTTTGAGCTAAAACCTCAGCTAGTTTCTCTGATGCAGCAGAACTGCAAGTTTCATGGACTTCCATCTGAAGATCCTTTTCAATTCTTAACTGAATTCTTGCAGATCTGTGATACTGTTAAGACTAATGGAGTAGATCCTGAAGTCTACAGGCTCATGCTTTTCCCTTTTGCTGTAAGAGACAGAGCTAGAATGTGGTTGGACTCTCAACCCAAAGACAGCCTGAACTCTTGGGATAAGCTGGTCACGGCTTTCTTAGCCAAGTTCTTTCCTCCTCAAAAGCTGAGTGATGAGCGGATAATTTATACGCTTTTTGACATTGTTTTTAGTATGTTTTTAGTAGGATCTAGTTACTTTTAGGGATGTTTTTAATAGATTTTGTGTTAAATTCACATTTCTGGACTTTACTATGAGTTTGTGTGTTTTTCTGTGATTTCAGGTATTTTCTGGCTGAAATTGAGGGACTTGAGCAAAAATCAGATTCAGAGGTTGAAAAAGGACTGCTGATGCTGTTGGATTCTGACCTCCCTGCACTCAAAGTGGATTTTCTGGAGCTAAATAACTCGAAATGGCGCGCTTCCAATTGCGTTGGAAAGTAGACATCCAGGGCTTTCCAGAAATATATAATAGTCCATACTTTGGCCAAGAATTGACGACGTAAACTGGCGTTCAACGCTAGCATTCTGCCCAAATCTGGCGTCCAGCGCCAGAAAAGGATCCAAGACCAGAGTTGAACGCCCAAACTGGCACAGAAACTGGCGTTCAACTCCACAAATGGCCTCTGCACGTGCAACACTCAGGCTCAGCCCAAACATACACCAAGTGGGCCCAGGAAGTGGATTTATGCATCAATTACTTACTCATGTAAACCCTAGTGACTAGTTTATTATAAATAGGATATTTTACTAGTCTTTTAGACCATCTTTGGTCTCAGTTTTAATCCGTTGTTCATCTTAGGAGACTATTGATCACGTTTAGGGGGCTGGCCATCTCGGCCATGCCTGGACCTTTCACTTATGTATTTTCAACGGTAGAGTTTCTACACTCCATAGATTAAGGTGTGGAGCTCTGCTGTTCCTCAAAGATTAATGCAAGTACTACTGTTTTCTATTCAATTCATCTTATTTCGCTTTCTAAGATATCCATTCGCACCCAAGAACGTGATGAAGGTGATGATTATGTGTGACGCTCATCATCCTTCTCCTTTATGAACGCGTGCCTGACAAACACTTCTGTTCTACATGAATTAAGCTAGAATGAATATCTCTTAGATCTCCTAACCGGAATCTTCGTGGCGTAAGCTAGAATGATGGCGGCATTCAAGAGAATCCGGAAGGTCTAAACCTTGTCTGTGGTATTCTGAGTAGGATTCAATGATTGAATGACTGTGACGAGCTTTAAACTCGCGATTGTTGGGCATTAGTGACAGACGCAAAAGGAGTGTGAATCCTATTCCAGCATGATCTGGAACCGACAGATGAATAGCCGTGCCGTGACAGGGTGCGTGAGCATATTATTCACTGAGAGGAGGGGATGTAGCCACTGACAACGGTGATGCCCTTGCATAAAGCCAGCCATGGAAAGGAGTAAGACTGATTGGATGAAGATAGCAGGAAAGTAGAGGTTCAGAGGAACGAAAGCATCTCCATTCGCTTATCTGAAATTCCTACCAATGAATTACATAAGTATTTCTATCCCTATTTTATTAATTAATATTCGAAAACCACATAACTGTTTTATATACGCCTGACTGAGATTTACAAGGTGACCATAGCTTGCTTCATACCAACAATCTCCGTGGGATTCGACCCTTACTCACGTAAGGTATTACTTGGACGACCCAGTGCACTTGCTGGTTAGTTGTAACGAAGTTGTGACAGACAATAAAACTAGATCAGAGCACCAGGCCTTTGAAGCCATGGATATGTATCATAATTTCGTGCACCACTGAGCAAGCTTAGAGTGGATGTTCAAACCTTCAGACAGAAAGAAGGTGAATCCCTCTATGAAGCTTGGGAAAGATACAAACAGTTGACCAAAAAGTGTCCTTCTGACATGCTTTCAGAATGGACCATCCTGGATATATTCTATGATGGTTTATCTGAGCTATCAAAGATGTCATTGGATACTTCTGCAGGTGGATCCATTCACCTAAAGAAAACACCTGCAGAAGCTCAAGAACTCATTGATATGGTTGCTAATAACCCGTTTATGTACACTTCTGAGAGGAATCCTGTGAGTAATGGGACGCCTATGAAGAAGGGAGTTCTTGAAGTTGATACTCTGAATGCCATATTGGCTCAGAACAAAATATTGACTCAGCAAGTCAATATGATTTCTTAGAGTCTGAATGGAATGCAAGCTGCATCCAACAGTACTCAAGAGGCTTCTTATGAAGAAGAAGCTTATGATCCTGAAAACCCTGCAATAGCAGAGGTGAATTACTTATGTGAACCTTATGGAAACACCTATAACTCATCATGGAGAAATCATCCAAATTTCTCATGGAAGGATCAAAAGCCTCAACAAGGCTTTAATGATGGTGGAAGAAACAGGTTTAGCAATAGCAAGCCTTTTCCATCATCCACTCAGCAATAGACAGAGAATTCTGAGCAGAACCCATCTAGCTTAGCAAACTTAGTCTCTGATCTATCTAAGGCCACTGTGAGTTTCATGAATGAAGCAAGGTCTTCCATTAGAAATTTGGAAGCACAAGTGGGCCAGCTGAGTAAAAGGATCACTGAAATCCCTCCTACCACTCTCCCAAGCAATACAGAAGAAAATCCAAAAGGAGGGTGCAAGGCCATTGACATAACCAAAATGGCCGAACCCAATGAGGGAGAGGAGGACGTGAATCCCAAGGAGGAAGACCTCCTGGGAAGTCCAGTGATCAATAAGGAGCTTTCCTCTAAGGAACCAAAGGACTCTGAGGCTCATCTAGAGACCATAGAGATTCCATTGAACCTCCTTATGCCATTCATGAGCTCTGATGAGTATTCCTCTTCTGAAGAGAATGAGGATGTTACTGAAGAGCAAACTGCCAAGTTTCTTGGTGCAATCATGAAGCTAAATGCCAAATTATTTGGCATTGAAACTTGGGAAGATGAACCTCCCTTGTTCACCAATGAACTAAGTGATCTGGATCAACTGACATTACCTCAGAAGAGACAGGATCCTGGAAAGTTCATAATACCTTGTACTATAGGCACCATGATCTTTAAGGCTCTATGTGACCTTGGTTCAGGGATAAACCTCATGCCCCTCTCTGTAATAGAGAAACTGGGAATCTATGGGGTGCAAGCTGCTAAAATCTCATTAGAGATGGCAGATAATTCCAGAAAATAGGCTTATGGACAAGTAGAGGACGTGTTAATAAAGGTTGAAGGCCTTTACATCCCTGCTGATTTCATAGTCTTAGATACTGGGAAGGAAAAGGATGAATCCATCATCCTAGGAAGACATTTCCTAGCCACAGCAAGAGCTGTGATTAATGTGGACAGAGGAGAATTGATCCTTCAATTAAATGAGGACAACCTTGTGTTTACAACTCAAGGATCTCTCTCTACATCCATGGAGAGGAAGCAGAAGAAGCTTCCCTCAAAGCAGAGTCAAACAAAGCCCCCACAGTCAAACTCTAAGTTTGGTGTTGGGGAGTTTCAACAATGCTCTGAACATCTGTGAGGCTCCATGAGAGCCCACTGTCAAGCTATTGACATTAAAGAAGCGCTTATTGGGAGGCAACCCAATTTTTATTTATCTAACTATATTTTTCTTAGTTATATGTCTTTATAGGTTCATGATCATGTGGAGTCACAAAATAAACAAAAAAATTAAAAACGTAATCAAAAACAGCAAAAGAAAAATCACACCCTGGAGGAGCATCTGTCTGGCGTTCAGCGCCAGAACAGAGCATGGTTCTGGCGCTGAACGCCCAAAATGGGCAGTGTCTGGGCGTTGAACGCCCAAAATGGGCATCCTCTGGGCGCTGAACGCCAGAAATGGCCAACAAATGGGCGTTGAACGCCCAAAATGGGCACCAACCTGGCGCTGAACGCCCAGAGTTGTGTGCAAGGACATTTTACATGCCTAATTTGGTGCAGGGTTGTAAATCCTTGAACACCTCAGGATCTGTGGACCCCACAGGATCATCTCAGGATCTGTGGACCCTACAGGATCATCTCAAGATCTGTGGACCCCACAGGATCCCCACCTACCTCCACTCACTTCTTCTCACCCCTCTTTCACACGATCCCATAAACACTCTTCCCCAAAACCCTTCACCAATCACCTCAATCTCTCTTCCCCATCACCTCTTCACCACTCACATCCATCCACTCTTCCCTATAAACCTACCTCATAAACTCCATCTACCCTCAAAATTCAAAACCAATTTCCCACCAAAACCCACCCATATGGCCGAAACCGTCCCCCCCCTCCCTTCCCTATATAAAGCCCTCCATTCTTCTTCAAATTCACACAACACAACCCTCTCTTCTCTTCTTGGCCGAAACACAACCCCTTCTCCCTCTCCCTCATTTCTTCTTCTTCTTCATCTATTCTCTCTTTTATTACTCGAGGGCGAGCAATATTCTAAGTTTAGTGTGGTAAAAGCATAAGCTTTTTGTTTTTCCATTATCATTGATGGCACCTAAGACCGGAGAATCCTCTAGAAAGGGGAAAGGGAAGACAAAAGCTTCCACCTCCGAATCATGGGAGATGGAAAGATTCATCTCTAAAGCCCATCAAGACCACTTCTATGATGTTGTGGCCAAGAAGAAGGTGATCCTCGAGGTCCCTCTCAAACTCAAAAGAAATGAGTATCCGGAGATCCGACATGAAATTCAAAGAAAAGGTTGGGAAGTTCTAACAAATCCCATCCAACAAGTCGACATCCTAATGGTTCAAGAGTTCTATGCCAATGCATGGATCACCAAGAACCATGATCAAAGTAAGAACCCGGATCCAAAGAACTATGTTACAATGGTTCGGGGGAAATACTTAGATTTTAGTCCGGAAAATGTGAGGTTGGCGTTCAACTTGCCAAACATGGAAGAGAACGCACGCCCCTACACAAGGAGAGTCAACTTTGATCAAAGGTTGGACCAAGTCCTTATGGACATATGTGTAGAAAGAGCTCAATGGAAAATTGACTCAAAAGGAAAACCGGTTCAACTAAGAAGATTGGACCTCAAGCCTGTGGCTAGAGGATGGTTGGAATTCATCCAATGCTCCATCATCCCCACTAGCAACCGATCTGAAGTTACTGTGGATCGGGCCATCATGATTCATAGCATCATGATTGGAGAGGAAATAGAAGTTCATGAAGTCATCTCTAATGAACTCTATAAAATAGCCGAAAAGTCATCCCCCATGGCAAGGCTAGCTTTTCCTCATCTTATTTGCCATCTATGTTACTCAGCTGGAGCTTTCATAGAAGGAGACATTCCTATTAAGGAAGAGAAGCCCATCACTAAGAAAAAGATGGAGCAAGCAAGAGAGCCCATTCATGGAGCTCAAGAGGCGTATGAAGCTCATCACCATGAGATCCCGGAGATGCCTCAAATGCATTTTCCTCCACAAAACTATTGGGAGCAAATCAACACCTCCCTAGGAGAATTGAGTTCCAATATGGGACAACTAAGGGTGGAACATCAAGAGCACTCCATCATCCTTCATGAAATAAGAGAAGATCAAAAAGCAATGAAGGAGGAGCAACAAAGACAAGGAAGAAACATAGAAGAGCTCAAGGACATCATTAGTTCCTCAAGAAGGAAACGCCACCATCACTAAGGTGGATTCATTCCTTGTTCTTATTTCTTCTGTTTTTCATTTTCTATGTTATGTGCTTATCTATGTTTGTGTCTTCATTACATGATCATTAGTAGTTAGTAACTATGTCTTAAAGTTATGAATGTCCTATGAATCCATCACCTCTCTTAAATGAAAAATGTTTTAATTCAAAAGAACAAGAAGTACATGAGTTTCGAATTTATCCTTGAACTTAGTTTAATTATATTGATGTGGTGACAATGCTTCTTATTTTCTGAATGTATGCTTGAACAGTGCATATGTCTTTTGAAGTTGTTGTTTAAGAATGTTAAATATGTTGGCTCTTGAAAGAATGATGACTAGGAGACATGTTATTTGATAATCTGAAAAATCATAAAAATGATTCTTGAAGCAAGAAAAAGCAGCAATGAACAAAGCTTGCAGAAAAAAAAATAGGCGAAAAAAAAAAGAAAGAAAAAGAAAAAGCAAGCAGAAAAAGCCAAAGCTCTTAAAACCAAGAGGCAAGAGCAAAAAGCCAATAACCCTTAAAACCAAAAAGCAAGGGTAAATAAAAAGGATCCCAAGGCTTTGAGCATCAGTGGATAGGAGGGCCTAAAGGAATAAAATCCTGGCCTAAGCGGCTAAACCAAGCTGTCCCTAACCATGTGCTTGTGGCGTGTAGGTGTCAAGTGAAAACTTGAGACTGAGCGGTTAAAGTCAAGGTCCAAAGCAAAAAAAAAAGAGTGTGCTTAAGAACCCTGGACACCTCTAATTGGGGACTTTAGCAAAGCTGAGTCACAATCTGAAAAGGTTCACCCAATTATGTGTCTGTGGCATTTATGTATCCGGTGGTAATACTGGAAAACAAAGTGCTTAGGGCCACGGCCAAGACTCATAAAGAAGTTGTGTTCAAGAATCATCATACTGAACTAGGAGAATCAATAACACTATCTGAACTCTGAGTTCCTATAGATGCCAATCATTCTGAACCTCAATGGATAAAGTGAGATGCCAAAACTATTTAAGAGGCAAAAAGCTATAAGTCCCGCTCATTTGATTGGAGCTATGTTTCATTGATAGTTTGAAATTTATAGTATATTCTCTTCTTTTTATCCTATTTGATTTTCAGTTGCTTGGGGACAAGCAACAATTTAAGTTTGGTGTTGTGATGAGCGGATAATTTATACGCTTTTTGACATTATTTTTAGTATGTTTTTAGTAGGATCTAGTTACTTTTAGGAATGTTTTCATTAGTTTTTATGTTAAATTCACCTTTTTGGACTTTACTATGAGTTTGTGTGTTTTTCTGTGATTTCAGGTATTTTCTGGCTGAAATTGAGGGACTTGAGCAGGAATCAGATTCAGAGGTTGAAGAAGGACTACTGATGCTGTTGGATTCTGACCTCCCTGCACTCAAAGTGAATTTTCTGGAGCTACAGAACTCAAAATGACGCGTTTCCAATTGCGTTGGAAAGTAGACATCCAGGGCTTTCCAGCAATATATAATAGTCCATACTTTGCTCAAGGATAGATGATGTAAACTGGCGTTCAACGCCAGCTCTCTGCCCAATTCTGGAGTTCAGCGCCAGAAATGGATCAAGAACCAGAGTTGAACGCCAGAAATGGATCAAAACCTGGCGTTCAACTCCACAAATGGCCTCTGCACGTGCAACACTCAAAGCTCAGCCCAAGCACACACCAAGTGGGCCCCGAAAGTGGATTTATGCATCAATTACTTACTTCTGTAAACCCTAGTAGCTAGTTTATTATAAATAGGACATTTCACTATTGTATTTGACATCCTGAGTTTTATCTTCGGATCAGAGTAGTCTTGGTTACTCCGGTTCCCCTCTGGGGCCGAGACCAATGAACTCTATTATCACTTATGTATTTTCAACGGTAGAGTTTCTGCACTCCATAGATTGAGGTGTGGAGCTCTGCTGTTCCTCAAAGATTAATGCAAAGTACTACTGTTTTCTATTCAATTCAACTTATTCTGCTTCTAAGATATTCATTCGCACTTCAACCTGAATGTGATGAACGTGACAATCATCATCATTCCCTATGAACGCGTGCCTGACAACCACTTCCGTTCTACATTAGATTGAATGAGTATCTCTTAGATCTCTTAATCAGAATCTTCGTGGTGTAAGCTAGAATGATGGCGGCATTCAAGAGAATCCGGAAAGTCTAAACCTTGTCTGTGGTATTCCGAGTAGGATTCAATGACTGAATGACTGTGACGAGCTTCAAACTCGCGATTGCTGGGCGTAGTGACAGACGCAAAAGGATAGTAAATCCTATTCCAGCATGATCGAGAACCGACAGATGAATAGCCGTGCCGTGACAGGGTGCGTTGACCACTTTCACTGAGAAGATAGGATGTAACCATTGACAAGGGTGATGCCTCCAGACGATTAGCCGTGCCGTGACAGGGCATTTGGATCATTTTCCCGAGAGAAGACCGAAAGTAGCCATTGACAATGGTGACGCATTACATAAAGCCAGCCATGGAAAGGAGTAAGACTGATTGGATGAAGACAGCAGGAAAGCAGAGGTTCAGAGGAACGAAAGCATCTCTATGCGCTTATCTGAAATTCTCACCAATGATTTACATAAGTATTTCTATCCCTATTTTATTAATTATTTTCGAAAACCCCATTACTATTTTATATCCGCCTGACTGAGATTTACAAGGTGACCATAGCTTGCTTCATACCAACAATCTCCGTGGGATTCGACCCTTACTCACGTAAGGTATTACTTGGACGACCCAGTGCACTTGCTGGTTAGATGTGCGAAGTTGTGAACCATGGTATTGGCATCATGTTTTTGGCGCCATTACCAGGGAAAGAAAGAGCGATGAATTTTAGATAATTAAAGTGTAATCACAATTTCTGCGCACCATGGTCATATTTGGATATTGTTAATTTTGAATTTATTAATGCAATGAACTATTTTTATATTTATTTCCATTACTTGTTTGATTTCTTTCAATTAATTATCAGCTTCAAATTTGCTTTTATTAACTTAATTTTAATTACCATGTCTCCTATCTACTCCCTTTACATGTTTGTGAAAATGGCATTCATATTAATGGAGTAGAGCTCCCAACTTGGCTTTGGAGTTGATTAATTGGAAACCCTTGAGTTGGAATACTCAAGTATTAATTTGTGATTGGAAATTGCTGGCTAACTAAATTTTCACTAACCCTAATCCTTCCGTGTGAAGTGATTAGGACTTGTGAATCAGAGTTAGTGTTAACTACTTGACTTTCCTTTATTAGTTAGAGGATCACTAAGTGGAAGCAACAACCTTTTACTATTATACCTGGGAAGGTCAACAAGGATAGAAACTCCAATTAATCTTCTCCTAGCCAAGGTCTTTTATTTCAAATATCTAATACCTCTTGTCATTATTTGTTGCTTTAATTGATCGCCATTTATTTTTCCATTTCCAATTCTAAAATTTCTCAGAAAATTCTTGACAAATAAATTGCACCTTGTGTCAACTCTTTGGGAAACGACCTGGGAATTCTACTCCCAGTTATTTAATCTTAATTGTGACACAAATTAAATTAGTAGTGGGAATTTTATCGGTTAAGACTGTACTGACAACGTTGTTTTTATTAGAAATTCTTAACCGGCATTTTTCCACCCATCAATTTTTGGCGCCGTTGCCGGAGAGTTGCAACAGTGTGCTAAATTATTGGTTGGTGTAAATATTTTTATATTTACATAATTATATTTTCTTTATTTTATTTTTATTTTTATTCGTGTGCTTTCTGTTTATTAGTAGTTTTATTATTTAATTTTCTTAATATATTTTATTACCACGAGCTCTATGTTTCTTTAAATGAATGATGCGTTCATTACCGGATCCGAGCTTAGCCGCATTTGATCCTGAGATTGAAAAGACTATTTCACGTATTAGGCGAGCTCGGCGTCGGTTACCCTCTGAGGGTGGTGAAGGGGTTTCGCCCAATTCACCAGTCTTATCTAAGGTTGACTCTGAAGCGTCATTTGAGGAAGAAACTAGTCCCTCTTCTACTGATTCTATTGATGCCTCTTCTGTTGATTTAAGTGCAGATACTATGGCGGAGCCCAGAAGGATTATTCTCCAGGAAGCAGGAGCTCCGGACTTTACATTGCAACCATATCAAGCGCGTCATCCGAATTTGGCTGCGAATTTTGAACTGAAGACCGCTTTGATTAATCTACTGCCTAAGTTTCATGGCTTACCTGCTCAAGATCCTGTTAAGCACCTTAAAGATTTTCAGAAAGCTTGCTTAACTACTAGGCGGCATGGTGTGGATGAGATTACCATTTGGTTATATGCCTTCCCATTTTCTCTTGAGGGAAACGCAAGGGAGTGGTTTTATACTCAACCAGAAGATGTTGCTACTAATTGGGATCTGCTCAGAAGGGAATTCCTGGACAAGTACTTTCCAACAGAGGTTACAGATAGATTGAAGAAGGAAATTTCCTGCATCATCCAAGGCGAATCAGAGACTCTCTACGAGTATTGAGAACATTTCAGGAATCTCCTTGACTCATGTCCCCATCACAAGATTGACCAGTTGGTGTTGATTAGCTATTTCTGGCAAGGCATGAAGCCTCAAGACAAGACCATCTTAAATGCTGTGAGTAATGGCTCTCTGACAAAGTACAAGATGACAACAGAAGCGTGGCAACTGATCACCGATCTAGCTGAGTCTACCCGAACTGCAAGGCAAAGGAATAATCATTCCAAGGCTATTGCGGAAGTTTTTTCTAGTAGTGAGACCGCCGCTCTCACGAAAATATTGAGAGAGATGACCAATATACTGAAGCAGCTCCAGCTCAATCAACAACAACATCAGCCTCCTCCACAACAACCATGTCAACAGTTAGTCCCTCAGAGAGTATGTGGAAAATGTGCTTGCTATTCTCACTACACTGATGAATGTTCAAAACTCCAAGAGGACAACACCTTGGTGGCTACTAATGTTTATTACAACCATCCAAATCAAGGATACTATCAACAAGGCGGTAATTATAATCAAGGTGGTAACTATAACCAAGGTTAGCAAGACAATTCCAACCAAGGATAGAGAGACAATTCCAACCAAGGGTGGAGAGAAAATTCCAACAAAGGATGGAGGGACACCTACAACCAAGGAGGCAGAGACAATGGTGGAAATCAAAGGTGGAACAACAACTATCAACAGAACCAGTATCAATAAAACCCTCCATACCAACAGCAAAACCAAGGCCAAAGTTACCGGACACCTCACCAAAGGAAAGCTCAAGCACCTCAACACAACCAACCACAAGCCCCTCAAATTACCTACCCTCCATCTTCCTCCAGCCAAGATGAAACACTCCGTTCTATCCTTCAAGGACAAAAGGAGCTTCAAAATTCACTTACCTCTAGCCTTACCAGTCTTACCTCTACTCTACAAGCTCTCATAACCCGTATGGAACCACCCTCTACCCCCAACAATCAACCTTCAAGCTCTAGTACACTTCCCTCTCAAGCTTTACCTAACCCCAAGGGTGGAATCAATGCCATCACTTTGAGGTCTGGCACTACATTGCAAGAGAGGAGTTCCGAGGAGCCAAGCTCAAGAGAAGAGATGCAAGTTAAAGACATTGTTGAGGTAGAAGATGTTGAAGAAGAAGATGAGGTACAAGAGGCGGCTGAAGAAGAAGTTGCTCAACCAAGGAATGGAGTATCTAAGGAGATGATGCTGTGAGAGAAGCCATTCCCATTCTTTTTCCACACCTTGCTAGGAGGACTAAGAAGCAGGTGGAGCTAGATCCCAAGATGGTGGAGATCTTCAAAAAGGTTGAGGTAACTATTCCCCTTTTTGATGCTATTCGCCAGGTTCCTAAGTATGCTAAGTTTCTAAAAGATTTGTGCATAAATAAGGATAAAATACATGATTTAGAAAATATTCCTTTAGGTAGCTCTATTTCTGCTTTAATGGGTGCTATACCAGAGAAATATGGTGATCCCGGTCCTTGTATGGTTACTTGTACTATAGTGGGTGTACAATTTTTCAACTGCATGTGTGATTTAGGTGCATGTGTTAGTATTATGCCATTATCTGTATATGATGCTTTGAGGCTCCCACCCTTGAAAAGGTCGACAGCACGTTTTGTTTTGGCATATAAGAGCATAATCTCAGTGGTTGGCATTGCGGAAGATGTCTTGGTGAGCATTAAGGGGTTGGCATTCCCTATTGACTTCTACATTCTAGAGATGCCCCCTAATGACTTAGGAAGACCTTCATCTATCTTGCTTGGAAGGCCATTTTTAAAGACTCCATGGTTTAAATTGGATGCCTTCTCGGGTACCTATTCTTTTAAGATTGATAGAAGAGTAGTGAGCTTCAACCTTGATGAAGCTATGAAGCACCCACCGAAAGACCACTCCATTTTCTAGTATGACATTATTGATAAGACTGTGGCTGAAGTTCACCAAGAGGCAGTAGAAGAGAAGAACATGGAGCAAGGTGCAAGTGTGGGGAGGTCCTTTGAGTATACTGAAGACACCCTCCTATGTCCAATGGCTCCAGATGATCAAGTGCCAAGCCATGAGCTGAAAATGGAGTTGAAGTCCCTTCCACCTCATCGAAAGTATGCTTATCTTGAGGACAATCAAAAGCTCCCAGTTATCATTGCCAAGGAACTTACTTCCCAACAAGAGGAGCGGTTGCTTAGTGTGCTTAAAAGACACAAGAAAGCTATTGGGTGGAGTTTGGCGGACATAGTAGGTATAAGCCCCCAAGTTTTTTAGCACCGCATATTTCTAAAGGAGGGAGTAAGGCCTATCTGTCAACCTCAAAGGCGGTTGAACCCCACCATTTTAGAAGTTGTGAAGAATGAAGTGACTCGACTACTTGAGGCCGACATCATCTATCCAATCTCGGACAGTGAATGGGTTAGCCCAGTACAGGTGGTTCCAAAGAAGTCAAGTGTCACAATAGTGAAGAATGAGCATGGGAAACTCATGGCTACAAGAGTGCAGAATTCATGGAGGGTGTGCATTGACTATAGGCGCTTGAACCAGGCCACTCGCAAGGATCACTACCCGTTACCTTTCATCGATCAAATGCTTGATCGCCTGTCAGGTAAATCACATTACTGTTTTCTAGATGGTTATACTGGTTATTTTCAAATTCATATTGCTCTAGAAGATCAGGAGAAAAAAACTTTTACATGCCCCTTTGGAATGTAAGCATATAAGAGAATGCCTTTTGGCTTATGTAATGCACCGGCTACGTTTCAAAGATGCATGATGAGTATTTTCTCAGATATTCTTGAGCATTGTATGGAAGTCTTTATGGATGACTTTAGTGTCTATGGTGATTCCTTTAACCTTTGTTTGGATAGTCTAGCTAGAGTATTAGAAAGGTGTGTTAGTTCAAACCTTATGCTTAATTTTGAAAAATGTCATTTTATGGTAAAGTAAGGTATTGTTCTAGGCCATGTTGTTTCTAATACTGGTATATCTGTTGATCCTGCAAAGGCAGATATTATTTCTAGTTTACCTTACCCCTCCTCCGTGAGGGAAGTCCATTCGTTTCTTGGTCATGCAAGTTTCTACCGGCGATTTATCAAGGACTTCAGTAAGGTTGCACTGCCTTTGTCCCGACTGCTGCAGAAGGACGTAGAGTTTGAATTTGAGTGAAGATTGCATGGAGGCATTTGATAAGCTGAAGATTGCCTTGACCCAAGCTCCTATTGTAAGAGGGCCTGACTGGAGTAGGCCATTCGATATCATGTGTGACGCATCCAACTATGCAGTAGGAGCAGCGCTAGCTCAGCGCAAAGGTAAGGACCCATACATTATTGCTTATGCTTCTAAGACTTTAGATGGTGCCCAGTCTAATTATACTACCACTGAAAAAGAACTGTTAGCTATTGTTTTTACTTTGGATAAATTCCGAGCTTATTTACTTGGAACTAAGGTGGTAGTATATTCAGACCATGCAGCTTTGAAATATTTGTTAGCTAAGAAAGAGTCTAAACCAAGGTTAATCCGTTGGATATTGTTGTTGCAAGAATTTGATATAGAGATCAAGGATAGGAGTGGCTTCCAAAATTTAGTGGCATACCACTTGAGTTGCCTAGAACATATTAAAAGTGACCCCACTCCTATCAATGATGCTTTTCCACTTGATAGCTTGCAAGCAATATTTGAGGTGGTTCCTTGGTATTCACCCATAGCTAATTATTTGGTTAGTCGTACTTTTCCTCCTAATTTTTCTAAGCATCAAAAGGACAAGCTTAAAAGCGAGTCCAAGTACTACATATGGGATGACCCATATTTGTGGAGATGTGGTGCTGACCAAATAATTAGAAGGTATGTGCCACAATCTGAATTTCAGTCAATTTTAGAGGCCTGCCATTCTTCCGAGAGTGGTGGACACTTTGGTCCTCAAAGAACTACTAGAAAAATTTTAGACTGTGGATTTTGGTGGCCCACACTTTTTAAGGATGCTACTATTTTCTGTGACTCTTGTCCCCAATGCCAAAGGTTTGGAAATATATCCAAGAGGGATGAGATACCCCAACAACTTATGTTATTTTGTGAAATTTTTTACGTTTGGGGTATTGACTTCATGGGTCCATTTCCAAACTCTAATGGTTTCTTATACATCTTGTTAGCTGTTGATTATGTTTCTAAATGGGTGGAAGCAATTCCTACCCGTACTGATGATACTAACGTTGTTGTTTCTTTTGTTCGAAATAATATTATTTGTCGCTTTGGATCACCACGAGCAATCGTGAGTGATCAAGGCTCTCATTTTTGTAACAGGAGAATGACAGGTCTGCTGAATAAACATGGCATTATTCACAAAGTGGCGACGGCTTACCATCTCCAAACCAATGGGCAAGTCGAGGTGTCTAACAGAGAGATCAAGTGCATACTAGAGAAGATTATGAAGCCCCATCGGAGAGACTGGAGTACTAGACTTGCAGATGCTCTTTGGGCTTATCGGACAGCTTACAAGACACCCATCGGAATGAGTCAATTTTTCCTAGTCTACGAAAAGGCTTGTCACCTCCACCACACAAAGCTTACTGGGCGGTAAAGGAATGCAACTTAGGATTAGGGGGAGCCGGGATTGAAAGAAAGCTGCAACTACAGGAATTGGAGTGCCTTCGACAATAAGCATATGAGAACTCAAGGCTCTATAAAGAGAGGGTGAAGGTTGTGCATGACAAGAACATCAAGGAAGAGAGTTTAGAGCTGGGGATTTAGTCCTCCTCTATAACTCAAGGTTGAGACTCATGCCAGGCAAGTTAAGATCAAGGTGGGAAGGACTTTATAGGGTGAAAAAGGCTGAGCTATATAGGGTCTTCCACTTAAGTCACCCTTCAAGCCCCACCTTCTTCAAAGTCAATGGCCACTGTTTGAAGCTATATCATGGTGAGAAGATGAAGAACAATAAGGAGCTGGAGATCTTCCTCTTGGCGGATCCAGCAAAGGAAGAAGACTGAGCTTGTGGACCGTCCAACTTAAGGAGGTTAAAGAAAAGTGCTAGGTGGGAGGCAACCCACCATGGTATGATCTTCCCTTTTTATTAGTTCTATTTTATTTATAGCAGTGTTAATTTCAAGTTCTGCATGATTTCCTTTGTTTTTCCATTATATATATATAAGCATACGACGCGTAAGCGTCAATGACGCGCACGCATGATATGGAGGTATGCGCTCTCTATGAAATTGAACAGAGAGTTACGCGGGAACTGTGCGGGAGGGTGCCTGGCGCACAAGCCACCCCACGCGTACGCGTCACCTGCAATTTTGTCAATCCGCGAGTAAGCGTCAGCAACGCGTACGCGTGGCTTGAAAATCGGCGTAAATTAGTGTATTGAACAGAGAGTTGTGCGGCCATGGGGCTGGAACCGTGTGTCTAGCACGGACAGTGGTCACGCTCACGCGTGACCGACGCTTACGTGTCATTTGAACTTTTGCCCACCCACGCGTACGCGTGAGCGACGTGCACGCATCGTAAAAGCTGCGTCACTTAATCAGCGCGCTGCCTGTTGCATTTTTTCCCTCCCCAATCCTGATTCTTCCTTCTTCCTCATTATTCTTCTTTTCTTTTCTTCCTCCTTTCTTACTCTTCTCTCATTCTTACTCCCATTCATCTTCCTATTTTCATCTTCTTCTTAAAGTTTCTTTTCTTCCTCTCTTCTATTTTTTTCCTCTTCTTTTATTTATTGCATTTGATTTTTTTTTTAATTTTATATTAGTTTTGTTATTTATAATTTATGTTTCATTCTTTTCTCTTGCATTTTTATGTTGGTGTTGGAATTTTATTTGGGTGATTATATTTCTCTATCTTAACTTGTATGTGTTATGAGGTGTGCTTTGACAATTGACATTTTATTTTGGGTTTCATATACACTTGGATTAATTACCTTAATTTTTATTTTTAAATTGCACACCAAGTGTTTGTGAAAAAGCTCTCATGGCATTTTGATTTAATTTTTATTTTATTCTTACACTTTAATGCCTCTTTTTCACAACCTTTGCAAT
Organism: Arachis hypogaea; assembly: GCF_003086295.3. Lineage (NCBI taxonomy): Eukaryota > Viridiplantae > Streptophyta > Magnoliopsida > Fabales > Fabaceae > Arachis > Arachis hypogaea. The sequence continues at coordinate 43,521,749 of NC_092052.1, read as the reverse complement.
CCATGTGTATTGAGTTTATTATTCATCAATTTTCATCATAAGAGTGCTCCTTATTTTGTTACATGTAACTCTTTATATTGCTATTGATGCTTGAGCTATGCTTCTCATGCTTGTTACTTGCATGCTTCTAACCCTCTTGCATCTAGTTGTTATGATATACCTTCATAATTTTTATTGATGTCTTCCATGCATGTTGTAGCTACCATGTATCTAAGACATTCTCTTTTCCTTTGGCATTCGTTATTATTTGGATTTTCCTCCTTCCGGTTTTTAGTTATCTATATTTGACATTCCTTTTCTTTCTTCCTTCTTCAGGATAGCCACTAAGAGAGGAAAAGAGAAGGCTTCTGACAAGACACCGGTGAATAGAGGAACTAAAAGAGTACCGGCTAAGACGCAACCATCTACAAGCGTCAAGCCACCTACTAAGCGGGTAAAGATGACCATCAAAGTTGGTGAAGCGGAGAAGGCATTTCCTACACAGAATTTTGCACGGTTCACTAACCGTTACTGTGAGCAGATGTTCCCCGTCCTGGCAGAGAAAAACTACAATAATGAGCACCTACTCATCCTTCCAATGCATTTCGTTGACTTTATGGTGCCCCGAATTGAAAAGAGACAGTGGGGATTCTTAAGGAGGCAGCCGCGAGAGGCCAATCTCTCTTGGGTAGTTGAATTCTACTCCAACTTTCACTTGCCTACCTTGCAATCTGTCTATGTTCGCCAAAAGCAAGTTCCTTTCCCCGAAGGTGCCATTCAGAGAGTACTGGATCTTTGACCTAGCCCAGAGGGATTGGATGCCTATCAAGAGGCCCAACATAAGCGCCAGACATATCAATTTGACTGGAACAGTGTCCTTGGAGTCATAGCCCAACCTGGCAGTAACTGGAACTATGGACAACACCGGGCTCGACCCAAGAGCATCTCCACCAAATCACTTACCTTGGAGGCTCGCGTGTGGGTATAGATCATGTCCCACTACATCTTTCTGAGCATTCATGAGTCAACATTCACTACTGACATGGCTGTTCTCGTCTGGTGCATTCTTACGGAACAACCTCTCAACTTGCCCCGACTCATCCGGCACGCTATGGGACACGTGCAGATCACAAACAACTTACCTTTTCCCGTTGGGTCATAGATTTGGTCTTTGCGGTGGAAGTCTTGATGAGCGGATAATTTATACGCTTTTCGGCATTGTTTTTAGGTAGTTTTTAGTATGTTTCAGTTATTTTTTATTATATTTTTATTGGTTTTTATGAAAAAATCACATTTCTAGACTTCACCATGAGTTTGTATATTTTTCTATAATTTCAGGTATTTTCTGGCTGAAATTGAGGGACCTAAGCAAAAGTCTGATTCAGAGGCTGAGAAAGGACTGCAGATGCTGTTGGATTCTGACCCTCTTGCACTCGAAGTGGATTTTCTAGAGCTACAGAAGCCCAATTGGTGCACTCTTAATTGCGTTGGAAAGTCGACATCTTGGGCTTTCCAGAAATATATAATAGTTTATACTTTTCTCGAGATTTGATGGCCCAAACTGGCGTTCAACGCCAGCCAGAGACCCTTTTCTGGCGTAAAACCCTGGAACTGGCACCAGAACTGGAGTTAAAGGCCCAAACTGGCATTCAAGCTGGAGTTTAACTCTAGAAAAGGCCTATGCACGTGTAAATCTCAATGCTCAGCCCAAGCACACACCACGTGGGCCCCGAAAGTGGATTTCTGCACTCTCTGCACTTAGTTTCTCAATTTCTATAATCCTTAGTAACTAGTTTAGTATAAATACTAGTCTTTCCTATTGTTTTAGGGATCTTTTGGACTTGGAAGCTTATGCCATTTTTCACATTTGGGGAGGCTGGCCATTCGGCTATGCCTAGACCTTTTTCTCTTATGTATTTTCCAACGGTGGAGTTTCTACATCTCATAGATTAAGGTGAGGAGCTCTGCTGTTCTTTATGAATTAATGCAAGTACTATTGTTTCTCTTTCAATTCACGCTTACTTCTTCTCCAAGATATACTCTCGTACATAATTCAGTTAAGTCAGAATGAAAGAGTGACCCGTGACAATCACCCACTATCTTCGTTACTCGCTTAGCCAAGATCCACGTGCCTGACAACCACAAGCGGTCTACATGATGTTCAACGTAGTCATTGGACGACAGCCAGAGTATAGTCTCTTGGGTCTCTGATCCACGGATTTGACTTGCCTCTCCTGACAACAGAGCATTCGAATCCATGAGATTAGAACCTTCGTGGTAGAGGCTAGAACCAATTAGCAGCATTCCTGAGATCCAGAAAGTCTAAACCTTGTCTGTAGGATCTGGGACGGGATGATTGTGACGAGCTTCAAACTCACAAATGTTGGGCGCAGAGACAGTGTGCAAAAGGATAGAGAGATCCTATTCCAACACAAGTGAGAACTGACAGATGATTAGCCGTGCGGTACCTGTGCCTGGTATTTTTCATCCGAGACGAGAGATCCGACAGTTGATTAGCCGTACAGAAACCGTACCTGGACCATTTTCACTAAGAGGATGGATGGTAGCCATTGACAACGGTGATCCACCAACATACAGCTTGCCATGGAAGGGAGCACGCATGATTGGATGAAGACAATAGGAAAACAGAGGTTCAAAAGCAACAAAGCATCTCCAAATTCTTATCTTAAATTCCCACCAATGAATTACATAAGTATCTTTATTTTAATTTACGTTTTATTTATCTTTCAATTATCAAAACTCATAACCAATTGAATCCGCCTGACTAAGATTTACAGGATGACCATAGCTTGCTTCAAGCCGGTAATCTCTACGGGATCGACCCTTACTCGCGTAAGGTTTTATTACTTGGACGACCCAATGCACTTGCTAGTTAGTTGTACCGGAGTTGTGAAAAGTGTGATCACAATTCCGTGCACCAAGTTTTTGGCGCCGTTTCTGGGGATTGTTCGAGTTTGAACAACTGACGGTTCAACTTGTCGCTTAGATTGGGTAATTTTATTTTATGTTTAAGCTTTTTATTTTTATTTTCGAAAAAAAAATAAATACAAAAAAAATTTAATAAAATCATAAAAACAAAAAAAAAAGTTGTGTTTCTTATTTGAGTCTAGTGTCAAATTTTAAGTTTGGTGTCAATTGCATCTTTTTAATTTTTTTAAAAAATTTTCGAAAATTCATGCATTATGTTCTTCATGATCTTCAAGTTGTTCTTGATGATTTTCTTTGTTTGATCTTTACATTTTCTTGTTTTATGTCTTTTCTTATTTTTCATATGCATTTTCAAATTGTTAGTGTCCCTAGTACAAAAGTTCTTAAGTTTGGTGTCTTGCATGTCTTTCTTTTCTTGAAAATTTTCAAAAATATGTTCTTGATATTCATCATGATCTTCAAAGTGTTCTTGGTGTTCATCTTGACATTCAAAGTGTTCTTGCATGCATTATTTGTTTTAATCCTAAATTTTTATGTTTTGTTTCATTTTGTTGTTTTTCTCTCTCCTCATTAAAAATTCAAAAGTCAAAAAAATATCTTTTCCTTATTCTTCTCATAATTTTTGAAATTTTGAGTTGACTTGATCAAAAATTTTTAAAATTTAGTTGTTTCTTGTTAGTCAAGTCAAAATTTCAATTTAAAAACTTTATCTTTTCAAATCTTTTTCAAAATCAATTCTTTTTCATTTTTTTATGATTTTAGAATTTCATTCTTAAAATTTTTCAAAATCTTTTTCATTCTTCTTTTAATGTTTTCGAAAATTTTAAAACTAATTTTTCAAAATATTTTTCTTAATTTTATTTCATATTTTCGAAAATTCTTGCTAACAATTAATGTTTTGATTCAAAAATTTCAAGTTTATTACTTTCTTGTTAAGAAAGGTTCAATCTTTAAATTCTAGAATCATATCTTTTAGTTTCTTGTTAGTCAAGTCATCAACTTTAATTTTAAAAATCAAATCTTTTTAATTTTTTTTTCAATTTTTTTTCAAAATAAATTTCAATCATATCTTTTTAAAATTTTAATTTCAAAATCTTTTTCTAACTTCTTATCTTTTCAAAATTTACTTTCAAACCTTTTCAACTAACTACTTAACTTGTCTGTTTTAATTTTTTAAAAAAAATTTTACTATTTCTTTTTCAAAACCACCTAACTACTTTTTCACTTCTCATTTTCGAAAACAACTAACCACTTTTTCAAAATTCTTTTTAATTAACTAATTATTTTAAATTCTAATTTTATTTTATTTCTTTTAATATTTTCGAAACTAACTTAATTAATTAAATAAAAATAAAAATATTTTCCTTTTCCCTCTTTTTAAAATTCGAATACTCTCTCTATCATCTCTTTCTATTTCTTTATTTAATTACTAACACTTCTCTTCTACTCATAATTCGAACCCCTCTCTCTTCTCATTCCTCTATTCTTCTATTCTTATACTCACATAAAGGAATCTCTATACTGTGACATAGAGGATTCACATTCTCTCTTTATTCTCTTCTTTTTCATATGAGCAGGAACAAGGATAAGGACATTCTTGTTGAAGCTAATCCTGAACCTGAAAGGACTCTGAAGAGGAAGCTAAGAGAAGCTAAAGCACAACACTCCAGAGAGGACCTTACAGAAAATTTCGAAAAAGAAGCAGACATGGCAGCCGAACCTAACAACAATGGTGGAGATGCAAGGAAGATGCTTGGTGACTTTACTGCACCAACTTCCAACTTCTATGGAAGAAGCATCTCAATTTCTGCAATTGGAGCAAACAATTTTGAGCTTAAGCCTCAATTAGTTTCTCTAATGCATCAGAATTGCAAGTTTCATGGACTTCCATTGGAAGATCCTCATCAGTTCTTAGCTGAATTCTTGCAAATTTGTGACACTGTTAAGACCAATGGGTCTACAGACTTTTGCTTTTCCCTTTTGCTGTAAGAGAGAGAGCTAGGATATGGTTGGACTCACAACCTAGAGAAAGCCTGAACTCTTAGAAAAAGTTGGTCAATGCTTTCTTGGCCAAATTCTTTCCACCTCAAAGGATGAGCAAGCTTAGAGTGGAAGTCCAAACCTTCAGACAAAAGGAAGGTGAGTCCCTCTATGAAGCTTGGGAAAGATACAAGCAATTGATCAGAAGGTGTCTTTCTGACATGCTTTCAGAATGGAGCATTTTAGGTATATTCTATGATGGTCTTTCTGAATTATCCAAGATGTCATTGGACCACTCTGCTGGTGGATCTCTTCATCTGAAGAAAACACCTGCAGAAGCCCAGGAACTCATTAAAATGGTTGCAAATAACCAGTTCATGTATACTTCTGAAAGAAATCCTGTGAATAATGGGATGACTCAGAAGAAATGAGTTCTTGAGATTGATACTCTGAATGCCATATTGGCTCAGAATAAAATATTGACTCAGCAAGTCAATATGATTTCTCATAATCTGATTGGAATGCAAGCTGCATCCGGCAGTACTAAAGAAGCCTCCTCTGAAGGAGAAGCTTATGACCCTGAGAATCCTGCAATGGAAGAGGTGAATTACATGGGAGAATCCCATGGAAATACCTATAATCCTTCATGGAGAAATCATCCAAATTTCTCATGGAAGGATCAACTGAAGCCTCAACAAGGCTTCAATAATAATAATGGTGGAAGAAATAGGTTTGCCAATAGCAAGCCTTTTCCATTATCTTCTCAGCAACAGACAGAGAATTCTAAGCAGAGCCTCTCTGACTTAGTGATAAACCACTATTTTATGGTTTATCTTGTGCTCAATTGAGTGGTTTTTATCAAGTCATTGCACACTTATTCATACTAATTGTATGGTTTTACATTTTTCTTCCTAATCTTGTGCTATGATTGAAAACATGTTTCCTGGGCCTTTAAATTTCCTATGTTTAATCCTCTTTATTATCACTCGATGCCGTGATATGTGTGTTAAGTGATTTCAGGGTTTATAGGGCAGGAATGGCCTAGAGGATGGAAAGGAAGCATGCAAAAGTGAAAGGAATACAAGAAGTTGAAGGAATTGCTAAGTTGTCCAGCCTGACCTCCTGGTACTAAATCAGCCATAACTTGAGCTATAGAGGTCCAAATGAGATGGTTCCAGTTGCGTTGGAAATCTAACATTCAGGACTTCGAAATGATATATAATTTGCTATAGTTTCTTTGAAGATAAGTGATGCGCACGTGTGAATCCATGCGCACACGTGGATCTGCAAAAAATCAGCGTGACAGAATTCGCCTTCAGCGATTTCTGGGCTATTTTTGACCCAGTTTTCAGCCCAGAAAATACAGATTAGAGGCTATAAAGTGGGAGAATCCATTCATTTATAAAAACAACTTTTATATTCACAATTTTAGGTTTTAGATGTAGTTTTAGAAAGAGAGAGAGGCTATCTCCTCTCTTTTAGATTTTAGGATTTAGGATTTAGGATTTCTCTTAATTTTAGGACTGCTTCTTCTCAATTCCAGATTCAATGTTCTTTTAAATTATTAATGCAAAGAGTACTTTTTCATTTAATTTTATTGTTTATTTAATTGCTTCCAATTTATTTCAATTATCATCTCTCTTTTCTATTCCAAACTCCCAACAACGAAGATGGTATGTAAGATGGCAGAGTAGACTCCCAACTTGACATGGGGTTGATTAAGAGGAGATACTTGAGTTGGAATGCTCAAGGGGATAGTTAAATTAGAAGTTGTTGGCTAATTCTCTATTTACTAACGCTAGACCTTCCCAAGGGAGAGGATTAGGATTTGCGAATAAGAGTTAGCTCAATCACTTGACTTTCCTTTATTTAGTAAGGGTTAACTAAGTGAAAACAACAACTTCTTTATACTACACTTGAGAAAATTCCAACAAGGATAGAACTTCCAATTAATCATTCCTCCAGTCAAGGCTTTTTAATTAGAATATATAAATCTCTTTTAATTTTCATTGTGTTAATTTACAATTATTTATTTCTGTTATTCAACTCTTAAAATTTCTCAGAAAACAAAAACCCATAACCAATAATAAATACACCTCCCTGCAATTCCTTGAGAAGACGACCCGAGGTTTAAATACTTCGGTTATTAATTTTATTGGGTTTGCTTAAGTGACAACAAAACTTTTGTACGAAAGGATTCTCTGTTGGTTTAGAAACTATAATTTCAACGAGAATTTATCTGTAAAATTCTTTACTAGCAGAAAATCCGTTCGTCAAAATGGCACTGTTGCCGGGGATCGAACCCGGGTCACCCGCGTGACAGACGGGAATACTTACCATAGTCTTTGATCTATCTAAGACCACTCTCAGTTTCATGACTAAAACAAGGTCCTCCATCAGAAATTTGGAGGCACAAGTGAGTCAGCTGAGTAAAAGATTTACTGAAATCCCTCATAGTACTCTTCCAAGCAATACAGAAGAAAATCCAAAGAGAGAGTGCAAGGCCATCAATATATCCAAAGTGGCCGAACCTGGAGAGAGTAAAAAGGCAGTGATTTCCAGTGAGGAAGACCTTGCTGGACGTCCACTGACCAATAAGGAGTTCCCTATTAAGGAACCAAAGAAATCTGAGGCTCATATAGAGACTATAGAGATTCCATGGAACTTAATGTTGTAGTTTATGAGCTCTGATGAAGATTCTTCCTCTGATGAGGATGAAAATCTTATTGAAGAGCAAGTTGCTCGGTATCTTGGAGCAATCATGAAGTTGAATGCCAAGCTATTTGGTAAAGAGACTTGGGAAGATGGACCTCCATTGCTCATTAAGGAACTGAATACCTTGGTTCAGCAGAAATTACCTCTAAAGAAACCGGATCCGGGAAGGTTCTTAATTCCTTGCACCATAGGCACCATGACCTTTGAGAAAGCTCTGTGTGACCTTGATTCAAGTATTAACCTCATACCACTCTCTGTAATGGAGAAACTGGGAATCTTTGAGGTACAAGCTACAAGAATCTCACTAGAGATGGCAGACAAATCAATGAAACAGGCTTATGGACTTGTAGAGGATGTCTTAGTGAAGGTTGAAGGCCTTTACATCCCTGCTGACTTCATAATCCTAGACAATGGGAAGGATGAGGATGAATGCATCATCCTTGGAAGGCCCTTCCTAGCCACAGCAAGAGCTGTGATTGATGTGGACAGAGGAGAGTTAGTCCTGCAACTGAATGAGGACTACCTTGTATTTAAGGCTCAAGGATCTTTCTCTGTAACCATGGAGAGGAAGCATGAAAAGCTTCTCTCAATACAGAGTCAAGCAGAGCCCCCACATTCAAACTCTAAGTTTGGTGTTGGGAAGCCACCATCAAGCTCTGAGTCTTTGTGAAGCTCTCTAAGAGCTCACTGTCAAGCTATTGACATTAAAGAAGTGCTTATTGGGAGGCAACCCAATGTTATTTAATTATATTTATTTTTTATAGACATTTGTTTTCCATTGCCATGTTATGTTTTCTTTAGGTTGATGATCGTGTGGAGTCATAAAAATAGCTACAGAATTAAAGCGGAATCAAAAACATCATAAAAAAATAGCACACCCTGGAGGACAGGCTTACTGGCGTTTAAATGCCAGTAAGGATAGCAGAATGGGCATTTAACGCCCAGTCTGGCAGCATTCTGGGCGTTAAACGCCAGAACTGGCAGACAGACTGGCGTTTAACGCCAGAAAAGGGTGTCTGGCCGGCGTTAAACGCTAGAAAGGGGCATCAGCCTGGCGTTTAACACCAGGAAACGCAGCAGACTGGCATTTAAACGCTAGAAAGGGCTGTCCAGGGGCGTTTAAACACCAGAAAGGTGCAGGGACCAAAATTTCCTGATACCTCAGGATCTGTGGACCCCACAGGATCCCCACCTACCTCAACTCTTTTTCTCTCCTTTTCACACCTTTCCATAACACTCTTCCCCAAAATAACCTCCACCAATCACCTCTATCTCTCCTCCAAAACCATCATACAACCCACCTACCCCCACCCATTCAAATTCAAACCATCTCCCTCCCAAACCCAACCCCTATTACAAGAATTCTCTCTCCACTCCACTCCTATATAAGCCCCTCGTCACTCCTTCATTTTCACACATCATAACCACCTAAAACCCCCCATTGGCCGAACCATTCACACACCTCCATATCCTCCATTTCTTCTTCCTCTAATCCTTTCTTTCTTCTTTTGCTCGAGGACGAGCAAATCTTTTAAGTTTGGTGGGGAAAAAAGCTCTGCTTTTTGTTTTTCCATAACCATTAATGGTACCTAAGGCCGGAGAAACCTCTAGGAAGAGGAAAGGGAAGGCAATTGCTTCCAACTCCGAGTCATGGGAGATGGAGAGATTCATCTCAAAAGCCCATCACTAGAAAGAGGATGGAGCAAACAAGAGAGCCCACTCATGGACCTCAACAAGAGCATGAGGAAGTCCCTCATCAAGAAATCCCTGAGATGCCTCAAGGGATGCATTTCTCTCCACACAACTATTGGGAGCAACTCAACACCTCTTTAGGAGAATTGAGTTCCAACATGGAGCAACTAAAGAGTGGAGCACCAAGAGCACTCCATCATCCTCCATGAAATCAGAGAGGACCAAAAGGCCATGAGAGAGGAGCAACAAAGGCAAGGAAGAGACATAGAAGAGCTCAAGAACTCTATTGGTTCTTCAAGAGGAAGAAGAAGCCACCATCACTAAGGTGGACCCGTTCTTTAATCTCCTTGTTTATTTTCTTTTCTGTTTTCGGTTTTTATGCTGTATGTTTTGACTATGTTTGTGTCTTCATTACATGATCATTAGTGTTTAGTGTCTATGTCTTAAAGCTATGAATGTTCCATGAATCTTTCACCTTTCTTAAATAAAAAATGTTTTCTGAAAAAGAAAAAGAAGTACATGAATTTCGAATTCTATCTTGAAAATAGTTTAATTATTTTGATGTGGTGGCAATACTTTTTGTTTTCTGAATGAATGCTTGAACAGTGCATATTTTTTATAGTGAAGTTTATGAATGTTAAAATTGTTAGCACCTGAAAGAATAATGAAAAAAGAGAAATGTTATTGATAATCTGAAAAATCATAAAATTGATTCTTGAAGCAAGAAAAAGCAGTGAAAAACACAAAGCTTGCGAAAAAAATGGCAAAAAAATAAAGAAAAAAAAGAAAGAAAAAGAAAAAGCGAGCAGAAAAAGCCAGTAGCCCTTTAAACTAAAAGGCAAGGGTAAAAAGGATCCAAGGCTTTGAGCATTAATGGATAGGAGGGCCCAAAGGAATAAAATCCTGGCTTAAGCGGCTAAATCAAGCTGTCCCTAACCATGTGCTTGTGTCATGAAGGTCCAAGTGAAAAGCTTGAGACTGAGTGATTAAAGTCGTGATCCAAAGCAAAAAGAGTATGCTTAAGAACTCTGGGCACCTCTAACTAGGGACTCTAGCAAAGCTGAGTCACAATCTGAAAAGGTTCACCCAGTTATGTGTCCGTGGCATTTATGTATCCGGTGGTATTACTGGAAACCAAAATGCTTAGGGTCACGGCCAAGACTCATAAAGTAGCTGTGTTCAAGAATCAACATACTAAACTAGGAGAATCAATAACACTATCTGAATTCTGAGTTCCTATGGATGCCAATCATTCTGAACTTCAAAGGATAAATTGAGATGCCAAAACTGTTCAGAGGCAAAAAGCTACTAGTCCCGCTCATCAAATTAAAACTAATCTTCATTGATATTTTTGAAATTTATTATATTTTCTCTTCTTTTTATCCTATTTTGTTTTTAGTTGCTTGGGGACAAGCAACAATTTAAGTTTGGTGTTGTGATGAGCGGATAATTTATACGCTTTTTGGCATTGTTTTTAGGTAGTTTTTAGTATGTTTCAGTTACTTTTTATTATATTTTTATTAGTTTTTATGCAAAAATCACATTTCTGGACTTCACTATAAGTTTGTATATTTTTCTGTAATTTCAGGTATTTTCTGGCTGAAATTGAGGGACCTGAGCAAAAGTCTGATTCAGAGACTGAGAAAGGATTGCAGATGCTGTTGGATTCTGACCCTCCTGCACTCGAAGTGGATTTTATGGAGCTACAGAAGCCCAATTGGCGCGCTCTCAATTGCGTTGGAAAGTAAACATCTTGGGCTTTCCAGCAATATATAATAGTCCATACTTTTTCTGGGATTTGATAGCCTAAACTGGCGTTCAACGTCAGCCAGAGACCCTTTTCTGGCGTAAAACGCCGGAACTGGCACCAGAACTGGAGTTAAACGCCCAAACTGGCATCCAAGTTGGCGTTTAACTCTAAAAAAGGCCTATGCACGTGTAAAGCTCAATGCTCAGCCCAAGCACACACCACGTGGGCTCCGGAAGTGGATTTCTGCACTCTCTGCACTTAGTTACTCAATTTTTGTAATCCTTAGTAACTAGTTTAGTATAAATACTAGTCTTTCCTATTATTTTAGGGATCTTTTGGACTTGGAAGCTTATGCCATTTTTCACATTTGGGGAGGCTGGCCATTTGGCCATGCCTAGACCTTTTTCTCTTATGTATTTTCCAACGGTGGAGTTTCTACACCTCATAGATTAAGGTGCGGAGCTCTGCTGTTCTTCATGAATTAATGCAAGTACTATTGTTTCTCTTTCAATTCACGCTTACTTCTTCTCCAAGATATACTCTCGTACATAATTCAATTAAGTCAGAATGAAGGGGTGACCCGTGACAATCAGCCACTATCTTCGTTACTTGCTTAGCCAAGATCCGCGTGCCTGACAACCACAAGCGGTCTACATGATGTTTAACGTAGTCATTGGATGACAGCCGGAGTATAGTCTCTTGGGTCTCTGATCCACGGATTTGACTTGCATCTCCTGACAACAGAGCATTCGAATCCATGAGATTAGAACCTTCGTTGTAGAGGCTAGAACCAATTGGCAGCATTCCTGAGATCTGAAAAGTCTAAACCTTGTCTGTGGTATTCCGAGTAGGATCTGGGACAGAATGACTGTGACGAACTTCAAACTCACGAATGTTGGGTGCAGTGACAGTGTGCAAAAGGATAGAGAGATCCTATTCCGACACAAGTGAGAACCGACAGATGATTAGCCGTACGGTAGCTGTGCCTGGTATTTTTCATCCGAGACGAGAGATCCGACAGTTGATTAGCCATACAGAAACCGTACCTGGACCATTTTCACTGAGAGGACGGATGGTAGCCATTGACAACGGTGATCCACCAACATACAGCTTGCCATGGAAGGGAGCACGCATGATTGGATGAAGGCAATAGGAAAATAGAGGTTCAGAAGCAACAAAGCATCTCCAAACGCTTATCTGAAATTCCCACCAATGAATTACATAAGTATCTTTATTTTAATTTACGTTTTATTTATCTTTCAATTATCAAAACTCATAACCAATTGAATCCGCCTGACTAAGATTTACAAGATGACCATAGCTCGCTTCAAGTCGGCAATCTCTGTGGGATCGACGCTTACTCGCGTAAGATTTTATTACTTGGACGACCCAGTGCACTTGCTGGTTAGTTGTACCAGAGTTGTGAAAAGTGTGATCACAATTTCGTAAACCAAGTCTCCTATCGGGCTGGGGATATGAAGGCCATGATCCCTAGGCCATGATCTCTAGGACCACAAGACGCCCAATAAAAAAATACTCTTCTTCACTCTTGATATTTTATTTTGTGAGACCGGTTAACTCTTCCGTCAATGATCTCTCTCCAGAACATGTTTATGTGATATATTAATCACTAATATATCCTCTATGTAATTTTTATAAGTAAAAATAATTTAAAAATTACTAATATTTGACAGAAAGGCTAACTAGTCTCAACGAAGTAAAGATTAAGAACCGAAAAAGAAAATTTTTTAAGATTTTCATTGCCTTTTAAAATAATTATCAGAAGCTGTTAAGATTTTTTTTTTTTTCTAATAAAAAGCTTTCATTTTTTTCAAAAAGAAGTTGTTGCAGACTAGTCCACTGGCTCATTAGCTCGGCAACGAAAGCAAGGCGGTTTTGTTTATTTTAACCCCAAAAATTGGCAGAATAGGATGGTCCGGCCCATTTGCCACCCCAAGCTTGTCTCATTAGTTAGGCACCACTATAAATACGGAGGAGTGCTAAACCTTCGATGCCAAACTATCCACATTATTGCTCATTATATCACTCACCATAAGGTCCTGTTCCAACCTAAACCAAACCCATGTCTTCTACCTCATTTACCTTCAACAAATTTGAGTTTAATAACGAGAAGGACCTCATCTTCCAAGGAGATGCATCCATCTCAAAAAACAATGTCTTAAACCTCACCAAAGTGGACCAAAATGGGTTACCACTAGGTACTAGTGTTGGCAGAGTCTTGTACTCTGCTCCTATTCACCTCTTCAGTAGCTCTGCTTTGGCCTCAAGCTTTGAAACCACCTTCACCTTCCGGATCTCATCAAACAACTCTAATAACGTCGGTGACGGCCTTGCATTTTTCATTGCCGCACCGGAAACTACCATCCCCCCCGGTTCCAACGGCAGATTACTCGGTCTCTTCAGCGGCCCGTACACAACTGATAAAGTAGTTGCTGTTGAATTTGATACTTATCCTAACCGCGACATTGGGGATCCAGATTTTACCCACATCGGGATTGATATCAACACTCTAAAATCATCTGCGGTTGGTAAGTGGAGCGTGCAAAGTGGAGCAATAGCCACTGCATACATATCCTATGACTCTGTTTCTAAGATACTAAGTGTTACCTGTTCATACCCAAACGCGGCTCCAGTAACGGTTACTCATGCTTTTGACCTGGACAAGACACTTCCTGAATGGGTTCGGGTTGGGTTTTCTGGCTCCACTGGGCTATTCTCGCAGACAAATGATATTCTATCCTGGTCTTTCAGGTCAACGTTGACCACCAACAACATTGTGTAGGAACCATGGATGGTGTTGTCTTAAGGTCCTCACTCTTCTCAATATGACAATAAGGACAAAGTAGTGTAGTCCATTGTTGTTGTTGTTGTTTCTGCTTTTCAGTGTGTAGCATACTCTTCAAATTTGTGTTGTCTCTTTCTTTTCAATTATCTATGACGAGAAAGGTTGTAGCTTGGATGGGGTTTCATCCAATTGACGTGCTATACCGCTATATGTTGCTTAATTGGTTAACTTCTTTGTTCTTGGAATAAAAAAGCATGTTCGATGAAGTATACTTCGTTTAAGCATGTAAATTAATTTTAAGAGAATTTTAGATTGGATATTTTAAATTTTAATAATATTTTATTATTTTAGAAATTTTTAAAATAAATTAATCTCTTTATAAAAAAATAATTTTTTAAAATAATATTTTTGGATTTAATTATTTTATTATAAAAATTATTAGAAAATTATTTATTTAATACATATTGAAAATTGTATAGAAAATAATGAGTAATCTGTCTTGTAGAAATAATTATTAAAAATTTTAAGTAACAAAAATTTATTGAAAATTAAAATATTTAATTTTAAATTAAAGACTAATTTAAATATTTGCTAAATATAGTCCAACACACACGTGTTTAAAAAAAGTAAAAAATATCAGAATAAGTATTTAAGGAGAGTCTATAGTGTATACATGAAATAATAAAATATCCGCATCTGTGGATAATTGGATATGGTCAAAAATTATTTTTTATGTTTGAACTTTTTTGGTGATATGGAGGTGAATAAATTACATGAGAGTTGGACGCAAGTATGATGACAATGTCATCTCGCAGATGGCGAGAGATTGACATGCTCGCAAACGGCGAGAAGATGTAGCTGCCATTTCACATATGGCGAGAAGCCAGAAATGCAATACGTGTGAACGAACTCTGCAAGTTCTGTTTCGCATTCTTTTTCTGTCCCCAGCAAGATAAGACCATTTCCAGTAAAAACTTATCTCAGTCTTTATTTTTGACGCATCTGTCATAAAAAGTAATTTCACATCAGCTTTTGTGTTATAAACATAAAATAGGAACTCAAACCATCTTTTTCTTTTTCATTAGAAAAACTAACTTTAGTTCCGATTATGGTCCCACTTAATTAATTAATTAAAATATTTAAAATTAATATAATTATTTTTTTTAATAATATTATTTAAATTTATAAATTTAAGAATAATTCACTATTAAAAGATATTAATATTAAAAAAATTTATATATAACAATAAATACACAATATATAATTCGAAATTATCCTAATTTGTAAAATTACATAATACAAAAAAAACATAAATAATTAATATAAATTATTAATATAAATTATTAATTAAATAAAAATTTAATTATTTAATCTAATTAATTATTATTTAAATTATTAATATAAATAATTAATTAAATAAAGATATAATTATTTAATTAATTAATATTTTATATAATTATTTATTTTTATAATAACTTGTCAAGTGACAAGTTATTATTAGACAATATGAGTCCCTGTTTAGAATGACTCATTCTCCTCAAAATCTGTGCAAAAACTCTTTCTCTCATTTTTTGTGAGTTCCTACACCTATCAGAAATATGGTCTTAATTTTTAGCCCATTGGAGTTACTCTAACATCCTCAAATATAATAAAAACCAAATAAAGTTTAATAAATAATGAGTTATAGTTCAAATGCTAAAATCTTTCTATACTTGTGTAAGAGATTGCAAATTTAAATTTTTTAATCTTTGATAAAAAATAAATAAAAAAATAAAGTTTAGTAAAATTTAAGTTACATGTTATGTTACATTATTAGTATTAGCCGAGATAATAAAAATATATTTTATTATTTAATAATAATTATTGCAAAAATGATGCAAATATTATAGATTTTTTTTAAAATACAAATACAATAAATTAAATTTTAATTACTTCTTCCGATATCCGCTCCTATATCGAAGTTGTATATATATATTCAATTATTCACCGTCTGAAATGTGCGTAACTGAAATTAAGGCCATTACAGTAGCCATAACTAGAATCATTACGCTAGCCTTTAATTATTATTGAGTTTCTAGTATTTGGTTTACTTTCTGTATTACACCACAAAATATTACACCACCAAATTATCTTTTCTACTTAAAAAATTAAAAACCACCTCGCATCATCTGAAATAGAATTTTAAAATAAAAAAAATAGAGTATATATCTATTTTGGTCCTCTTGTCTGTTCTCGTTGTATTTTAAAATAAAGACAAATAAAATTAATTTATATATATTCTAAATGATTAGGGCTGGAAGTGAGCCGAGCTGAGCCGAGCTGAGCCGAGCTAGACCAAGCTCAAGCTCGGCTCACGAAAATTGAGCTTGGCTTACGGCTCGACTCATTAACAATCGAGCTTATTTCTTAAGCTCAAGCTCGGCTCACCAGAAGCTCACGAGCTGGCTCGAACTCACGAGCTGGCTCAAATAAGAGAAATATAGATACATAATTTATAATTTTATATCAATAAATTATAATTTATATATTTTTAAAAATATTTGAAAAGATCAATTTTATATATTGTTTATTTATCAATAAATTATAAATTTTTTATTTATGTTCTATATTAAAATTATATGTAAAAAATAAATATAGATATTAAATAATTAAGATATATATATATATAAAATTGAGCCAGCTCACGAGCTAATGAGCTGAGCTTATCCAAGCTCAAGCTCGACTCATTTAATTTATGAGCTCAATTTCAAGTTCAAGCTTGGCTCTCCAGCTCACGAGCTTAGCTTATCGAGCTGTTAACGAGTCGAGCTCGAGCTGGCTCATGAGCTGGCTTGACTCACTTCCAGCCCTATAAATGATACAAAAAGTCCTTCTGAATTGATCTTATCCCTTAAAAATCAAAAATTTATTAAGTAATAGCTTTATTCTTCAATAAAAAAAAATATTTTGGAATTATCTTGATAACCCTCCGTCTATCGTTTTAGGTTACGAAAAAGACTTGCATATTTTTTTTCTAATTTATTAGAAAAATTCTCTCTTCAGAAAAAGAGAGAGAGAGAAAATTTTTAGATTAGATATTTTAGTTTTTAATTAAAATTAATTACTCGATTAGTCCCTAACAATTAACTCTGTCAGTCATTTAGATTTTTTATGCCGTTAATTCTAACAGATAAAATAGTCACTGACAATTCTAACAGGGAACAGAATGGTCCCTGATCTCCTTTGTTCAGAAACGACATTGTTCTCTCCCAATTTCCATCATATCTCGCATAACACTAACAATCTAACACGGTAACTTCAAACTACACAATGCACACTCTATAAATTTAATGTTCACAAGAAAAAAAATCCTCAACCTGTTCTCAACCAATTCATACTCAGGAAACTAATGCCTATGTCTCTCAACTAGTTGTCGTCTTCAATGAATCCCATGAATCTAGACAGCAAGTCTGATTTGTTAAGACTCATCGTCATCGTTGCCATCTCCCTCCTCCTCTGTCCTAACATCTCCATGACCACATTGTCCACCACTCCGATCACTTCCTTTAGCTTCTTCTCCGAACCAATGTTCAGTAATCGCTTCAGTTTCCATATGAGCGGCAACGGCGACATTGCTCGTTGTAATAGCTTGGATGCGAGGTCGAAGCTGTCTGCCAACTTGGACTCCGGAAAAGAAGGAATGAAGCACTTAGTGTCTATTTCAAATGAGAATTTGCATATGATGTCGAAGGAGAATCTTCTCATGATGTCCTAATGTCCAACAATCTATATTACTTGTTGGAGAGTGGAGAAAGGCGTGCCCTTGAAGTAGTTTTGGAACTTGGTCTTGAGGATGTCGTAGACGTTGTCGGGGTTGGAGGTAATGTTATCAAAGACGTGGAAGTGGACGATTTTGGTGGGTGAAGTGCAGAGGAGGTGGATGTACCAGTCACAAAGATTTAGGAAGTGTGTGGTCCATTACATGTTGAGGTAGTTGCGACACGTGTGACAATTACACCATGGCTTAATCTTGGAGCTAAAGAGGATGAAGGAAAAGATAGAAAAGAAGACTATGAAGGTGAAGAAGGAGAGTATGAATGTTAGGGTTATGCGAGGTATGATAAAAATTGGGAAAGAACAGTGTCGTTTTCGAATAAAGGGGTCAGGGATCATTTTGTCCCTTGTTAGAATTGTCAAGGATCATTTTGTCCCATGTTAGAGTTTTCAGGGACCATTTTGTCTTTCGTTAGAGTTGACGGAGCCAAGGACCTAAGTGACTGATAGAATTAATTGTTAGGGACCAATCGAGTAATTAATTTTAGTTGGGGACTAAAATGTCTGGTTTGAAACTTTTTGAGAACCAAAATAGGTATAAACTCAAAAGATTAAAAAAAAAAACCTCTTCTCACTTGCAGCGAAATATCGCTTTTCACATTTTGAAAAAAATTTAAAATCACTATTCTCGCACAAGGCGAGAACTGTTTTTCGCCAACTACGAGAAAATAGGTCCCACCATACTTCGATTTAACACCTCTCATTTGGGGTATACATGTCTCGGACCGGCTCAAAGATTCGGTTCAGACTCGAATATTTTAGAATAAATTTAATGTGATCTCACTGAGTCTAAGGTTGGATAAAGGTCTCAAAAATAGACCTGGTCATTATTTAGGGTTAGGTCTGGATCAAGGCAAACTTGACTTCACCAAACCCATGTGCACCTTAAAAGAACTAAAAAAAATATATGTTTTAAATTAAATCTAATATTATGTTATATTAATTATAAACTTATTATTTTATTTTTAATCACATTTATTAAATTAAAAAATAGACCAAAAAATATAAAACTAGAATTTATAGACAAATTCAATTTTAAGTATGAATGTCAACTTCTTGGTAATAAGTATTTTTTTTTTCTTTATAAATAAGTACATCATAACTTTTTGATATAAAGTTTATTAAGATCCGAATTTCACTTAATTTAGACTCAATTTTAGTTTGGTCAGTAATGTGATTCACCAAATTTAGAATTGGATAAGAATTTTAAAAATAGACCTAGCCATTATTTAGAGTCGAATTCAGATCAAGACCAACCCCAACTTTATCGATCCCATGTGCAGTCCTACCTCTCATTCCCATTTTTGGAAGCAACATAAAAAAATTTTCATATCTAAATTTTTCAGCCAAATATGGTGTCGTCATGGTTTCTTATCGACATTTTTGTCTAATCACGTCTGTTTGGTTTAGTAGTTGATAGAAAAATGACTGAATTTGTAAGAAATTGTAATTGGTGAGTCGGCTTTCTCTCTCTCTAAGTGAGATTAGAAAGTGGGGATAATGTTTGGTCATGGAAAGTGGGGTTAATGTATTCACCACATAGTTGTCAGAATCGAATTTGTGATCGAATCGATTAGACTACTAATTTATTAGTTTATTGGTTCAATCAATAAGTCCTACGTAAATAAAAAATATAAAATAGTCAAAAATCTAAATTAAAATTCAAAATACATATCTTCACTAATATTTTAAAAACAATCAAATTTTAACAAATTATAATCCACAAGTTATAATCGATTAGTATTAAATAAGTATATACAATTCTAATTTTTTTTATAATAAAAATTTTTTAATTTGATTTTTATGTTAATGTATTTTTATATTTATTATATTGTTATATACTATACGTATTTATTAAAAAAAATATTAATAAATAACATATAATCATATTATAAAAAAATAATTATATTATAATTAATAAAAATATTTTATATATTTTATTTATACATATTCAATAATATTTTTATTAATAATTATGAATAATAAAAATATAATTAAGGGTTAAGTACCATTTTGGTCCTTAAGGTATAGGCTGAAAATTTTTTTTGTCCCCAACCCTTTATTGTATATAAAATCGTCCTTTTTATTTAAATCTTAAAATTTTAGACAAAACTACTCATAATAAAAAGAATTATAAAATTAAAAAAAAAAAAGAAAAATAAGAGAAGAAAAGTGTTTCTACTCCTGCGAAGGAAAAAGAGAAGAAGAAGAAAGGGGAAGGGAAGAAGAAGAAAAAGAAGCTGTCCACGATCTACTTCTACTTCTGCTTCCGCCGCAAAAAATTTAAAACCAAGTTAAACCTTAGGGACCATTTTGTATGCAAAAAAAAGATTGTAGACAAAAAAAATTTTCGACCTATAAAAATTCGTACTTAACCCTATAATTAATTTAAATATAAGTGAGTATAAAATTAAAATAATATCTAAAAAATTATTGTGCAGTTTTACTACACAATTAATAATTAGCATATAAATTATCAAGGAATAACATAGTTCAATAGCAAAGAAAGTATGTAGTAACAAGAAAGACCCAAATTTAAATTATATCTACATTAATTTTGGAATTTTCTTTTAAGTAATTCAGTTAGACTGATTTTTCACCAGTTCTTATCTGTTTTTATCAGTTTTAATTTGTTCACACCGGTTTTTATCCGGTTTGATTTATCAGTTTTTTAATTGAACCGACCAATTCGGTTTATTTTTACCACTATAGTTCACCATAGCTTTTCACTTTTTTCTTTCATTTATTTTTGTTGGACTAAACACATAACAGGAATATCTGTGTACTATAAACTAATGGGCTCACTTCCGTTTTCTTTTTGGGATAAGAATTGTTCTCGTTTCTTTTGTTTTCCTGATTTCGTTTTTGCTATTTGTTTCCCTGATGTTGATCTATTGGGCTCTTGTAAAATTCTTTTGTAATGGGTCCAAGAAAGCAATACATATTATAATTCTTGTGTATAAGTAAAACTATAAACAGGTCCAAAAAAAACGCAAAACTATAATATCCTGACCCAAAAAAAGAGTAATGGTATAATAATATCACAAGTTAGGTTTAAAACAAAGAACAACAACAACAATAATAACTTTAAAATTAGGACTAAATGAAAATAATTTAACAATGAAAAATCGACACAGAATCGAAATTTAGGGTAAACGTAGCGGGCTATCTCTAAAACGAGCTCAACAATTATGTGTTTATTGAATGAGCCATACTTATATAGGTCATTAGATTTTATTAGATGAAAATTAAAGGTTAATATAAAAAAAGAGTATTGATGGACTCTAATAAATAAAGAATATCCTAGTACATAAATGACTGCTTTAAATGGCAATACTTTAATACACAATACTTTAAACGACAACAGAATCTTTTATTCTTAAATAATTAAATATAAAATATAATATTAAAATTAATTATTATGCAAATTTTTTATAATATTAAAAAATTATATTAAAATAATATTTTAAACTATAACTAACATAAAAATATAAAATAATTAAAATTTTATTTTATATTACTTGACAAATAATTAGATTATTATATTTAAAATTTATTAACTAACTATGTTTATTAAAGATATTATTATATAATATAATTTTTTATAAAAATATTTTAAAAATGTAATTTATTTAAAATATTATATATAATACATGAAAATATTAACGTTTTTATTTTTTTTAATTTTTTTAAGAAAAACAGAATAAAAATATATTTTTAAATACATATCTAAATAAAAAAGTTAATATTTTCATGTATTATATATAATTTTTTAAATAAATTTATTTTTACAAATATTTTGATAAAAAATTATGTGATATAATAATATATTTAACAAAGTAATTAGTTAATAAATTTTAAATATAATAATTTAATTATTTGTCAAATAATATAAAATAAATTTTAGTTATTTTATATTTTTATATTGTAGTTTAAAATATCATTTTATTATTATAAAAAAAATTGCATAATAATTAATCTTAATGAATAAAAAAATTTATATTTTTTGTATTTATTTAATTTATATTTTTTAGAAAAAAAAGTTTTTACTACTTTTATATAGTAAAATATGTGATAATCTTCTTAATATATATATTAGGGGTGACAAAATGGGTCGAGTCCGTCAGGTTGACCTGCCGAACTCGCTAAAAAAGGTAGGTCGGATTAGGATTTGAAACCTGTCAAATTAAAAAAATTCGCCAAACTCGCAAAATTTTTATGCAAATTTTTTTTATAATATTAAAAAATTATATTAAAATGATATTTTAAATAGTTATACTGTAACATATTTAATATGTTTTCTGATTTCAATGTTATTATATGATTATAATTATTTAATATATAAAAAATTTATTAGATAGTATATATATTAGGGGTGGCAATGCAGGCCGGCCCGCCCCAACCTGCCCCACTTCGCCTAGGCCCGCACCATAAGTGGGACGGGCCGGCCCACCCCACCAACTAAAGTGGGTACAAAATGCTAGCCGTTTGACTTTGTTTTTTGTTTTTTTAAATAAAATTAATTAAAATTAACTAAAAAATAATAATTAAACAATTAAATCAAATAAAAAATAGTCAAATTATAATATAATTTTTTTACTATTTTTTTTAAATTTTTAACTTCAATAAAATTGTTCAAAATAATATTTGTCAATAGAACCATCTTTATTTTAAAAAATAAGTGACATAATTTGAACATATATACAAAATTGTAAAATAAAATAAATAAAGTCACATAATTAGAACATATATACATAATTTGGTGAATTTTTTCAATTTGACAGATTTTAAATTCTAACCCGACCCACCTTTTATATATATATATATATATACAAAATTTTTTTATAATATTAAAATAATATTTTAAACTATAACATAAAAATATAAAATAAATAAAATTTATTTTATATTACTTGACAAATAATTATTTTATTATATTTAAAATTTATTAACTAATTACTTTGTTAAATATATTATTATATAATATAATTTTTTATCAAAATATTTGTAAAAATAAAATTTATTTAAAAAGTTATATATAATACACGAAAATATTAACTTTTTTATTTAGGTATGTATTTAAAATTATATTATTTATTCTGTTTTTTTAAAAAAAAAAATTAAAAAGATAAAAAAATTAATATTTTCATGTATTATATATAATTATTTTAAATAAATTATTTTTTTAAAGTATTTTTACAAAAAATTATATTATATAATAATATCTTTAATAAAAGTAGTTAGTTAATAAATTGTCACGCCCCAAAATGAGCCATGACCGGCGCTCAGAAAAAAATAGTCCCTTAACAAGCCTAACCAACTCAAATATAAGTTGAATAAGAAAGTTACAAATATTTTACAAGTTATAAAATAAATAATTATACATTTTTAAAAAAATTAGAATAATTAATAAACGGTTGGATCCTGCCTGTGACATATGGAGCATATACATCTAGGAATTCGGCAAAAATAGATACTCATTGCAGATTGTGACTCTTGATTAGAAAGTCTCACAGAGTCAAGTATTTGTTCTTGAAAAATATTTTTTTTTTTGAAAAAGGGGTGAGTTTTGCAACTCAGTGACTAGACAGTACATCTATAATTAACATGAGACCATATAAACATTATTATAAAAATAAGCTTAGTTAGCAAATAATAATTTATATGAATAAGTGAATTAATAAGGGAGTTCTCATACAGAAATCAAATCAAATAGTCCATACTTGGGCGGCTCCACCTCTAAGGGTAGCCCTTTCCTCTAGTGTGTCCGTACGGAATAACAGATCCAACGTGTGGCCTACACGTTAGGCTAACAACACCCCTGCTAGCTGAGGTCTGAGTCAGATGCATCTAGGTTAACGTCATAACCGCCGTTAACTACGGTTTTCTAATACGAGCCTCCCAAACCAATTCAAACTTATAATTTAAATACAACCAATCTTTAATCTTTCAAATATATACCGTATCAAATCAAAGCAAATAATACTTTCTCATCAAAATTCTTTTCAATCATATGAAATGTCCAATATACTTTACAAATTCAGAGTATATAAGTGAGCATAAAAAATACTTCAATGTTCCAGAAACACATATTCAAATAAAATCGAATATTCTAAAATAATACAAAACTTCATCAAATATGTATACAGTCTCATGTCAGATTGAAGATATTAATTTCACA
Organism: Arachis hypogaea; assembly: GCF_003086295.3. Taxonomy (NCBI): domain Eukaryota; kingdom Viridiplantae; phylum Streptophyta; class Magnoliopsida; order Fabales; family Fabaceae; genus Arachis; species Arachis hypogaea. Next base: position 43,497,884 of record NC_092052.1, on the reverse strand, counting down.
AATATAAATATTTAGTTCTAATAAATCCATTATTAAAATCAAATTCAAATCTTTGTTGTTAATTTGTAAGTATAGTCATCAATTCAAGCAGCACATATCAAAATAATTATAGATGTAAAGCCAAATAATTATAAATGTAAAGCCTACTCACGAATTGGTCTCAAGGGACCGAAAAGACCAAACCCAAAGTGCCAAGATAAAAGGTGAGGAAGATTGAAGCAACATGGAATGAAAGCACGAAATTTGGACGGGGCAGCAGAAAGTTGCGGCTGCAACAACATAAGCTTCATGCCTACCAATATACACACGAATCAATGGAGCAATGACAGCATCATCACTAGCAGCCCTAGTAGCAACAACATGGGGGCAACTATAGTAACAATGGCAGCGAATCCCATAACCTACGGTGGTTTAAAACTGAACAAAGGCAGAAAGGAAATCAAGATAGGACACAGTCAATAATAGAGCTTTATGGCAAGACAATGCAGAACAAGATTAGTTTTACCAAAGAAAACAAGGGGATGGATAGCATGAGCAGCTCCGGTGATCCTTTCCAGCGTCGACGGTAAAGGACACAACAGAACAGCGGTGGTGGCAATTCCTCTCCTCTAGCAGTGACTCCCGTAGCAGCACCACAAGCTTTGATGAACAGCAAAGAGGCAGGGTTCAGCCCCCGGCGAAGCAGGCAGGCAGGGGCTCTAGCAACCTCAATGGCGAGCTATGACGGTGGCAGTTGTTCGGCGGTGACAGCGGTACAGCTCCATTCTTCTTGTCGCTGGTCTTGTTCTCTCTCTGTGACAACGACACGACGACGATGTCAATGGCGGCAGCAGGACCAAGCCTTGTCGTGCGGTCTCCCTCTTCCCTCCTCTCTTTTCTTCTTCCCATCTTCTTCCGTTTCCTCCTCTTTCTCAGTTTCTTTTTCTCTCCTTTCTTTCTTTTCTTATGGTTCCAGATTGAAAGAGAGTGAGAGTAACTAAGTGAGTGAGAAGTGTTAGTGTAGATGTGTAAGAAATGAAAGTGAGTATGTATTTAAAATTAGGGTTAGGTAAAAATCAAAAGGAGTAAGGATATTTTAGAGATTTTAATAAAATTAGATAGTAGTGTAGTAATTAAAAACTAAATATATTTTAATAAAATTATTATAAAAATATTATTTATTTATTAACTTGCTAATTAGTTTCTAATACGTACTTTAACATTAAATTAGAGATAATTCAATTAAATTCTTTTTAGTTCATAAGATTAAAGCATTAAATTTCAAATCTCAAGTATTCAAAATAGATAATCAAATTTTTATTATTTTTAAATTATTAAAACTTTTAAATATTAAATAAAAAAATATCTAATAATTATGAATATTATATATAAGGGTCCTAATAAATTTTTAAACTCAAAATATCATAAAATTTAATTTAATTACTATTAATAAAAATATTTTCTGAAAATAAAGTCCTAAACAAAGATAATGAGTCATAAATAAATCATTATTTAGTTTGCAAAAATTTGGGTGTTACATAAATTTTGAATATAATAATATAATTATTTATCAAGTAATATAAAATAAAATTTTAATATTTTATATTTTTATGTTAGTTTAAAATATTATTTTAATATAATTTTTTAATATTATAAAAAAGTTTTACACAATAATTAATTTTATTAAATAAAACTACTCATATATTTTATATTTATATATTTTATATTTAATTATTTAAAAATAAAAGATTTTGTTGTCGTTTAAAGTATTGTGTATTAAAGTATTGGCATTTAAAGCATTTATTTATGTACTAGGATATTCTATATTTATTAGAGTCTATCAATACTCTTCTTTTATATTAGCTTTTGATTTTCATCTAATAAAATCTAATAGCCTATATAAGTGTGACTCATTCAATAAGCACACAATTGTTGAGCTCGTTTTAGACATACCCAATATAGCGAATCATTTGAAATTTTATAAAACAATTTAAGGTGCTATACAAATTCCAGAGCTTATTTTGAATATTTACTCATTATAATTAATAATGAGCAATATGTAAAATTAAATAGCCAAAATCCCATTTCTTAGTAAAATAAAAAAGTTAGTAAAATAAAAAATTAATCAATATTAATTTTATAATTTTTTATAAAATTGTAATTTAAAAATGATTAATTTTTTATTTTATCAATTTTTTCACGTTAGAATATCTTGTTCGTTAGGTTAATTTGGTTTGAACTACTTCCTAAGAGAATAAACGTGTTACTAATTTGTCAACTTGGTTAGGATAAAAAGGGAATTAAATGACAATTATAATATCAGTGATAAATGATACATCAAGATATCAATTATATTGTCTTCCGAAGCAAGAAACAATAGAAATAAGTTCACCACCCATACATTGTTTGGCGGTGCTTTGTTTAATGGTGGGTCATGGCCCCCAAAAGATTTTGTAAACAATTTGGTATCTAAAAGTAAAAAAGTTAGCTTTTATGCTTTTACCATTCATTCAAATTTTTTATTTTACACGTAATGGATAAAATGGCTTTTTGACAAATTGAATATACTAAGGCCCAATATCACTGAAATAATTACCATTTACTCAAATTTTTTATTTTATAATTGATAAAATAATCTTTTTGAATATGCTTCGGCCCAATTCAACGCGATCCACACATGGCCCAACAAACGGACACTTGCTCCATTTCGTACAAGCAGGTGTCCTCTGCGTAAAATGAACAGTGAAAGACTCAACTGCTAGCAAAAGGTATGAAAGGGGCTGGGCCCTAAGAAGCAAGGAGATAGGATCCACCCGGACGAACAAGGATAAAGGAGAGAGACCTAAAATTTTCGTAAATAGTGGATATATCTAAATAAAAAAAAGTATGTCCTAAGCTTTAGTTTTTAATCCGCATATTTTTGCCCTTCGTAATTCTTTCTCAGCCAGGTTTGTGGGCACAACGGAACGTGTAACCCGCCTGCTGTCTCATTCAACTACATTTGTTCCTGTAATCCATAACCTACTATAATAATTCAAATTTTTAAAAATTAAATAATGAATTATTGATGATTTATTATATTTATTGAGAATTTAAGGTTTAACTATAATATTTTCTTAAATTTAATTTAATTAGTTTTAAAAAAATATTTTTAAATTTAGAGTTTAGGATTTAGGATTTAGGATTTAAGATTTATTATTATTATTATTATTATTATTATTATTATTATTATTATTATTATTTCTTTTTTCTATTGGCCGAAGCCATTAAGGGAACAAAGAGAAAAGAAAGAATTGGCAGAAAGCCATTAAGGGAAAACAAAAGAAAGAAATTGTTAGTCACCAAAAAAAAAAAAAAGAAAGAAATTGAAAATGTGGCTTGATATGTGTATAAACATATATACAATGATGGCACATGCTTTCTTTCATTAATTACCCATAACATCTAATGAGTTATTCATGATTTATTATATTTGTTGAGAATTTTATTTAAAAAAAATTATTTTCTTAAAAGTAATTAAATTAAATTTTATGATACTTTAAGTTTAAAATCTATTAAAATTTTTAAATAATTTTAATTAAAATAAGATATTTCAAATAATAATAATAATAATAATAATAATAATAATAATAATAATAATAATAATATTATTATTATTATTATTATTATTATTATTATTATTATTATTATTATTATTATTATTATTATTATTATTATTATTAGTTCTTTTTTCTATTGGCCGAAGCCATTAAGGGAACAAAGAGAAAAGAAAGAATTGGCAGAAAGCCATTAAGGGAAAACAAAAGAAAGAAATTGAAAATGTGGCTTGAAATGTGTATAAACATATATACAATGATAACACATGCTTTCTTTCATTAATTATCCATGACACCTAATGAAGCATTAGCCACCACAAATTTTCAATTCGTACGGAGGTAGGGTTTGATAATTTTATAATAACTAAATGTAAATCTGATAAATGAATGTTGGTTTGATTGATTATTATTTGAGTTTGATTAAGTTTATGTTAAACTATTGTTGAATTATTATTATTTGCTTGAGAGTTATATATTTTGGGATTTTTTTTAAAACAGAATTAAAGAATAAATTGTTGAAATTGATTTGAAACTTTTGTTTTGGTGAAAAAGGAGTTTAATGAAAGAGATTTTGATATTTGAAAAAAATTTGGGCAGTATATAAGAGTTGTGGTTTAGTCCCACTTGCTGTGGGTCAAGATTTTAAAAGATTATGGTTTTGAATTTGAGCTATGACCTAGCAAGGATCATGGTGGTGTACCACTTGTCCAGTTTCGCAATGGACGTGAGGATTGTGGTTATTTACCACCCACGGGTGTGCTGCTTTCCAATTTAAAACGTCTGTTGTAATTGAGGTGGTTTATCGCCTAGAGATGGTGGGGATTGAGGTAATTTACTGCTCACCAGGTGAGGATCGTGGTACTGTACCGCTCACCAGTTTTCAAGAGGATGATGCCCGAGTTAGCTACCGGACATGTCAGGTTGGCTGTATAACCGACAGACGAGACTCATCAGCCATACGACAGGCATGCATCATACTTGTTTGCACATATTTATTTCTGAGTGTGTTTTCTGTGATTGTGGGTGCGCCATATGATTGTTTGATTTCTGTGTTCTTTATTTGTTAAGTCTAAATGTATTCTATTGCTCGTTGCTGTTGGTTATGGTAATAAAATGAACATAACTATACACCCTGACCCTATTAAGAACTCTCCAGTTCTTACCCCCTATTTTCACCCCTTTCAGCTACAGGTGCGAAGGTTTAATGCATAGCTACAGGAGCATAGAAGAATATGTTTACGAGTTGAGTTGTTAGAATTTATTTTTTCCTCACTTTGTTAGTTAGAGTTTTATTCAGAGGGCTAGGTTTTATAATTGCTTTTGTATGTAATACTATAATGTATTATTAATATTAAGTATGTGAAAAATGTGTTATGTGTTCTTGTTAGAAAAGATTTAAGTGTTTAGCGAAACCATTGGTAGATTTACGCATAGAGGCTCATACCTTATTATTAAATATATGAGAGTCATTGTAATACCCCTGCTATCAGAGTGGCGCACCTGGAAGCGTGACTTTCTGATAGTAAGGGTGTTACATTATGGTATCAGAGCAGTTCGTTCCTGTTAGAGCCTTGGGAATGGACTGACTATGCTTCACTGCATACTCTAAGCATCTGTCATATAGTAGGACTTGTCCTAATGACAAAAGTTTGAGTTTCAGATGCATGACCGTCTATTGATTAATGCTGTTAGTCGACCGTTGCATTCCCCATGGTATTAGGTCTGGCCAACACAATACCGATGATTTGTGTATACGGAAACACTAATGGGTTATAATAGACGAAATAAAAGTAATAGGTAATACAAATTATGAAGTTAGCTTGGTTACGAAGTATACTCTTTATTCGTGCTATGTGACTTGGTGTCTAGTGTGGGTTTAGAATGTCCACAACTGAACCGGCAAGTACACCGGGTCGTCTAAATAATATCTCATGTAAGTGAGGGTCGATCTCATGAGGACTGAGGAACTGAGCAACAATAGTCAACTAATGGGCTTAGTCAGGCAAGCAGAAAAGGTTGCTTATGTTGCTTTTCAAAAGCATTAAACAATAAAACAAGAGTAAAGAAAGCAAAAAGAGAGTTTGGTGAAGAAATCATTAGGAGAAATAGTTAAGGTATCAAAAGATGATTATTTGTCCGGATTAAGGTTTCTTACCAACTATTTTAATAATGCAAGATTTATTTCATGAAAAACTATAATTAACTAAACCATAATCTCTTAGTGATTTAGTCTCCTCTAACCTTCATTAACCGCCAATCTCTTGGTCACTTGATTCCGATTAGAAGGTTAAGTTCAAATCTAGTTTATGGCCACAAAAACCCTAATTATCCAAAGCTAAATAGATTATATGTCATGTATCCAGATTAGTTCAAGTAATTAGCAATTTAGGAGGAATTTACTTTCAATCTGTTGTTCATGTGAGAGACCTCTCTCGAGGATCGCATGAACGTATTTAGAATAAGGGTCATACTCTTGTTCCACCCAGATTCATAAAATTAAGAATAAAAGTAATCCTTAAAACTGAATCAGTATATTAATTAAAATAGAAGAGTAATAGTCTCAATCCATAGAAATAAACAGAGCTCCTAACCTTAACCAAAGAGGTTTAGAAAAGTGCCGAAGAAAAAAGATCTGAAAGTCCGATAATCCCCCTCAAGGGTAAATCTTTTCCCTTTTATATCTAATCTAATCTTATTTGAAAATAAAATAAAATGATAAATCCTAAAACTAAAAGATATTGTTTGTAAATAAAAATTACAAAAATAAAAGATAAGATGACTAATAAAGGCTATATCCAACTAGAGATGCTCCAAGAGTGGGACTTCGGATCAGCTTGCCTGGCGCTAAACGCCAGTTGGGCATTTAGCGCCCAAAAGGAGACAGAGTGTTGTTGTGTGCAAAGCTTGCTGGCGCTAAACGCTAGCTTGGTGTTTAGCGCCCAGTGGAGGAGGGCAGCTTCAGCTCTTTTCCTTTTTTGTCCAAAATCTGTCAAATTGCTCCGAATTTCAACTGAATCATAAAAATACTAAAACAACTCAAAGTAGCATCCAAAGAGGATTTTTTCACTAAAATATAATAAAACTTAACAAATTCTAACTGAAAACAACTAAAAAATATAGGGAAAAAGGGTACAAGATGCTCACGCATGACAACACCAAACTTAAACTGTTGCTTGTCCTCAAGCAACTAAAAACAATGTAGGACTTAGAAAAGAAGAGAAAATGCTCAAGGCTTGAGTGTTCCTTTAAGCTCATGTGTAAGTACTGAGTGGGTCTAATGACACTTTAACTCTGAATAGGTTTGGTATCTCATTATCCTTTGAAGCTTAGAAATATCGGAGTCTCTCATCACTAGAACTCGGATGATATTATGGAGTCTCTTTCTCTCAAAGCTCTGGTTGATCCTTGAACACAGCTGTTTCTTATCTTTTCTTGGTGCTTTGCACCTTGAGCCTAGCCGTGACTCTAACTGTTTTGTCTTCAAGGTTAACTTGATACAAAAACACCACAAGCACTTAACTGAGAAACTCTTTGAGTTCTAGTTTACTTTTAATTTCTCTCCAACAGTGGTGCTCAGAGCCTTTGGCATACTCTGTGCTTGCATTTGGTCACAACCCTTTACTTGAAACATTCCACCACAAGGATATGGTTAGGGGAAACCACTCTTTTGAGCTTTAGATCAATTTTGATCCTCCTAACCATTGATGCACAAAGCTTTGGACTTTTTTCTCTTTTAAATTTACTTTTTTTTCTTTTCTGTTTGTTTTGCTTCAATGATCAATGTTTTACTCAATTAGAGATTCCATAATACTTTTCTAAGTTCCTGTACCTTAAGAACCAACATTCTCAACTTCAATATCAAAAATGCACTATTCATTCATACATTCAGAATTAAAAATAATACTACCACATCAAAGTAATCAGAACAACTCATAATACATAACTCAAGCCTGATGCATTTTACTATTTCTTTTCTTTTTAATTTTTTTAAGCTCAGTGAGTGGTACATGAGGCATCTTGCGAAATACATATAAAATAACAAAATAATTGACTAAGCTAGAAAACAATAAAGGATTCTAATTATTATGCAAAGACTCAAACAAGTAAATGACAGGAAACAAGATAAAAACACTGAAAACAGAAACTAAGGGGAATAGAAGATAAAAAAAACTCTACCACCTCAGTCATGGCGGTTGCTGCTCCCTTCTGAGAATCCTCTCTGGTGCTTCAGCTCCTCTATGTCGCACCCCTACCTCAACTGTGCCTCCACCAGCTGGTAGAGGAGGGCTGAGTGATCTTGATGCTCAATTCTCAGCTGATCAACAAATGATGTCAGTTCCCTGATGAGAGAACTTTTGCGTGGTCTAAAAATTTGCGGATAAATCTCCGTTGCAAGTATAGTTTCTAAACCTTCAAAAGTCCTTTCATACAAATGTTTTGGTTGTCACAAGTAACAAACCCCTTTAAAATTGTTAACCGAAGTATTCAAACCTCGGATCGTCTTCTCAAGGAACTGCAGGGAAGTATGTTCTTATTATTGGCTATAAGGGTTGTAAATCGGGGTTGAGAGTGAGGAATAAGTATGACAAATAATTTAAATGGTAATTAAAAATAAATAAATAACTGTAAAATAAACTTTTGGCAAGGTATGAGAATTTGGAAGTCCAGACTTAGTTATCCTTATCAAAAACAATGAAAGTTGAATCTTAATTCCACTTAGTTAACCTTTACTAAAGCAAAGGAAAGTCAAGGGACTAATTAGTTTGATCTTCGAATCCTATTTATTTCTTAAGAAAAGATTGGGATTATTGAAGTTCAGTTCAATTAGCAAAGATAACGGTTATCAATTATGTTGAGATAAGATAACTCCTGAGTTACTGCTTTCTTAACCAAGACCAAAAGAGGAAAAAGTAAATTTGCTGGAATAAAAATGCCTTTAGATGTAAAGCAACAATAACATAAATTAAAGAAAGCAATCATAAACTGAAATACCTCAAATAGCATTAATAAGATAAATTATAATCTAACATGAAGAGTTCATAAGCCAATTTGGCGACATAAAGTATAGATACGAATAAAAGCAGTAGCATAAAAATATAAAAAGGAATATTAAACCTGGGATTGAGAGTCACTCCTAAAACTAAGAGAAATCCTAAATCCTAAGAGAGAGAGAGAGAGGGGGGGGGGGAGAACCTCTCTTAAAACTAATCTAAATCATGAGAAGTAACTAAATTGGCGAGCTCTCTTTGAATGGATGCATTCCCACACTTTATAACCTCCGGTCTATGCCTTCTGGACTTGGATTTTGGGCCAAAAAGGGCTTCAAAAATTGCTAGGAGCATTTTCTATAATTTCTGGTGTGTGACCTCTGTCACACGTCCGCGTGAGTCACGCGGTCGCGTCATTCGGAGCTTTTCTTGTCACGCGGTCACGTCAGTCATGCGGCCGCGTCATATGTGTTTTGCTTAAGGTGCACGATCGCGTCAGTCATGCGGCCGCGTCGCTGTTGATTCGCGCTTGGCATGCGGTCGCGTCGTCCATGCGATCGCGTGGATGCCAGTTTCTTTAGAAACTCCGTTTTGTGCTTTCCTTCCATTTTTGTATGTTTTCTTTTTCATTCTTTAAGTCATTCCTGCCTTAGAAGATCTGAAACTACTCAATACACTAATCACGGCATCGAATGGAAATAAAGGTAATTAAAATAATTAATGTTAAAGCATAGGAAACATGTTTTTCACATACATCACATAATAAGGAAGGGAAAGTAAAACCATGCAATTAATATGAATAAGTGGGTGAAAGATTGAATAAATCACTCAAATTAAGCACAAAATATATCATAAAATATGGGTTTATCACTCCCCTATGGGTGTGATTAACTGGTCCCAGTAGTCACGGTGAGGGAAGTAGACTCCCTGAGGCATCACCGAAAATTCCTACTGTGGGCGAGAAACTGGCTCCTGTGGTGGTGCATGCCTATGCTCCCTAGCGTGCTCCACAACCCTCCTAGTGATCGGTCTATCAATATTGATCGGGGTATCTCCATCAATGCAGACTCCGGTTGCTCTACACAGGTGGAAGATGAGATGAGGGAAGGCCAGTCTAGCAGAGGTGGAGGCCTTCTCAGCTATCTTGTACACCTCTTGAGGGATCACTTGATGCATCTTCACCTCATTACCAAGCATGATACAGTGAATCATCACTGCTTGGTCAACTGTAACCTCAGAACGGTTACACGTAGGGATGATGAAGCGTTGGATGAACTCCAACCATCTTAAAATAAGTGGCTTCAGGTCATGCCTACCCAGCTGGTATGGCTGACCTCGAGAATCCCTCCTCCACTGAGCTCTGGGGAGGCATATGTCAACAAGGACCTGGTCCAACCTTTGGTCACTGTTGACAGTCCAAGTGTAAGAATAAGGGTCCTCTCTGGATGGCGGTAGCTGTAGTGCTTCCCTCACACTCTAGGGACTGAACTCTATGATCGCCCCTTGAACTACAGTGCGCCAGTTCTTTGGGTCCGGGTTCAAGCCTTGTGCATGCTTGTAGGTCACCCAAGCATTGGCATAGAGGAATTAGTTGCTCATGGTGGATGGAAAAACAATAGTGAAAATGTGCCAAAGAAACTAGGTCCATCTTTGTGAATGTAATTCACTTATTTATACCTAGGATTTTCTTCTATTTCAAATTCAAAAACTAAATCTTATCTTAATCAGAATAATTAAGATGGCTCCTAATAATTTAAATCCTAGAATTAAAATAGAATAAAATCAAATTCAAATCTAATTATGACAGAATCTTCTTTAATCTTCAATTCAGAATCACATCTTTGAGGTTGGGCGTTCGAGAAAGCATTACTGAAATTGCACTGGATTGGCTTCTTGGACAGAGCATAGCACGCCCTCTCTAGCACGTTACATGCCTCTTTGGATTGAGGTCAGGGCGTGGCACGCCCCTTTTAAGCATGTAATGCCTATGCTGGGCTTGCTCCCAAGGATTTTGACTTCTCTTCAAGTGTGGCATACCCCCTTGCTGCGTTGCATGCTAGGCTAGCCTTTTTCATAGAGCGTGGACGCCCTCCTAGGGTGGCACGCGCTGCTTCATGTGTTGCATGCCAAGCTTGGGCTTCTCCCAGGGATGTGGCATGCCAGCTTCTTCATGTAGCATGCCATGATTTACTTCTTCATGGGCATGGCACGCCCTACTCTAGGCGTTACACGCCTTGCTCCAAGCCTTCTCCAGGGCATTGCACGCCCTATATTTGGCATCGCACGCCCCTATTTCTATCTCCAGATAGTTGCACGCCCTCTCTGCTTCTCTCTAGGGCATTTCATCCCAGCTCATTACATAAGTTTCATGGCTTTGATCCTCACATACCTTGCTTGCAATTATTACTCTTTGCTAGTTGATTTTTATCTCTTTAATCTTGTATTTCCTTAAAAACACTTTGAAAATGCTTAGGAGAAGATTATGTAACTAAACCTATGGAAATAAGAGAAAAAAATAACATAAACTAATAAAGATACGAATGCATCAGTAGTTAAGGAGAAAATAAGAGCCCCTGAATGATAAAAGAGCACACGCAGAAAAGCCCAGGAACAGAAATATGAGGACGAAGGCACTGCTGATGAAGACTGAACTTGATAATGTGATTTTTCTTTTCTGGTGGTTACTTTTTTTTCTTTCTTTCTTTTCTTCTTTTTGCTTCTTATTTTTTTCTTTGTGTCATATTTTCTGTTTCGAGTTTTCTTAGTTTTCTTTAGTGCTTAAAACTTATGTACTTTTCCCTCCGATGAATTGCTTATAAAGAGGGTTTTCTGAATGAAAAGAATTGAAAAAAATAATAATAAAAAAGAAGTTTAAAATAAAAGTGGTAGTTTTAAATTAATGGACTCAGGGTATTTAAATGGATCTTGAAGAAAAGGAGATATAATCTCCAAAAACAAAATTTGGAGAAATATTATGAGAATCCAAACGTCCAACTCCTTGAAGCAGTGAAAAAAAAATATGGAACGATCGAAAATCAAAAGCAATAAAGCTCTAAGCACCAATGACTAGAGCCTAGTTATGTGCCTGTAATGCTTGTGTGTCAAGGAGAGACTTGGATAAGTAAATCTGAGGGGTCCCTCATCACCCGATAACTTGGGCCAACTGGCTCGGAATTATAAATTGAAAGCCCGTATTAAAAGTTTTCTTGAGACAAAGCATTTAGAGTCCAAAGAGGCTTTGGAAATCTATGTCTAGATGAATAAATTCCTAGTTATGTACTTGTGGTGTTGGTCGTATCAAGGAGAGGCTTAGGTGAGTAGATCTAAGGGGTGCTTTATCACCCGATAACATGGGCCAACTGGCCCAAGATTATTGATTGAAAACCTATTAAGAGCTGTCTTGAGACAAAACACTTAGATTAAAGGACTTCAAACATCTTTTCCTGGTTAAGTTGTGACCGATCGGGATTTTATGTCGGTAAAGAATTTTATGAAAATAATCACGTTGTAAGTATAGTTTCTAAACTAACAGAGAATCCTTTCGTACAAAAGTTTGGTTGTCACAAGTAACAAACCCAATAAAAATAATAACCGAAGTATTCAAACCTTGGGTCGTCTTCTCAAGGAATTGCAGGGAAGTATGATTTATTATTGGTTATGGAAAAAGGTATATTTTTGGGTTTTTGAAATAAGGGACAAGGAATTTTAAATGACGAGAAAAATAATAAATTAAATATTTAAAAAATCTCTTAGCAAGGTATGAGAATTGGAAATCTCATACTAGTTATCCTTATCAGGTGTGATGAGAATTGGATTTTGCTCCCACTTTGTTAACCCTTACTAAATAAAGGAAAGTCAAGTGGACTAATCAATTTGATTCCTCAAGTCCTAGTCAACTCCTATGGAAAGACTAGCTTTAGAGGGATCCAAATTAATCAGCGATTCCCAAATCTCAATCAACCGCTGAGTTTGATAACTCAAGTGTTACCAATTACTTAACCAAAGCCAAAAGGAGAAAATAAATCTAAATTAAATTGAAAGCATCATAAATAGAATAAAACAATCATAAGTCTGAAATACCTCAAATTATATTAAATAGAATATTTAAATCTAACATGGAAAAATTCATAAATCAATTTGAAAAGATAAATAACAATTAAAGTAATAGAATAAATAAAAGTAGAAAATAAATTAAAGAAACATTGAACCTGAGAAGAAGTTGAAATCCTAATCCTAAAACTTGAGAGAGAGGAGAGAGCCTCTCTCTCTAAAAACTACATCTAAATCCTAAAAATTGCGTATGAATGTTGTATGTGTCGTTCTGCCAGTTGCTATTTGATTCCCCCATTCTCTGACTTATATTCTGTATTTCTGGATTTGGAATTGGGCCAAAAAAGGGTCCAGAAATCGCTGGGGGTGTTTTCTGCAAATTCCTGTACGTGGCGTCTGTCACGCGAGCGCGTGGGTCACGCGTACGCGTCATTTGCGTTCTGCTCAAGGCATGCATCCGCATCGGTCACGCGTACGCGCCTATGCCATTTCGTGCTAGGCACGCGTCCGCGTCATCCATGCGTTCACGTCGCTGCATTTTCTTCAAAACTCCATTTTTTTTTTGCTTTCCTTCCATTTTTTTATGTTTCCTTTCTGTCCTTTAAGCCATTCCTGCCCTATGAGACCTGAAAATACTTAACACACAAATCACGACATTGAATGGTAATAAAGGATAATTAAATTTAATATTTTTAAAGCATAGGAAACATGTTTTCACATATATCATAAAATAAGGAAGGAAAAGTAAAACCATGCAATTCATATGAATAAGTGGGTGAAGAATTGATAAAAACACTTAATTGAGCACAAAATGAATCATAAAATATGGGTTTATCAACCTCCCCACTCTTAAACAATAGCATGTCCTCATGCTAAATCCAAGAGAAAGAGTAAAGGTAGAATGGTGGAATCTTATGCAATGTAATCTATTCTAAATGCAAGCTACCTAAATGAATCATGCAATTCTAATTACTATCCACCTATATATATAGAGCTTACATGTGGTTAATTTGATTCATATTCTCCAAGGAATCATATATGTACAATTAAGACCAAGCCATATTAAAATACATTCACAATTGAGTTGGGTTAAAATGTTTCACAAACTTGCAAGACAATTAAATAATTAAATTTGGATATATGGAGACGAGCTATTGAACCTTCACTGGATTTTTGTGTTTACTCTCTAGTCACTCAGTGTTTGGAGTTAATTACTCTATTCTTTTCTATTCCTGCTTTTTAAAACTTTGTTCTTCATCTAACCAATCAACAAATATATAATGTATACATACAAACATCATGAGGTCTTTCTCAAGGTTGTATTGGGGCCAAGGTAAAGGTAAGGGTATATATAAGTGAGCTATAAGTTGAATCCTTAATTAGCCTAAGATCTCACCTAACATATACATACTCTTTCATAAGTTTGAAAATTTTCTTAGCTACCCATAAGTTTTCCACTTTCGTATTACATACTCATGTACCAATTCATTTTTAATGTTATCCTATGTGCATTGATTTTTCACTAAACTTATTCTTGGGGAAATTTTGTCCCTTTATTTAATTATTTAAATAAATTTTTTTTGAAACATAAACATAACATTTTCAATGCACAAGGTATTCTCATTTATTTTGGTTTCATATGAGTATGCTCCCAAAATCCTGATTATTTTATTAATTTAATCCTTTCCTATCAACCCATATTCTCGCGTTTCCCCACACTTAGTGTGCATCATAATTTCTATCTTAAGCTAACCAAGAATTCAACTTGGGATTTTTAAATTATTTTTCTGCTTAAGGCTAGTAATGTGATTATAGAACAAAATGGGATTAAAAGGCTCAAGGGGGCTAACACAGGTGATGTAGGAGGTAGGTTTATTTGGGATATGTAAGAAAAAATTCAAATGATGGCCTCAATCATATATGGATATGTATCTACATTCTATATTGGACATATAGATTAAAACAAAGTTAAGATTATAAGCATAGAAAAGAAGGGAAAAACACACAGGAATGAAATTTATGGTTAAATGCAACCATACAATTAAGCTCAAAAACTCACGGGTTGTGTGTTCTCTGGATCAAAAACCATATATCAGTTATGTATGTCATGCAAGTAGAAATCAAGAGTTCCCATTATTCTCAATGTGAATCTTAGGATGGCTCTTAAAAACTTAGTGTTCTTCCTTGAAGAAATGTTGTTAACTAACTCACATTTGTTGCTATATATATACAGTGTGTGGATTGTTGTGATTCTGTTATACTAAAGTCTCTAGTTTACTCTTTTTTTTTATTTTCGATTAATCCAAATTATCGTATGCTAAAAGGGTAAACTAAGCTAATTAATCTATATATTCTATATCATAACTTAATAAGCTAAAAAGTGTAACTAAACTAGATATCTAAGATAAATATATAAACCAAAGTGCAAAATGCAGAAATACAGTAAAAATACAGAAAAATGTGCAAGTACTGGAAGATAAATAAGATAAGATAAAATAAAAATAAAAATACAGAAAATAAACAAAATAGGATAAAAGAGAGTCTGAAAAGTGGTTCACCAAAATAAAGTTTGCCAGAGATGGCGACCTCTCCACACTTAAATAATAGCATCGTCCTCGATGCTCACTCAAGCTGGGTGTGAAAAAGTGTCATCTCCGGAAGGATGTGCAGTAGGTGTCTCTGTGGTGGTTTGAGGCTCTGCAGTCTGTATGAGTGTCGAAGGGTCTGCGTGCTGAAGTGGAGGCTCTGCCTGTAGAGGGATCTCTGGATCAGCCGGCTGTATCTGATGGGGCTCCTCATGATGTGGTGCAGCCTGCTCAGGTCCTACCTACTCAGCCTCTGCATGTGCTCCTTCCTCATGATCATCCGCCTCCTCCTCAGATGGCTCAGAAGGGGTGTCAGGCTCGGAGGGGATGTCATGGTGGCCAGATCGGATCATCAACTTTAAGTTCTCATAGCGTCGCTTGTTGCGACGCTCCATACGATCCAATCGTGCAAAGAGTCGGTGCACGAGGTGATAAATGGGCTCTGAGGCAGGTGAGGGTGCAGTGGTGGCTGGAGGGGCAGTGGATGCAGAAGGGGCAGCAGAAGATGTAGCTGCCTCAGCAGAGGCAGTGAGAAATGGAGGTCTGTAGCCCAAAGCCTGAAACTTCCTGCTGTGAGGGATAATCTTCTTGCAGTCGGTGGCTGTTGGCTTCTCATCTGCTAGCTCCTAGGGCACCTCAGCTCGGCGGCCTAGCTGAGTGATCAGGTATGGGAATGGGGGGTGCCTCTGACATGGATTCTGGCCATGTAATACCAGATAAAGCGGGGCAGATATAAGTCCTTTCCCTCCATCACACACCAGATAAGGGTAATCATAGCAGCTGCCACCTCCGTCTCATGAGTGCTCGGCATCACATAGTTACTCAGAATCTGCTGCCAAATCCGAGCCTCATCGTTCAGGTATATAATCTTTATTCCTTTTGGGGCCACTGTGGATTTGCCCATGACCCATGGGACAGTAGGATCAAGGGTTATTCCTTACTTCACTGCGTCCCAGTCAAATCTCATGAATCTCATATCCTCCTCAACCTTTTGGTAACCATCTGGCTGATCGGATTTTGGTAGGAGCTGGAGGATTTCTTCTAGTGCTTTCTCAGTAACCAGAATCTGCTTGCCTCAAAGTTGTACTACATCCAGGGATATTTTAAAGTAGTTACTGTAGAATTCTCTGACCCAGGATGAGTTGACTTCAGTCAGGTTCCTTTCCAAGAAGAACCAGCCTCTCTGTTTAATTTGTTCTGAAGTGTATTGTTTGAGTTCTTCTGGAATTTTGAGGGTCCTTTCCAGGTATAGGTTCCTGGAAGTGGCAAAAACTGGATACTTCAGCTCACAGTATCTGTTGGTAAACTTGATAGGGTCTGTGGCAGGCAGTAGCTGATCAGCCTTTTCCTGCGGGGTAAAGTTCTTCTCCCGCCAGGAATCGTCGTGGAGGATATCCAATATAGAGGTAGAGGATTCTCCTCTTTTCCTTTTGCCAGTGGTTGCTTTACCCTTTCCTTTACTTTTAGGGTCAGACATCCTGAAAAGCAGAAATTCCAGGATACAGTTTAAGAACTAAAGCAGGAAAACAGGTAAGCAAATAGGAATATATCAATAGAAGCATAGATTGGCAAAATAGGCATAAAGTAGCAATATAAGCATGAATTGAGTTAAATAGGTGTAAAATTTTGAATTGTATTCGAGTGAAAAGTTTGAGAACGAAAATCACAATCCAAGATTACTAATATGTGTAGAATTGTTTGGTAACTAGGAACAACACTAAACATGCCTTGAAGTGGTTTGAAAGTGGTTAGTTGAAAACTAAAAAGTTAGGAAGTTAAAAATGGTTAAGAGTTAAAAATGAAATTAAAGTCAGTGGCATGGTGTTGTGGTTTCCAATAACTAAAATTGCACAAATTTGAAAACAAGTAACTCAAATTCAAGTAAAAAGTGCAGATTATTGATGATTAATTATGGAAAAGAATTGCAAATTCAAAGTGAAATCATCAATAATTTGAGTTAATTAAATAAGGGAATCAGAAAGAAGGAGAAAGCTGGCCCATGCATTCATGAATTGCTTTGGTTAAAACCATTTAGTGCAAAATTAGAAAGTTCCAAAACTAATTCATGAATGGTAGTAGAGTGAAATAATATGCTGAAAAAAATTGGGCAGCATTGGACATTCCCGGGTAATAATCAGTAGCAAAAAGAATTCATATGATAATAAGGAAATGCAGAAAAGAGTAACAAGTAGTAATTCACAGGAATTCAAAATAAACAACTTAATCTACATCAAAGAAAAGTAAAGAGCAGCATATGAACAGCATTATCATCACAGCATATTCGAAATTGCGAAACAGAGTAAACAATTAACAAGAACGGTGCAATTATCAGGCCTAAATTCACTAACCACATCCTAGCTACCTAACCACCTAAAATCCACTATGATCATACATCTTTAACTATCCTAATTTGAACATAATTCGAAAAAAAACTAACTAACTAATAAACAGAAAAAAAAATCAGTGTTCGGCGAAACCTAGTGGGCAGAGGAACAGAATTAGGGCACAGAGAGATGGTGTTGGTGGTGGTAGTGACGCGGCGGCGCTGGGAGGCGGCACGGCGGTGGGGCAGTGTGGTGCGGTAGTGGTGGCTGTGTGGGTTTAAAGGGGGTTATGGGGGAGGGAAGGAGAAGAAGAGGTGAGGAAGGGAGGGGGCGTGGTGGCACGCGGAGGTGACGGCGGCACTGGGCGGCTTGGGGACGGCTGGCATAGTGGTGATGTGGTGGTTGGGGGTGAAGGAAGAGAGAGTGCAGAGGGGGTTTGGGGGGTGGGTTTTGGTACGCGAAAGGGGTAGGGTTCGCGTGGATTGGGGTTAGGGTATTTGAATCCACGCAAACGCGTGGGGCGCGCGATCGCGTGTTTAGAGCGAAAAATGGAATAACGCGAACACGTCATTGACGCGATCACATGATTGAGGGATAATGAAAGTGACGCATACGCCTGGGGCACGCGTACGCGTTGCTGAGAATTGAGCTAAACGCACAATTCCAGCGTCATTTTGGCGCAACTCTCTGTTTCCAATTAGGGGGCTAAGATTTCCAGGCAACACGTACGCGTCGCCCACGCTTTCACGTGGTGTGTGTGAAGTGAAAGTGACGCGTTCGCATCACTAACGCGAACGCGTGGTCCAATTTGTGCCTAATGCACCACAGCCGCACGATTCCAGCCCAACTTTCTAGGCGTTAGATTTTGATGCCGATTTGCAATCGACGCCCACGCGTGCGCATCTTTTTTTTGTTATATGCAGGATGCAAAATGCAATGATAATGTGGGTGCTATGAATAATTCCAGGTTCAATGAAAATAGAATAAAATAAAACTCAAAAACAAACAAAACGAAATAAAATCAAAATTGAAAAAGGAACGATCATACCATGGTGGGTTGTCTCCCACCTAGCACTTTTGGTTAAAGTCCTTAAGTTGGACATTTGCTGAGCTTCTTGCTATGGTGGCTTGTGCTTGAATTCATCCAAAAATCTCCACCACTGTTTGGAATTCCAACAGCCTCCGGGGTCCCAAACTAGGCATGTAAAGCCTTTGAGCAAATTCAAACAGGTTTTCAGGCTCCTGGGGTGCTAAATGTCAGAATAGATTCCAGGATCCCAAACCTTGCTTTTATATCCGCCTTTGTTTCAATATATATTTTTCCAGCCGGGCAGTTTGAAAGTTGTATTCTCACCAAGGTGACCAAACATTTTCTGAGACTCTTGCAATCGAACTCGAAACCAATCCAAGCATTCTAAACCTCCAAACAGCTACCAAAATACCATAAAACCTTATTTAACATACTAAACTACCAATTAGACTCATTAAAACAATCAAAACAAGAGTTTAAACTAATTCTACCAATATGTACAAAAAGATAAATGAAAAGAAGTTACCATGGTGGGGTGTCTCCCACCTAGCACTTTTGTTTATTGTCCTTAAGTTGGACTTATGGGGAGCTTCTCTCAAGGTGGCTTGTGCTTGTACTCATCTTGAAACTTCCACCAATGCTTGGACTTCCAATAAGCTCCATCATTCAAGATTAATATCTCCAAGCTTTGATGGAGTTCTTCACAAACCATGGGCTCCCAATGTTGATCCTCATGTGTTCCCGGATCCCATATTTTGTCTTCACACCCATCTCCAAGTTGATTATCATTAATCCATGTGGGTGGTGAGCAAGGTGAATTCTCAACAAAGTGACTAAACATCCTTCTAGACCTATGTACTCTAGTTATACACCAACCTTTGCTATCAAGCTTTGGACATGTGACCATAATGAACCTAGAATGATGCTTCCAACCACTAACCATCTCCTTTTTACTCTTAAAGCCACTAATTTTTCTAAGTTGACCATCCGTCTCAAGCAAACCATATTCAAGGGGAATAACAAAGCTTAAGTATAAGGAATTTACCCACTTGAATGAGAGAATGGATGGTGGTGGCTTGGGGAGAGGTATCTCCAATGTGCTTGCAAGCTCTACTCCCTTGTTTGCTTCCTTGTCAATCTCCACCTCTTCATAAACTTCTTCATTTTCAATCCTTTGTTCATCAACTTCCTCTAACTCTTCAACATCACTCAAGTCATAAATGGGAGGTTGAGAGAAATCTACCTTCACATCACTTTTAAATTCATTGGGAGAAGGTTCTTCAAATTCAAAGGATTCTTCACCAAGAAGATTGGGTGCATGATCTTCATCACCAAGGGAACTCAATTCTTGCTTCATTCTCTCCAAGTCTTCATATAGAATATGCCTCGGAGGTTGTGCACATTCCTCCTCAACATCAAATTTACTCTTCTTGGAGGGATTTTCTTTGATTTTAGCTTCCCATGGAGGTTCCGCATCTCCTAAGTCTTCAACCACTTCTTCCTTTTCTTTAATAATCATAGGCTCCTCCAATTGTTCTAACACAAAGTAGCATTCCTCCTTTTCCACCGGAGTTTCCAATCTTTCCTTCATGCTATGCTCTTTAATTGGTTCTCCACATGTGACCATGGGAGTGCTTTGAGTGCTCAAGCATTGAGAGGCTAAAATGCTTACTACCTTGGTCAAGGTAGCCATAAATTCTAGTGTCTCCCTTTGCATTTCTCCTTGCCCTTGAAGTATAAGGCTAAGGGTTTCATCCATTGAGAAATTGGGGTGGATAAGAGGGTTCATTGTCTTGGAGAAAGAGTTCATTATAGGAAGGTGGTTCTTCTTGGTAAGGTGGTGGTGTGTATTGAGGTGGTTCTTGGGAGTAGTAATCTTGGAATTGTGGTTCCATGTATGGCTCATATGGTTTAAAAGGAGGTTGGTATGGTAGGTAAGGATCATGGTCATATGGAG